>NC_053454.1:63454943-64105838 GCF_015227805.2 Hirundo rustica
ACCGAATGCTGAAATTGCTGTGTTTATCACTTTCTGTTTAATAATTTGGGTGACGACAAGAAACATGAATGGGCACTAAAGTGAGGTTGCCTTCTCATTTGTTATGGCACAACATGATATAAAGATGTGACAGCCATGGAATGTGAAGAGGTGCATACCGAAGGTGCTCTGAATGCAGCAGTGTTTTCAAGTGTACATCTTGAGGTGATAAGTGAGCACTGATTCACTGTTTAATTGCCTACCCTCACTCTGTGGCTAAGCACAGGGCTGAATAAAAAAGGCCTAGTATCCTGAGAGGGCACCATTTCTTTTCTAGTCATTCCAAGTTCTTCTGTAATGTTCAACACCACGACTAAAATGGTACAGAAAATAAAGTTCCTTAAAAAAAAAAATAAATAAAGTCAGAACACACTTTTGTTCTCCTCCTTCCTTTCCCTAGAAACGTTTTGCAGAAGGAAAAAAAAAAAAAAAAGGTATCCAACGCTATCCAAATTAGACCCTGAATGTTTCATCCCGTATTGAAGAACTGGTGACAGCATGGGCAGCCAAGGTTGGTCATGGTCCCAATCCCTGCAGGAAAACCGCCTGCAGTGGGGAGGGAATGATAACAGCAACACTTCAGAAGCTGTATTTCTGGAGAAGGTTTAGCGCCCAGGGCATTTCCAGAGACTTTAGCTCCCAAAATCCATAAGTTTCTAGTAAATGTCCGTAAAATGGGATTTTTCAGAGACTAGTGACTTGATAGGAAAATTTCACAGAGACTGAAAGAACTTATCCCAGGCAAAAGATTGTTCCTCTGATCTCAAACCTCTGCTCCACCATACAGAGGATATGAGATCATTTGGATTAAATGCTTATGTGATTTTATTAGCACGGGTAGTAAGAACTTTTCCTTAATTCACTTTTAGAAAATGGCTATTTTAGCTGAAATAGCAGGAAGAAGTTATCTGAAAGGAGACAGTGGCAGGGGAAGGAGGGAAGGTCACATGCAGTTTGAAACTACAAATGTACCTGAAAATAAGGTCTTATAGTAAAATGTGATGGGGGAATCGTAACAATAAGGAGCACTAACAAATCCATCTTTCCTATCTATGGAATACCAATTTCCTGATGTAAATATATACCCACTCACAGTCTTTTCAAACCCAAAGGCTGAAAGGAAATAGTCTAAACTGAGTGGAAATTTGACTGCAGTTTAGAAAACATTGACCCAAAGGCAGCAATATTCACTCCTGGTTTATTGGGACGGTTGCCTGGGGTTTTTTTTAGAAATATACTTATGCAAAACTAATATACGCATTTTGAAATATTTTTTTAATACAAGACTGTCATTTAAATTCCAATTTTCATGTTATTTATATGTGAACTTTCATGAAAAGATGTTCTCAGGAAGAAAATTCTGTAATCACACACTGTCCCCTCCTCACCCAGGTCCCTCCACACTGACACTTGAGTGATGTTCCCTTATTTACCTGCAGCTGCCAGAGGGGACAAGAACATTATGGGCTGCAAATGCTCAGAGTAACAACAGCAACAGATGTTCATTGCTTCGCAGGAGTTTACTCCCCCAGCACAAAATTAAGTGCCTTAAAATAAACAGATAATAAACCAGGAATACCAGGCGATAGATCTGTCACACCTAAAACAATGTAACCACCTGGTAATTCCTGCATGTTTATTCAGGGCTGATACTGTAAACAACCCAATGGTAAATGTTTGTATTCATGATATCCAAGCGCAGACAAGTAGCTCTGATGCATCACAGAGTTTAATGAATAAATGTCTGACTTCAGGGCCTGAAAATGAGTCTCAGAAGATGAAAAGCTTAATTTTTGAGTCACTCCTCATAAAAGGTTAAATATACATAGTGAGAGAAGCTAAACCAAGAAATTGACAATTACTTAGCAAAATAAAACATCTTTCAGTTGCTGTAAACTTCAGACTTGGACTGCAATTATTTCACTGCTCTTCTTTGAGGTCCGCTGAGAACTTTGCCACATTTAATGATTAGAAACCCACTTCTCATTTTCAGAGCTTATATATAACTAGTTGAAAAATATTTATTTGTTCTTCTGCCTCTAGTGTCCACACTTCTGATGCAGTCTTAATACGTATATATCATATTGTCTGTCTGTCTCCCCTGTGTCTAAGCCTATCAAGTTCTGCTGCTCATTTTCCATTCCCTTCTAGGCCCTCTGCATCTCTCCAGCCCATCCTTCCTGTGTGGGGCACTCAGACCGTATACAGCTTCCCAAATCAGACTTTTCCAATGGTATGAGTATTTTCCTGTTGGAATTACCTTGCTGGACGTGCTTTACAACCACATCTGCCTTTTCACCGCTGTTTTGGTGTGTACCTTCTGCTATTTATAGCTGGTCCTTCTCCATCTCTATAATTTCCTTCAGATCACGCCTTCAGCTCTTGATGTAAAATTCTTGTTACCTGTCACCAAGAAAATATTGCCTCGTAAATAAAATAAAATAAAAAATAAAAAAAATAATAAAAAAGTTTACTAACAACAGAATGGCCACAAGGCAAGAAAGAAAAGCAAACAACTGCTGAACAGCAAACCCTCAGAACTCAGCCCTTGCCCCACACACACAGAAGGGCAAATACCCAAAACTGCCCGGAGAACGAGGCAAATCTTGAAGAAATCCCCCTTCTGGACTGGTGGTGCGAGATGGCGCCGCCTTTGTCTCTGAGGGAAGCGGAGCTGGCACGGAGCCTCCCTCTTCTCTCCGAGGGAAGCGGAGCTCGCCCGGCGGAGCTCCAGCGGGAGGGAAACAGCTGGCGGCTCTCTGGGCCGAGCTGCTCTCCATGGCGGCCACGGCAGGAGGAGCAGCCCGGCTGGAGGCTCTCCTGGTACCTTCCCTCCCCGCCTCGGCTCCCCGAGGCTCGGGCCCGGCCCGGCGCTGCGCTCCCGCCGCCGCCGCTGCTCCTGCTCCGGCCTCACTTCACCTGCAGGCGGCTGGAAGATTGCCACTGCAGCTCCTGCCAGCCGGGGAAGGGAACTGCTTTTCGCTTGGCTCAAGAAAACCAAGCTAGCCAACCAAAGCCGAACCGCTCAGCGCCACTGGGCCCTGACGCTTCCAAAATTCCCGCTGGAAGAGCCCAAAGCTCCCGCCGGGCGCGGCCCTCACACACGGCCCGGGCCTTAAACATCCAGCAACCACTTTGGGGCGTAAAGCTGAGAATCACGGAGTAGGCTGCCATCAGAAGTCACTCCAAGACAACCTGAAAACATGTTTTGATCGTCTTTGTAAAATCCGACTTTGTATTATGTTTGTCAAATCTGGGTATAGCCCTGTGTTTCTTGGTCTCCAAAATATGAGTGTTTTCGTCATCAATCCATTCATTCTAGTCTTCAGGTGTTCTTACTCAGTCCTACACTTTCCTGGAAATAATCTTCTCATTATTTTTAGAGTTCTTTATACACTTTCCCTCCCCTTTATATACATTTGTGGTAGATTTACCTCTTTTAACTCAAAGAAGTCCCAGGCTTTCCCCATTTATATCCATGCAGCTGACTTTACACTAAGAGCTCCTGAGAATTAAAAAATGTCCTATTAAAAGTAACAACTTCAGTCACAGATATGTTCTGGCCTGTAGTTCTCACTTATAATGAACCAACTTATACTTTATCTGGATTCTATGTGCTTTTCTCACTTTCCTTCTGCTTTTCCATTTTCCTTCCCTGTACTATGCAAAACCTTCGAGACGTGTTGTGAGCGTTATTCCACCGTGTTGCTTTTTTCAGTGGCATAATACTATGTGTTTTCATTAATTTACCAAGTGCCTCCATTTTGCTCCTTAAATTAAAAAGCAGGCTCTTTTCCTTAGTGACACTGCTGGGACTATTTATCCAGCTACCATTCTCACCATTAAGAGGTCATTATTCTGCTTCCATGTTGCTCTTTCTGCCATCCAGGAATATTCCATTTCCTGTTGTCATAAACAAGTACAAAAATGAGTGACAGCTTTTCCCAATTACCAGCCTTTATCTCCAAACACGGCACATACCCCTCAACCCCCCTGCAAGGACAGATCGTTTCTTAAATATGACATCCAGCCACACAAACAGGGGCGTGGGGCCATGCAGGAGCACAGAGCTTGAGGCTCAGCAGTACATTGATCAGGCCAAAGTCACAGTTCAAAGTGGAATCTACAAATAAACCAACAAACTTCAGGCTATTTTATCTAGAAGAAATCCTGGTTTAGTTTACAGCTGGAAAAAAAAAAATTAACTGTGAAAGTAAAAAAGATTATTTTTCACTAGAATTTAGAAAGCCAGTGAGAAGAGCAGAGAAAAAGATATCAGCAACAAAGCAAAATTATACTGCAATATGAGAATTTTAATGGCCTTTCCTGTGAACACATTGATTTCTTCGCACAATTTTTCTGTTACCAGAGAAACAACGCTGTTATGTTCGTTTACCACTAAATTCAGCTTAGACTGATTCCTTTCTTAGCAATGTTGATAATAAAGTTTGGTCTGATTACTCAGTAAAATCTAACTTTTCCCCTTTAAAGAAAAGAAATAGATTTTTTTAAAAACTGGTATAAGACAGTCCAGATAAAATATTGACTATTTTTTTTACACAAATGTTTAACACAGGCAAAAGACATTTCTGCCAGTGCTAGATACTCTATTTTAATATACACACTGGGTGAAGAGAATTAAATTAGAACAGCAAGAGCTGGAAAACATCCAAAGATTTGTTTTCCTCCTTGATGTACCGATGGTTTGAACTGTGTCTGCTGGTATTTTTTTCTGTTACTTTTTATTTCTCTCCTCATCATTACTCGGCTCCGTTTTCATTTCTGTGTGCTATCTCTTACTAGCTGCCTGCTATGATGATCATCTTTGCGGTGTCCATCTCTCCTGTTTCCATCTTGATATTATTGCAGCACAACATGCTACCAAGTATACAAAACTGACCAAAGGAGAAAACAGGAATGAGAGCCACGCTGGAAACTCTGACTCATGAAAGAACAGGCATGGTCTGATGAAAATCTGTTTTCTTTGACTCATAGAAAGCTACAAAAATTTGGTCACTTCTGTTTTCATTGTCCTTTGGCAGAAGACATGACTTTATTTAACAACATAACCTCCCCATTTCTGGACTTGGCATATCACCAGCCCCACTCTAAGCTCCACTCTGACTCAAGTTCTGTTCTTTGCTTATTTCCCATCTCCCATTCCCCTCGATGTCAGTAAAAGTCTCTTTACACAGACACATATCCATGTCCTACATACATAGGAGAAATTGTTCTGTACTTCAGATGCACTTCTTGAGATAAAGAAACTGGAATTGCACACATTGTTCTAGATGTCAGCATGTATTTTCATAATCTCTATTCCTCTCCTAATGACCTTTAGTGATTGATTTGCATTTTTACCTTTAATTGATGAAGACGGTCAAAGGAAACGAAAATCAAATTGCAGTAAAGACATTTGTAATGGAACATTTAAGGGAAGTGGGAAGCAGTCATTTCAAAATTGAATTCCTTAATCAAAATTCAAGACTCCAGAGCTATCAGCAGCCACAAATGTTTTTGAAATGGATGACAAGATGGTATACTATCAACAGATACTCTCCTATATTGCAAAAACAAGCGTAATTTATTTCGGAGTGGCACAACCAGCAGACTGAGGAAAGTTATTATACACTCAAGGCGAAATAAGCCAAGTGTGCTTTTCTTGCTTGTTTTCAATTTGGCAGATTTTAAATTCTTTTGACAACAGAAGAGAGGCTGAGAATAGAACTCAATTTGTGAAGCTGATTGTAGCATTATTTATAAGCAAAGAAATAACGTTGACTGATTATCTATACATTATCCCATAATTTTTTCCTCCTAACTGGGGTACTGAAAGAGGGCAGAGCTTCTTTGGTTTAGCTTTAAAATCTTCACTATCCCATGGATAATGACCGATGCTGTTTCCATGGAGAATAGTCCAGAACTTTCCTCAGTGCTAGCGCTGATAATGTTAACATTTTAAGGCAGCAGTGCAATTTTAGGGATTTAAACTCAATATTGCTTCATAGATTAAGTAAGAAAATAGTGTGACTTTCTGTTATTCAAATGAATGTGAATAGGTAATATCTTCATATATATCCAGGTAAATTTTCTGGCAGATTAAAGTAATTTGACTGCAAAAACCTTTAAAATTAACCTACAGTTACTTCTGCACTAATGAAAGAACTTCTTCTCCAGGGAAAGAGATTTTCATTAAATTCTTATCTCATATAAATGAAGAAACACATTTTCCAATACAGAATGAGAACTTCAGTGCCAAAAAATCTTGCTCAGTTTAACTGTAAGGAATATTTTCTAAAGATGTACCCTTGATTCTTGCTACAACTATCCAGATTTTTCACTGACTCAAGTGGTATCTTTTTTGCTACTTTGAGAACTGATGATAATATACGTGTCAGAAGATTCTAAATGCTTAGTTTCTTATGACAACTTACCTCTGAGATAAGAAATATCCACAACCGAGGAGCTTTGCCTGCTGCTTATCTCATTGTGTACAAAACCCCAGTTAAAAACTGTAGCTTCATTCCAGGCAATGAAAACTTTTCCTCTCTTTTAGTAGGGCCAAGATTCCACCCACAGGCTTTCCCTTCACAGACATTCTGTAGAGTCCTCCAAATAAACCTAATTACATTCTACACATGGAATATGCCAGGACAGAATGGTTAAGAATTAGAAGAGCCACTTTCATACTTGAGAAGCACAACAGATTGGTGCAAAACATTGCTGCTGTCATGTCCCTGATGGAAAAGAAAAATTAATGCTCCGTCCTAAAACTGGTGGTGGGAATTATTCATCACCACAGAAGTCAATTGGATTTAAGTGGATGCATTTAGCTACAAATATTTTCCCTAATACTACTGCCATTATGGAACTTTACTGTAGCAAAGAGAGGGAATTTATGGGTAAGTTTTAGAAAAGAAAGACTCAAAATTCAACACACAAGGTGTGGGCAACCATTTCATATACAGAAGAAAAATACTATTGATGACCATGCTTTAAAAAACCCCGCACAACACTAGACAATACCTAAAAATGCACTGAACTTTCTCAGGATACAGGTGGGTCAGCCTAAAGCAGCACAAACACCGTGTGCTGGGGCAGGAAGGGAAATCATAGCTGGAACCAGTTTTGTTGGAGCTTGCCAGCTTAGACAGAGATGGGAAAATGGCCCATTTTTTCTGGAGTTCACTGACTGTGCAAACTCTGTGCTTGATACCATTGCCCGTTTTTCTTGCTTTATGCACATTGATTTCCAGTCCACAAAGCTTGGGATGTTCTCATTTGTCTTCCAAGGGAGAATCTATCAGAAATCTTGTTGTCCTCTCCTTTGAGGGAAAGGAAGAAAGAAGAAAGTTCAGTCATTGCCAATTTGTTTTAGTTGTTTCCCCCTGCAAGTTGTGCAAGAATAAATTAGAGAAACTCACATTCATTTATGGAAAGGAAGATGTGGTATGATTGGAGTTGGCTGCTGGTTGTTGGTTATAGTTTTAGTTTAGGTTTATTTTTTAATTGTGAGAAATGCAGAGTTTGTTGCAGGATTCACTGATTTCAGTGGAAAATGTGACAATGGAGTAATGACATAAAAAAATTTAAAAAAAGAAGGAAATGGGCCGGGGCAAAAAAGACACCAAAAGCATCCAAATTATTTTAGCAGAACTTTTAAAGACTTGTTTCATGAGTCTTTAAATATATTTTAAAGGTGAAAACACAGAAAGCTGTCTTAAAGCATGAAGCAGTTTTTCGCACCCATTTAAACTGTAATCTGGTAGTGAAAGCCACAGTGATTAAATAGGATTAATAAAGCTAAGAATCATGGCTCAGCTGAAACCATTGGGGATGTCACTGAGATCAGGGTACAGAGCTGCAATTTATAAAACACTAAAATATATTCGTTTGCAACTTACTGCAGTGTGGCTTTATTCTTTTCTTTGATACTTGAATTAAAATCTTCTATCAAATACTTCAGCAGATGAAGCCACAAGGGCTAAAATATTCAGCGGGAAAGGCAAGGAAGGGAAGAACATTTCGGCTAAGCACCTAATGCTTGAACCAAGTTTTTGGGCCTGAATCATTTGGCCCACAGTTCTTTCATTAGAATTTTGACAGAGAGTTTTGAGAAAATTCTAATTACTCTGAAACTCTTCAGTAAAGTATCTTCATTTAAATATAGCAAACATATTTTTGCTACCAGCCTACAGAACATAGTGATTGATTCTTTCAAGCTTTCTGTGAGCACCATCTGGCCGTCGTGATTGTTGCTATTTTACTTATCAACATGTTTTAACAAATTTTCTTTTGACCATTTAGTCTTTGACGGTGTCTTTTTGACTGAGAACACAGAGTGCTTGGTATTCTCACCACATTCGCGTTACCCACAGCAGGTGCTGGAACCTGTCAAGCGAGATGGAGAATGCGTGGGCAAGTTTTGTGTGGGGAAACCATTTCAGATGGTGCTTTCTTCAAAGGAAGGGAGATTCTTCCAGTTCAGAAGGGGAGTGCTCTTTCTATAGGCATTAGGGTAGCCCCTGAATGATTCTCAGAAGGTATTTTCTACTCACTGAATAAATCTTGCATTGAATGCAAAACCAAAAAACTTTGGAATGGATGGGAACACGCATGTCAGAGTAGTCATTTATGCTTAGGAGATCCTCAACTTGGAGAAATAATAGGAGGACTCTGGGAAATTAATTTTTAGAAAGAAAAATAACCCATCTGAAATATAAGTAGGTGAAGAAGGAGAACTTAAGATAATGTGAAATTGCAGAAGAATGCCCTATTAAAACAAGTAAACTTGTTGAGGATGGATATAATCTCGACTTTGAACTAATACCTACCAGCAAGAGTCTGTGTCTATTACAGATAACGTGTAAATTACATATTTCAGGGAAAAATTCCATACTATGAGCCATCACCTACTGTTATCAAGCCACTTGCCATCAGCAGGGAGAATTAGGAAAACACATGAAGAACAGTCCAGAAAACACAGTGTAAGTGCTGGGTTTAAACCTCTCAAGCAATTCACTTTTTCAGCATCTTGAGGCTTTGGAGCAAGATTTCACTGTTTTTCTGAAGCACTGCCTTAAAGGTGTTGTGAAATAAGAGCTGCTGTTTTAAACTTATTTGACTACTTCATTAACCTCTTCCTGTTTTTATGATCAGCTTGGCAGCAGAACAATTCCCCCATTATCTATCACCCCGCATTATTAGAGGAGCATGGGCCTCTTGTGGAGGATAGATCATAAAGATGTATTGACAAAAAGCAGAGTTTGGATTTCCTTTTTCTTTTAAATTTAGCTGAGCTTTGTGTTGAAACTGAATTCTATCAGACTCCAAGTGAACCAAGTCAAGATGGTTCAAACCAAAAAAAAGTTAACACATGGCTATGATTTAACCTAAGAACACAATGAGAATGCCAATGTATTCATTCAAATGCATAGGGACATCAGTGCTTCAGAGCATTTGTATGATCTTTTTGAAGAGAATATTGCTTTACAAGAAAACTGGGTAGCTTTTTGAAATTCTGATTGGAAAAAAAAATTCGCATTTCAACTAGATTAAATCAACAGGTATAGATCTGCGGAAAAAGAAAATGAAACTGATTAAGGAAAAAAAATGTTTACATGTATTTGTTATTTTAATATATTCACCCATCATGAAGCTGATTAAGTGGAAGCTGATTCTGTATTTCAGATATGGTCCCAAGATGATAAAAATATTCTGCTTTCCTTCTGTTATTCTCAGCTATGCTCAGAGGAATGTGTGTGACATCCAGCCGGAATGCCCAAACACAACAGCCCCAGGTGTTTAGCAAAACACCTCTGCCCAAAACCCAGAGGAAGGGACATTTCCCTTCAGACTGGGAGCATTTGACATAACTTCCTAACTTACCTGCCTGCACATGATTTTTAGAAAACTGAGAGTAACTTTTAATATCAAATTACTGATTCTGATAGCATATTCCTTGCACCAAATACATTTCTGAAAAAACCTTCTTAAGAACATATTTTTAAAAGAAAAAGAATAGGGATTTTGATGATACATACACCAGATATTGAAATATCACATATATTCAATGGCCAATAAAAGAAAATGTTTAAAAAGCCTAGTGTAATCCCATACTTTTAATGCACAGGCACCTTCTTTGGGCTGTACTGGAATGTAGTTTTAATTAATACCTGGAATAAGCAGTTGTCTTGTACTTTCAGGGCTCAGTATTTTAACTATGAAACTTTCCTCTGTTTTAGAAGTCTGAAATCACAGGTGTCTCCCACTCATAGCTGCCTGAGGATTAACATAAAAATTGACTTCAATCATTTGCATGCTGATTTTTTTCCTGAAAACATGGGAAGAACTAAAACCAGAGCTGTGTTGATGATACAAATTATCCAGGATTCCAGTCCTGAGCAAAAGTACCTCCTGTGGTTCATGTAAAGGAATTTGGAAGATAATTGCTATCCTATTTCTCACTGTACATTGAACTTTCAACTGCTTGAACATAATCAGCCTGATTGTGCTTGAGCATTCAGTTGAGCAGACAATTAACTGCTTAAAAACAATCTGACCCAAATATTGCACACTGGTATAGCCACAGACTGCAAACACTATCAAATAATGCAATTTTCCATCAATTTAATTTCTCTTCTTCAAAAAAACCACCATTGGCTGCTTAAAATTATTGCAACTAAACAGAGCAAAACCCACAAGGAATGGCAAAAAAATACCCCACCCTCAAACTGTTTGAAGCACCCAGAAGGTTTCAGCAGTGTATGGTGAAGGGAGAAAGGGCTGAGGAATACTCAGCTGAACGGATACCCTTAGTAAACAGGCAAGTGCAGACATACATTTCAAGTACTTGATACGAGACTTCAAAACTCCACTGCTCAGAGGCATGTCTGTGAAGTGGAGATCCAGATTTGTCTGCCTGAAATACTGTAACATGTCATCTACAATCATTTTTCTTTCTTGCTTCTCTGCTGAAGTCATAATTTAAGGAATGTGCAATGGCCCTGTATTGTAAGCCTTGTGTTATGAACAAGAGGAAAAAAGACCTAGTAAATGTACAAGTCTTAAAGAAGGATGTGTCTCTTCATATATCCCGTTTCCCATCTTTTTGCAATGAGTTATGATGAAAAAACAGTTAAATATTCAGTTTTATATAAGGAATAAAGTCTTAGTGACATTAACAGACTTACCTGTTAATGACACAGTAAACATTTTAGTAACATCACTACAATAATCCAGATATTTTTGACTGCTTCCTTTTAACTTCATTTAACCTTTCTGAACGTCCTTTCTTCATCCACTTATCCTCTCTATTTATTTCTGGTTGAAGATACAATGAATTCTGTAGGCTTCCTGTTTTTGAGGAAGCTTCATATTATTTCCATAAATTTCAAGTGGAAAGATAACATTTCAGCAAAGAAACAAATACAACATATTCTCACAATATCTTGCTTTTGAGTTTTGGGCTTTGTTTCTTTGTTTGTATGGCTCTTTTGAGGGAGGTGTGTTTGTTTTCTAATGGACACTTTGACGTCCATAACACATGCAGTGGAAAAAAAAAACCCCAAAAACCTAGGAATAAGGCTGGCATGCAGCTGCACAAGGCTTATGAATCTCTTATGGCCTTGTTTTCTAGCCATGTTGTAGTTGGAATGCCTTCCAATGATTTAGAGCATCTAGACAGAAAAACATACAAAGCCAGATGCCCAGGATGACAGGGAATTTTACAGGCAACCAGCTGGGAAATTGTTTTGAAAGTCAAGTAGGAAAAAAGTGAAGTTTTTCAGCCATCTAAAGCATAAGGGCTACAGTGAGAAGATTGATAACCGGCCTCCCTAGATTATAACTTCTCTGACTCACTCTAATACAAGATTTCTTTCCCTCTACACCAAATATCCTTTTCCTGGAGTTAGAAATGAGAATGGTGGTTTTTGCTTTGGGACTGATACCTTTGCTCCCAAATGAAGAGGACTTCTCAGCATGAAGCTGTCAGCAACTTATGTGAAATGGAAGGTGCTGGATTAATTGAAGCAGATCATCCCAGTTCCCTTCACAACTCAGATTAGCAATCTGAGAAGCTTTACCATTAAAATTCACAGAAAATCAATTAAGAGAGGCCTAAAGCATACTGGAGTTCCCACAGGGCCTCTTTGCATTACCCTTAAAGGTAACAAATGTCCAGGGACAGAAGATGTCAGTCCCAGTAAGCTGGCTCTGTTTGCCTGTGAAAAGTTCATTAAAGAAATTAAAGACTCACACTAAGGTTTGGAGGACCAAGGTAATGGGATTTTATTAGCCAGTTGGTTCAGTATTGAATCATATAAATAACTGACACAGTCAATGATTTGTTACAGATTTCTAGTAATTTTGGCTAATTGGAGGCTGAATCAGAGATAAAAAATACAAAATTAATACAATGAAAACTTTATTATTCATATAATAATTATTCTCTGTGTGGATAAACTTCTTAAAATAGATCTCTTATTTTGCTGCAAAAGCACGGCAGCAGTTGCAAGAACGGACTTTGTTAATTTTCATGAATAAATCAATTTGAGAGGAGCAAGTGAGATAGATAAACTGTAACCGGAGCAAGATTTAGCCACTTCATAGTCGGAGGCAATGTCGTGTTAAAGCAGTGGTGAAAAAGCAGATGCTGACCTTGGTATTTACCAAGCCTGGAAACAAGAGGCTTTTGTCTGGTCCGTGGGACTTTGATAAAGAGAACATCTGTTTTGATGAGACAGGGTTATTTTGGTCCACATAAGAAATTGGGGTGCGAGCTGTGAAAGATTATCCTGTCCATTTGTTGGGGTGAAAAGAATGAGTTGTGCTTCTGTCCTGCTGGAACATCTTTGAGAAGGGTAAGCTGTGCTGCTGGCTGCAGGAAAATCAAAACCCACCAATAACTTGCTGGGTTTTGTAATCTACCTGAAGAATATAGAAACAATGAATTAATCTGCAAGAATGATGCTGTATTAAAGGACTCATTCAGGTATCTTGATGTTGTGCTGAAGCAAATCTCTTCTTGTGTGAGAGAGATGCTGAACATTTCCCTTCTCAGTGTAAGAAATTAAACTCTGTCACAGAAAAGGTAGCTCATCATTAGATTTCATGAAAGCACCCAGGAAAAGCAAGTGTTCTGAAGACCTTAACAACTCTGCTAATGATTTTTTTGAGATGGATGTGCTCTCATCCCAAATTGACATCACCATAACAACGGGCTGTAAGAGCCACATGTATAAATGAAGAGTTAAGTGCTGAACTGGCCATTCATGTGTGCCCCAGCATGGCAACATGAAGCTGCAGTAATTGCATGGCCACATTAGATGGACAAGTGTTCTTTCACAGTTTTGAGGGGAAAAAAGTAACTGAGCATTACAAACACAGGTACCAATTAGTATAATCAGGCATATTGTCCTGCAGGCTCTATTTAATCTTTTTCCTAGTGGTGCAGCAATAACTGTTCTTCCTAGCATAATTAAGTTTCGTTCAGTACAGCATTTCCATCTACATTTGCTACCTTAGGTAGAAGCCAGCACTAGTATTCAGCAAAAGATAAAAGTGCAAAGCGGATAAAAAATTTGCCAAGACATTTTAATGCATTAAATTCAATAAGACTGTCTTTTCTATTTCAGTGATTCCATCTGACAAGAAAGCAAAGGTGAGCAGCAGAAGGCAGGTGAGTTGGTGCAGTCAGGGGAAAGGATCAAATGGAGTGTAGTGGTTACACACCCAGTGTGGGAAAAGCAGGCAGAACAGAGGAATATCTCTGAAATTAAGATGGAGGTTTAGCTGCTTCCTTTTCTGTTAAGATTGACTAGGGTTGTCTAACAGGTTTTCAGACAATTTTATTTTATTTTGTTTTACAAACGTTCCTTAGATCATATTAATTAGCTGAGTCTCTGCTGCCATCAAAATTGAGGGAAATGTCACTTTTTTAGCACCGTTTAGAAACAGAGGACATAAAACTAAACTGTGCAGTCCCAATGAGCAAAGGAATTATGTCCTATCCACCTTCAATAAGTCACAAAGACCAAAATCTCTTTAGAGCATGTCATTTACTTTCAGGCTTGCACAGTGAGCCCTCAGCTCATCATGGATCAAAAGATGCCTCACTAAATTACAAGAAAAATGGCTGCATTCTGTTTAGTTGCAATCCTGTTAGTCATAACAAATCTTGTGTGCATCAGCTGAGCTCCAGGAAAATCACATGCAACACCAACACCCTCTTCAGAGGCTGTTCCACTACCTTATCTAATAATTGCGCCATGACTATAGAAGACTTGTCCCCCCTCACACCTCTAGAAACAAACCTACTGATCTTCCAAATCCTTATTGAGTTCCAGATCCTTCTGTCTCTTAACTCTCCTGCTTAAAACCACAGGGCTGCCCATAGGACAAAGGTCTCACAAGCTGCTTTTCCTCCGCAGAAACCCCCTACACATATTAGACTGGTGCTCTTGAACAGCGAAACTTATCAGGAGTGCCATTATGCTTAGAACTAGGGAAACAATTCCTTCTGCTGTGTTAGGTTTGAGACAATTCAAGGTATTAGGAATTATTTAGTATTCATCCTCATGGAATGTCCCTGCCCTTCAGAGCTCCAGTGCTACTGTGCAGAGCATTTCATGGAGCCAAAAAGAAATGGCTGCTGTCCCAAAATAAGTCTATGAGGAATTCCTAGTGTCCTTCATGCCTTGAGAAAATTAAGGAGCAGTCACTGTTGGGCTGTAGGGTACAAATTCGGTTCGGATGAAAAATTTTCCAGGATGATCTCCCTCCTCTTTCTGTTTTAACACAATGACGAACAAGCAAAATGAGAGATTTTATAAGTAATAAGGGATGTTTTAAAGCCAATCTCTAAACTAAGCCTGGGATGCTCACCCAGCAGTTAAACATAGGAAGGCAGGCACTCTTCACTACCTATTTCGTGTTAAGAGATTTCCAAACTCTACCAAATTAAGTTAAGAAATTAAACAGAGAGCAATATAACCATATAAGAACACAGAATGTTTTCCATGAAACTAGGGAATTTTTTCTCCTTATTTAGTGCCTGAGTAGGATTAGCAAGTGGAAAAACCCACAGAAACTGTAAATGCATTTTGACCCAGGATAGAAACAAAAGGAAATTATTTAAAAACTACGGGAAAAATCCAATCAGAAACATAAACCATTATGGACTATGTATTATTTTTATCACCAAGAATTCCCCATATAAAAGGCATGGAGAAAACTATAATTCAGTAGTGGGAAAACAGAGGGACTGTAACAGTGAAATGGAGTTCTGACAAATGATAGTGTATAGAATATGGGTTCACAGACCAACAAAACAAAATACCCCAGCAGTAGCAAACTAGAATAGTGTACATTCCACCTGAAGCACGGGTGTTTCTGCATATTCATCTTGTAAACTGGCATACTTACTTGCCAAGGCTGCTGAACTTCTTCTTTCACATCTTAAACCACAAAATCTCCCAGCCCTTTCACAGGAATCACTTAATCAAATGAAGACAGACCAAAAAATGTTATTTTCATAGTTCACAGTAACATCAAGTTACGTGCCTAAGATACACCATCTTAAAATATAAATACCAAGCCAGTGGGTATATAAGCCTGGTATTTGAAGGAGTGATAAAAAGACAGGAAACTCAAGCCCATGGTTATTACAAAACCCTATGATTAATATAACACAAATGCAGATGGTCGAGGACATTATCCTGCCAGTTTGAGGATGTAATAAGCTTGCATTATTAAAGCAAAAATTATTTCTGACAAAAGTTATGTTTCCCAGAATTGAATACCACTTGGGGTAGCCACTCATGATCTCTAAATAATATTTCAGGAGTTCAGTTGGGACTAACGTGTTTTTCTAAATGCAAGCAGGGAAGAAGTTAAGTTCCTAATGATATGCAGTTCTGTAACTTAATTAGAAACCTTTCCTCTTTCAATATTTTAAATAAAAGCTAGAAAAGAACCTGTTTGACTCCAACTATCCTTAGTAGCAACATTTTGCAGCACACAATCTGAAAAAGTTAACCTGCCAGGCAATAATACATAAAATAAAAATTAAAGTGAGGGCAAGGAAAATCATCTTCAGGTGAAACTGCTCTTCTGCAAAAACAAAGTGATATTAGGATTCATCCTGTGAACAACACATTCCTCAGCTATGAGAGAAAACACAATTCTTAAAAATCCGTTCACTACATTAGAGATAGAAAATAGACTACAAATCAGATGTTAGCTTGTTCAGTACTCAGACATTGTAATTATTGGGACAACATTAGCATAACTATCAAATAAACATATTCCAGATATGCATTTTAATTCATTTATTGGTGTCGGCTATGCTGTGCTTTGATTCTATCAATACATCCTGCTGCAAAAAGGTTAAATTGTGTTTTCAACATAATGTAAAATCAGCTCTCACCTCTAAATAAGAGGCAAAGATCTACACCAATTTGCCTTTCAGAACTTTTCACACATCTATTACCTTTCTGTGGGCAGCTTCAGAAAATGGGGGGAAAGCCATTCCAAGACACACTACCAAGGAAATCACACACACTATGGACTTTTCCCAGGCATGAAATTCTTAATGGATTATGTGAAATAACACAGAAGCAATTCCCATCCACAGAAAAGATTTTATCCCCACAATCTAAACTGTGAAACTACCTCCCCAAGGAGAAAATTTTGGGGATATGCCACTTATCTCAAAACCTCAGTAAAACTAAAGCAGCAGAACTTCCCCGAGATGACGCTGTGTTCTATTACCCTTCAAATACTCACAAAAACTGACTTGCTGTCTTGGATTATGAAACCAAAAATTGTGTATTCTATTTCATCTGTTGAAAGATGTTTTTTAGGAGATGTTTTATCCTTCTTACTCCAGGCGGGAGGGGGGCGGATGTCTCTTGATAATGGCCCAGCCATTAAATCCAGGTGAGGCAGTGTTTCTTATCTCTTTCACCACCCCTCCATCCTCCAGCGGGACATCTTCTGATAATGGGCCATTAGGGCTCACCAATGACATGACACATTCCGTCATCCCACCGTGAGATGCTCCACCCAGTGGGGGAGGAGACAGCTGTTCCCAGCTAGATAAAAACTGGGACTGAAGGACACAAGGTGTCTGGTTTTTCCACTGGATTCCCGGAGGAAGACCAGACCCATCTCGTCACTTTCTATAGGATCATCTCTACTCCACAGAGCCACATCTGTTACTCCAGGAGGATTTATTTGGACTGCTTCCAACACCCTGACCAACAGGGTGCCAAGTCATATCCCTGGCTCTGTCAGGGTTTTTCCAGGATCTTTGTTTGCTTCCTTGCTTGGCTTTTTTGTACTACTGCATTTGTGTGGTTTTGGGTTTTTTTAAATATGCTTAGTTCCTACTGTTACTCCTATTTCCCATATCTTTTCCTGAAAGCCCCTAATTGCAAAATTATGATAATTTGGAGGGAAGGGGGTTTACATTCTCCATTCCAAGGGAGGCTCTGGCTTTCCCTGGCAGACAACTGTCTTTCAAAACCAAGACACTTGCTTTCACTAGGACAGCTGTTAATGACAATCTGGGGTAAAACCTATAAAAAATGGCAACGTGCACAAATGTTCCTTTCCACAGCAGGCACAATCAAACACTCCGTTGAATGGCCTAAAAGTTGAGCAGCACTCACTGGCACAGCCTCTTCCCCCACATACAGGCGAACGACCAGCAAGGCAGTGCCAGCCTTCTCAGAGATGGGCAAGGACAAGAGAGCAGATGCCAAAAAGGGTTTGAAGCTGTGCCAAGGGAGGCTTACATTGGACATTAGGAGGAACTTTTGCCCAGAAAGGGGCATTAGATATTGGAATGGGCCACCCAGGGGGCTGGTGGAGTCACTGCTGTGGAAGATGTTCAAGAGAAGCATGGCTGTAGCACTCCAAGCTCCAGTCTGCTTGCCATGGTGGGCATGGGTCACAGGTTGGACTCGATCTCACACGCCTCTTCGAAGCCAGTACATTCTGTGGTTCTGTGACATCACAGCCTCTGGGGACAGCACGGTGGCTGGCAACTGTCCCCAACTGTTGCCGAGCCTGGCAGACTCCAGTGAGGAGTGACGTCCAGAGCCTGTGTGGTGGTGGCAGCTCCTCACACAGAGCACCATGGCCTGCCAGGGCATCTCCTGGTTGCTGCAATCTTATCTGCTGCTGATCCTGGTCCGACCCCTTGACCCTTCCAGCCATCCTAAAAGGGATGTGGGCACCTCGAGTCTGCTTCCCGAGGAGCTGGAGCTGCAGGACATGGACCCTGAGCCAACCCCGTGGGTGGACATGGCACTGGTGTCCTGGGCATGCTGGCTGGCAGTGCTGCTGATTGCAGACATTGTTCTGGTATGCCACCTTGGCAGAAGGTTCTGGAGATGGTGGAGAAAGGTGAGGGAGAGGAGTCAGGCGGGCAGGACAGGGCAGACCCCGAGGGTGCTGAGCCTCTTGGGCAGCCCTTTGACCAAGGCCCCGTGGCTGAGGGGCTGAGCCCTGGGTACAGCTCCGGGCAGAGGTGGCCGGAGCACTGCTTGCTGCAGCCTCTGCCTGGGGCAGCCCAGCCAGGCCTGTGTCTCTCTCACAGAGGCCAAAGGCAGTTTCAGAGGCCTTGGCCTTGCTCTGCCCCTCTGCCCCTTCCAGCGGGATCCCTGTGCTTTGCCTTGCAGGAGAAGCGCCAGAGCCCCTTGGCCCATGCAGGGCCGTGCCACTGCAAGGGACGCGGCTGCCCCAGGAAGCTGATCCAGATGCTGAGGCACAACCGTGCCATGCTGTGGCTGTGCCTGCGCTACGGCACTCAGCAGAGACCCAGAGCCAAGACAGCAGCCAAAAGGGGCATTTGGAGGAGGAGGAGACTCCAAGTCTCTCCTCAGCGCTTACCTCCAGCTCCAGCGTTGCACTCTGTGCACACAGAATTGCGGGGGATGTGTGACCAGTGACCAGCTTGGGCACTGCGACATTCCCCACCTTAGGAGTTAGAGATACCCCCATTCTTAGTTGTAAGGATTCCCTGCCACCTTTTCCACAAGAAGTTGACATTTCCCTTAGCGTTCTGGTTCCAAAAGTTGAAGTTTTTTAGGTATAAGATTCTTACCCCTTAGCCTTCTAGTCACCCTGTATTGTAGCTTTTGTGAGTAGTCAAGTGAATAAAGTTATAAAGTTCACGTTTTCTACGCATTGCCGTTTGTTTTCTTTATATTCCACCCAGGAGGGGACACAGCGAGTGACAGGTTTGCACAGGAGCTCCAGACTGCCAGGAATGGAGAGCCTTAGTGCACCAGCAGGGTTTGCAAGAGTATGGGGAGCAGCTGGTTTGTAAAAGGGTCATCTTAGCTCTACCAGACCAACCCCCCTCAGTTCCCCAAATGCTGTCTGCTTGTAATAGGCCAGACACACCTTTACATGTAGCTACAGTGCAAACTGAACAAAAAAGTGAATACTACTTCCATTACAATTAGTAACATAATAACAAATGTTAGTGCTGTCAGACATACAAAATTACAAAACAAAGCCACCATCATTTTTTTTACTAGCACATAAACATAGTTATAAAAATTTTAAAAATTGTGTTGTATAAATTTGTCTGACCCTTCAAAGTCCATCCACAAACAACTTCAAAAACTAAAAAATTTAGCAAATCAAAGCGAACAATAAATCATAGTTAACTTGCTTTAAAAATAAAGCTCTACACCTTAGCTAAAATAATTTTACAAAATATGTTTATATACATTGATTGTTATAAGACTAATATTAGTGATAATGCCTTGAGTACTTCACTGTGCACAACAAACAAAGCCATCAAAAAAATCTTTTCCATTCAAGAGAGAGGGGAAAATGTGAGAAATGGATTTGTAGAGAATTCTCAAAGCCTGTCAGAAGGCTCACATAGTATGCATCTGTATGCAAACTTCAAGATAGAAAATGCTGACTTAGAAATGCCATGGAGTAGGATGGACATTGCTGAGACAGAAATGGAACTAGAAACAAGTTTCAAAGGATGGCCTTGCAAATAAGACTAGATACTTTGGAGAAATAGAACTATGAAAAATATATTGTAGTAGGACCCACGAGAGGTAACTTTAGATGATTGGCTTTAAGGCATTTACAGCATTGTGTGGCAAAAGCTGATAGGGCAAGAAACGTTGATAATGTATTGTAATTAGGAAATAGTTTGTCTTCTGATTGTGATGGTGTGAATTATAACATCTATATTGTCTCACCCTTCACATGAGACTGAAAATAAAATAAAAGATTTTAAAACGCCTCTCAGTTGCTCCAGCTCTAGGTCAAAAAAAAGGCATAATCCATCACATCTTTCTGGGGGTTTTGTATTTATTTGTATTTAGTTCTTTGTATTTATCCTGTTGACCCTCAAAATGGAATTAGATTTCATTTTCCTACAAAACATTAATTATTTTATTTCTAGGAATCAGCCATATGTAGTCCTAGCTTAAATGACTTCTCTCTGACTTACTCTGCATCTTGCTCCTTTACAGCACTACCAAACAACTCTGATAAAATACAGATCCCTCACTGGCAGGAGACAGTCTTGCTATTTTCTGAAGAATGTTAACTTTGATGACGTACCCATTTTTACAAATCCAGCAGGAAAAAACCCTACAGATCAGCTTTACAATTTCAAAAGCTGGTTCCTCGGCTCTTCCATACCAGTTTCCTTTGTCAGTGACACCAAACACAGAAAACAGATGGAAGAAGAAATGCAGATAGGCAGCAGCAGACCACCTACCAAAATGCACTTTAAATGTAATTAGTTCTAAGGTTTCTAAGAGCAAGTTTGAGGCATAAATAGAGACATACAGGAGTACTACCAGTTGGCAGTTTCAGCATTTCCTCTGAGCTTCCTCTTCATTTTTTTATTATCTCTCACCTAAACAAGAGAAAAAAACCCAAAGAAATTTTTCAGGCAGAGAAAAGATGCAGTTGGTCTTTAAGGAAGCATTTTATTCTGCTTGTATAATAACCTGTTGGGAAAAATATGAGCTTTTAGCAAAATGTCACTGTGCTGTTGCAGTTTTTCTAACGCTGTGAGAAATAACAGGCAGGTCTGTAAGGTTCCTGCAGCTCACCCTGTGCGAGGGTCATTGACCACTTATCACTGCAGGGGTCACTGGGAATAATGACAGTGGAAAATGTGGAGGGAGCAGGATAGATAATTACTTCTCATTTCTGTAGCAAAAAAACCCTCAAAACAAAGCCATAAAAATGGTTTGCTTCTGAATTAGGAGAATTTAAATTAACTATTTCATGCCTGCTTTTGGTTCAACATTCATCAATCTGAATTTGAATATGCATAGGGTAATTCATGGCAGCTGAAGCTTAAAAATAAATGCCTATATACTTGTGCAACACCTATACTGAAACACATTAAAAAACAGTGCTTTGCTTTAAGTCTGCTTGGTATCATTCAGTCTTATACTCATTAAGGTTATTAAATGCATGGGGAAATACATTCTTTGTTTCATTAAGAATGCATTATTAATTAGGAAAGCATAGCTTTTTCAGAGTCACTGCTGATACCAACATTACCTGAGTAAGTGCAAATTACTAACACAAGAACATTATAACAGAAGCAACGTTCAACAGAGCCTCAAAAATAAAGATGTGGTTCAAAGTTTTTCAGATGTACAGTTGCTAAGACATCTCCAGAAAGAGGAGTAAACTGAAAATAGCACAGGAAATTTTAAACCCTTTTTTTTTTTTTTTTCCCTGAACTTTCCTGCGGGCAAGAGAAAACTTCTAATACAGGGAATTAAATGCTGTTTTTATGCCTGAATCATGAGTCATCCCCTCAGTTTCAACCTGATCCAATGCTCATTGGAATCTTGGAAAGGGTCAAATCATCAATATGAAATGTAAATTGTATCCATGACAGTAGGTATTTTTTCTCCATTCCCCTACCTCCCCCAAATATATCAACACTAAGTGAGAAAGGCTCAATTTAAATAGACATAATAATTTTGCTACAAGTTCCAGCAGAAAGAGAAAGGAGAGCAGAATCAGAGGTTATCAGACTCAATATAAAATCCAACTTATGCTTTCTCCAAAAGCATCATTTAATTTATCCAGTGTTGCCATATTATGTGAGCTTCTGTGAGATGTTTACAGCTCTGACTGAATTTTCTCACAGTTTCCTGATGTAAACATCTTGTTTTTCCACATTCCTTTCTGATGATAGCCAACTGATGGACTTCTAGCCTGGCCAGTGGGATAGAGAGGTGGTAGCCTTGTTCTCCAGTCCCTGGTCATTCTTCAAAACCTATAAAGCGATGTCTTTGTAAACAATAAAGTCTCTTTCCTTCTTCAGCCTTCATTTTGTGGAGTCAAATCTGTGAGTATTTACTCATGTCCACTAGCAACCCAATCCAGGATTAAAAAAAAAAAAAAAAAAGAAGAAGATAGCATTTCACATATTATATTAAATACTATCATTTCTATCTGAAATATTCATCATTATTATGCTTTTCAGAAGTGAATTACAAAGTCTTCTGCACCCATCTTCCCTAAATCTGATTCTAAGTACTTGCAAGTTTATTCCCTTAGGAACCAAAAGTAGCCCCAAGCCTCTCAGGATCAATAGAAACTAAACAACAAAGCTTGACAAAGTATATTAAATTGTCAGTAAAGTCAATAGTTTTTTCCCACTGCAGATATAGCTATAACCAACTTACAAATTTTGCTAGTGCAGGTTTAGTGAAGGAAAACTAGTTCTCCATTGCCAAATCAGTTATGAATCGTTCTACTCTGCTGCCAGTATGATGTGAGTATAAACACCACATTCTTCATTGTATCATCCACAAAGAATTCCACTTTAAAATTATGGCTGTTTTTGAGTTTGACCAAACATATGAAAATTCCCTCTTAAAACCCAGTGATGGCAGCATGGTCAGTCTTTGCACTGAAAAGCTGAGAACTAACAGTAGATTCCTGATCAGATCTCCAAGGTTGAGTGTCCATGGTTATTGTGGTGGCTTGGCCGTCGCTGGCCACCAAACTTTCAGCCGTCATTGCTTCCTCTCAGAGGAACAGGTAAGAAAATGAGAAAAGCAGCAACAAAAAAGCTTAGGCTAAAGTCAGGGAGGTCACTGATGAAACAGACTTAACTTGAAAAATCTTATTTATCACCAATTAAAATGAAGACTTAATTATATTATTATCATTCTTATAAGATAGTCAGAGACACCCAACCTGACCTCAGGTATGCTAAAGCATTGGGGCCAGGCAGTGCACGTCTTCCCAAGAGCTAATTTACACATCGTTCTCAAGTGAACTTACCTTCACAGAGTTCCATAGCAGAACTGCTAGGCTGTCAATAAAAAATATCTCTGCTAAGAGTCAAACCCCAATACATAGACCATATTAAAGGAAGAATTAAACCTGCAGCATTTGATTGACCTTCAATGCCCTGGGAAGATTACAAATTTCCCAAGATAAAGGAGTTCCCGAAATACAAAGCAAAGGACTGATTTTTATGGATCAAATGTTAAATAGGCCTGTAAAATTGGAGTTCTTAGATTGCACATGAAAGAAGGGGAAAAAAAAACCCATCCCAACCCTCAAAATGCAATTTTAGATCCTTCTTTGAAAATCTGGTTTAAAAAGAGAGGAATGGATACAATCTTCCACTCACCTGGAGATTTTAATGAATTAAAACCATTTCAAGCCTGTGAAGAAAGCCCTACCACATTCCCTGTCAAATAACATTTCCTTCCATTTTTTTTTCTCATTACGACTTCAGAGCAGTCTAAATAAGTGCAAATAAGGAAATTAAAGTTGCAATTGAAACACTAAGCTCTGGAGTCCCGTGTTGCCTTCAAACAACTGTATGAAACAGAAACTATGCTTAATGCTCTCCAATACATATAAGCCATTTATTTGCATATCCTTTGGCTGCTAAAGCTGTAATTTGCATTTGTATTAGCAGATGTGCCTGATTCTTGCCTTCCCCTGGTACAGATTAGCAATGTGGACCCTGATTTTCTGGATGGGTCATGCTTAGTTGATTAAAACTCTTGACCTTCCTCTCTGTAACACTGCCCTTCCTGAATCCAGCCTAAGGTACTAAGCAGCCACACGCCCTCTGAAGTCTGTATTATTGATATCTGCCTCTCATTAGAATGCTTTGCAAAAACAATTAAAATCAAATGTTGCCTGTGTCTGCTGCAAAGAGGAGCTCTCTGGGTTTTTTACTATTTTTAGAACATTCTGTTTCTAATGCCGTGACAGCTGTGTACAAATATAGAGAAACACCTTGAAGCATTAATAAACAGAAGCAACAGAAAACAAAAGCTGTGGCATTTCCTGTGGCCATTTGAGGGTGAAATTGCATGTGTGAAAATATTGCAGTTACGTAATACAGTGATATGTACATGTTCCAAAGTAAACACATTAAAAGCAGATTATGCAGTATATATTTGTTACCCATTTAAAATTATTACTGGAAGCCAAATAAGGATTTATTTGATAGCCTCATGGGTTTATCTTAATAATTTACTATGGAGCAACTAGCTTGCTTTAAATTTAAGTGGTTTTTTCTCCCAGCAGTTTCATCTACCTGGTCACCAAGCTGATACAGAATAGAGTAGCACAAATAGTGCAAGGAACTGATTTTTAATTATGTAAACGGACTTATCATGTCGCTATAGCTGATATCTCCAAATCCTTTTAGACTGTGAGCTAAGAGCAGACATCCAATGTCCTGCCATTACACCACTTCCTTATGGTACTTGCAGCCACTGCTTCCACGGAAGTTAGAACAATGCACTTTGATGTAATGTGGCTGCTGGAATTGCAACAATGTGGCCACCAGTTTGTATTTAGTAGGTCAGGATTACCCACAAGTTTACAGCCTTACTGTTATAAGAGGCAAAGGCTCTCCAATCCCGCTGTAAACAAGAGTGTTTAAGAAACCCAACTCCTCCGACTTCAGCGTGCTTCCAGCTTCGTAGTATTAACTTTTTTAGAGAGTAAAGGGTTGTCCGTAGATTATTGTGGATTAAAATTATAACCTGCACATTGATCTCAAGTTTGATGGTATGAGGAAGTTGTTGGCCTTCTTATCCATGCCAGTGATCATCATGATCCACTTTCTCGGCTATCTCCAAGAGGTATTTTTCTTCAACCTGAGTAAACTATTTTATAAAGTCGGTGACAGGGAGAACGGCTGCCTTCCATACAAATCAACGTGGTTCAATTTTAAAGTGATTAGAACTGTATCAGTCCTCAGACCCAAATATATGTAGCCTCTTTGTAGTACAGAATCCCTTATGAAGAGCTCACTCAGAAGGTTCATATAAAACCTTCATTCTCTGCCACTGCAAAATTACACCTGAGTAAAATCTCACTCACTTTATAATGCAAGGAAAATATTTTAGTGGTGGTGCCAGGGACAAGGTGAGGATATGCAGTCTCGGGAAGAATTTTGCACTTGCAGATGCTGAGTATCCAGCCAAGAAACAAAAGTTCAGAATTGGAACATGCTTCTACAAACTGAAAGTATGCTTGGCTGAGGTAGGTTTCAGTCAACAACTTCTATCCTCCAAAGGCAAAAGTAAGGAAGGGTTCAGGCCTTTCTCCTCCCCAACTCCTTTCTGTGCCCGCTCCTCCCCAGTTTGTACTAAGAGAGGAAGTGTCTCATACAGAGCAAGGACATAGGAGCTTTTTTCCCTGTTGCAATTAATCAAAAAATGTGAAAGAAAACACCTGCTCTGGATCTTGTGTAAATCTGTCATTTTAAACCACATTCTGAGTTATCTGTTCTCAGAGGTACTTACTTCCTAACCTTTACTTTTATTTCTCGGGTCAAAAAAATGTTTCCGCAAGTAAACTTCCTCCTGAACAGTCTGTCAGAGAGGAACAAAGAGCAGTGTTTGCTATCTGCCACCAAATTTTACATCCTGTCCTATAATCTTATTTACATAGGCTAGAGGATCCTTTGAGAAGGCTGAGAGGTCTACCTTTATTCATTTAGTAGGATTTTGCACTGGTAAATAACCCAAGTGTTCTTGGGTTACTGGATTAAAATTATACTACTGAGGGTCTGCACTCATTTGTACTAAATGAACTTGAGGACATTTCCCTTAGGTTAGAAATACAAATTAACAAATAGATTGCCCCATAGGCTTGTATTAGGAGCTTAGTTTTAGGAGCATTATCAGATTATATGGCTGAAGATATCGTCTGGTGTCTGTGCTATGAACACACCCCTACATCCCTGGAATATAGTTTCTAGCAATAAAATACTTTGCATGCCATATGCGATGGTGGCCAAAAAGAAACTTATTAACATCATCAAAGCTAAGGGACCCTATCAGCATTTTAAGAGAAGCCTTATTAAGATGAAATTCTGTATTTCAGCTCATTGTGAAGTTACTTGACATTTCAGTGTCACATCTAATACTCCTGATCAATAACATGATACTCTGTACACGGATTTCAGTGAGTGGAAAGATGGGTTTCTATGCATCAGTTTTCTACTGGATTTATCATTATAGGAAACTCTGCTATTAACCTGTCTTTGGATTTATGCATCTTTTCTCTGCTTTTGATCAAATCTATGATAATTTCTAGAAGATAAAATAGAAAGAGAGGTTGGAAAAATAGCTCATCTGAATGCAAATGAGCTCTTTCTCCCTCCCACATATCTCTCAAGGCTTATCTTTTTATTACTCTCACAGAAAGCAGGACAGTCTGGTTAGAGCCAGGGGCTAAATCAGAAATGACTTGACAATCCACCGATAACATGGCATTTCTAGAATATATTCTCTACTCTAAGCTCCAGTGACTAAGGGTGAATCATAAAATTGTGCAAGTCGATCAGCTTTGGATCTGTTTTTTACATGAAGACTTATGAAAATTTAAGTGTACTTTATCACCTGAAGTGAACTTTTATCTTGAACATCTACAACACACTACAGTCATAGGCCAGAAATACGACTGTAAGGGAATATAAATGAAAAAGACTTTTCGCTGACTAGATTGGGGTTTTTTTGGCTTACTTTAATAATTTGAGCTCTGCTGTGGTGCCAGTGATGCAGTATTAACAGCTGGGTTTCCCAAGAGTGCCATGATGTTTAGTTAGGTTCCCAGAGGAAAGGTAAGTGAGGAGCTAAATCAACATGTCACACATCGTAATGCCAGGGATGCACATAGGCACACGCATGCTAAAGTCTTCCAAAGCACTAGCTTTCTGCCTCACCTCCAAACCCTAAAAGAACACCCAGACAGGGCACCAGAAGGAGCTGATGGTTGCTCTTGTCTCTTTGAAGCCTACACCGAGTTGTTAAAAATTCCACCTAAAATGCATTCTGCATCTGCTGTTAACTGATAGCTGTTCACCTCTGGAGTTTCGCTGCTACAAAACAGTGCCCAGCAACAATTTTATTACAAAATCTACTGATCTTACAGTTAGCTTCAAGACAGTACATGGGCTTGCTTCTTTTCAAAGCCTGTCCAATTTTTAATTAAAAATAGAAAATAACCACTCTTCACATGTATCATTACTGTTAAGCCTTGTCTATGTTTTCAGCTTTTCTTATATAACTTATAGGATAGTGGGATGTATTTTAATGGGATTTCAAGGCAGCTGGTAGACAAGGTATGGGAAAGTGTGTTGTTTGAGAATCCTCCATATCGGCAGACAATTTGCTGAAGTGGAATTATTCTTTTCCAAGCAAAATAACCACTTAGTGTTTTTATCTTCTCTGGTGTTTCCAGCGAGAACACTATTAGCCTTGTAAGTATAGAGTTACTGGCTATTTGAATATATACATTTAGAAAAGTATATAATTTTTAGGACCCACTGCTGCAGCAGTGTTTTATTTTTGAAGATATTTTAACAAAATACTTGCTTTATGAAAGAAAAGTGTTTAAAATCTTAATTTTGCCCTCCTTTATCCTTATTAAACAGCATTGATTTTATAGTGTGTGGATAAATGGTTAAACTGAATGTGGCACAGATTTGCTGTTATTGCTGAATACATCTTCTGCTATACTGCCAATTATCAGAGAAAAAGTTAGAATCAAAAGATGTTGTTAAGAAAAATAAACATTATTCCTTCTTGACCCTTGAGTACTAAGGTTACTCTTCATCTCTTCTATTATTCCTCAGTTTCAGAACAGAATAAGCCTGCTCGTGTTACATCTAATCCAACTCCAAACACCATTTTTTCCAATTAATTTTCAAAACTTACACCTCTTTCAGTTGTGTGGTTTTATTCATCTGTGGGATTTGTTTTTTTTCTCTCCCTACAGCCATAGGTAACAAATGTTAGTTGATGTGAAATATAAATCAGACAAGCACTGTATATCTTCTATGGGGGTTTGGGGTTTCTTTTCCTTTTCTGGCTAGTTATCATGGTTAACAGCAATTTCCTTACTTCTCCCACACAAAAACCAGCACAAGCTTCCCAAAATGCAGTTTTTGAAGAGGCATGCATATTGGACCATAATTACATGTAGACCAGTAGAATTGCTTCACTAAAGGGGAAGATTAAAGGAGACTAACTAACCAATAGGTTAGCAAAAGGTGAGCATTAATGGGTCGATAGATCAATTTAAGTGCCAAGTATCCAAAGTAGCTTTCAAGGGTGATAATGTGTTTTAGTACCACTGTAGGGACAGATTTTAATTGTGCACTGTAACAGCGCTGTTCAGCCATTATATGACTGAATTATTACTATTTCTGTAACAACTTGGATGTAAAACTTGACTCTGGGCTGAATTGTGTCGCTTGAGGGAATTGAGGAGGAAATTATTTTGCACATTCAATGAAATTAAATGTATTTTGCATTCCTGATGTCACCATTTGCCAGCCTTAAACAAATTCCATGCCAGGCTTGTTGTGCAAAACCCACGCACTGGTATAACCTATGCTAGTAACTTCCAGACAAGGAAAGAACCAGAAGAAAGCTTCAGTGAGTGTCCTAGCAGGTCTAGATCCATGTGTTCAGTTAGAGAGAGCAGAGAACAAATGAATCAAGGAAATAAATAAGAAAAGAGAGGGGTAGGCTGACAAAAACATTTTGCATAACTCGAGTTATGCCTGGTTATGCCTACACAAATCCATATGCAGACATAGTAATTCTGTGAAAAAATCCTAACTTCTCCCTGCCCCTCACAAGTAAATTAGTAGATCTAAACTTTAGAACAAATAAGACAGAAATCAGCCAAGGCTTAATGGCTTCATCTGTCATACAGTGACTATACCCCTGATACACAAAGTTCCTTAATCAATATTTACTTCTCGTATATCTATTTTAAAATTAGAATGCAAGCACCATATCCATAATGCAATGTTTCTGAAACCTAAGAGCTATGACTCTCATCCCAATTAAAATGCAGCAAGCGGATTGGTTTTAACACTCAGTGGCATTCTTTTTATGGACTCTTATTCTTTCATAGACTACATAGTTATAAATAATCCATGCACAGAGCAATTAGGCCTTTTTCTTGTTTTATGGGCTACAGACTCTATGTGTGTGCAAGTGTCATAAAATATTCTAAAGCACTACAATGCAACAAAACACATTTAAATCCCTACATTAAGAGTAATTGAATAATTTTGGTATGTAATTGCTCTTCTTTTGTCATATGATTACAGTCTTTTGAGTGAATCACACAATTACTGAGTCCAGACCAAAGAATGACTGCTACCCAAAGTCATTTTAGAAAAGCCCATCTTTAGCACCTGCAAATGATTAAATGTGATGATGAAATAGGACACTGACAAATTGGAGGACCTGCAATTTTCACACAAACGAAGCAGAACTGAAACAACAGAGAGTGACTTCCATGCTTTTTATGGTAGAGAAGCAATAGTGTTAATTATTTTTGAAAGACTGATCTCATGTGCTTATAGGATCTTGCGAATGACAAGGGAGAGGTGGGTGAATAAAACCAGAGGAAAAACTCTGCTTCAGTGGCCTCACACCAAGACTCACATGGTTCTTCTGTTCTGTGCAGAACTTAAAACTGAGGCAGAGGGGAAGCTACAGAAGAGAGATGCACATTTGGCTTTGCCTTTATTATTTAAAACTAAAATTACTACTGTGCTTTCTCTGCTCTTGCTGTTTATAACTTTTATACTTTAAGCATACAGTAGGTTACACGGAATTGTATAGTACGTGTAGAAATACTTTAGGAGACTTTGCAGCAACAACTGAAATCTTTGCCCTCCTCTATGCAGAAAAGATTCAATATAGCCTGGGGAATTCTATTCAAGGACAGAAATAGAGTGGGAAAATCTTTCTTAATAATTTTCCAAAATAAATTTAGACTGTGAAAGACTGGGAAGAATATTAATCTGTTTGATTCATACACTTTCTCTTTTAAGACAAATTAGTTATGCAACAGAAGCATTTAGCATAAAAATACAAGCTTTGAAATGTGAGTGCTAAGTGTAGTACCGGGAAATGAAACAGATAGAAGGAGATTGAAAGAGGCTAATTAGAAAATGTCTGGAAAAGCATAACCATTTGACAAAAAGTACATAAGATAAAGCACTGTGGGCTTTAGCAGATTATTAATGCTTTGCAAGATTTAGTATCCAATCACCTTTGAGATCAGCTTCTTTTCCCCACCCAATTTAGTCTCAACTACAAAAATGTGAAACAGCAAATGCAACTGTTGGTTATAATGAGGTCACAAGATAATTGTGTTCTTACTTCAGATTTTAGAGTAATAGCCCCAGGAATATAATGCCTTAAAATAAACACTCGCTCAACATGCTAAAACTATAAACTGAAAAACTGACCACATTCTTATCTTTCTTGGTTTTTCATAAAACTTGAGCCCAAGTGTTTGTTCTGTGCACCTCAATCCGACTGAAGGTATTCATGCTCTGGGAGGAATTCCCTTTAGTAGGTGTAAGCAGGTTCCATTACTGCAATGATTTTTTTCCCCAAGGTAAAATAGAATAGGTGATGCTTCACTCAGCAGTCACTCATTTAGTCATGTGGCTGAGGAGTATTACTTCTCTCTGTGTGCAAGGTTTTGAAACCAGACCCAAAAGAAGAGTGACTTGAGACCTCACTACCAATTTTCAGTGGAATTAATGTAATAGCAAAGCCTTTAGAAATTATGCAGCAATTTTATGCAAAACTAGAAGATTTAAAATCATTAGTTTCTCCATCAAAAGGAAACAGCATTTTGAATATTTGGGGGTAGATTAAAAAAGATGAGTTCTGTATCCCCTGACCCCATATTTTGCTTATTAATCAATTTTAATGAGCAGGAGGGTGTTATTGACATTACATTAGAACAGGGAGTCAGGTAGAAGTGGATGTAAATTACGGACCCATTGAATAAATCCATCAGGTCCTCTGATTTACCTGAGAGCTTTACATTCCAGAAAATTAAGAGGAGTGTGTTTTCTCCAATTTTCAAGCCCACTAGTTTATTGTTGGTCATGACACTTCGCTATTTTTCGTTAATATTCACACTCTGAGCTTAGCACAGAATTACAATAATCTAGCAAGAACCCCAGATGCAGTTGGATACAATGCACAGATGCATTTATGTTAATTATTCAGAAGTAAATAAAAAAGCAAAGGGGCTAGAGTTTTATGAAAGCTTGTGTTTTACATACTAAAACAGTAGCAGGGTGCCACTGGGAATATCAAAAGTAGGCATGTTTCTGGAACTACAGCCCTACATCTGTGAGAACTATGAAGTGCTTGGGTCTGATTTTTCTATGGAAGTGTTAACCATTCACAAAAACCCACTTCAACTGAATATTCACTGAAATTCTATGTAATAGTAGTGTAATGTTCATTTGAAGAAATTCCTGAAACATTTAGGCCCTTCACGAAATAACTAAGGGGAACACACAGCGAAATTCAAGTAATTTTGCAAAGTGACTCAGGGGAGTTTCTTATGTAGTCCTTTGATAAAATGACTGGTTTCAGAATATGACCAACAGGAATATCACTGGTCCTGCTTGTTTCAAAAATCTGCAGCAGCACACCAGGGAATCAGAACCACACTGCGCCATGTCATGAGCTTGAAAACAGAAACCAGATACTTGCACTGGAACTACTGGTGGTCTGTTGGTCATGGATAGTGTTTACAATAATTTAAAGCACAGGTGGCTGCTGGGAAGAAGAACAGAAGGCAAGGACGATAAAACACAGGGGCATTTCCTGTGAGAAGTCTAAGAGCCATCTAATACTCCTGCAACAACCTCAAGTTAATGAAGTTCTACAAGAACTAGTTTGTCTGGAAGATGGAATGCATTAATGTCCAACAATGCAAAACTTCCCAAGGAGATCTTAACAAAACAATGAGGGTTTTGTGCAAAAATAAATGAGAGAACGTACTACTTTGTAAGCTAAATATTGAATTAGGACTTATTTTCAGAGTGTTTTTCAAAAATTCAAGGTGTGTTTTGAAAATAGAAAAGATATTGCTGATTTTCAGCTGGTATTTACAATAAGTAGACAGAGTAGCAGCAACATTATGTGCACATTTGCTATTAAAAGAAGGAAATTATGAAATTTTGTTTCAACCCTTCTCTAAGGTTACTTTTGCAGGGTGAGTTAGATCCCTAGTGCCTGCAATATCAGTGGGAGGGAGAGGGGGAAGTTGCAATGTTCGTGAATGATTAGGATTCTTTTTAAGAAATGTCGCCATCTGTGTTAATAAAATGTACATGCTTTCATTTTGTTTAGAAACCCCGAAAATGGCATTCATGTGGGCATATTTCATGGCTGGGGCTCTGTAAGGTATAAAGTAGTTTGCAAAATACTGATCCTTAGTGCCATTCCTCAGAGGATCCAAACATGCATTAGCTCTTCAAACTAATTGGTGTTGGGCATCTTGCTTAAAAATTCCACAGCAACAGTTTCTGTATGAGGTCTGCCTGTGAAAAAGTTTGCAGAATCATATTCCTTGCTTTTCATAACTCAGTAAAAGTCCTGCAGAGAATCAGGTATTAATTACATTCAGCTTTACCTTTGAGACCTGTTGCACCAGAATTTAAAATTAATCTGTAAGTATTTGCTAGGGAAAAAGTTATTCATTGCCTTCTGGCTGTTTCCCACTGAAAACGTAGCTTTGTTCCTTAACTATTTAAATTTACTTCATTTATGTTCTCCTTTTATTCTTGGATTTAGTGTGTTTTAGTGGTTACAGGGCTATTAAATTGTGAAATAGCTGTAATCTCAATTTTCCTTGTTTTGTTCTCATCCATGGAGATAACAGAAGTCAGGTAAGCGCTGCTAAAAGAACGTTGATCCTGCTGAGATCCTGAATCCAGGCTCTCCAGCTCCATCTTCTGGTACAAAAGTACCTAAGAAAACAGTACTCCCACCGCTAGTTTTACCAGCCATAATGTCTTGAATATATAACAGGATTCCAGCAGAAATGAGATTATTATTCATAATATATGACAAGATCTGGGTTGTTACTTACTCTGTTGAAAGACAATAATTTTCTCTCCCCAGTTCTCACATACTTTCCCCATTTCTTCTAATCTCCAATATATGATGTAATTATTCTCGAAGATGTTTCAACCTACAGCAACTAGATAAAAATATTTTTGGAATTATATTCAAGACTGAAACAGACTCAAAATAAGTCTTAAAATCTTCTGGGATTCACTTACTACAGATGTCATGTAACATGCACAAGAGTTAAGCAAATCATTCCAATCTGCACCAGAATAACAGAACCAACTCAAATCCGAAACATTGACTCCTTAGAATTTAAAATTTCACAGAATTTCTATAGGTTTAGCCACATAATTCACATTTCAATGAACTCTAAGAACAAAACTCTAGAAATCTTATTCTTGCTTCCTCTGGTAAACTGTATATGTAAGTGGTGAATATTCTAAACTATTCCAGTGCTAAAACAATTCAGTGTTAAGCAAAATCAAAACGAAAACACCGGAAAAGGCAAATCACATTGCTAAATCTGGTTCAAACCCACCTTGTTAAAGCAGTGTGTTACTTATGCTCTCTTTAAGATTAGGAAGTACTTTAAGCTGCTGCTGTTCACAACTAACACTGCTTGAAGGACTTGAGCTCAAGAAAAAAAAAAAAAAAGATTGCCCTCAATGCACAAACAGCTCCACCGTGTGTGGCTTTCTGACACAAAATCAAAGGAAATATTAATCCCCAGGTTTTTCAGGACCTTAAAAATTTGAGTCCTTAAAAATTGCAATCTTGAAGGTTAACTTAGGAATTTAGACTTCTGGTAGTCATTTTAAGTATTTGTGATTTTTAAAAGTACTTGTAATAGGCACCAGTATTGCAATATTCCACTATTGCTGCAGCTTCATTTATTTCTGGTATTTAAAATTACTCATAATAGGCACCAGCATCACAATACTCCAGTATCGCTGCTACTGCCAACTTTGTTTTAGCAAATTGGTGACGTCATCAAAGCACTGAACTGTGTTGGATTACACCTTCTGGCTGAGAGTCTTCCAAGGTGCACAGGAAGAGACATCTGAAGCAAAGTTCACCCCATAGTTTCAGCTCTTCTGTTCCTGCCCAAGCCATTGTCACATGAGCAACAAGAACTGTAACAGGAGCAGGAACTGCTAGACTGAAAGAGAAAATTTGGGAATTTAAGCAAGTGGCCCTCTTACCTGCCTCACTAAAATGATTTGTGCTTTGAGGTTTTTGAATAAAGAACGTCGCTGAAGATCACAAAGAGCAGTGATTTCTAGATTTGTCCAGGTAGATGTCTGCATCTTCCTGATGGAGGGCATTTTTCTATAATAGAGAGTACAGAGTTCTGTAATTTTAAAACAGTGTTTGAAGGGGGGAAGGGAGAGGAGAGTTGGGAATATTTTCTATTTTAATGAAGTTCCCATTATTTCTGAATTACAAAAAAATTATTTTTTAGTTATGGCTTCTCACTCTGTTGCAATAGAAAAGGCTAGCACAGTAAACCATTTTCAATTTAAAAAAAAAAGTAACAGAAAAATTATGGAGAGTAATAAAAGCACATTAAACAGTGGGTGAATGCTTCAACAGGACTTAAAGGAAGAAAACTTTTAAAAATTGTCTTCTAACATTTACCGTACAATCACACCAAATGTGAAGCTTTTAAGTCCTAGGAAGTTTTGTTGCTCCCTGCCTTCCTTTAGTTTACTGCACAGTGAATTATTTACATAAAACAGAATTTCTTCCATGGGAAAAGCTTACATGGTACTTCAAAGCCTGAATAAATCAGGGACTTCAGCTTGAATCTATTAAAAAATCATCCAAAAAATAATTGCAGTGTCTGGATTATATTGCCTTATCTTTCTACCTGTCCAGCTGATTTATTCAGGTATCCACACCAGATATGCTAGACAATGTCTCTGTCTGAAGATGGAAGATGTTTGGTTTTTTTTTTTTTTTCAAATTAAAAAAAAAAAAAAAAAAAAAAATCCTAATTTGCCACAGATTAACTTTCCATACAAATCATGATGCACTTCATCCAAATCATTGCTATAGCAGGATGCTCACTTCAGTCTGGAAGTTTTCCTGTTGCACCCTGCAGGAATCAGCTTATTTCCTGTAACGGGTGGGAAAGCCTTACAAGAACTGGTTTTGGCTGAAGAACTCCTCCAGTGTACTTACTTGTGGACTCATCCAGGTCAGGGATCTTAGTTCCCTCTTCTTTGAGGTTCAGTGTCCAACCACTTGTACTGTACTGTAAGAAGAACAGAAGAAACATCTGCCTATAGTGAGGACTGTTCTGGTGGGCAAAGTCCAAATTCCATTCTTCGGGGAGAAAAAAAAATAGAAGTGAGGAATTAGTGGCTGTTCAAAACTTCATCTTTGACTACTGAAAGCATTGGAAGTGTATGTATATGTTTAAAAATGGAATTGTCCTAATTTAAAAACAAAAATAATTTAACTCCATCACCATTTTTCTTTGCCCAATCCTGAACTGGAGATCCAAACAGCTGAGAAAGCATGGAATAGTCTGGTGGGCTACATTAAAATGAGATAATCTCCTGTGTCTTCCTAAGGTAAGAATACAAATAACACAGAAAGGAATTCTGGAAAGGGAAAAAAAAAAAAAAAATCTTTTTTTTTCTAGCGGAACACAGGAGACCTCAATTATTATCAAGCTAGGTGGGTAATATGCATTTGGCTACTTGTTAAAAAAATGTGTATGGCTGGTTTTATACAAGATTTTACTCATATATTAACTATCACATATTTTGCAAAATAAAAAAGACTACAGAAAAGTAAAATCCCAAATTTTTCCTATCTTTGAACAAGAGTGGTATTTCTGAAATGGGAATCCAGAGCCTCACCAGATTAATATCACCACCTTTCTTCTTTTACTTTGATTGGGGATTTGCCATATCCACTTCTGGTTTCATTCACTAGAAATTTGTTTGTAAAGTGATTGCTCTTCAACAGTTTGGGATTTAAACCAGTCCCTGAAGAGATAGATGATCAAAAAGTTATATTACTTTTTAGATGCTTTCTAATTATTTCTACCCTCAGTTTGCAGTACCTGCAAACATCTGATCTCCTCCACTATGCTCCAAGCTCATTAAAATTGGAACACTAAATAAGAATATTCAAAATATTGCATTTTGCATTGCTAAAGGGACCACTACAGGTACTTGACTCATCCTTCAGACTGTAAAAAAGTAAGTACATGAAATCTAGAACAGGTCAGATAACGACACTATGGCTTGCTGGGGTTTTTGTTGTTGTTTTTTTTGTTTGTTTGTTTAAGAAGACTTTGTAGATTTGGAACAGGCCTTTTATTAAGGAAGAATTCCTAAGGGACTTGACTTACAGAAATTATTTAATACTTGGCAGTGCATCGAATTGACTGCAGTTCTTTTTTTACAAATATAAACCAACATTTTCACTACCACATGTGGTAATTGGTAATGTTGAGACTGAAGAATACTGCAAGGCTAATTTCTCCTCCAGCCTCCATTGTTTATGTAGCTCAGCACTTTCTCATCCTTGCTGAGACTCGCTGCAAGTTTAAAATACCCTAATAGAACAGAGTATTGCAACACTTTTGTCTATTGTATCATTAGGGTTCCTGTTACTGTAATTTCACAGTTCTGAACAATAATTCTCATTTTATGGGCAGGTAATTGAGCTCTATGATACATTAATTGATTTGCAGGGGAAATACATTAAAATCTGGTTGGAAAAGCGAGTTATTCAGGATCTTCACTCTGATTGCCTTTCAGAGCTACTGCTCTAGGACCGCTGAAAGAGTTTCTTTAGCTTATGTCAGTGAAGCTACAACTCAGTGTTTGCCCAAAGAATGTTCACATCCTAAAATGAAAGTGAGGTTACTGTGGTTTCACGAGTTATAAGGGCATAATTAAAGATTAGTGATTCTTAGATCAGAATCACTTCTCAGCTCAAGGACTATTTAGTGGGAAGAGCTAAGGCAAAAGGCAAAATTCGAGAAAGTGCTGCTGATACAGTGAGTTATGAGTTATACATGAAAATGTTAACGAGGGTGATCCAGTCAGAAACCATGTCTGCCTGTGATTCAGTGCTGCAGCAGGTAACACCCAGAGTGCTGGTGATCCAATCATCCCTGAGGAACAAGTTTTTTGAAGCAAGCACTGTTGTTTCAGGATCCATGAAAGGCAGGACAGAGACAAAAGTGATGGTACCACTCCCCCCTCCCCCCAGTGCAAACAGAACTTTCCCAGTGATGAATTTGCCCCCACCTGGTCCTACTTTTAATATTCCTGTTTTAAAATTCCTGTTTTTATCAGCTTCTCATAAAAGGCATTCTTACCCAAAGAAGTTCCTGTTAAACTGTTCCTTTGAATGAAACAAACAATTAAGCATCATCTTCCATAAACTGATTTTGTAAAAGCTATGGTTGTTTTTTTTTTTTCTTTTCTTTATAATCACATGGAAAAACAGAATCTGCTAAGGAAATGGAAAGGGTTGGCTAAAAGGAGTCAGCTGATGGTTACCTGCCAGTAACTTCCTGCTGCAGCTGACTTGCTGGAACTCCCAGGTAAGAGGACAAGTGCTTCATTTGCAATCAAGTCCATATAAATCACAAAAAAGGCAGAAGGACAAACATGATTCATAAAGGCAGCTGTCTGTGGCCAAAAGCAGCAGAGTCAGCAGCCAATGTTTCACTTCTGATGATAGCCCACTTGCAAAAGTTCCACTTGAGTACCTGCTCGAGAGCAGAGGTTACTCTTCATTTATATGTCAAACCATAATAGCCATACTTCTGTTGCTATTAAGAGAACAGGGATAAACTCTGGGGTTTGTTAGGTTTTAAATAGTTTCCAATTTCAGCCCTAATAGAAGGCAAAATGGAAAATATCACAGGTAACAGGACTTAAAAATAGAAATATGGAAGAACACAATGTTATACTCATGTTACCTATTGCTTTTTTGGCAGAGCAAAGTCTTTACAAACATATAAATACATATCTTTTTCCCCAGTGAAAAAAAAAAAAAAAAAAAAAAACAACCCAAACACACACACACACACACAGAAAACCCCAACAAAATAAAACAAAACAAACAAACAAACAAACAAACAAACAAAAAACCACCAAAAAAACCCCACCAAAAAAACCCACCACACAACAAAACCAAACCACCACCTGGTAAGAAAAGCCATAAAACCAAAGCAAACCTGATTCCTGTAAACAGAAAATGTTCTTTAAAAATTCAGTTTGGGGAACATAAACATTTAATTGCCTTGAGCATGTCTTAGAAGCTCGAATTTACTCAAAATAGTGTAAAGAGCAAACAAAACTGCAAAACAATCTCTTTAAGTGAAAAATACCTTGTTAAAAAGAAGTTTTTTCTTATAATCTTTCACTGTTTCACTTTATTTCTGAATCTTGTAACTCCAACACCTATAACAGCATCGGTGGGGGAGAGAGACAACTAACGCTCCTTTTGTTATTTGACTGACTGCAAGGTTTTGACATCTACAATATTAATAAAAATAATTTATTCTCACAGGGTTTCATTAGAATAACAAGCTGTTAGCTTTGTATATGTTTAAGAAGCAAAAAGAAACATTTGAAGTAGTAGGACAAAACCTTCATAAAAAAGGTATACTGCTAAGTACCAAATATATATATATAGGAGATAGATAGATAGATATAGTTGGATATATATATATCTCCAACTTCCCAGTGCCCTGCTCTAAGTGTTAGACAACTGGCTACAAAATTTAGATTTATTAGGTTACTTATTGACTGTTAAATGAATACTGATTGATAACTAATATCTCTAAGGACTCTTAGTTGTTAAATATATATTGCTCAGTCTTTAATAAATCAACTTTAGTAAGAACAATTTTAAATCTAAATTTAAAAACAAACTTCTAGGACACTTCTATTAAATAATTGCACTAATAAGTAGCAAAACCTTATATACAGTTAAAAGACTAGCAACTTACTTATATAATCATAGTAACAGTAATATATATGTACTGCAATTATAAGTGCTATGACTTCAAGAGTTTGTCTGATCATAATATCCAAGCATTACTTGCAAAATAGCACAAAACAATTTGATTTAGTCTTTGTTTAAGAAAATATGCAGTGGGCATAACTAAGAGCTGAAATCAATGGCAAGTGTAAGCTTGGAAAGATAGAAATCTACTGGTGACAAATTCAAAGACACACAATATATTCCTATAGTTAATACATGTTCATAGTATAGGCATTATTTTCAATAAATTTCAAATTAAAATTGACAAATGTGGAATGTTCTGCTATATAGGATTTTTTCAAGTGATCATTGTTCTATCTGACAACATAACTAGAAACTGTCCTGCCTCTCAGAAATATTATTCTGTTTCTTCTCAGAGTTTTAGAAAATTATTGTCCAAAACCAAGGCTTCCATTGCATTTCAGTTTTTGTGGCTTTAGGTGATTGCTGCTATTATTAATAATAATAATATTTATTTATTTATTTATTTTAAATTACTTCCATCTAATTTGGGTAAATTCCTGGGAAAAGGCAAACTAACTTGAATATTTCAATTCCTACATTTAAAATGTGATATTCCAGATAGTTCAGCTCCATGCAGCTCCTCAGGGTTAATTTTCACGTATATTTGCTGAGTTCAGAAGAAATTTGTAAACTGTTTTAGCTGTGCTGAATTAGACATATGAGAGCCATAGTCACCCCTCAAAATCTACGCTCACGTTCTCAGCAATGATAATTTGATTTTTCTGCACAGGTTACTTTCATTCTAGCAGCAGCAAACCAGTTGAAATGGTGAATCACTTTGTGCTGCTCCCCAGGCACCGCTAATCACGGTAATCTAATCTGCTCAAATGAACCCTCCTGCTGCAGTTCCACAGACAATTAATCCTTGTATTGCAGTGGGTTGTGCAAATCAAACCTCAGCCCCTCACCATCATCTCCTGCACGCTCTGCACGTTGCTCCAGCACCCATAATTGCTCAGAACCATTCTTCTTTTCCATGATTTCTCCTGAGATTTGAATCATGTCTGGGTAAAATTCTGAGGAAAACACACACCTCCAAATCCATCCACCATCTCAACACACCCCTCTGTCATTTCCAGGTCAGTTCCATAAGTGTGCCAGGGAAGCAGCTCTGTTTCCTGGTTTACAAGGACAGGCTGGGATGTGAGGATGTTTTCCTAGAGCAGTGTAACATGGCTGAAGACAAAATCCTCTCCTCAGAGCTACTTAACAGTGTCTTTGACATTGCTTGTGCTTCATGGCCTGTTAGGTGGCACTTCAGAAAACAGTAGAAATGACCATGAGACAGACTGTTAGATTTCGTATCCATTAGTTTGACTCTCTCCAGACTTAGGTGACTAAAAATTCACTGCCCTGTGTCTACTAATCTCTACTACTTTGTCCAAAACAGTATGAAATAAGAGAATAGTAGATTCCTTCCAGGTCTAAGTTTGTACCTATGGTACGGGGTCTCTCAGATCCCTGGTTTGGAGGAGGATCTAAATTGTATTTGTTTACAGAAATAGCTGAACTGAAAAACAATAAGTAATAAAATCCCCTTGAATAGCCTATGTTTTATGCTCTGGGACATTTTCTTGACATGGGCCAAGCTTGCAGAGTCATGAGAGAGAAAATTTCCCAGAAAAGAGATAAGAAAGATAACAGAGAGCAGAATAAGACACCAAAGCAAAGAAGGCTCTCGAAAAAGGCATAAAAGACATGTTTTATGATACATAGTGAAATAAATATTTATCATCCTTGGTGGTCAAGAGACATCCTGATGAGCTGAATTGCAGGTGGCCATAGAGCATCCAGGCCAAGGGATGGGATGTGGGAATCTCCTTGAGTATCTGTGTGGTCCTCAGGTATTGATTTATCACACAACTGTAGATATAAAGCTGACAGTAGCTATACACAGTTTGAGATTTTATGACAGATACATGAACCCAGAGACACAGTCGAGACGGTGGACTGCTTACAAATAGCTCACGAGAAATAACTCTAAAATTAGCTTCCACAAATTCTATGGCAAAGATCCTTTAACTCACGTTCTTCCGTACATTAGACAGAAATGATTTCTTTTAAACTAGTCCTATTTAAAAACTGAATTTCTTTAATGTTAAAAGGCTATTTTTCAGGGTAAAATCTGCTTCTTGGTTAAATTAGCAAGGCGCATGAAATCAGGTTTTTAAAACTGTATTAAAAGTCCATCAGATGTTATTTACAGATAATAATCATCTAACCACAGACTAAGTTAATTTAAACTCCTAAGGGTACTTATATAACTTTCTTGCTCTAGCCTGCATTGACAACATTTTCATTCAGCACAAGATACAGAGTTACAAAATTAATGCAGACCAAGCCCTGCATTCAGCAGCAACAGAGAATTTAGGGAGCAGTTATTGTTGGAAGCGCCTGGAGAAGCCCCTTGCATTACAGCTTAGAGGAGCTGTGATGCAGTACTCTTAAGGCATATCTAGAAATGGAGGGAAAAAATACAGATTACACTTCAACAACCATATCCTGTGTTGCCCTTTCATAGGCCAATGCAATGATTAGCTCTGCCACGCTTTGAGTGACTTCAAAGTCATCATTAGTTGACAGTAAATAACCAGAATACTGCTAAAAATACAAAATAGTTATCAGCATATTCCAAATGTTTTTAAGGTAAGAGATTATTTGAAGATCACAGGATAACAGCTGAGTCCCTTGATGATTTTTCCATCTAACAGTGCAGCCCCACGCCTTGTGGTCTGATACATAACTTAGCCTCATGCTGCATTATCAACACTTTTGGGCCAGAAAAGATATTAAACCAGTCTGAATACATTGATGTGCAGGTCGCTGCCTCAAAATCCATTCAGCCATTCCTTTAACTTAGAAGCATTCACCATTCTGTCATATACAGGAGGGAGTTTATGTTGTCTTGCTGGGAGGTTTAAGAAATCTCTCTCCCTGCAGGGAGCAACTGACTGCAAACAGACATACGGAAAAGCTCAGTTATTTGAGAAAATCAGAAAGTTTGGTTGTCTCACTGCATTTAGCCTGAGACAGAGATGATAAGTCCAAATTCTCTTGCAATTACCAAGCTAAAAGGAAGAAGTAATGGGAGAAGAAATAGAACCAATGCAGCAGCATTTTAACCTATTCTATCCAAGTGTTATCACTTTTCCATCACATTATTCTGTGTTAAACTTGAGTATTAAGCTGACCTTTTGGATGCCAAAGGATAAAAATGCATTAAAACTTCTTGTCTTTCAATCACAATGACACATCCAGTTACTTGTCTTTCATCAGGGACAGCTCCTTAAGCCTTATGTTGAAAATTTTCCTGCTAAACTCTAACAACACACTTTTCCCTTCAATCCTGTTATTTGTTCTCCCCAAAGACCCAAGAGCCGGGATCAAATGAAGCTTTTCTAATGCTCTTTGCTGCATGGCTCGTGACTTAGAAAGGATAACAGTGGAGCTTATATGACATTAACCTTAACTCGAATTTACACGGAAGGAATTACATACCAACGACAGGTTTTCTAAATCTGATCTAGCAGAGCAAGTGCTACGGTTACTGTCTTCAGTCATCAAGCTCAAAGCACAGCAATCACAACTATCTGGAGCAATAAGTCACAATCCATGGGTCTGGGGGAAAAAAGGAGCAAAAATTTGCAGCAGTACCAACAAAGAGCAACTGATCAACACCCAGGAAGACCTTTAGGAGCCCTCAGATTGCAATCTGATTCCCCCACACCCTCCAAGAAATCTGTGGATGCAAAGTGTTCTGCATACTGCATGTAAAGATCAATCTTCATTTTTGGGGAGGTCTGTAATATTTGAGTCCCAAATAAGCCACAATTATGGCATAAAGCATTATTTTTTTTATGGCATTAAATTAAGAACTTCTCCTTTGTCTTGGAAATGTTCTAAACTAATTCCATATGTAAATATGGAATGGTAAAACCATACCTGGGCTGGAGAACACTAAATATTCACAGGAATATGAAAAAAATCTTATAGGCAGGTGTCCAGTACCACTGCAGCTGTATCCCCAGGAATCCCCCAAACTGGGCTGAAACAGAGTTCTTCACCTTGCCTGTTCTGCTGTGGGGATAACTTCTGTCTGTTCCCAGTTCTGGACTCGGCTGTGAAAACCCACAAAAAATTAGTCACCACTGCAGAGTTTGCAATCTGAAATTAAAGCCAAGAATTAATTAAGCATTAGGAATTAGAATGAAACAATAAGACAGCTTTGGTCACAGTGTTGGGATACAATCTCAAATATAAGCCAATTGAGCATTGGGACGGCTTCTTTTGGACATAACACCAGTGAGGAGCTACAAGAAAAGATTTGAAGGAAGGTGATTAAATCAGTTTACAGAGATTTAGAAAGTTAATGGTGAAAACAGCATATTTTTTTGCAGGAATTAATAAGCGGATGATGAAGTATGGTATCACAGGTCTGTTTGAGATGTCATCAACACTTTAATGTCAACTGCCGTAAAGCTATGCAACAAAAGTACCCAGGAAGAGTGTACAAGACCCTTTCTGATACATGATACCATGAGGAGGCAAATTTAAGACAGCAGGGAGGAAAACGTGATTAACTATGATCCCTAGCAGAAAAACCAGAAAAGCAATAGAGAGGAGCAGGCTATGTCCCCTGACACTGACTGGGCAGAATAAACAAGTAGAAACCTCGACCTATACTCTCCCCACAGAGGTAGGAAAGATTACATGAGGAATTTTTTCTTTGCAGAAAACATGACCCCGTGTTTCTTTATGAGTAACTTTTAATTCATATTAGAATTGGTCAATTAACATTAAAAATGTAAAAGGAAAGGCTATAAAATCTGCCTCTGGGAGCATTTATTTATTTATTTATTTATTTATTTATTTATTTATTTATTAAGTGGCAAAACAAAAAGCAAACTCTGTCACTCTCCTCACTTTGAGGTGTGGAGCTGCATAAAAGCAGTTACCCCTCAGAGTCAGAAACACAAATATAAATACAGGATCTTGTACAGAAACAAAGCAAATCTCATAGAGGCTGACTCTGCAGGTCTTGTTTTTAATTCTGAAACCAGTGAGCATGTGCAGACATCAAGGTATTCCTCTCCACAACTAAGTTCACAACAAAAATAGAGGCACTGATTAAAGCTGAGACTTCTGAATGTTCTTATGGGAGGTGGCCCTTTAAAGTCCCTTCATTCTAACTTTTCACCAGAATGTCTTCAGAAATAAAAAGCAACTCCAGCTTTGATCATTTCTGTAACTCCTAATTTCAAAAACATCATTACTGGCTTTTTTGTTCAGGCTCCACCTCATTATAAGACATTCAGCAGCTAGATTACATTGTTATCTAATTGTGTTACAGCTCTTTATATCAGTAAAGATTGGATACTAGGAAAATGTTCATCACCAAAAGGGTTGTCTAAGCATTTTCTGTTGCAGAAACTTTTAAATGCATTTTAATCATTTGTTAAAGCAGTGAAGTTATCTGTGATGAGTTATGCAAATTTTATCCAGGTAAAAAAGTTTTGAAGTAAAATTTAGGAGTAAGTAACTCTAAACTACCTTAGCACCCAAGCTCACAGAGGTCATTATATTCATCAGAGAGTCTCAAAGAAACACTCTGGTAGTGTCTGAGTAACAAATTTGCTCTCTGAAACTTGAGGGGAAAAAAAAGTGTTAATAGTTCAGCAAGTTCTCCGCTTTCTATTTCTTGAACCTCATTAATTTCTTCTTTGGTTAAATTACAATCTCCCTCATTTTTTTAGTCTTTCAAAAAGTAAATTTAGATTTCAAAGGAAATCTAAATTTTCTGAATAATCAAAATAAAATAAAATAAAATAAAATTCTATTATAATTATTTCTTTTCTTTTTGTGAATCAATATAAAAAACCTGATGTAAACAGAGGTTTTATCACTCCATATTATGAAAACTCATGTATATTTACCATTGGAAATGAATTGCAATAATCAATTTCTAAGAACAGTTGTTGTCCCTGTTATTGTAAAAGAACAAGTATAATTTTTTTCTCCAAATGGAAGTTTAGTGGCTATTTTCCAATTTGATTTCCGCTGACCACGGATGCAAAATAAAGCAACGCAGCAGGATAAATAATTGTGGCTGTTTCTCTATAGACAGATAAAGACTCATGATCATTAACAGTAAACAATAACTGCCAACAATAAACATTTAATGATACTCATAAAAATAATTGGCCATTGTGAAGCTCAACAAATTTAAGACAATTTTGCATTAAGTTGGTGGTTGTGCATTTAAGAAGACAGTAGTTCACTGAAGGACAGCAAGTGATAAAACAGCCACTGTCTCCTGATTCTAGCTGTTTAAAAAGACATTTTCTGAAATTCCCAAAATTTTCTGAGCATTCTGGTTTTTTTCTCCTGCATATTCTCCGAGGGATCACCTTGCTTTGCTCAAAAATTTAATGGGTGCTACACTGGCAGAAATATTTTGCAAATAAAGCAAAACAATGCATTTTATAATTGTCAGTTTTGCAACCAGGCAAAACTACGACTAATGCTCTGTTCAGGAAGCAATTTTGCCCGCTTTCCACCAGTAAGTGTGGTCTTCAATGCAAGAAATAACTTTTCTCATTTCAATCCGCAGAATCCACAGACCAGATGGGTGGAAGCCGATTGTTTTCCTTGGAACATGTTTGTAGTAAAGTTATTAAACTGTTTACATCACAATCAGACCAAAGATTCAGATTCAGAACAGGACTTAATCACTTGTCAGCCCCAGTCATCTGAATGTCCCACAGTTACCATAAAATTCACAGAAACATAGTTTTTAAAGGAAACATGGGAAGGGGGGAATTGTTAACATTTTTTAAGCCAAGAGATGCCAGAGCAATGAAAGCATTAGGCACATCCAGCCCACAATACAGTCAGCCACTGGATCATACATAAATTGATTTAAGATTTCAAATTATGATGATGTGGGTTTTAAGTCTGTGGCTATATGTACCAACTGCTAAAAATCATCATTCAAAGAGTAGTTTCAAGAAAGACATCTTCAGCTAACTTGGCTCACTTTTCTGAAACCCAGTGGATATAACTGAATTTAAAGGCAGAATGCATTTTTCTCCCAGGTACAAAGTTGTGAAATTCTTTGGAGTTTGTGGCCATACATTAAACCAGTAAATGAAAAACAAAACAAAACAAACAAAAAAACAAACAAAGAAAAACAAACAGCCCCCCAAAACAAACAAACAAACAAAAACAAAACACCAAAACAAAACACAAAAAAACCCACAACACAACAAAACAAACAAAATAAACCCAACACCAACACCTGGCACACAAGTGTAGAGAAAAAAAATGAAATGCTACTTAAATGGAAGCATTTACTTCAGTCATACCAGATTTTAGCTAAATGATAAGAATTGGAGAGGGAGGAAAAAACGTTTAGTTTCAGTTAAGGTACACCTGAAATGAGAGTTAATTACCATACAAAAAAACCTCTCATGTTGGAAGTCTCAACACAAATGCAGTGCTAGAAATTAAAGTAACCCAAATCCTTGCAATTTTAACATCTTTTCATTTGACTGCTGCAGTATTGCTCTTGAAAGCTCTTAATCTTTGTGATCATTATTACTTTAAGCTTCTGCTATCATGTTATCAAGGTCTTGAAGCATTTTTGAGCCTCATTGATCACTACTTAGGACATCAAAGGCAGATCCTGTGGATATTTAAGTTTTAAGTGTACTCAGAAGAGAACTCTGGTAGTTGACACCTGCATTTGTCCACAAGAGGAGCAATCTCACCAGACTCTTTGCTCCATAGCAAACAAACTTCATTTTGACAAATTAGGCTACCTTGAAAGAAGAGCATGGCAAAATATAAGTATACTGCCACAAAAAAACAGACTGATAATTCAGCTGAACTTAAGCAATGAAATCCCAAAAGTGATTTCTACATCCCAAAAGCAAAATAAAAATAACTGCATTTAAAAAAAAAATCTTATTTTCTCTTGATCCAACACTCTTAAGATCCTTATGTTCCAGAAGAATCTGGTGTAAAGAACAGAAAATTTTAGATTACAGAAGTAAGGTGAAATTAGCTGATAGGCTTTCTTTTCTACATGGACTCAGCAGGCTAATTTGTCAAGGACGTTCTCAAGGTGGTAATAGTGCTTGGCAGTAATATGTATCTGTAAAATTCCAGCAGAGCAAATAGCTGGAATAAGTGTCAAGAAAACTCAGTTATCTGCTGTACTAATAACCACAAGGCTGTACACATCGTGCTGAGAAAACCTCCAGAAGGAACAATGTCATTACCTTAAAATTTCAGGTTGGCTTGATGAGCTGTTTATTCCAATTAACACAGAAGGAAATTGCTGTGTAACTACCACCCTCATTTAGGAAGTCTGTCTAATGTTCACACTATGATGAGTTCTGAAACTTACTTTTCTTTGAGGATCACTATATTTAAAGCAACGTTAAATCACATACGGCAGCTACAAATTTAATCTCGTCCTGTAATCACAGACAGAAATAAATTTCTAAGGAGTGTTCACACATCCAACAGAAAAAGTAAAATACCTGAAACTACCTCTGATCAGAGCATAAGTTAAATTTGCATTTTACAAATGGTTGCCAAAATGCTGTTTCAATGTTTAAAGCCTATATGCCTGGTCATTATGCAGTTAAGGGAATGAGCAAAACACTCGAAAATAGTGTCTTGCAAAAAGCATGAAATGGTCACTCCTGTCCTTCTCCGTATTTGTTTTTCTAAGAATTAACAAAACTGGTGGTACATACTGTGTATAACATTCTCTATGAATTAGCATTTGTAACTACATATATAACTTTTATAAATTAATATGATTTTGTGTGTACAAAGACAGACTTATTTCACAGGATATTGGATTAAAAAAGCTAATCCTCATTTTCAATTAACGTAGTAGAACACTATATATTTTTTTAATTTACTTTGTGTTACTAATTCTTTCTTCTATTTGAAATTTTGAAAATTATTCCCAAGAATTTTCAAAATATTCCGTAGAAAGAAGTTTCTTTGTGCTAAGATGTAAGGTGTGCGTGATTGAAGGCTTCATTCCATATGCTTACAAGCTGAGCCCTGACCAAATTAAGAGGTGGAAGGATGTGTTCATTGCAATGGAAAGATCTAAGTAATAAAACCATTACAAGAGAAAGCTTCACAGAAAAATTAAAAGTCCTTGCTGAACCAAGACAGATAGAGGAGATAATCTATCAATAGATAGAAAAGCTCAGGTCAGCATAGTGACCATTTTTTCTCAAGAGCAACATCAATTGAAGCACAGTCTGAACATGAAATAAGGTTAAATCTTCCCAAAATGGGAAAAACCCCTCAAATCTGACCTAGATTATGTCGTCATCCACACTTATCATTCACAGATTTGGAAATAGTACCCAAAATTGTGAATCCTAAACTTTGAACTGACTGGCTGATTCTTTTGTTCCAATGTTTTCCCTTTTTTTTTTTTTTTTTTTTTTTAGGCAGAATTACTACAGATTAAAACAAACAAACAAACAATCAAACAAAAACACACGCACACACAAAAGGTGGGGGCAACAGGAGAAAACTAGGCAAAGTTGCTTAGGGAGAAATAAAAAATTAGCACCTCGGGATGTTTCTCCTTAAACTTGAAAATGAAGGCAAGGAAGTTTACTCATGTCTATAACACCAAAGGAAACATTTAATTCTAGATAAAGGAACTGGATACATACAAACAACTACATCTGTGGGAATTTTTCTGGAAGCTGGATGGCCCATGAGCACTGGGATGTGCCTAACATTAAAGATTTCAATGCAACTAAGGGTGCAAATGACTACACTGTTCTTGTCTGAAAAATCACTACATTAGAGCAAATTTTTAATCAGGATAACATCTCATTGAAATTATCAAAAAAAAAAAAAAATTTGGATAAGGTGAAATGATCATGCTGCAGAAATACTTCTGATTTTTAGGAAGTAGAGTAGTCATATTTAGTGATGTTTTCAAAAAACCATGGACACACGACATTCTCATTACTGCATGATACAGTGAACAACATTTCTCTTAATCTTTGGTATCTCTCACAGTAGTAATGGCAGGATGAAATTACTGAGGTGAAAAAGTTCCTACTATATAAGAACTGGTATTCTTCCATATGTATGGGATACCTGTGTCTGCTCCAGAGAGATTCATCCTGAGTTTTCTATGGCCCCTGTAAATACCATAAACATTAGGCAACCACTGGACTGTTTCATATGTTCTCTCAAAGCTTATTACATTGGGTTTTGCTTCCAATAGGTATCAGAAGGAGTGGAAGTCAACAGCAAGGGGTGGCATAATTGGATAGAAATAATAGTATTATTGGCACACGAGAAATTAAAGAAATATTGATTACCTAAAAGGTCTGAAATATGCACCTTACCTAGTGCAACTTCCACACTGAGGCTGTGAAACAGACACTGTAATTTATAACTTCTAATTTTTAAGTTTTGTAGATGTGAAATCTTCAGCCTTCCTCTCCAGAGTAATCAACTAAGACATACTTACTATCAAGATTTTATACCGCGGCCTTATTCTTTACAATGTTTCTTGCCAACAGAAATACTGGTTGCATGTGTACCCAAACTCTATGTATCCCCTATCACATGTAAACTGTTTCAAAGAGAAACTGGGGGTTTTTGTGCTAATTGTTGACATTATATGTTACCAGGAGTAGAGTGAATATGGAGTAAGATTTTACACAGCAAAATAAAGTATGCAATAGATACTAAACCCTGGATCCCATCCCTGAAATCCAATTTTATACTCATTTCTTTGGCTTTGGGAAGGCATTAGGACAGCCTGTGGCTTGCCAGAAATAAAGCATTGACACTGACAATCCTAGTTTAAGCAGCTGTTCTGCAGATGCAAAGGAAGATTTAGAATGTTTCCTGGACAAGCAGTCTGAAAATTACTCTCTTGCAGATGAATAAGTATCAATACAAAACACACTGTTACAAACCTTGTATTTCTATAAAACAGATAATGAAAAACCATCTGTCCATTGTGGTTATTTGCCAAGCAGCCAGCCCAGTATACAATTTTACTACCTGTATTTAAGATACCCTACTAAACATTTCTTAACTGTTTTCATTCTGTCTGCACATGCTGATTAAAACCTTCACCATTTAACCCACATCTTTCAAGGTCAGTCACGTACACAAGGAGATGAATTCTTGAAAGTATAACTGTGTTCCTCTTTTGGATTTGGAGGAAAAAAGAGAGCTTTAAATTAGTGAAAATTAGTGCTAACATTTTATTCTGCAGTAATTTCTCAAGTTAAGTGTAATATTTCTATGGACTTTAATTATTGATATCCTGTGCTCTCAGTATCCAATTCCAGTCTTAGTTGTCTTTTAGATGTCAGAAGCCAGTGGGTATTGAGAGATAAATTGTACTCAGCATTACTTTAGTCCAACAAATAACAAGAAGAATATGTTTGCAGTTAAAATTCACACAATGGAGTATTTTAAGTGAACACATTTTAGTATCAGTAGCAGCACATGTCGATGATGAAAAACACACAATGGCATGGTACTCAGCGCTGTATTATGCAAATGTATGCAGCAAAGGTCAAAGCTTATCTCAATCTCATAATAATGTAGTCTGCAGAGAATAATTAATCTACAGTGTGCTTTCTTATATTGTGTACCACAACACTAATAGCCATTTTATTTGGGATTTTTTTTTTTTTTTTTTTTTTTTTTTTTTTTTTTTTTTTTTTTTTTTTTTTTTTTTTATGTTGCAGGGAGAAATAATATCAAAGGTTTTCAATTTTCTCTTTGGGAACCAGGGGGGAAGGGAAGGCACAGTTTTTTCTTTTCTATAGCAACACCAAGTGAAAATTAAGCACTAAAAATACTGTCTTTTAATTGCTAAAATGCATTTAAATTTTGGTGTTTGGAATGAGATTTCTGTGCCCAACAGCTGCCTTACATTATGAGAGCCAAAGTGTTAGAACAATTTCCATGAGGCAAGCAGTACTATAAGGATTCAGTTATGCTACACAGTTCCCTGCAGAGGATTACAGTTCAGATGTATTATATATTTGTAAATTACAGGAGCCCTGTGCTGGGGATGGGAAGCATCATGCAGAGCAGAGAGGTTATGAAGTTAGAAGCATAAAAAGCCAGGATGCTAACCTGTGTCTGAGGTGCTGGTGGGAAACTGGTGTTCCATAAATTCTGGTTCTGTCACTGTAAACCCCATCTTCTCCATACACTGGCCCAGCGCTATTTTCCTGTATCTGCCAGAAAGAACAATAATTTCTCAGCTTTGTAAGAAAAATACCTTTCAAAGCAGCCCAAGCTGCATTATGCAAACACTTTTTCACACCTATTTTTAAGTACACATGACACATATAGAGTTTTAAAAAGAGTAGTTCTCTGACATAAGCCTCAAGAGAGCAGATTTCTAAGCAATAGGATGAGATATTTGTGTTCTTTCAAATCCAAGAGATCTTATTCCTTACTCTCAAATATTTGTACTGTCTTGTCGTTTTGAGCTGCAGGCTAAATATAGCTGCTTGGGAATCAGATGGGGTCACACTGCACAGATGACAGAAAACTACCATGACCAAGAAGCAATAATTACGTTGCAAGAAATTGTGTTTTATACAACTGGTTTACACAATTAACTGAGGGTTAATTGGCCCCACAGGAAGTCTGTCATTCATCAGGAATTTCAATTCCCCTATTCCAGCTTCAGTTCCTTTAGCTTATTTTTCCTTGTGTTTTCTAGGAAGCTGCATGCTTGTGGTTGTTTCAAGGTGTAATGATTTCAATTTAATGTAACCAGGCAGAAACACCAATTAATGTAGTGTTTTTAGTGTCTATTATTTTTTCTGTGGGAGGGAGAGATTAGGAGAAAAACAAAGCAGGCTTAAGCTTAAAAATGAACAAAATAGTTTTATTAACACACACTAAAAGAATGAAAAAAAAGTTGAGAAAAAGAAAACAAACTAAAACAGAATGAAACTTTAAAACACTCTTACCTCCCCCTACAAACTATTAACTTTCTTATTAAACAACATAGAAAGACACAAGTTGTGATTTTCAGTCAGTTTCACTATTTAGACATAATCACTCATTACTTTAGGAGAAGAGTCTCTCTAAGGTATTTTTCATGAAGATGTTTGCTATAAGACAAAATAGTCCAGTGGCTCCCAATGTCACACATCTGCTACCACCTGGAGTTTTTGCAGACTGTGATGTTCTATCAGCAAGGTCTCTCAGTGTATCTGGGGTACTATTTACAAGTACTTCTAGTCTAAAATCATCTTTGTCTCAAAGGCTGAGGCCTCCTTTTAACCCAGGAGCAGGGGCTTTAAAATTCTCAATTAAATCTCAATCACATCAGTCCTCAATTTTGATTAGAATTAGCATTCTCCCTAACAACACTAAGATGCTACAAAGAACAGTCAGTTTCTCTATAGTTTACCCTAGAGAAGTACGGTTAAAAATGTCCACTTCTTCAATCCTATTCCAATCTTATTAGTTCTTTCACTTCTAATCCACAGACTTCATTCGGTGTCTGTTTTACGTACCCTCTTGTGTTCTTTCTTCTTTCTCTCAAGGAAGAGTTGTGCTTTAAAAGTTCCATGTTGCCAGAAAAAGGTTAAATCCGCCCGGGCCTGTAAGGGCCGTGTGCACACCCTGGGCTGCATGAGGCTGAAGAAAATGCAAAGCTGTGCTGATGGAGGAAGCTGGTAGATGTCCTTTTTTTCCACCCCTTGGTCTCATCCAGGGCGGTCCAGCTCGGAGCTACCACAGAGCTGTAAAAAGGACTTCACCGGGGCTGTTCCCATGTGGGCAGCAGCTCTCAGAGGCTCGGCCGGGCCTGGCCCAGCTGCCCAGTCGGCAACGAGGGGCCCGAGCTGGGCTCCCCCCGCTCTCCATGCAGGCAGCAGCTTCTGGAGGCCTGGCCGGGCCCAGCCCAGCCACCCAGAAGGTCAGCAGGGCCCGACCCAGGCCCGGCCCAGCCACCCACGATGTTACTTCATGGCTGATTCCAAAGAGAGAGAGAGCAAACAGCCGCAAATTAGTTTTAAATGTCCCTTCCAAAATCACATCGACACATCCCATTGGTCAACCTAGCTGCCAATATCCTGGCCAGCTTTTTGATAGGTCCCTGTCCTCCCCCAAACCACTCTACGGTTAGGGCAGGGAAAAAACCTTTCACATTTCTAAAACAAACTGGTGCCAACCCATGATAAAGCTTCATATTGCTAAGAAAGGGTTAAATCCACCTAGGCCTTCAGGGGCCATGTGCAGGCCCTGGGCTGCAAGGCTGAAGAAATGCAAAGCTGTGCTGATGGGGAAGGTCGGTACATGTTTTTTTTCCGCCCCTTGGTCTCATCTAAGGTGGCCCCGGCTTAGAGTTGTTATGTAGCTGCATGCTTTCTTTCTCTGCTGCCAGCGGCTATTAAGCTGGGCCATGGCTTGGGCTTCTCTGCCGTGGTCCCAGGCATGTGGCCAGCACTGCCGAGCTGCAGCCTCCCCTCTCTCTCCCGCTGGCAGCCGGGGGAAAGGGGCTCAGCCAGCCCGGGCCATTCCCCATGCGGACAGCGGCACTCAAAGGCTTGGCCGGGCCCAGCCCGGCTACCCAAGGGCAGCAGGGCCTGAGCCAGGCCCTCCTCTGCTGCCCACCATGTTACCTCCTGGCTAGCTTAGAAATAAGAGCTTCCTGGGGATGAGAACTTTAAATGTGTCCTTCCCAATTCGCATTGACATCCTTATTGGTCAAATTAACTACGAATATCTTGGTTAGCCTTCTGACAGGTCCCTGTCCTTCCCCCCCACCACAAAACCACTCCACAATCCCGGCAGGGAAAAACATTTCACATTTCTTTATAACCAGAAAACAAAACTGTGCCAACCCATGATACAAGGGAACCTCAAGGGAACAATATGATCTTCATGTGATCCAATGGTCTCTAAATCTCATTCCCTGCTGTTTGCACAGTTCAGGACAACTCTTGAGTGGTTTTTATCTCCTTTATGTGAGAAACTTGCACACAGGTAAGCTCCTTTCTCCATCCTTAGACATCATCTGTTGCTATAACCTTGAGTGCTCATCACAAGATGGAGAACGAGACCAGTGGCGGTGCCATCCAATCTAACACAGGCCCAGATGTTCTTATGTCAGCTACCTTTACACACTCCAAATCCAACACCAGCCATTCCCAGGGAAGGTGAAAATGCTGCAGGGTAGTTAATGTTGACAGTAGTTGCTAAAAGGTCATTTGGAGACATTCATTAGTTGTTTGCTGTAGCAGACAGTCATTATTATTGGCAGCAGAAATTGGCAGAAAGCACTGTTATTGTCAGAAAGCATTAAAAGAGTGTCATTTGTCAATATGTGCTCTTCTACAGAGCAGCAGGCTGAGAGAACTCTTTCTTGCAATTTAAATGGAAAAAAAAATTACATAAATACCCCAACATGCTTTTTATCTGCATCTCCTGATATCAGCATTGAAAATTCTTTAGGAACTCTGTATCAGCCCACTATCCTATCTGGGAGCAGAAAAGCAGAAAAGATGGAGAAGGATTTTATCCTAAATTTCAGTTTCTAGGATTCTGCTATGAATTTTTCCAGAATGAAGAATCTCTTTGACTATCCACTGGTCAGCCAGGCACATTTAGCCCTAACTCTGTTTCAAAGCACAGATACTTAGGTGTTGCTTTGTAAATGAACTCAGATCTGTTTGCTGTTTATCAGTAAGGAGAAAAATATATTAAGATTCAAGATTCTTTTTTTTTTTTTTTTTTCCTCCATGTATTTGAGCAAATGCAGCCATAATACTTTAAAGACTTGGAAGGTGGAAGTAAAGTATAAATCCAGTTGCATCTCTTTATAATTTTCCATTACGACAGTCCAATAATAGAATTAATAAAACTTTCATTTTAATGATGTCAAGTTACATTAAAAAGCAGTTTAGCCCTCCCCAAGCCTACACTCTAATAAATGTCAAGCTCCCAATTATTAGGTATTTAAATATTTGTACAAAGAGCCTTTAATAATGAGAATGCACACTGCAGATATGTGTGCTGTTGTACTATTAAACTGAGATAAATAACCTGGGACAATTATTCCCAATCTTAATAAAGCTGATTTTCTAATCAAATGTCAATAAAATGACTTGTTTTTAATATGGACACAACTGCACTAATAACTTAGAGTTATTAAATAATAACTTTCAGAATTAACAGAAGCACTTAATTTTTTTATGACACCCTTCCTTCTCCTACTGGCTTCCTTCACCTAAAGCACTCAGAATCCTTTTCATTCAGTAAAGCAGTCAAAGATGGCACTTCATTTTCGTTTCCATCTTTGTCCCAGTCACAGGAGATGTGACAAGCAAGAAGATGGGAGAGATAACAGAAGAAAGGGAATAGTTTACAGGACTGCACCTTTGGTGTGCAATGTATGTCACTGCTCACCAGCCAGGTCTCCATTTTCAATTAGATTGCCCCAACACTTTTCTGCAAGAAAGAAGATGAACAAATTCCTGCAGTACACTTTCCCTGGCTCAGTCCTTCATTTGATTGTCTGCTGGATGTATGCACTTTCCTAGGAGAAGTTCAAAAACTGAAAGCTGGTGTAATACCATGGGACAGGAATTACAAAGCAACTAAATGGAATCGGGCAATAGCAAAAGTGTGATGCAAATCTCATGTCCTCAGGGTTGCTGACAGCTTTGAGTACTGATTTTGACCTTGACCATAATTCTTTTCCTAATTCAAGAGTTTTCCTTTTCATTCTATTCATTAACAATGAAATTGATTTTTTAAATTAATTTACACAGCGAAAGAGGGTGACATGTTTTCACTTCAAAGATTTACATATTCTTAAGGGACTTGTTCATGTACCTTGTTGGTGAATCATCAAGAAAAAGGTGGTTACTGTGTTACAAAAGCAATAAAACATGCAATTTACTAAAACACTATCTGAAAATATTATCCATGGAAGAATGAGTCTGATTAGCTAACAACAACAGATAGGTTTATGATTGCAAGTTTTATGACTATTTGATAACATAAAGCACTTCTTTCTTCTCAAAATGAAGTTGCAACACTTAATGCATTTGCTGAGCTTAGTGTTGTCAGCACAATAAATCCCTCAACAAGTTGCACTCCTCAGAAATGAAATCTGCACTTTATGGTTAGAAATTTACAGGGTGCTAATAAATTACTTGAGAGATAATTTCTGATTTTCAATATCTAGTCCAAAGAACACTTATTCCTACAGTCAAAAGCATTTATTGCTGAAAAAAAAATAAAAAATATCACCAATTACTTATATTTAATAATGACCATAACTGACCTGGAACAAGTTGTTCCTTAGATTGAAAATCAGCAAAAGATGATAATCTTTGATGATGCGTTTCAATTACCCTTGCAAGATGCAGTAATACAGGATAACTAGACAATACACTTGGCTGAAAGTTTTTTAAAACATTTCCCTGGTTGGAAATAAAAAAAAAAAAAATAAAAATTAATGTTTTCTAGTCTTTCCTCAGCTCTGGAACAGACCAAATTATTTAGTTGTTTCAATGTATCCACAAATCACATTTCCTCAGTGTTTGGTTCAAGCTCTGTTGTCTTGATTCTATCACAAAAAATATTAATGGAATGCCACAACCACACTTGTACAGAAAGGAAATTTGAGGCACTACATCCTGGCACTGTCATACAGTTCCCAAGGGCAAGTGAGTCCTTGACTTCAGAAAAAATACTTTTTATTACTCTATTATTATTGTCATTTTAAAGACTGACTTTTTTTGTTTGTTTGTTTTTGCTTTTGTAAAGACTAATAATTATTATTTTAATACCACATCGAAGAACTTGCTGACAAGAGCATGTTTGACACTAGAATGAATTGAAAAGAAATTCAAATTAGTGCAGTACCTGTTTGACTTGATCTTGTATTAAGGAAATATTAGGCAGAATGCAGCTGAATAGGTTCTGGCAGACCAGAATTGTCCAAGCACTAAAGAAAAGCAATGAAAAAAACTAACCCAGCAGCCAAATTAGTAGAAATGACAGGATAACCTTTTCTAGGTTTGTGATCTGAAGTTTCATTAAGGCAGAAGCTCCCAGACTGTTTTCAGTGGAGATGCAGGTATTGAGACTGCAGATGTTCCACAGACAGCTCATTAGTCACACAGTGATTCCATTCACCAGGCTCCTTCCAGCTGAGAAACTCAAAAGACATACAACAAAAAAATATTAAAAAGTGTGCTAATGATGTCACATTTGTCTATGAGCAATCTTCATTATTACAGAGAGGCCTCCCTGTCAAAGGATGTCCTCGGAGAGACAGTAAGTCTTCCTAAACAATCTCTGTTAAGAACAGGGCTCATCCTGCAGAAATCTCCAGCATCCTCACTTCCAGCTGCTCCATTTGCCTTATGGAATGATCATACTTCAGCCATATGGAGCACCCGTTCACTCAATCTGCTTCCCTCCCATCTTGCTTGCATGAAAACTGCTCATCTCCTAACACTGAGATTGGTCCTCTCCCATTCATTTAGCATCAGCCTAGCAAATGCAAACAACAACTACAACATTCCTCTTTCAACTCTGACACTCCAAGGCTCATGCAGTACACTATGAATGACTTCAATTTTTTTTAAATCTTGAAGGAGGATAATAAGATATACAAATGAAGGCTGTAGAACTTCAGAGTGCCTCATGTTGTAATGATGAACTACAAACATCTGATGGAGTTTTAACAAGATATTTTTGTTAGCTTGAATTGTGTTTAATAAAGTATATTCAAAAAAATCAAATTCTTCCCAAATTCGTCACGGTTTTACCTTACAACACTCTGGTCTGCCTGACACACAGATCGTATTAATTAGTCCTCTGAAAGAGCTACATGGACACAAATTTTCTGTCTAAATAAAACCCCCTTCCAAGCTGTTTTTCCTGCTTCTGTGGCCCAAGAAACCACCCCTTAAAATGGAAACAACAGATAATTAGCCCATAACTGCAGCTGCTTGCATGTTGTCTGGTCTATTTACATATCCTTGAAAGTATTATGCCCAGTTAGTAGTTTGGACTGCTTCTTCCTTCTAGCAGTAAAAAGGGAAGACTCTCTTGAAAAATATGATCTCTCTTAGCTTTCCACTGAATATGCCACTCAGCCACCCTTAGGGCCCTGCTATAGGGTAAAAAGCTGTGCCTTAATAAACCAATTGCTGTTTTTCCCTGTACCTAGTAGTCTCTACGGGGTGCATGTACTCCATTGTACAGATACTGCCAGCTGAGTACCCTCCTTAGTTAACAACCTGAAAGCAACTCTAATCTTAATTATTTAAAAACTATGCGCACATTCTCTCTGAAGAAATGTAGAATATTGTGAAATATTGCTTTTAAGAATATTGGTTTAGCCACAGAAAAACCTACACACCTAAAAGAAAAAAACCCAAACTATTATAGCTTGTACAATTTTACATTTTACTTAGTGGCTACAGTTAAAAAAAAAAAAAAAAAAAAAAAAAAAAAAAAAAAAAAAAAAAAAAAAAAAAAAATTGGTGCCAGATTGAATATTTTAACAGGAACATTTAAAGTAAATATATTTAAAGTAAATATTATCTTGAATAGCACTAGAACATAAAAATACTTAGTGCCATGGAGGAGTTGCCTTTTGCTCATAGCAGACAAGCAAAGTCTACATGATACCGTATTAAATACTCAGATGTACATGTTCCTCTGGCCAGTTTTATTTATCAGCTATGCATAATTCCAATGTCTTAATTCCTCCTGAAATCATCACTCCCTGCAGTTCTCTCCCAAGCAATGAAGACACATACTAAACTCAGAACCCAGGGAGTGCTGCCACTCAGGATTGCCAGTGCAACCCTCAGAGAGAGCTGGCCAAGGAGCTGTCCCTCCCGAAGTGCTGGAGCGAAGTCAGGGCTGGCAGAGGGTAAGATATCTTACAGTCTATCCTGTGGGGCAGATCTTCAACAGGAATTAAGAAATGTATCAGTAGTAGACTCTTCTGGTACCTGGGAAGGAGTTTACCAGACTGCTCCAGTAGTGTATTCTCCCCATCTGTTCTCCTCCTTCAAATGATGTTAGTGCTTGTCTCTGAAGCTGAATTCCCATTGCTAGGGCAATGTCATGTTTGTTGCCTAACAGCAGGTCTTTGGGATCTTCTGTTGTGTGACCTCTTTGCAAAAGAAGGTGTAAAGTCACCATTTGAATCCCCTGCCATAATCGCCTCTGGAGATGATGTGCACCACCAAAGCCTCTGGAATGACCAGCAGCTGTAGAAGATTCACTTTCCAGAAACCAGAATCTGCCTTGCTTTGAGGACATGTTTTCATGCTGCTGCCAGCACAGCAGCTTAAGGAAAACATCACGACTGATGTTTCACATTGCTTGTTCCCCGTCAGCCTCTGTGTTCAGGCTGACTGCTTGCCACTTGTGCTGCTATTCTGACTAGCCTCAGGTTACACAGGTTTTGCAGTGAATCTGCCTGCAACATTCCTAAAAAATCAGCATCCCCAAAACACTTTACAGCTCTAGAGGAAGGTTTTAATGAAGAAAAAAATTATATCTTCTGAGAACACAGAAAAATCAGTGAATTTGTCAATGGTTACAGCTATGAGAGACAGAATTTGTGTTTATAATTTTATCCTGTTTTACTTGTATTTTACCTGTTTCAGAGGAATACAGTTTCCTCAAATAGCTACAGTTAATACAAATTTGGCTGCCATTACCTTTATCAAAGACCTCTTTGTTAAACTCCAGCCCAGCATTTGTGAACAAAATTCACTTAGAGAACTTTTGCTTATATGGGATGTTCATCGATTTGTGTCATCTTTTAATGCACTGTTTTAAAAGTGATTTCTTTTTTTGCAGCACATTTCTGCAAAAGCTCCTGCTGCATCAGAATCACAAAAATTTTACAGAAGGTCAAAATCAATATAAATCTTGATTGCCTGTAAATAAGATAGAATGACAGATCAGTTGCTCTCTGGCATTTCTGCCTGAAAAGTAGTTTAGGAAACATATGCCATGGTAATTACATAGGAGGGAAGAAAAGGAATACGTCCATTATTACAAGTACCAATAGAGCAGGGGGTAAACCAGGTCAGTGTTGACATTATGTAACATCCTCAACTAATGTTAACAGAAACTCTGTTGTCTACCTTAAAAATACAACCCTTACAAACAGGGTTCTGTACCTGCTGCTCAAAACTTCAGTTTAGAAAATTCTAGTGTAAATTCCAGCTAAAGAGCCTATTTTTGGTCCTGGCTGCAGCAAATCTCCATGCCTCATTTAAACAATCATGCCATTAAGTGTTTGAATTAAGCACTTTTGTAGTGCATCAGCACAATTAAATACTAGTGGTTTTACGGTGGAAAACCTCTTGCTACAGTGAATGCAGCAGCCCATCTCATTGACATGCAAGCCAGCCATGCTCTCATTCCCTACATCATGCATAAAAAGAAAAACTATTTTAATACAATCCAAATGCACATGACAGCACAAATAAAGTGCTTTCAGCTTTACAGTATCCATTACAATTAATTATCCAAAAGCCCTTGGCATCAACTGTGAAAAGCCCTTTCCTTTTGAATAAATGGACTCCATCAAAATTCTACAGGCACCTGAACTGCCTGCAAATGAACGCAAATATTCATTGGCATTTTGTTACAAACAAAGGCCTTTTCTCTATGAAATTGTCTGACACAGGATTTTACTGCCCTGAATTTCTAGTATAACAGAGAGCATAATGCTTCTGCTAGCAGATAAAGTAAGAATGTGTGGTTTATGATATTTCAAGAGATAAGGCCAATAACGAGAGAAAATGTTAATGTTTTATGTAATTTTTTGCCTTCATAAAGTCGGTAGAGCTATTTCACCATCACTCAGTTTATTCAGCATCAATTAGACTGCTCATTACTCTATCATAAATCAAGTAACAAATGAGAAATCTCCCAGAACCTCTGAGAATACAAAAAGAGAAAGAGCATCCAAGTAGACTACAGGCTAGACATTTGTAAGTGGAAGGGACAAATTAAATTAGTGTGTAAAACTTACCTAAGCCCTAAAGTTGTTTAGTTAGAAGGCTCCTGAGTTGACAAAAAGCTCAAAACTTAGTAATGAATTCTTTCTCCCTTCAGGACTGGAATAGCAGAAAAGAAAATCAGCATTTTACCATTTCAATTCTGTGCTAAATTCTGTCTTTTTGACACTCCATTTGTCAAGGTTAATATTTGCCTTTCATTGTCCCTAAATAAATTCTGCTTATTATAGTTCCTAAAGTTACCTGGCCTTTTATAGTAGAGTCAGCATTTGCTCTGTTATGAACTCTGCATTGCAGGTATTTTAAACTCTCTCCTTCCTCCGGGTGGAATTATTTCTGTAACAATGGCTATTCTAGGTGTCTATTTTGGGATGGACCTATATTAAAGCTACTGCAAAAAGGTTGTCATTAAAATACAAATGCAGAACTATACTCCTCAGATTGCTTCATTCTTGTTCCACAGCACTTACATTTGTATTGATTTTATAATGAATGCACATGAGATGAGGGAAGTGCTGACTTTTTCTTGCTCTGCCATGTCCGGTGCTGCTTTTCTTGCCTAAGTGAGGTGCAGTATCTCGCTGAACTATTAAAAAAGAAAGACTAACAATAGGGGAATACCTTTCTCTTACAGCATAAACATTATAGAACTTCTCCCCTAAGGCACTCGGTGTAACTAGCTTAGTGCATTAAAAAAAGTAAAGTGACACCTGTGATTTAGCGTTTTCTAGAATATGCAGCTTGAAAGAAATGGAGGTTTGGAGCACTAGTAAAACATTGACTGAAGCACCACTAGCAAGCAGGTCTATGCTCTCCTTTCACGCTCAGCATACAGAGATTCCATTAATTGTGTTGTGTAAGATTCTCCACATGATGATGGTAATGAATTAGGCTGAAATAAGGTGCTAAAAGACTGCCCATCAGAGGTTTGAGAAGTTTTCCTAAGACATTAGCCCCATTTTCTTCACCGTGAGATCTCTTGAAAATGTCATTTAGAGATAATATCTAAACCATTAGCGGGCACTAGGAAGATGGAGATGGTAATTCGGTGCCAGTATAGGTACAGCTCAGAATGCCAAAGGAGAGCAATGCTGAATTCACACTTTGACACTGACCTTAAACAGATATATCCTGTCAATAAGATACTTTCTCAAAGGCAATGCACAAGGCGAATTATCATAATTGTCTTGTTTCTCAACAATTAGTTCACTTAATATGTTTAATACTACTAGAACTATCATTTGCCACGAGACAATTAATACCAGGTGACAGACAATGTCAAAGCTTGTTCCGAGGTACTTTGCTTCAGAGACAGTTTCCTATTTGCTTAGCAGGCCATTTCAGAGCACACTGCAGGCTGACAAGGGACAGTACGTTCACACTGAAATGTGTGAAATATGCAGGTTAAAAAAAACCCTAAATATTACACTTTAGCTCTTGAAATGTTTACTTTTACAGTACATCAAATGAGAAGAAACATTGCCAGCTGTACACTCTACGGGGAAAAAAAAATAGTATTACCTGGAAATATGCTGCTATGCTAGAAGGACTTACAAGAAAAACAAAAAAACCTCTCACCTTTTGTGCTTGACACATGAACAGTTATGAATTTTCCATGAAGACTAGGTCTGTTCTGAGAGACTACAGAGGTGAAAGACTTCATGAGTTAATATTTACTTACTTAATCCAGGTCTCAAAACTGTTTACAGACACTACTAAAGAAAATGATGACCAAGTAAGCCAGGGCACAACATCATGAACACCAAGGGCATATGCCTAGGACTTTTTATAACTAGAAATTTGCTTAATATTAAACCGAGCAGGAAGTTTGAATCCATGGATACAGGAAGGTTTTTTTGTAAGGATGTGGCTGCAGCTTTTCTTCTGCCACCAATTCAGCAGTATTCTAGAACTTTTTGGGGAGGAAGAAACAGAAGTAGTATAGCTGCATGAAGTCTGCATTGACAAATGAAAAAGTTTCATACTTCTGCTGCCCATTCAACCATTCAAGTACTTCACTGTTATCCGTTACAAATTAAACTTCTTCACAAATATACCTGTGGCTGAGTTTTGAATTAAGTATCTTGGTATAGATAGCTGCTCTGTTGGGTCAAAATGTTCTTGGTGCCCTATTATTTTATCTATCCCTCCACCTGGGTTGTTAATACCTTCAGCACACTAGTTTAGATCACAAAGGCAAGGCTAATTGGACTTCACAGAAGGCAGAGAAAAGAAAACATTACAATCTTCTCAAGGCTTTTCGTTTCAAAGAGGCTTTCCTCCTTATCAAGAGAAGCAGTCTCCTGCCAGCTTTCTCATAAGAACAGGCCAGTTTCAATAGGCCACAAAAGCACTGCAAGCAGTAACAAAGGCTGCTCCCTTATACCTGTGATCCCAGTTGTTACACACCTTGGGTTGGTTTCTAGCCAGAGCCCCAAGCTGACAAACAGGAAGCCTTATAGAGGGTGCTGAAAGGCTGTGTAATGACTTTGGAACAGGATCCATAACTGAAAGTGAGATGGAACTACAAGACACATGGAAAGGTCTGGAAAATCTATAACAACAATTGCTGCAGTGATTTTAAATTTGGTTAGGTACCACCTCTCTGTTGTAAGCAGGAATTAGCAGGCCCAATGGTACATAATGCTGTGATTCCCTGCTCAAAAATTAATTGTTCTCTAGTAAATCTTCCACGATTTTCTAGATAAATACTGTCCCTCAGCACTATTGTGACAAGAAAGAAGCTTACATCTAAACTTGTACTTTTGGTACCACTTTAGGCAGGTTATCAGGAAGTCTTTTTTCAACTGCTGTTATACAGAGAAGGAAAGAGAACAAACGATTACAAGCTTTACCAGGTTCCAAACTAAGGCGATTTCACAACTAAAATACTATTCAAGCAACTTATATCCTTCTTTCAACTTACTTGAAAACAGCTTCCAAGATAGCTTATTTCATAGATAAAAATTGTTGCAGTAAAACTGATTAAAATGTATTACATTATTTATAGTTCAAAGTTATCTCTGCTTCAAGCAAGCTATTTATACCTTTCATCAGGATTAACTATTTTTACTAAGTATTTTTTAAACATATGTCACTCAATTTTAATTCAATCCATTACACCTGTAAGTCTATTTTGGAGAGATTTCTGAGGATTTATTTCACAATAGATGAGCTTAATGTGTATTTCAGTGGGAGACAGGATGGGTGCTAGGAGTGATATGGAGAGATGATCCACATATTAGTCTTTTAATAGAAGAATTTAGTATTAAAAGAGAGAGACATGAAATGTACACACTGGCTGGTATTTAAAGCTTGTTTCAATCCATCTTCTCATACCTGAAAACTATGCTGAAGCCACTGATAACATTTCCTTTGGGAGCACATATTATTAGTGGCTATTAACACACTGGTGTATTTGTCAATTGACAATTTCACAGTGGTGCAGTTACATCAAGAAAGCAATTTCTGTGTTGGTTTCCTAAATTTGAACAAAAGACTACTCTCTATTGCACACAGACCATCAGGCACTCCTGTATTTACTTTCTGTTAGCTGCCAAAGGGAGCTCCTATATCAAAACTAGAAGTCTTGAAGAACTGTAGGCAAATTCTACATTTTGATTACATACTGATAAAGCCTGTTACAGAAATCATCCATTTTTCAGGTCATTCCTAGAAAGTGTGAAATTCTGCTCTTATAACCAATATATCATTCTTTTTCTTTTCCTCATATCAAAAGGTAGAGCTGCATTACATTTCCCCGTGCTGCAACATCTGCATGCTGACTCCATTTTACAATGTTTAGGTATTTGTTCAGCAATTCCTACACACTGAAGGATTTTTTTTTTCCCCCAAAGCAAAAAAGCCCCAAAGTAATCTCCTCTCTCTTGAGTACAAATGGAAGTGTCTGATACCAAAAAACTAGCCAGTCTAATACATTTCAGCTACATTTCTAAAAATGCCAACAGAAGAAATGTCTTTCACTCCAAGTCCTCTGAAGTAAATTGATTTGGTTTGGTAAGCACTACCCAGCTGCCTCGGTGTCATCTGGAATAAGTAGATACATCCTTTGCTTTTTAAGATCCATGCTCACAAATTACTGTGCATCATACCTGCCTCAACATTTCCCCAAGCAGCTTAATGAGATCCTTGTTGACTTCAATCTTACTAGGTGTAAACCTGAAGCTGCTGTTGCAAGCTCCTGGCATTTGTTCAATGTTTACTTGGCACATTGTACACTTAATATTTCAGTTGAGAAATGACTGGTGCCGTGTTTCGCACAACGTTCTCAGACAGCTTAAAAAGACAGTAGGGCTAAACACAGTCCATTTGCTTTTTCTGTTGTTTTGGGGGAGATGTTTTCCGTCTCCCTGCCATACATTTCTGCTTTATGCAGCAGCATTTGTTTACATTTGCATGACACATCAAATGCACTAAAAGCTCTTTGTCATGTGTTATCAATGTTTCCCAGATCATGTCCTGCTTCCACACTAACAAGTTAGACAAAGAAATACTTGTTGAAAAGCGAATTACCAAACTCACAAAATTTCTTCAAGTTTTTTGCAGATTGATTGTTTTCTGCTTTTCACTTAAGGGACAATATGCATATAAAGAAAAAAAAGAATTCTCTCAAGAAACAACTCAAGCTATTTAACAAATATTAAGAAAAAAAAAAAAAAAAAAAAAAAAAAAAAAAAAAAAAAAAAAAAAAAAAAACCAGTGCCTATTTATTATTTTTGAATACTTCCACTCAAAACAAGCCATCATGCCTTCCTTCCTGAATGAAGGGTTTAGATAAAATACAGGGATGAGGTTTGAGTAAAAAAGAAATGACACTTATTGACAATGGTCAGCTAAGGAATACTACCTCTACCAAAAACACTGCTGTGAAAGACTCTTTTTTTGGAGGGAATAAGAGTTACATTTGTGTCATTCTTTCAGGGACAGTATCTCAGTAACTGACAGCAGATGCCATTCTGCAACTCACCCCATTACTCAGCTTTCAGACGGACTCACACACTGGATTCACGGCACCGTATCACAGACTGCACTCCCCATGGGACATGTAACACATCCACTACACTATGTAGAATGAAGCGATGAAAGCACCGTGAACTACCATCAAAATGAAATTCCTGGTATTTTCTAGTGAGCTGGTTGAATTTCACATAGCGAGGATATTTTATTTTTCAAGAATAATTACAGGTTCCTGTGAAAAGCAATAACTTATTTCTGAAACTCTGCTAGAAATGTTTAATTAGACACTGAATATTCCATCAAAAGTCATTTAATAGGTGACACCAATTTCAATTCTTTTACTGTATATTTCTGATCTTTATCTTAGTATTCATCTATTTTCACACAGCTCTTTGGCAATAGAGTTACATCTTGGTCTCTCTCAATCTTTTGAAGTTGTGGATATTACCTTTAAAACCATTATTTGCTTACAAATTTCAGGATAGAAAAAGCAAACGCAGCTGATTTTAGATTGGCCTCAGCTTGATATAATACTTGATAAAGTTTAGCAGCGTTTCCTACAGGATTTTGGAGTTGTATACTATTCCTTTCACAATCACCTTCTCTAGTCCAAACATTCTACAAGGACCTTTGTGAAGCAATTCCACAGTTTTTTTTAAATTGGTCTAACACAACAAGGAATTTTTTTTGTTTCAGTAATGCAAAGCTATAAGTCTTTCTCAAAAACCACGTCAAATTCCCCAGTCCCAAACTCGAATTTCTCATTCCAATAAGAAGGTCATCTTTATCTCTAAGCAATGTTTTCAATGTATTCTGAAGGTTAAAACTGAAAACAGTCACAAAATGCGAGCAGCAAGAACTGTACTTTGTCAGTAACCTTTTCACTGATAGCAAAAATAAGAAAAGTGACACCACGGTACTTCTTGCATTAATAAGCATGGTAACAAAATGCAGTTGGGATTAGCATTTGAGAAGCTAAGGCTTGTGGAGCAAAATGCCCGTTGAAAGTTATGCCTGACCAATTGCTTCTTAACGAAAGTTTTTAAAATAATGAGAGCCAAATCTGACATTTAAAGAAAAGAACAAGAACATTTGTCTACTTAATTATGTTAAGCCTGAAAGCATTTCAGTTCTCTACTTTTCCTTTCATTATGGTATTATATAAGCAGCATTAGAACAAGAAAATACTATGTATTATACTTCAGTAATTCTACTTTCTAAAAAAACCCCTTCACACTATGTTAGAAGCCAAATAAGCCATTTCCTTTGTTTACAATTCCACTGATAAACGTATAGATGGAGGCTGTTTGCTTGCTTTTGATTTTTTGATTTATCCTTTGACTTTATGCCTCAGGATAATTACAGAGTGATAGTACCTGTTGCTGCTATAGACTTCATAATGCTTCACTAGAACACCTTAGGCCTTTTACACCAGTCATGTCAGAGAGAAACGAGAGACATTGTCATCAGAAGGCTGAGACCTTGATTACTTTTTTTTTCTTACCTTGGGAGAAAAATCCCACAGGAATGGTTTCTGCAATATTCCTTACCCTTTAGAGTGATGGAACAATTTCACTCAGCTGAGTTAAATTCTACACAAAAATCATTAATACCAAAAAGCTACCTGCAGCAAGAGACAGGTGTTCTTTTTTATAAACATTTTGGGAAGCAAATCCATTGGGAGAGATCCAGAATAGGTATAAAAAGGTAATATCTATATATGCTGATATATATATAAGGGAGATGGAAGGCAGTGTGGTAAAGATCAAATGTAGGATTTTAATACAAAAAATATTAACCCAGTTTTGGATAAAATATGACAACTGGCATCACTTTTTCTCTTCAGTTTGATAATTGTTGTTACAAATACATTTATAGTGGAAGTCAGAGCAGCAGAACCCGAGTTAAATTCATTCTTGCTTCCTATAAAAAATACATCGCTTTCTCATATAAGAAACATTTTCGAAATCAGAGTATTATGAAGAGGAAGCTGAAACAAAAACAGTCTGTCATCCTACTTGGTAAGGTGGCAGAAGGAGGGGGAAAAAAACCACCACAATTTTGCAGGTATAATTTTTTTTTTTCTCAAAGAAAAATTGCCTAAATTTTACTAACAGAATGCTCTAAACAATTTTCTTAACTGAAATCATCACCTGGGTTAACAAAATCTCTTGTAGGCTGAAATATAAAAACTTTCAAAGCAAGGATTTGGCAGTCATTTCCCTGAAGGAGAAACTGGCTGTTTTGATTCCACCATCTGCCTGAATCATATTCCACCTCATGAAGCTGTTGCACAGCTAGTTGAATAGATGGTCTAATACTAAAAAGTAGTATTTTCTGTGCCATTATCATGATGATAGTTTCCTCAATGCTGTTTTCCATAAGCACATGGAATAACTCTGATGTTTAACGGCTCATTGTTACATAAAGCTACACCTTGCTTTGGAGTGGCTCGTCAACAGGGCTACAATTGCTCATGAATTATTTACTGCACCTAAAAACTGAAGGTTCTTTAGCCTCATGGAACCCACCAAACCCAAATGAACATATTTTCAAAGGTTGTTGTATTTTGGGAAAAAAAACACCAATATGACAGCAAGAAATTAAATTGCCTTTTGGTCAAAAAATGAGTTTCCCTCCAAAATGACACTTTCTCATTAAATAAACAAAACCAACAAACCTCAGACTTTCCCTGTAAAACACCAGTGACATACATCCACTATTTTTCAGTAAGCAAAACCAGGCTGACTACAAAAATAGAACTCCATGATTTAATGGAGAAGAAAACTTTTCTAAAGTAAGTAATTGCAAAATATCTGAGGAACTCATGCTTATCTGTTAATTATTCATGTTTCTGTTTTCATTTCCAGCTACTCTGGAGCTGCTGATGCTGGCACTCTCTACTAGGTTTAAGCATCTTTTCAGCTCAACTCTGCCAAATTAAACTGTCACTTTCTATTAAAAAATCTATAGAGGGAGGTTTTTAATCTTCTGATTTATACTTTGTAATAGGAAGTCAAAGTTTAAATTAGGACGGTATCAGCTTATGAAATAAAGCCTAAGCAGTGCAGTGACAACCCCAGTGAAGAAAAACCTCCTGCTTGCATTAAAGTGCACAGCAGAGCAGTTTTAGTTTCTATCTTTTGGAAGGTTTTATTTTACACAGCTCAATCCCGTCTCACACTCTCATTTAAAACAGCAGTGCCCAGAGATTCAGTCAGGACACACCTGAAAGAAGATGTCTCTTGCCACCAAATGGCTGAACTGTCCCTGACTTTACTGACCTGCCACACCCGTAGCCTCTCTACCTTTTGGGTGTATTAAGCAGGCAATGAACAACTCAATTGAATTAACATTTCTTTATGTTTGCTGCTCCTCCTGAAATTTTGTTAAGGAGCTATGGGCTCCACAATTCACTGTGCATAAAATTAAATCAAACCAACTTTAGTAGTTCAACAGCTCTATAAATATTATTTTTTTTTCTTTTGTACAATTCTTAAAAATAGAATATAGTAATAGCCCTATTTATTTCCCTTCAACACTACCTCTTCTTCAGATTTGTTTCCTCCTAAGCATTTGGACTCCATCTTCTCCAATGGTATCACTCCTATGTCTTCACAGCTGAAGAGAACTTAGTCACAAGATGTGTTACAGACAGGGAGAAAGTGATCTCAGTGTGGGAGAAACAGAATTTATTAGAGTTTAGACACAATTTCTTGTAAAATGATTATTTACTACAATTACTAGCACTCTCTCCAGCATGTCATATTTCATGAACTTTGAGATAATTTTAAAAGAAGTTTTAATCCCCTATAAGCATAATTTTGTTATGACATCTTAACATGAAATTTTGTCACATGAAATTTTGCTCCCATTCTCCTTTTTTTTTTCCCCAGGGATCTCTAACTCACTCCTGCTGTTAATAAACATTACCCTTTTCTCTGGCTCAGCATGTTCTGCTGTGCTGAATTTCACTGGAGCCAACAGCTACAGTGGTGATCAGACCAGAATTGACTCCCCTTTTTGCACAGGCTGAGCAAGAAGAGAGAACAGTGAGAAGAATACTAAAGCTGATCGTAATACCCACAGTACCCAATGCTGCAAGGACATGAGAGGATAATTAAACTTGGTACAAAGACTCATCTAGACAAGGATTCCTAGAAAGTATTATATTGCCAATCATATTCTATCAGGGTTTGAGAGACTGAATACTTGGATAAATAGGAGTTTAAAAGTTTAAATATTTAAACTTTTATCTGCTTGTCATAACATTCAAATTTAATTCAGGCTTTAGCAACCAGAAGGTTTCTGGATATCTATTTAGTAATAATATGTAGTGACATATTTTCATGTACATAGAATTTTTAAGATAAAGAAAAAGAGCACGTCTTTTCCCTCCACCAGCCAGATCTTATGCACAGTGCGGAGTTCTCAGAACATAATGATGTGATGTAGTGATCTTTATGCTCCCCTCTCCCAGATCTAGGGTGTCCAACAGAAGGCAGTACAATGGGCTCCTTCTGCTGAATAACAATGAAGCTTTCCAAAGTGTATTACTGCATACAATTTGAAAACTCAAACATCCCATTTAAGTGACAAGGCAACCACAGGATAATGCAACTGCTGCTTCTTATACTTGGTTTATACTTACTGATCTCTTGTGCTGCCCCACAGCTGTTTTCGGTATCCATTCTTTGGACTAAAAGCCTGGTCTTCCAAAGTGTGACACTACTACCTTACTCAGAAGAAAACCAAGTTGCATTTCAAATCTCCATAACTCAGATTTCATGGGGATTTATCTCAAAATTCCATTGCAAGTAGTTACAAACATAAACCACAGTGTGTGAAGTATCCCTTCTTTTGTTTCAAGCCCAGGAACTCCTGCTTCATTTGACGCCCTCCAGCTACCATATCACTGAGTTCATAAGTTCTTCAACCCTTCTGCCCTCTTTGCCTTTGTCCTAACTTTATGATGCCTGTATCCCCAATCCTCTGTTCTGTTTGTGCTGTATATTGAGTCCTGTGCCTTTAAGACTGGTTCTAAGAGCAAGGAGAAGCGCGGAGTTTGTTTTGAGAAAACTGCCTGACTCCTCCACATTCTTCTCTGGACGGGGTGTTCGGCGGAAGCTTGGAGAGACTGCAAGACAGAGATTTTTTTTTTTTTTTTTTGCTTTTAGATAGTCCAGCTAGCTAGAGCAGAGAAGTTCCCTAGACTGGTTTTTTTTTCCTTTTTCTTGGAACTCTTTAAACCTGCTCTGGACTGAAAACCCAGGGGAGCACTGGGGGCTGCACCTGCGGCCCACCGGGGCCTGGAGCTCGGCATTTTCCAGCAGCGCCGGAGGGACTGGGACCGAGGAGAGACTGAGAGAGAGCTGAGCTACACCCACGGCAAGGACTTTCTCAATTTGCCATCTCGCTTCAGAAGGAGAGGTTTTATTGTTTCATATTATTCATTCTTTATACTTGTATGCACTTCATTTGTTTAGTAAAATAGTTTTTTCCACTTTTCTCCAAAGAGGTTTTTTTTTTTACTGGACCGGTTGGAGGGAGGGGCCACTTGGGTTTGCTTCCTTAGAGAGATCCTATACAGGGATTTTCTCCCAAATTTGTCCCAAACCAAGACAGCCTTCCACCCAATTCTTGCATTTCCAGACTGAAGAGACTGCCAAGAAGCTGTTCTGAACATGAAAGCCATTCCAAAATTCTGATCCTGATCTCCCCAAGATCTTATATCTGCTTTTATTAATCTTTGATTATCTTCTCCCTCCCACCACATAAAAAATAGGAATAACCTACTTTCTGGGATGACCACAGCTGCCAGTTAGTAATTTAGAAAGCAAAAAGCCTAGACATTACCATAAGGAGACAGGAGTGAAAAGCTGGTTCTCATCACCATTGCCACAAACAGAGTATGACAACGGTATCACAGACCCTCCTCTCCCCCTCCTTACTTATGCCTCATTCACTTTACTTGCATGAAAATGTGAGATATCCAATTATGTAATAGAATTTAGACTGCCTAAGAACATCAGAAATTAAACACTGTGATAACTGTTTCCCACTATGTTTTCCACACTGGAGCTGCACAAATGGGGCAGAAACTCACCATATGAACTACACATTATTGACTTTAATTATTCAACAATTAGAGGAAGGTTTTCTGCACAAGGCTTGAAGAATACCTTTCTCATATACAGCCATTTTTCAAGAAGGAGGCAATTTGAGATACAGCTTTTTACACAGCATGCCCCATTGGCTAGATTCAACAATTCTCTGCTCACATGCAAGCAAGTTAGATTTTAATCACCCCCTGCACTTCATGCAGAGTCTATAAACTCAACAACAACATTCATTGAAACTGTTTGGAATTTTTTTGCTATTATAAGCAGCAGAGAAAAAACAATCAGTACTATAATTTAGATAACTCCTAAGCCTAAACTCCACCAATAAATGTGATAGAATCTCTAACTGAATACACAAAACTGTTGGGACGTATTTCCACTCAGGAAAACAGTTGAAATTATCCCATCCCTGCAAAGGAAAGTAAAGATTAGCTTCTCTGTAGACCAAAGCTTTCCTGAGAAAAGCATGGCCACTCCAGGCTAGAAATAAGTTTTGTAATTGCCTTCCTGATGCCTTCAGAAAAGTTACTCTCTCATTTCTATGCTCACTGGGAACTAAGCATTCAGAAAGTCAGTACACACACTCTTTTTTTTTAAAGGGGACGGTATACTTACATCAGTGATTTAATGCACAAACATTTAGAATGCAGAGGTTTCTTTAAGGTTGCTTCTTGATTGGAAAACTGGAAATCAGAGGAATTCCTCTGGATTAGGTAGTCCTACCCTGATGCATTTTGTCCTGATACTTGATTAATTGTCACTATGAAAATAATTATCTCATGCTCTGCTAACTATTCTAAAGGAGTCTTTGTCTGATAATAACTTCAAATGCCAATTGCTGTGACAGACTCCTCTCCTTTGAATTGTTGGGATCTCTGATGAAGACATATCACATTTATCTTTGCTGAAATCCAATTGTTAGCCCCTGAAGCTCTCCAGCATGCTTCTGCTCCCATAAGGTGCATGTGATATTCTGTATTTTCTAGGAAAAGATAAAATAAATGTCTTAATTTAATAATTAGACTGAAAATTATAAACACCATGATTTAAAAATACAGGAAGATAGGATCTACACATGTAATGATATACCTTAGGGAAAAAAAATATTCATTATAATGCTGCTATGTGGGAATTAAGTTGCAGTTATATACATGCACCCTTTATTAAAGGTTTTACTCTATATCAGTCCACAAGGCACTGCTCAGTAACCTGTGGGGTTTTTTTTTTTTGGATTACAAAGCTAAATGTGAACTGCAGGGAAAAAATGTGAGCTCCAGCAAACCTGTGGTTCTGCCACCTCTGCCATCTTTTTTTCTGCCATCTTTTTCATTCTGAATTTCGAAAAGTTGACAGTGCTTTCTGTGAAAATACAACAAAATTGCTGCCTGCTTCTCTCACCAAGAAATTCCAAAAACTTCATAAAGTAACAGAAATATGAACTTTAAATATCATGGAAAACCATAATATCAAGTATATTTAATTGATGAAAAAGTTTTTCTAATTCAGTATGTGTCTCATATACCTTCTCAAATTCTCAGATTTAATACCTGTACCCTTTAAAGGAACTCTAGCACAATTCTGCATCTAGAAGAAGACTAGATTTTTTGTCTTCAAAATATATTACAATTCAGTGCAGATCCATATAAGTTTCCTGAAAAATCTTAAAGCCTTTTCTAGTTTGGCCACCACCTTGAAAGCTCTTGTAACCACTGTGATGAAATTCAGCAGCATTAGAATTAAGTGAATCAGATCTTAAGCTTGTGCCTGTGAAAGATCTGCCTTGTATTTCTCAATAGAGAAATCAATTCATTCCATTAAATAAAAACTATCTTCTTAGATTCTCACTGATTCATTATGGGATTATTCTGGACGTGTTATTTCTTTCCTCATCTGAAGTTTTGAACAGTGGATAAGTTATTCCAGAAGTTCACAAGAGACAAAATGACAAAGCAGCTGAGGTGTTTAGGTCAATAATGAGAATAAGAAGCAAAAGCAAAAGCAAATTTTCAAAGATGCAGTATTTTCTTCCTAACACAGTTGAGAAATTTGACTTTTAAACTCCTAATAAAAAAGTAGTATAGTGAAAGTGGGAAGGAATTATTTCATTTCCTTGAAACAAACATTACCATTTCTACCTTTCAGATCAGAATGTGCAGGTTTGATGCCTTCCTTTGAAGTTACAGTTTGATTTTTTTTTCTTATTAAAAGTGTCTCACATAGCATGAGTGCCCTCTGTTTTTCTAGTTTAATAGCTTAGGGGTTTTTGCCAATAACAATAGTAGATCATCTCAAAAAAGTACCAGTGTACAAATAATGTGGGTGAAGTGACATCTCTTATGTTTATCATAACTAACAGAAGCGTATCTAACTTAATTGCTCAGTTAAAAATTGCAGAATGTATACTAAATCTTTTATTTAAATATCTCTTGGTTCTGTATAAGGCAATTACAACCAAACCTGCAGCTGAGGGCATGCATGTGATAGAAGATCAATTAAGCAAGTGAGGGATCTCAACAACAGTCTTCTAAAATAGTAAAGCTACTACTGAATGTTGGGCAAAATTGATTTTTCGTGTTCTATTTTACTGAAACATAACAAAAAAAAGATAATAAATTCTAACATAAAGTCAGATGTGCCCTCAAGACTGGTTAAAAATAAAAGAGAAACCCCCCCCCCCCTTCTTTTTAAGTTTTAAGCCTCCAAAACCATAATTTTTTTACCATCAGGTGACAGCATTGTGTAACACTTCCCATTCCCTGACTTAGTTGGAAGTAGAGGGAGATGTGCAACATTGTACAATTGTATAAGACAATGTACTGTAAGCCAGAACTTATCAGAAAAATATGAGGACTGTTTTTAATGCACAGCTGGAGTAGTAATGCACATAACCAAGCAGAGAGAGACAAAGCAAACATGAATACCTTAGTAAACAAGAAATCATTTTACTCTTCCTTCTTATTCAAATTTCAAAATAACTTCTATTGTCTGAATATTATATACACTTGTATATTGTCCAAAGGCTTCTCCATTTGATCAAAATACCAGTTACTGCCAAGGAATCAGTTTAGTGCACCTTAAGATTAACTCTTTAAGATGTAGCTTACAAACAAGCCCCATTATTCCTCCTTTCACAATTTTGATTATTTAGCTATCCATACGTATCAACAGCCACACACATGCCCTCTAATCAGACAAAGTAATGGCTCAGTGCATCAAATTAATTTTTCTCCTTGAAGACTCAGGTGCCTGGCTAAAACTTGGGCTAAAAGCAAGGAAACACTGAGGCAGGGATCAGAATACATGCTATTTCTGTGAAGGCACAGAGCCACTTGGGCAGTGTGGGTATTTCTGCCTGTTCTACCAGGCAAAATAGTGCCTGGCAAAACATTTGAGTGCAGGGGTATCCAGGCTCCCTCCTGTGCTAGGAGAAGCACGACACCTCCACTGGCACAATGCTGTGCCTGCCTTCCATGCCCTGCTTGGTTCAGGGATAGCTCTGCCGTCTCCGAGGTGCTGCTTTGCGATGCCATCTGTATTCTCTTCATCTCCCTCTACAGGTTTTCAGTCAGCTCATTCATTGCCGTGATCACAACGACAACCTACTCACTGGTGACTCCCAGACCTACAGCCAGCCCTGACACGTTTTCCTATATTCCATTCAGGGTATCAACAGCTTTTTCTGACATCTCCCCAGGGATGTGTCTATCATCTGAGATTTCAAAGGGGTCTAGATGCCCACTGAATTGCAATAGGATTTCAGTTCCTCAGTGCAAGAACATTAAGGATGGGCAACTCAGAACGGTTCTGACTTGTGTTTTCCCTGAAAATTAGCATGCACAAACCATTAACCCACTAATGGTGAGTGCAAAATCAAACAATGCACTGGACTCAGCAAACTATCCTTCTGTAAGTACATGCCAGTTTTAAGCTATCAAAGAGCCGGCTCTGAAAAAGCACTATTAGAATATGTGCTATAATATTGACCAAATTAGTTACTTTTTCCGGTTGAAGGCAAGGGCTGTATTTCAATTAAAAGGGAAGAAAAAAAATGATAGGAGAAAAATTGATTTTTACTGTCTTATATTTGTTTGCCTGTGGGAATATTGTCTTTAAATTTTAAAACCTGCATCTTCACATAGAAGTCACAATCTTCCATTTCATGACCCAGCCTTGGCAGTAAGCCTCACTGATTTACCACTTTTGGCTGCTACAATATAAAACACTATATAAGATTATCCCTTGGCTTTCTGAAAAACAGATTAGTTAATAGGCTTGGAATATTCTTTTATAGGAATGCATCAAGGAACTCTTGGTATAACTGGTCTAACTGTATTTCCATATCCACAGACTTGAATCACAGAACATTGTTTGTGTTGGGAGGGACTTTAAAGGGACCTTAAAGATCATCTAGTTCCAACACTCCTGTCATAGTCCTTGTTTCTTAATCCTAAATATTTTTTCAGCAATAGCTTAAGTGCTTTGTTGGTGCTGTTGATGGAAATACACAAATAAGTAATTGTTCAAGTGCCATCCTATGTTCAGCAGTAGCACCGTCTTGTGCAGAGACACAGCAGAAATTTTCCTAACAATTACACCTTCAAGTTTATGATTTAAATCACTGTGAAACAGATATTAATATCTACTGTGGATGTTCTTCCAACTCAAGTGTAAAGGTGATATCAATCAAGATGTAACTTTTCACGAGATTAAGCCTTTGCATAAATATTAATCCTTTTACTCTGTCTAGAGCCGTGAAGAACTTAATAATATAGGCCACTTCCTATTTTACATTTTAGGAGCATGAACTGCTTATAGTGCGTTTTTGTAATGAAATGCGCACTGCTAATGTGATTTTTTTTTTTCTTTTGCACAACACTTTAAAAATATTAACTTCAATTTTTGAGCTAATTATTAAAATCTGCTTTCAGTGACAGAAAATGCTCAAAAGCACCATCTGTTTTCATAGAAATAACTGTGTATTTTAAATAGGAACTATTCTTTTTTTGTTGTTGTTGGAAACTGAATGGTTGTGCTGCACAATAATTTATATTATGTGGTATGCATAAATTACTTTTTTACCATTTCATTAGATCGCTATGCAGTTTTCTGAGGCAAATGCCATTCATAAGCAATGAATGTTTGAATCAAGTAATTGCTCAGAAAACCCCCAGTATTATCCTAAACTATATAAGAAGAGTCATCTTTTTAGTACAGGCATGTCAGCAAAATAGCTCATCACCCATTAACTGCCTCATTCTATTGTGTTTCACAACCATGCTCAATCTATATAAACTGAAGAATGGCAATCTCAGTATGGGAGCCTTGACTACAAAAAGAACTCCACATCTTCTCTTCAGTTTCTGCAGCTCCTAACGCTGAATTTCTGCACAGCACTCACTACGTGGTACACAATTTGCAAAAGGTGCACTAGTACAAAAATAAGCACAACTTCAGAATACAGTTGATTACTGCTCAGAAAAACAACTGACAATTAGCTGATTACAAAAAGCATTAATCTTAAAAACAATGTCTCTCACTGTGCTGAAACCTATAAATACCTAAAATTTGTTTGGATGCCAGCTTCACCATCCATTCCGCTTGTGTTGCATAATAACCAGAGCCTGCTTCAGGGTAACTGAAGAAATGGCAATCTTAATTTCGGATAGATATACTGATTGTCATGGGGCTGTAAATCTGCTGGGAGACAAAGTTTTCTTGCTGCAGAGAACAGTAAATACCACCTCTGTTTCCAATTACACTTGTCTGCTCAGGGAAGGTGGGATTTTTCTCTCCCTTCAAGGCTACTCCTTTAGGAGACACAATAAAAAAAGAAGTTATGACTGTGACACTGAGCCTACCAAGCAGGATTATACTGAATTTATGGATTATACCTTTAAAAAAAAAAAAAAAAAAAGAAAGAAAAACAAACCAAAAACCACCCAAACCTATATTCCTTCATCTCACCCTCAAATGTTTGTGGTGGGTTGACCTTGTCCAGATCCGATGACCTCCCCCCCCCCGCCCCCCAGCCAGCTGCTCTCTCACTCTCTCCACAGTAGAACAGGGTGATAAAATAAGACGAAAAAGCTCATGGGCCAAGATAAAGACGGGGTGATTATTTTTCACTTATTATCACAGGCAAAACAGACCTAAGGATCAATTAGTTTAATGTAACAGCAATTAAAAATAAAGATGAGGGAAAACAAAAAGAAAAAAAAAAAAAAAAAAGCTAAAATAACTTCCCCCACAACCATCCCTTCTTTCCAGGCCAAACATCAATCCTTCATTCCATATTCTTTTGCCTTTACCTTCCACAACCAAGTGGCACAGAGGGCTTGAGGAATGGGAGGTTGTGATTAATCTGAAAAGTGTCTTTTCTGTTTCTCCTTCATATTTTTCCTCTGTTTCAGCATGGGTCCTCCCTGTGGGCTGCAGCCCTTTGGGATAAACCAGGAATGGGTCCCCCCAAAGGCTAACCTGATATTCCATGTCTGACAGACAGGATTTCACACATGTTTAAGGCATGGACTCATCTCAACCCATTTCATTCACTTTATCTCAACCTGGAAAGGATGCACAAGCTTCTTAAGTTCAAGTTTAATTCCTCAGATCTGCAAGACCTAGACAACATTGGATTGGAAGCAGAAATAATGTAGTAATTATTTTGGCACATACTTCCTTAAAGACACTTCTGCAAGGTAGCTCTCCATCTTGAAAACCATGCAAAAACTCAGTTATCCCCAAACTGCATTAAAATAGAGCTACGAGGCAGCCAAATTCTGGCAATTACTATAAGCAGTCTATGTCAAGACAGGGCTTGTGATAAAAACTCGAGATGAATTAGACACAGAAAAAATGTGATGTGACAAAATCTCATTGTTCCCTTCCTGTCTATCTTAATCTTTCTCCAAGCAAGTTCTCACCTGTCCACGTAATTAAGTTGCGAGTGATGTTACAAGCTCAGGACCCAAGGACTTAATTTGCAGGTGTCAATCATTTTCAAAGAGTTCATTCATAGGTGAAAAAGCCACAAATTGAACAATGACTTGCCCTTGATCGTGCTGGCAATGACAGCAGCCCTTTTCCAGTCTTTCAGAGAAAAACAAAACCACATTTTCTCCACTTAGAAATAACCAACAACTTGAGTCTAGGTTGAGTTTATCTCAATACGTCACCCAATGAAACTATATGGGTCTTGCCAAGGGTAGGCACCAAATTTGCTGCTAACACACTGCACATCGGAGTTACAATGCAGGCTTCATATGAAAACAATTTATTTTTCTCAAGATGAAGTACACTGCTTCTAGAACCATTTGAAATGTGCATTGTATCAGCTTTTACCTGCCCGGTTTTACAGATGAAAGTCCCTGAAAATGTTCTCGGATGTTTCTACACTGCATTTCTCGCACTTTAACAGCAAGATTAAAAAAAATTCCTTGAAAGAAACAAAGGTTCCCCAAAATACAAATTCTGAATGATGCAGTAACATGAAGATATGACATTCATTTTAATGCAATTTAGCTTCTTTTCTTAAATGCACGGACAAGATATCATCCAAAGCATTTCCTAATGTAAAGGAAACACACAAAAGCTTCATTTTTCACACAATATAAACCATAGCTAAGTTTTCAGCAAAATTCAGAGTCAAAATGTGTCTGCAATGTAAAATGATAGAAGGAGACCAATGAGAAGACTCAGATCTCCATTCTATGAAGGAGGTGGGAATTTATCTTCAAATCCTTTAGCTCATCAGAAGAGGCACAGGGCTTGCTACACTGGCAGTCTACAGTTCAAAAGTCATCTCTGCTAGAATATTCATCCTTTTCTTGCACTTCAAAATCCTTATTAAGGAGCAAGACCTCATAACTTCAGCTACAGGAGAACAGAACTCTTCTCTGTAGGTGAAAGGGCACTACAATTCTAGCTTTTCATCTCCAAAGAAACTCATACCTCTGCAGGTAATTCTACATGTTAGAGGAGACTGACAAGCGTAGAAATTGACAGTTGAAAGGATTTCAAAGCTCAGGAGATCCAGCAAGTAGGATAACTTCTCCTGGTGAAGAAGGAAATATATACATTCATGGCATATGGGTAATGTGCTCTGGTCCTCAGGCGCCAGCAGGCTCTGAAGGCAACAATTCTATCACTCAATACTGGGACTTGATTTAGTAGAAGAGAGGTTAAAATTCATTTAAAATTACATTTGCCATGGTAATAAAAGGTAATTTATGAAACAGGGGCTACAATACAATACAATACATTATCTCACTTACCTGAATAACTGGACAATAAGAGATCAGTTTCCTCTAGCCTTCCTGCCTTCAGGGTTATTTAAGCATTTGTCTTCTACACAGGACTTATTTGTGTTCTAAGAAAACATGGATTAGGTTCCAGGACTTTAATGCTGATCAACTGATAGGCTAAGAGGCTGTTCTAAGAAATGGCAAACAAAATTCTTCTCCGTTTTTATCCCTGTCAGAAGACACAACTCTCACAGCTACAAAGGTAGAATATTAAAAATACACTGTTAATATATGTTGATAATTTAGTGATTAATGATGGCACCTCAAATATTTAAAACACGTGATTCCATGCTGCTTAATTTTTTACCAGCCATATCTGCTACACAACAATTCTACCTGGCAAAAACATTTTTCTTTTTTTTTTTTAATCATAAGCAGGATGTCCTGGTTTAGGGACAAATTTTGGAGAAAACTCCTGAACGGGATCCCTCCGGGGAGAAAACCCAAATGGCCCCTCCTCCTAGCCGGTAAAGAACTTCCTCAAAGAAAAGTGAAAAAAACTATTTTACTTAACAAATAAAGTGCATACAAGTATAAAGAATGAATAATATGAAACAATAAAACCTCTCGTTCTGGAGTGAGATGGCAAATTGAGAAAGTCCTTGCCGTGGGTGTAGCTCGGCTCTCTCTCAGTCTCTCCTCAGTCCCAGTCCCTCCGGCGCTGCTGGAAAATGCCGAGGTCCAGGCCCCGGTGGGCCGCAGGTGCAGCCCCCAGTGCTCCCCTGGGTTTTCAGTCCAGAGCAGGTTTAAACAGTCCTAAGAAAAAAGGAAAAGAAAACAGTCCAGGGAACTTGTCTGCTCTAGCTATCTGGACTATCTAAAAGCAAAAAAAAAGATCTCTGTCCTGCAGTCTCTCCAAGCCTCCGCCGAACACCCCGTCTGCAGAAGAATGTGGAGGAGTCAGGCAGTTTTCTCAAAACAAACTCCGCACTTCTCCTTGCTCTTAGAACCAGTCTTGAAGGCACAGGACTCAATATACAGCACAAACAGAACAGATGATTGGGGATACAAGCATTATAAAGTCACCCTAGGACACAGGTGAATATTGGAAAATATAAAGCTCTGGAATTTACAGCCTACAAAGTAATGCATACAACCATGATTATTTCTTACAAACCTCAGTCACGAGTGTGACAAGCAACTTTAAAACTTCAAATTTTCCACAGCAATCATCATGCAAAGGAAACAGGAGCTTGAGAAGAATAGCACCATACAATTTCTGCAATGTTTTCCATAAAGGACAAGTTTTATGCCATGAAATATATAATTCAATGCCAGCTTCCTTCATTATTCACCAGTACGATTTAAGATTGCACAAAAAAATCAGCTGAACATGTACCTTATGTTTTGGGGATTCAAGATCTGTTGGTAGCTGTGGTGTCCTGATTCAAGATCAAAACTGTTTTGAATGATGCCACAAAACTCCGGTGTTGTGGGAAATTGGCCAATTGTTTTATTAAAAAAAATTGGCTACCAGGAATGAGGGGCTTGAGCTAGCCTCGCACCCTTTTTGACAAGCCAGATACAATGTATGCTTGGTAACGTTACACACTCTCTCTCCCTCCCCTCTGTTTTTATAGTCTCTGTCTCCTCAGGGATTGGTGGGGTTTGGATCCTCGCTGTGATTGGCTCCCTTTCTCTGGTTTGATTGGTCTTCAACGGGATTCTTTGCGGACCAATCATTCTTTCCCGCCTTTGAACGATTGGTCAGTTGTTCACCAATCAAGGCTTGCAGTCATGGTCCGTTCCGGAGCCTCCTGTCAGGGGGAAAGAAAGATTCCCCCCCTTTTCCTCTCTCTTTCTCTCCAGCATCAGTCTTTAGAGAGCATCGCCAACATTGTCAAGGTTCTAACAACTCTTCAAGCGTAACTGTTTACAAATCATAAAAAGTTGCAAATATAAATGAAACTAATAAGATTACAAATCCTACAAAGTTGTGAATATAAATTAAACTTACAAGATTCAAAGGTAAGAGTTTGTAACACAATCTGTGCAAAACCGTGGGAAATACTTGACCTATACACAGTTACAAATTGAAATGAACTTGTCAGGGACATGCTTATATACTTTTACTACTTAACAAAATGTTTAACTTCTCATGTCTATAACAAAAACTTCCCACAATCAATCACCACTTTTGTCTTACTCCTTGCAGTATCAAAAGCCAGCATCAGAGCACAGAAAGTCCTTAAATCTTAAGAAAAACAAAGGAAAGGGAATAAATGCCTTCCTCCTCCTAACTCAAGGCATTCAGCATTTGGTCAGAGCTCATCACCACAGATGTAGCTAAGAGACAATAATCCAGCCCCACTCTTCCTTTCCTTTTACCTGCCTATCAGAAAAGAAAATAAATGAAAACCACCTCTTTCCTTCCAGTCAGCCAGAGGTGGTTATTGAGTCGATGACAGCAGACATCAGCCATCAAATAAAAATTGCTTGTGTTATTAAATTACTAAATATAAGCATGGTGACAAGGTGCAAAAGCCCTCTCCCTGTGCTTTTCTTCCAGGTAACATGTCAACAAAATAGGAATAAATGGCAACATCCCTTTTTTTTATTCATCATAAAAGGAACTACCTATTAGTTAAGAATGCCACTCTGCAACTATATCCACTGTTGCTGAAGCCAATAACCTGAAAAAATATTTGAAATAATTTAGGATATATCATATTCAGTAATCACATGAAAAAGCAAACAAAATAATATCTGTTTTTCTCGGGTGGCAAAACCAACTTAGACAAATAATAAAAAAAAACCCATTCAGTTTCTACCAGAAACCTTGATACTTAAATATTGAATCCTTTTTAATGTACACAGTTTCTACACAGCTAGGCCTATTCTTTTTGCATTTAATCAAGTAAAAGTATGAAAAAAATAATATTTTCATTAAAAAAAAAATCAAACAAGCTCAGCTAAAACTGGGAGAAGCTAGAAAACACAAAGGAAACAAATTTGGGGGGAAAACAAATTTTGCTCCAAAATCATAAACTACAAAAAAAAGACTACTTTTTGTCTTGATATGACAATGGCATGAAGTCACAGGGACTACAATAAATATTTAGTAGCTGCATCATCAGCATAACTGCAATTGTATGTACAGATGTCAACCCCTAAAAATGTACACAAGCTCTGCAATTGAAGTTGCATGAATAACGAAAACTACACTGGCTGTAGTCATGAATAGCAGAAATTTTATTTTCCATTTAAACTGAAGTTATAAAGAGGTAAAAACACACCCAACACACCAACCCAAGAGACCGTCAGTCTGAACTAGATTTAAATTTCAAATATGTTGAGAACTGTCTGGTATTCTTACGCTTGATACAGCCATTGCAAACTTGTTTCCACCAGTCCCTGACAAATCAGTGTTGCTTAAAACCATGCTTTTCCCTTTCAGACTGGCTTCAAGAACTCACCATGGCTTCCACAAAATGTGAAGCTAATCCACATGAAGAGGAAATATGTGTTAAGAGCTATAATTGGGCTCAGCATAACAATTACTTGTTTCAACACAGTTTGGAAGGAATATAAGCAAGTAGAATATTTATAAAATGGTACTTTCTTGAGTGTGAACATGATTGCTCCACTGATCGTACTGATTTGTTGACAACCTTTGAATATCCTCAAACTAACACCATTTATGATTTTTGTAACCTTTCCCAGTCACCTCAAGTATTGCACTTTATTACAGTGAAAGATGTAGACTTCCATGCAGTGCAAAGAAAAAATACATCAATGAATTTTTATAGAAATGCAAGTGGGTACATGCAGGAAACAAATCCTAGGGAGAATTATTTGTCACTGAAAACAAATATTTTAAAATTGCACACATACTGGGAAGTTCAGCAGTCTACTGTCTGAAAAGGAGGGTGGCTTATGCAAGCAAAGACACAAACACTGAACAAAACCAGGTTCTATTTGCCCAAATATTTCCTATTCTGCAATTTTAGAGTCAAGTGAAATGATACGAGCAGTTTAACTGCGTTTGGCTCCTTCAGCTACCTAAAATCTTCTGGATTCAAGGACACAAATATTACCAAGTGACAAATTCAAGCTATTAATGTAAGATACTAGAGAGAAAACAACAGTAGTTTTAGTGTCATGAAAGCTAAATTACACATTTTATATTTGTGAATTGGAATTGTATTTAACACAAAAATTTCCAGATGTCTTTTTCTTATTTTTATATTAATATGATCCAAAATAAGGTTTAATATTGAGTACAGTTATAGTCAACCATTCTTACTCTGCCATGACCAGGTTCCTGGTGCTGAAGGGAACACCCAAATGGATTTGTTATGAAGTGGATATACTCCTTCTGCCAAGCAAGATGTCTGGTCACACAGAGCTCTTGGCAGGATAATGGTCTAATATGGTAAATTATTCATTCTTTGTTTGACAGTTACTCCTAGGAAAGCTTTTAGTAGTTTGTGCATTGGTGAAAGATTCCTGACTGAAAGCTCTGGAGAATAAAATTAAGAAGTGCAAACCAACATGGCTTTATCACATCAAAGGACACCACTAAAATAGGGGAAAAAAAAAAAAGTCTTGGCTTCTTTACAATTCTGTCAACAGAGAGGCTAATTAGTACTAATTTTAACAACTGCTTTACAGCATGCATTCAAACAGACACTGTTCTCTCCTTGATAGTGTTTATCAGGGTTGTCCCTGTAACAGGAACTAAATGCTATTAACAAGACATCAGCTTTTCTCCGTATTATATGGACACACGCTGAAAGGAGACCTTTACCTCTGACTATGCTATGGACTAAAAGGAGACCAAAGAAACAAGTTACAAAACCATGTCTGAGCGAGACTGAGAAAAAGAAAAACAGAAGTGCACTTGATTTAAAGGAAAATTTCTCATCCTAAGATTAAAAATCAAATCTTTCCTGGAGCAGGAAATGCTGAAGCCTCTTGCCTATCACATTTCCAAGCACCTGTTAAATCTGGTAAATCAGAACTCCTGATTTTTGTAATGAGCAGCCCTCACTAGATTGCTCAACCCCATTAGATTGCTTTCTCTGTTGATGCAAGCCTTTGAAGCTGCAAAGCCGAAAAGTATTTTTGCTGCTATAATACAAACTACAGATGAGCAGAGGTGTACACCTAAGCTTCACATGGAATATGATTCCTGGTTTGCCTGACTCATCATCCCAATGAAACTGAGAAGTTGAACAAGCTCATTAAGACAGCATGATACCTGGCAGCCGGATCACACTGGGGAAATATTTCCAAAGGTTTCAGTTCCTGTCACTGACTTACTATCACACTGGGGAAGTCAGCACACCTCAAGGCTCAGAGGCACCACACTGGAGCCCCATGAGCTTGCTAACCTTGGTGCTGCTTTACACAGCTATCCAGCAGCAATTCAGAGAGATTGCATTGCATTTTGTCACTGAGACAGACTATGCAAACACAGCTGACCTAATATTTTTGCCTTCCTTCCCCATGCCTCTCCCAAAAGGTAGGCCACCATTGCCTAGATAGCAACTGCACACCAGGTCGTATGAGAAAATATAGCTTTAGATAGGAAGCAGGTTTGTGTACAACCGAAGAGAATAATGCTAAGTGATTCCCAAAATGGAATTAGAGGATGACTTTTAGTGATCTGCATAGAAATGATTTATTGCACACTACCAAGTCTCTCTCATTCTAAGGCAGCTCTTGTCATTTTACTAGTGTTCATGCTCATGTGAGCACTCAGATTTTGACATGTTATGACTTGATGCTCGGCTGAAGCAGCTTAGTTCATGACATTGTCAGTGTACAAATCCTCCTCTTCCATACACAGAAAATGAGGTGCCAAAGAAAAGGATCTGTGATATGCAAAGACATACCTCAGTCCCTCAGTAGGAAAAGCTGAAAAGTGAGGAACAACTGAATGCCTGTACCTCTTGGGAATCCCAGTGTTCAGATCACTATTGCCTGGACTAAGTGATCTAAGTTTTCTTGTGCACAAACACTGACTGATTTGCTTTCTGTTTAATATACAAGATATTTATTCAAATTTTCTAAAGTTCAGTACTTTGATAGAGAACACGAACACCTGGCTTGATATCCCTCTCTGCCTTCTCCAGATGAAACTTGTAGTCCTGGGAGAGAGTGAACACAGGTGCCAGTTTCTGTTCAGCAAGATGGGGACTCCTGTGATAAAAGAGATTTCAGCCTTGTACAGCACCTCTTCAGTTTGCATCTGTTCTCTGTGACCATTAGTGATGGTTCACAGCAACAGGAGGCAAGAAAAGAGAATCTGAAAGTGAAGAGAAGGAGAAAGCAAAGCATTAGGCTGCTTTATGCACTTAAAGCCACCAGAAGGGGAATGGACTGACTGCTTTTTTTTTTCATAGGTTTTTTAAAATATTTACTTTGGTTGGGTTTTTATTGAGTATCTACAAGAAAGATGGTAGTGCTTCTTGCTGAGGGAGAAGAAAGGCAAGAAAACCATGTTTTCCAAATGCACAACACACAAATTTAATGTGTGTAGCAGGGCTGTAAATCTCCTTATGTTCCCATTTAATTTTTGAACCTGATGTTGTGTGCTACTTTGCAGTTCACCTATGTGGAAATCCAAAGAAGATTTTCATCTCCTCACTGTAACACTAAGCTCAAACCAAAGTCTCTCAAAATTTCACAGAAATGCTGGTTTTAGAATTTTTGTATTGTATTAACCTCAGTAGAAAAAAACCCACCTAACTTTTTTTATGAAGACTTCATCCCTTGTCTTGCGTTGGAGAAGCCACCTGTCACCTGTCAAGTCAAAAAGGGACTTTGTTAACAGGCTAAAATATTTTGTTGGACTCAAAAAGGAAGTGGGTGTTTGAGACCTTGGTAAGGACAGGAACCGGCAGTTTGTCCTCTCAAATCCTTACCACCAACCCGCCCATCCCACCCCCCCCCCGCCCCAAATCTATAGAATTTTAATATTTCTGCTAATTCAGCCTTGGAATTTGACAATTAATCTATAATATTATCAACAAGTGACATCTACTCACTTGGTTATACTACTCAATTTACTTGCAAGTGAGAAAACAAACCAAACCAAAACAAAAAACAATCAAACAAAAAACCCCAAAACCACAGCAGGTTTTGAGGGTTTTTAAAATTAAGCATGTAAGAGCAATGCTTATAAACCACTGATGAGCAAGTACTGTCAGACTTGTCTGACAGCTTCTCTGAATAGTATTTAGCAGTTTGACACTGATAAGCTTTGGTTTGAATGCCACATGTGGAGTCAACCTCTGAATACCAGCAGTTTCAAATCTACATGGAATAGAGAATTAGAAATCTGCAGCACAGGGCAAAACAAAACAAATTGCAAGGAGAAGAGGTCTCTAGGTGTATTACCAAAGCAATATGTCTGGCTTTAACCTTTCCAGAATGTCCCTCAGTAATAAATTTATCAGAGGAAAACATATAGATAAGTATTAGGAACCAGAACACTGGCATTTTGCCCTGTCATCCTTCAAGTAAGCTTGTTCCTGAGCCAAGAGCAGACACTTGGTAATGTGTCCATCCTTTCATTCTCTTTGACACAGGTAGAAAAGCAGAGTTCTCTGGAAGGACCTGTAGCCTATTCTGACTTCATTCTAGCAAAAGCTTCATTATCCTGAGATTATTCCTATCACCATCTTGATATGACTCAAGTAATATTTCAAAGAATTAATGAGTTTGCTTCTGAGAATTTACAGTGAATCATTAAGTGTTTTGATGCACGTTCAGCCTTTAGATTAAATAATTGATTATCATTAAATTAGACTATCAGACTGATGAACACACATAACACATTAAAATTTACCCTTAGACTTTCCTACTCCCAAATATATTAAAATCACAAACTGGTAGACTCTGTTAGCAAAACAACATGCCAATAACCCCTCCTAACCAAAATATTTGCTCAAATGCTAGATATTAACTAAGTTCCCACCTAATTAAGAAAATTTCTTGTGCAATATTTTAACAAGTTAACAACTAAGGACAGTTATAATTTGTTAATGATTTACACAAGTAGAATTGTCAGTGCAAAATTCAAATAGTTCAATCAAGTAGATAAAAATGCCAAGGTACACCCGTCCCATTGATCTATTGGAATTGTCTCCAGTTCTAAAGTTACAGGCAGCTGTCAGTTAAAATAATGGTGAAACACCATAATTTATTTGCCTACCCTTAACTGTTCAGACTAGTAAGCTGACTTCCCCTAACTCTAAAATACATTTTTACAAGTTGCTTTCCTTTCCCTCCAAGCAATAATATACTTAACTCAGCATTCACAGAGATTCTCTTCTGGTTTCAGCTAAATGCCACCCCTCAAAATACAGATTTCTCCTTTCAGAGAAAGTAGACAGTGCTTACTGGCCTGTGTAATGAAAGACAGAAGTTTATCTCTAAGTCAAAAGAAGGAACCTTTGGCCAAATACTTCACTTTTATGGGCAATACTCAAGGATTAATCATGGCATGTTATTGCTCAGGTTCATTTTCACACTCCTCTTGTTACATTCTTTGGACTTTACATCAGGAAGGTGGAGAGCTCCCAGTAAAGCCATTCAAGGAAGACAGCTAAGAACAATCAGGGTGGTTGCATAATCCATGTAGTATTGGATCACACAGCAGTATAAACACAATCAAGATCAGATGTGAGAAGAGAATTATTAAATTTCCCTGTTACCTGCCAGGACAGATGACAGAGTTATGCCAGCTTTATGCCGCTTTTATGACAGCTGTGGGAGGACAGATGATTCATTGTCCAGAATAAAATAAGGAGAGGTTGGACAAAAGTTCCCTGACAAAAACTCTGGATGAAGAAACCTAGTGCATAAAAAACACCACAACATTTTGGATCCTGCTCCAGTGAGGGTTTATATTGAAACAACTTTTGACTTCATTTCTTATCTGATTCTGAGTCTTAATGCCAGATTTACTGTATGATTTGTTCCGAGGCCATATGCAGAGAGATCTTACCAGACTGAATGCATAAATATCCAAGCTTATTTCCTTTCATTCAACACCAGTGGCTTTCATGTCAGTAAGCATGAGAAATTTAGCACACAGGTTTATTCATCAAAGGCTCACAGAATAAATCAGCTGTGAAGGGACATCTAAAAGGCATTTAGTCCAATGCCAACCGTCAAAGAAATACTACCTAGCTGAGAATGCTCAGGGCCTCTCCAACCCAGGTCTGATATCCAAGGATTGAGGATTTGAGTTTCCTGACAGTGTCTGCTTTTCCTCAGATGAAAAAAGTACTGCCTTATACTCTCCCATGTTACAACTTTCAGAATTTTCTCTTCCAGATTTGGTTCTAATTAGCCAGTAATTTCAAATAAATTCAGCACAGAGTGACAGAAACTGATGGCTGGTGAGATTTCACAACTTAAATTTCTATAGGAAACCAAGTAAAAAAAAAGTGATAAAAAACCCAAATGATCCCTTTCTTGGAGGAAAAAAAAAAAAGAAAAACCAAAAACACACACACACAAAAAAGGTATTATTAGAACTACTGGTATGGAAATGTATCCAAAAATTGCAAAAAATATTTCCACAAGGAGCCTATTTCATGTCTAATACAGATGCAAGATGTACAGCCATCTGGCTCTTAAAAAGATTATGCCTCTCTGTAGGCAGCTATGAACATGCTAAAGCATTAAGCTGTGAATATTACTAATTATCATCTTAAATATAAACAGGAAAAGCAAGAAAACTTTTCTGTTCCAAACATGAGCTAACTTTTTTAAAAAAATTCTGATTACCTAGTAAAATCAGAGGCAGTTTTAAATCAGAAGAAATCAACACTGAAAACATGGTATGAACTCCACAGTAAACAGTTTTTAGCAGTACTGTACTATTTTATTATCTGATTAATAACTGCACAGTTAATGCTTTGAAAAGATATAAAAGCAGATCTTCAATTTATGTAGATGATTCTAAATCCATGAGTGTGTAACGCACTTTGGAAGTATGCCTTATGAGAAACATAAGAGGTTAAAGGTATATCTGAGTGGCTCAACATGACATCCTGAATCTGAAATTATTGATTTCCCTCTATCTTAATCATTTCCAGAAGAATGGGACATTTATGATTATCATGTTGGATTGAGACTCCGGGATGAGAATTAGCACTACAGTTCAAAGTCTACATTATCCATTAACTGGATGCAATTCTCTGGAAGGAAGACAAGCATATCTGGTTTCTCATCTGAAAAGCTGTAATTCTTTTCTTTCCCCTATTACTTGCCAGTCTCAAGCACTTCCATTCTACAACCCAACATGGCAGTATTTTTTTTAATACACTGTGAAATGTGACAACAAATAACATTCCTCAAGAGAAAGATTTGATGAGCTTCTAAAGCTGAACTCAAAATATTCCTACACATTCTCCAAAGAAACTCATGGCATTCTGTGAATTTCCAGTTCCTGCATTTTTCCTAATGGAATGGTAAAACCAATGAAAATTTCCTTTAACAGACTTGGAATTAAGTTTTCTTGCCTTGGGTCACTGTGATCTCAAAGGTTTAAACAAAGACAGAATGCTGGAAAAGGGTACAGCACTCTGTTTTCACTTAATACTGTGAGCATTTTTTTTGTTCTTTAAAGAGCAGGTATCCTCCTTTGGATACTTTTCCTCCAGGTTTGATATTCAGCATCTCAGGACTGCTTGGAAAGCCTGACTTAGCAGTCTGTGTGAAAACAGAGTTTTTAAAGACCTACCATAACAGAAAAGAAAAAATAATCATCTTGTTGCACATGATGCTACAATCCTTGTGACATGCTGGTAGGATTTCAGGTTACTTTCAAACTGAGAATTGGCCAGCTGGATTCTGTTCAGCTGTCATTCAGCTACCTGACTGAAAGGGTTCTTATCAGGATACCGGGAAATTGTAATTTTGCATATTTATGGCTTTGAAGTCTGAAAACACATGCACTGCTTTTTTTTAATATTAACTTCAAAAGATGGGTGGAAAACATAATTTGTTATGTAGCCATACTGCGATTAGTCTTCTTTTAATTTCTGTTAATCACCTAAAAAAAGTAGTGTAGCACTTAGTAAAACAGATTTTGGTGCAAGCAGCACAAAGGGAGAAAATAATTTGAGTAGAACAGTATGCAGACTCAGGAAAGACCTGCAAAACTGACTCTGATAATGTAATTCTCTAATACAATATTTCTGAACCTAATTATAATCAGCTCTTAGGATGCAGGTGAGGGCAAGTACACATTTTCTTGAACAGTTGCAGTTCTTCCTAATGCTACCATTCCAGTAGCTTCTTACTGGTAACAACAAGTGAGGTGCAGAATGTTACTTCATGTGGCAGTTCTTCAGCTGAGGCAACACAGTCCAGCTTGTAAAAGCTGAATAAAATATTGAGGCTAATCTGACCATCCAAAACAAAACCAGGACATAACTCAAGATGTTTAAGGGAAACAACTGCATCAGAAGTCAACTAAGACACAGCTACAGCAATAGAAACAGTGACAAGCAGAAAGCAGCAGAGCTTTGCTCACATTCACAATGGCACTCACATGAAAATAGCCACTAGAAAATGATAAGATTTAACAGTATGCGTTGGAGAGATTACTAATTATATTTAAAAACCAAGAAGTAGTAGTAATTGTTGCTGAAGGACTCAGCAAAATGTGGGCTGTGTGTGTAAGGTATTCGGAAAGATGATGCACCTGAGTACGAAGAGCAGCGGGTGACTGTAAATCAAAGAGACTTTTAGCAAGTGTAGAAATCACAACCGACTTCTTACCTTGCCATGTTTTATCAAGAGCTGGATGTTGAGGCCTCCACGGATTCATCTCCTCCTGCCTCTGTTGATCTGAATTCCTGACACACAACAATGGTGCTTGCAAACCAGCACCCAAATTGCAACACATCCCTTTTTATCATCTCAGAGTTCATTTATTTGGTTTTCAAAATCATGGCAAATAATCTGTACCAGATCTAAGGTATGATCTGATAGCCACGACATTCTCTTTTTGTTAAAAGACTTGCTATGAATACAGTGAGGGGGGGAATAGAAAGAGAAGTTATGTATTCTGAATGTTCCATAAGAGCCAGTTTTAAACATTAAGACACTCATCTATAAGTGTATTACTTTGTAATTATGTGCCTTTAGATAATTTTGTATAGGTGGGGTGTTCTCCTCCAAGTGTTCTCCCACAGTTCTACTGAAATTAAAATATCCTAGGGCATGGATTTGATTGATCTTGCCATCAGCTGACTCTGCCTTAGTCTGCTTAGAAATAGTCACTGGCAGTACCTCAAAAAGTGCCAGATGCACCATTTACATAAGCAGGGCGTTACGTGTGAGCTCTCTCCTTTTCTTTTTCCACGGCTACAGATTTATGGTAGTAAATGGGTTTGTTCACAGATGGACAAGAAATTACTGAGAACCGCCTAAATATCAGTGAGCTCACCAAGCAACCAGGAGCACATGCAGCTCTGTTGGACAGGCTGTGATAGAGTCACAGTGCAAAGTATTTCAAGTAGTAAGTTCCAATGTCATTGTGTTGATTCAGTAATTTCAATATATTGTTCAGTAGTAGATGATGTTCAGAAACGTCTGTTAAGTTTTCAACATTTCCTTCAGTACTCCAAATTATAAAATAACTAAAGACACTTCTGCAAAGAGAAAGAGATTTTCCTTTTCAATAAAAACTCAAAAAGGTTGCCAAGCTTTGGGATTTCCTTTACAGAAAGAAATATTTTTAGAATTTGAAAATAAAATTGGGAATAAAAAGATAGAATTGCCATTAATGCAGTAATAGGAGACTCTACAAAAAAATTAAGCAGGAACAGATTAATAAAAACTAGTATTTCAATTGTGTATTTCAGAAAAGTTTTCAGTAATTACTAAAAAACCCAACAGGTCTCCTGTAGGAAGCTGATTTACCCATAACACTGAGTAAAAAAAAAAAAAAAAAAAAGGAAATTCCACCCCTCAAATCCCTCTTGCAAAATAGTCGTAGTGATGGAAAGTCCAAGCCATAACTTTAGGGTGAGTAGTTGAGGAACACTGCAATTACAGTAAAATTTGCTTTGTATCAGGTTCATTGAAAACATAAGGATGAAAATTACTTTTCACTTGGTAGTAATTGCATTTTGTTGACATCTGATTAGCCGTGCTGGTCTTAAGTGCCGACAAGGCCATTAATAAAGTGGGAATTAATGAATTATTTAGTTCCGAATATTTTTGAGTAAATAAATCTTTAGAGCGCAATTACCCTCTGCAATTCCTTTTTAAGACAGTGAATGTGGCCTATTTGCACTAAAAAAGCATTTTTAGTAATGTAAAAATATTAAGATTTTTTTGAATCAAGGAAACACAATCTGTAAAAGGTTAACCACATAATATCGGTAAGGCAAAAAAAAAGATCAAATTATTACTACATTAACTTAATCAAATACTTGTTAGAATATCTTTACACTGTCACAAAACCTCAGAATGTTACTTATTTCTAAGAATGTGAGCTTAAAAAAAAATAAAGAGGGGACGTAATAAGGGATTCTTTTCTGACTTAGTAAGTTCCAGTTACCACTGCAGTGGGAAGGGATCCTTATTTCAATGGCAACTCAAAGTAATAGCATTTTTATCCTTCAAAGTATTAGCCTTTTTTTTAAATGGGTGCAGTAGAATTCCATAAACAATGCCTTACTAACTCTGTCTACACTTAAATAGCTATGAAATCATGACTTTATTGAAATTACTATAAGACATAAGACCAATGCTGTTACTGGTGATCAGAGTAGGTAATTACAGAGCTAAAACTATTTCAACGTCATCTTAATGCAAAATTCACAGCAGGAAAGGAAACACTTGAAGTGTCTGTGAGGAATAAATAAATCCTATAAAACAACAATACTGTCAGGCTATTTCTGCCACTAACTCATACCTGACCTCAAACAATCTTTGTGTCTGTTTTTAAGGCAGGGTTTTGTCGGGTTAGTATCTATAATGTGATTTCTACAGCTTCACAAAGATTCTGGTTTCTGATGATGCTTTTCATAGACAGCTTATATATGTCCAGCAGCAGAACACACAAATCTTCCTGCCTTAGTGCTACTCTGAAATACAAAAATACTCTCTTCTGCTTCGATTTTTATTTGACAGATTCCTTTATTGTGTCAAAATGTATCAGCAACTTCGAGTCATCACCAAAGTCCACATGACTACTTTTGATAAAGTTATACAGGTGAACATTTTCTGATGCTGGGTGGCCTCCAGCTACTGAAAAGGACTCCAGTGATTAGCTGTTAGAAATTAGTTATGTGGAATGAGCTTTTGTGTTCAGATCTCATCCAGCACATTGGCATTTGTCAAATCTTTGATTATTAATAGGGTCAGAATTTCATTCCAAATATAACCAGGGAACTTATGCCTCGGGCTTTGGCAGAACAAGATTTCACATGCTGAATTTAAAGGAAAATGCTCACATAATGTTAATCAGAACAAACCTGAATGAGAAAGAAGCCTGAAAATAAGCTTTACCCATGTGCAAGTTCCCCTAGGGGTTTCCTGAGAAAGTGATTAATATTTCTCTACTCATATGGAAGAAACACTGTTAAAAAACCCTTTTCCCTTTCTTGAGTCAGAAAACATGAACTGAAATCAAAGCGTATTAGTGACGATAAAATATTAATGCTCTGGATTTCTTATGCAAACTTTTTCAACACTGCATTATTAATGACACCTAATTGCAGTGGAGATTGCTGCAGGACCAGCTAATTTTACTAGAGGCTTTATATTTTTAACTATAAAATTCTTACTTGTAAAACCCACCAGGATCCTGGTAGGATTTTGACATCTTCTAACATTCAGTTGTTAGTATTGATTCACAATTATTCACAGAAGCCAATAACTTATGAAAATATTGTGAAATCCACTGATTTTTGTACAATTTTCTTCTGTGACAGAAAGAACAATTTATTTTAATTTATTCTTGCACAGACTGCATTCAAAGAGTGCAATATCCAGTCTCATTTTCTTTACCATAGCAAGAAATTTCTCATAATTAGTATAGCTAATATGTAGGCCCACATCTTTGATTTAGGCTGAGGTCTAGGTGGGCAGCATGAAACTACTTCAAGTTGCTGAAGCAGATCCTGAAAGCCAAAGATCACCAGAGCAGCAGTATAGTTTAAACATGTCACATTCATCCTACAAGATCAAAAGGAGCTGGAAGATCACACAGGAGTTCCTTTACCCCATCTGTGGTATCTAGGGACTGTCAGCTTCTTCCAGTGGCACAGTGCAACACAGAGAGCACCTAAAAAACAATATCAGGAAAAAAATTTCTATCAGGAAAGGACTGTGTTACTCAAGAATGGGGTCACTGAGCTGCAATTAAGACAGATTTCAAACCAGAGGAATTTTACACTCAGATACAAGTTTTTTGTGAGAGTCTCAAAACACCCAGTTTTCATCCTCAGCCCAGAGCTCCCTCTTGATTGTAAATGACCATATCCTTTTAAAGGAGGATACCTCTCCTGGAACAAAAAGTACATTCTTCTATTTGGTAAAAATATGTCTTCTGAGGCACTTCAACAAAGTTAGACACCTCAGTGTAGACACCTCACTTAGTAACTGTGCCTCCTTACTACAACATTAAGGTTGGTCAACTCATCAACAAGAAACAGCCTCAGACATCTGTGACTGGGGAGAACAGCACGCAGGAAATATACCAGGGGAAATAATGGCACAAACAGCCCTGTAAAACCAGGGAAATGAAGAAGGTGCCATATTGTAATGAGTCTTTTTCATTGCAGATCACTCAGGTTTTACTGACATTTTACTATTCTCTGATGTAAGGAATAACTAGACACAGTTGTAGATGAATGTTCAATTTCAGCAAGAATACAAACTTGTTCAACAGAATCTGACTTGTTTCATTACACAGATTAATAATGGCTCTTTTCTGCAGTGTGCTATGAAGGATTTTTTATTAAGCAACTCCCTGTTTATTTCACATTGTTCCAAGAAAAGGAATAAATTCAATCAGGCTATTCTTAACCCAGTGGATTCATGACACACATCTTTGTCTACTGCCAGTTCTTTTACTCTTTCCAGTGTTACAGTCAGAGCTGGGGTGCATTTAGTAATAAAACAGAAGACTTAGTTCTCCTTAATTCAAAACTTCAGTCATTTGAACAGAGTTTTCTTTGGCTGCTGAGAATGGGAACAACCACGTAATCTGTTGTAAGATCAACCTCTGTGTTCCTTATTCCTACAGCAGATTTGCTTCTCCTTATGGCACTAAGTACTAAACTATGTACTATGGGTCTTGTCAGTCAAGGCATGTAACACACTGAGCACTACAGTACTTACCTCTATTAAATAACATGAAAGTACAAGCAAAAGTTACTGAGTCCAAGATAAAGCTGTTGGTTGTACCCCCATTATTCAATACATTATTGCTTCCTAATAGGAAACTCCATGAGAAAAAAAACTTGTTACCTATTACACTTATAATTAGTTCCTAAATATTCACATTATTAATAGTAACCAGGTTAAAGAGAAATCATACATATTTGTGTTATTAAAACCTAGCATCTTTGAGCCTAATGTAAAGATACCATGATTTAGTAACAAATGCCAGTTCTAAGAGGAAAAAAAAAGTATGAAAATTAAAAAAAATCTGGCCTTTTAAAAATGAGAAAATCAAGGAAAGAATCAAAGACTGTATGAATAATACAGTACTTGAAGTATATATCAAATTTAGCTACTGTTCCTAAAAGAAACCATACCTTTTAGACCCTGAGTTCAAAATACATGCCAAACCTTATTCCAACCTTCCTTTTAACCATGAAAAAGCCTTATAATTTAGGCATTCTAGAATTATTTGCTTTGTTGAAGTAAAATACCCAACAGCAGCAAGCAATTACGCACGTGCACTTGTATTGTAAAAGTTAAAGGTTTATTGTGCTTTCAGATTAATAAAATAATGCCCCTGTATAGAGCTAGCCAATTTCTTTAAAAGTTTGCATTTCACATTTAATCTTGTCCCATAATTTAATTGCGATAGTCTTGTGCATTACATCAGGGCTGAAAAAGTATGTAATGATCTGAAAGCAAGATTTTTATGCATAAGATAATTACAGTGCTGCCAGCCAGCCCCACAGTGTAGAGAAGAATAAATGAACTTTTTTTTTTTTTTTTAATGTTTTGATTTTATGCAATGCTTTCATATTCCTAGGTAAATACAGGAGATAATACAGACTACCAGCTTTGTATGAATTTAGACATTGGACACTTGCTGTCTCTGGGGAGAGCCCATTTTGAGTTTGATCAAAGTATGTCATCGTTGTTTTAGGATCTGTACCTATCCTATCCACCCAACACAGTGACCTAAGTGGGAGAGCAAGGACACTCCCCATCGTAGCTGTGTGAGAAAAAGGTTAAGCGTCTCTGCTTCCTTTTTCTTCCTGCCTGTTTTGGCTGAGCTCTGCAAAGATGGCTGCTTAGGGAAAAGGTAGCAAAGCCAGCACAGCTCAGATAAGGTAATAAAATAAGAAGAATCCGAGAATAAATATTTGCCATGAAAGACAAGAAAATATCTCATTTTTTGTTTTAGTCATGGGAAAGGCAGAATATAGGTCCTGTCAGGCATCCATCAGCCAGAAGAAAAATAGAAGGAGTTGATTTAGTTTCTGTCATATAATTTATTTTCTTGGTAAACAGAATTTTTTTTTTTTAGTATTTACTCAATAGAGAACATATCCACTAAAGTAATTTCTTTTTCAAGTATCAATCTGAAAAAGCTTATCTACTGGTTTATAACTATGAAATAAACACTACGTTAATGTTTAACTTGTTCTATCTTCTCTCCTTTAACTTAGGAGAATTAAAGCAGGAAGAAATTCACCCTAATTTAATGTTGCCAAAGCAAGTTCTGCAACACAGCCTCAATTTCGTTGCATGCACAGACATTATCACCCTTCTGCCTAAAACTTCAGGTGAAAAATGGTGCTAAACTGGAAACACACTTGCATCCCTTTCAGGGAGGAACTGTGATGAATATTCAGTTCTAATGAATACAGTACGGAACAGAATTGTCAACATGAAGGATTTTATACTCCTCATGGTCTACTTCAGACTTAAAAATCACTCACCACAAACCAGGATGATGTAATTTAGTTCTGCTAAAACATCACATGAAGAAAATGAGCTTATTTCCATTACTGACTTGCCAGTCTCCATTTCTGTAGCAGACAAACTAGAGAGGTCTGAGTTTGCTTTAATGTGTCTGAATAATTCTAAATTGATTTACAGTGGGGCATAAATGGGTAAATACCATAGCCAGCATTCATTAAAGTTATAGATTTAGAAAGACTAACAAGTCTTATAAATGCATATTGTCTTTCTGAAAGGCACAATCAATCACGAGACAAATCTTAGCAAGCACCATAGGTTGACTATATTCCATCACACAGCCAATACAATCAAATCTGGCATTCCAGACAAAGGTTTCATACTCATACCCTGTAGTTAAATACCATGTTTGGGCCCCAAATCTGGCACCTTTATAAAGGGAATAACCAATCCAATAGCTGCTGAATGAGCTGTGAACAAGCCTCTAACCTAGTGGCCCTGCTGTGCTTCCTGCCCACCTCCACGCTTGGAGCCTGCCACTTCCAGCAAGTTCCAAGCAGCTTATAGATAAGTAAAACATGGCTGTGGGAACGATTTAAGTGTTTGAAAAGCTGTAAGAACATAAAATTTAAAGTATCTTGATTGTCTACGCTTATCCCTGGGATTACACCTATGTACAGTATACATAGACACGCTCCTTGCCCGAGAAATAACACTGTAACGCCACTAACAGCAGCTGACCACAGCAATATTTTTATCTGTTAGTTTGTGTTAACTTTGCAACAGAGCGATGAAAAAACAAAAAACAAGCTCTCTTTCCAAGCACTTACCTGAAAATGGTGAAGTTGGCCTCTACCAGAGAAGTTTTACAGTAATGCTGTGCATTTACTGCTATTACGGACACACAAAATCACACCATGAATAAGGCAAGGAAATATAGGACACCCTTTTAGTAAAGCACGAGGTTCAAACCTCAGCTATTCTGAATTTTATGGGACAAACTCACTACTTTTTGTTCTTTTTCTGAAAACTGCAGGCCAGCAGAGGCTGTAAAAGGTGGCTTGAATAGGCACAAAGCAGGATTCTCCCAAAAAGACAAGTGAGCTCTTTGAAAACAGGCACTCTGAAATGAGAAAATATGTATGATTACCTTTCACACAGATTCACATTTCCACTTACACAGAACAAATATTTCTAGCAGAGAACTGAGCATTCTTGTTTGTCTCACTTTTATTAGCACTAATTAAGACCATTTGTTAAAAAAGCTGCAGCAGACAAAGGCATATGGAAAAACTGAAGTATACTAATCTATCATAGGAGCCAAATATCCTGGAAATATTCACTGAGTTTTATACTAAAAGCTTGATCTAATCATAACAAAATACAAGTCATGTCAAATATTGGCAGCTTCCCTAAGCCCTTAAGTGAACATAATTCTATAAAATCAATGTAATAAAAGTATTAACATAGAACATTTTCTGGTTGATGGCATAAGAACCATTTACACATGCACATGCTAATGACTGAAACTTTCCTTTTTGGAGCCATTAATACTATTTAATGCAAGATTACTATTTGTTGTGTGTCTGGAAGTTACTTACACACCATTTGATGCTTGTTCTCAACCCACACTTTCTACTTTCAAGCAACTCTCCTAATTGCTCCTTCAAACATGACTTGTTTTTTATTCAGATGAATAAATGTCAGCAAATAAGATGATTATATCCACTGCATATAATTTGGTCTTGTAGAATGAGAAGTCATACTGGAGATGGCCTTTCTGATACCTCTTTAGCTGATGCTACTGCTTGAACCCTGGGAGGGTCGAGTGCTACAACAGACTTTCCCTTGGAAGGCTGCCAGCAACTACAGGTGTTTATTTCCAGGCGAACATTGCTTTGGTGCGTCAGTTTCAGGGAGAAAGTACCAGGAATTCACATACTTGGGCCCCCTTGCAAAAGAAACAGAAAAAGTCAAACAACACACACACACACACTATTCTCTGCCTAATTCTAATCACCGGAAGGAATAGTAACAAAAACAAAATTCCAAAATTATAAAAATAACACATACTGCTGTGTTAAGAGCCATCTGTGCTACAGAAATAATACACATTTACCAACTGGGCAAGCAAATCTTTTACCTTCTAGTGGCCTATATTTGCTGTTCAAATATCAAATAATAAAAGGTGAGGCAGTTTTCCATTTCATAGCTGTAATATTTTAAGTGAATATCTTCAATAAAGCAGTGCCCAGAGCTCAAATAACAACCTGAAACAGCACTATTTTACCAAAATGCTTTTGTAAAGCCATGGGGTTGCTGCTTTTTTAATCAAATTTCATTTCCCAGCAATAATTTTAATAGCTACTTTAAACCCACCCCACTCCCTCAAGGCAATGTTGAGGTCTGATAAAACCAGAATCATGGACTTGTTTTCTTCTATGAGAGAAAAAAGCTTCAGTAATAGCTATTTCTTTTATTAGCACCCTGCTGGTTGGTTTATTAAGTATGTAAGATAAGAGAAACAATTACCCCTCACACATCAGGTCGACAAGCAGGGTTAACCCTCACCTGCCTGAAAGTGCTCAGCAGTGTCTTTTCTCCAGTCTCAAGGGCTGATAAGTAGATAGGTATGCATACATCTAGAGCGTATGTGTAGATACACATATGCATGTAAAGATTCTTATACACGTCTATAAAACCGCAAGCAGGAAAAAAGGAGTAACCTCGCAACTCACCCAGTGCCGCAGCCGAAAGCAAATCAGCCGCAAGGGGAGGCGGCAAGGACCGGCCACAAAGAGCCCATCAGAGCGCTACTCTACTCAAAAAACAAAATTTTACTTTCCGAGGTAGAGGACGGAGGAAGCTCTTCCCAGCCACACGGCGTTCACAGCCAGGAAAGCTCCATTAACCTGCCGGGAGAAGGCCAGCGCCTCTCCACAGCCCTGGGGAGCGGGCGCCCCGCTGCTCCCTCACAGCCAAGGAGCGCTGACAAAGGGGCTAAGAAGCCTCTAAAAGGGCGGGAAGCTGTGAGGGAAGGCTCTTCCCGCCCTTTTGAGGACTTCTGAGGGCGGGAAGCTGTGAGGAAAGGCTCTTCCTGCCCTTTTGAGGATTTCTGAGGGCGGGAAGCTGTGAGGGAAGGCTCTTCCTGCCCTTTTGAGGACTTCTGAGGGCAGGAAGCTGTGAGGGGACGGCGTTCCCGCCCTTTTGAGGACTTCTGAGGGCGGGAAGCTGTGAGGGAAGGCTCTTCCCGCCCTTTTGAGGATTTCTGAGGGCAGGAAGCCATGAGGGGATGGCGTTCTCGCCCTCAGGGCCGGCGAAGCCTTCCGGTTGTCCTCTCGCCCAGTTGCGTTTGGCAAGTTCATTCTTGGAGATGGGTTTTGTGTGTTTTCTTTCACTGTGTGTGTGTTTAGTTAGTTAGTTAGTTAGTTAGTTAGTTGGTTTCTAATTTGGTTCCAAAAGGCCCCTCAGAGCCTTGTGGGCAGCCTCAAGGGGGGAGCCAGGTTCATCTGCTGACAGGGCTGTTGAGGTGAGCCAGCCCTTCCCTGGGGTCCCTCCCTCAGCCCCCAAACCAGAATAAAACACCCTCAGAAAGTCCCTTTGAACACAGACGACAGAACAGGCTTTTCAGTGTTCCTAGAATATTTAAGGAAAATCATTTTCAGTGTTCCTCAACTGCTAGAAGTGTTCCTCAAATGCTAGAAGGTGGATCAGCATGGAAAGTGGTTTGAAAACAGACTAGATTCTCAGTCTAAATAAGTTCAGGGGAAATATACAGACACTGACAACAAAGACTTGCATTGCCTATGCAAAGTCCACTAGAAAAGCTGTGAAAGCATTTCTTTGTTATAGATACTTGCTGAAATGGAACAGACAATCACAGCAGCATTGCCATGAATCTTGAAAAGGATTGATTTGTACAATGTGTATAAAAGAAAATGATTGATTTATACAATGTGCGAAGGTGTTTATTCTGAGGGGTTTTTTTTTTAAATAAAGCAAATTATATTTATAAAGCATGAATTTTATTTATAAAACCTGAAGAAACAGGGAAAAGCAGAAACTGACAATTCACTTTAAATCTAATGTAGCATCTCCAACACCAAATGCTATCTTATGCAGTGTTTGCTTTTCTAAGTAATTTAACCAATACATTTTCAAAAGTGCCATCTATTATCTATCTCCTGCACATTAATAGTTAGAAGTCTGGAGGATTCTATTATATTTCTTATACATGGCTTACAAATCTTCTAAGGTAATCCACGATTGTTCCCATTTTCAGTCTGAACCTACAGCAGTCTGAGGAAGTCTAATGGCAGTGTTGCGTTGCTGCAGTTTCACAGTATCTCATCTTTAATAAAAGACAAGGAATTGTTTTGCTTGTCCCATTTTTCTCTGATAGTGTTGCAAGCACATCACCTTTTACTTCAGTCTGGCTACTTTTCACAGATTTAAAATTCTGTTCTTGCTTTTGATTACTTCTCAAATATCTCTGTTAGTATTTCACCCTTTATATTCTGCACTTGTGATTTTTGCCAATTCAGACACAATTAACTTTATTTTTTAAAGGAACAGTTTTATTCATTATTGTTGGCAATCAGATGTCATTTCCTCACCTGAGCATTCCCCAACACCTGCTAGATTTCCCAGATATTAATAAAAGTAATATCTCGGTATATAAAATCCATACTAATTTCTAGTAGCTAAGAGTAGATCGAGTAGATTCTTTATCCCAAGATGTTGCTCTAATTCCAAATAAATTTACACTGCTCTTTTTTATGCTGTCTCTTCACTTTTGCACTGAGTTCCTGGTCTGGGTCCGGAAGAAGAAACTGCAGCGCTAAACCGACAGTTCATTGTGTCTGATACAGATACAAAGAAGCATTTAGTAACTCTAAAGCTTTCACGTCGTTCAGGGTACCGATTTTCCTCAGAGGCCTCACAAACACGGGAAATGCAGCTGGAAATGTCGTTGTAGGAGCAGGGGAAGCTTCTACCCAGCCATTTAAATGGTTCCGTCTTACTACGTGCTGATGTAGCTGCGAAATGTGTTCTCTTTGCATTCCTGATTAGCATAGAACAGATGGGAAGGCTGCTAGCACAAAGCCTATTTTAAAAGGTGTGTTGTAACTCCTCACTCTTAAAGAAGTTTACCGTGATCTTTGAATGTGTGTGGGGAAAAAGGTTTGGGATGTTTTGGGTGTTTTTTTTAAATTTGCTTGCACGTTGCTAACCTAATATTCTAAATAATTCCTGAAGGTTTTCAAAGGTTCCTGCTGGATTTGAACAGTTTCAGAGAAGAAATTATCTGATCTAGAGTACGATTTACATCTAATTGCAGAGGAAAGATCTTAGGAAATTTGTAATACTCTCTCAAGTTCTGAAAAACCTTTAGAACAACTTCATACTGATAACTGGGTTTGATATTCTGCTTTTCATTCACAAAACCAAAAACTTGGGTCAAAACTAAGGTATTACCAAGTAGGTCTACCTCTGCTTATCAGTTCTGTCAAAAACCTTATTATATAATAACAAATATGTCATGTCCTTTTGAAATCATATCCATTAATTCCCTGTTGGAACCCCTAGTTCAGGAAAGGCTTTTTGGGAAGTCTTAGTGAGACAATTTTGTGTGAAGGCTTAACCCGTAACCATTTCATTCCTACGGTATTACTTGTGCAGATTAAGAGTGGTATTATGATGTAAGTCTGCTGAAAACATTCCCTAGACACAGAAATCGTAGCAGGCTCATTCAGAATTCCCAATGATCTTTCCTGCTCACTTTCCCTTACCTTTTTTCCTCCTTGTTCCTTCTTGGTAGTGACCCACTGACTATGGCCTTGTCTGCTCTGTACCATTCTTCATTTGGTTTTAATTTTAATTTGCAGTGCATGTTTTGGTTCTATAAAGATCAGTTAAAACACACCGAGACCCAGCAAGATTTAAATGACAGCACTTTTGCAATTCATTTTTTTTCTGCATTCCACTAAGTTTTGTCTGTGCACTGCAGTTCTTGGCGCGAACTTTGTTCTTGTCTCATCACTCTACAACTAAACTGAGAGCATAGAAGTTCGCTAAGTGGAATTGGCTTTAAAAAATTCTTTGATCTCTAAAACCGCATAAGATATTTGGCACTACAGACAGGGAACTCCCATGGGTTGGTTTTTTGGGGTTTTTTGTTTGTTTTTGGGGGTTTTTTTGGCTCATCTGGAAGCTCCTGAGGAGTAGAACTCTGTTGTAGCAATTTGCAGCTGAAAGTGCTATCAGCATATTCAAAATCTTGTATACATGATTCTTACCATGGCCCCTGAAAGTCCATCAGGAATCTGTGCTCACAGAGAGAAAACCAGCACATCTTCCCTTCCCTTCCCTTCCCTTCCCTTCCCTTCCCTTCCCTTCCCTTCCCTTCCCTTCCCTTCCCTTCCCTTCCCTTCCCTTCCCTTCCCTTCCCTTCCCTTCCCTTCCCTTCCCTTCCCTTCCCTTCCCTTCCCTTCCCTTCCCTTCCCTTCCCTTCCCTTCCCTTCCCTTCCCTTCCCTTCCCTTCCCTTCCCTTCCCTTCCCTTCCCTTCCCTTCCCTTCCCTTCCCTTCCCTTTTTTGTTGTTGTTGCAACTGGGGATGATGGATGCAAGAGTACTTGTTGAAGGACAAACAAACAAACAAACAAAAGGAGAAATGACATGGATTTGACAGAAGGAAAACCTAAAAGTAAAGTAGGGTCATCAAGATCTTGACTGAAGCTGTGCAGTTCTGCTTTCACTCCTAGTTTAATCTCAGTGGTCCAATTCTACAGGTGGTACACGAGCTTAAAATGGTTGAGGGGAAAATACACATAATTCTAATTTGAAGAAAAAATACATGGTGAGTACGCTGGAACTGATAATCTTAGCCAATACTTTGTTTTTCCTTTTTCTTCATGAGGTAAGGGATATGTTTCTCTTAGCACCTTCTTAATATATTTTGGCTTTTTTTTCATCAATCTTATCATTGTACTTAAAAGGTTCCATGGTTTCAGGATATCCATAGATTCACCATTTTCCTGGTAGCACTGAATAAATTGTGTGTATCCACTGTAAAAATGATTCTTTCCCCCCTATGAAACATCTCTTGTGTAAGGATGATATTTCATTCTTTTCACATAAAAATTCAACTTTTTTTATTCTTATGCTCTTCTTAAATATAGATTTTGTTGTGTATATTTGGACCCAGGATGACTTTTTAAAATTAGTTCCTTGTCAGCACCTGACCTGGTGCCAACAGCTGCGCTTGAACAGGAGATTTTTAAGATGTGTTTTCTGACCTCTGGTTCAGAAACATTGGATGGGACCTTGCAGGTAAACTTTGGCCATCTCCTCTGGAAACCAAGCAGTTGTCCTTTAGCAAAATGCCTTCTTGTGAGGAGTGATCTGCCTCTCTGGAGTACATTTGGCTTTTGTGATTTTCTTTATTTTGGAGAAACAAGAAATACTTAGGGACTATCTTCCAGCTGCTTTATTATTTTCATTAAAGCATCCAGTGGGAGAGTGTGGACTTCTGTGTGAGATTGTTTTCATTGGAGATTACTATCATAGACAGATGGGCTTTCATTACCTGCTGTAATGGACTAGACACTTGCAGGAACAGCAGTAACACATTTTATCCTGAAAACTAAGGCCCAGTCCAGCTCTAGGAAACCTGTTTTTCAGACAGATGTTATCCCAGACTGTGGTCAGGAGAAGGCAACTTGTAGGTCGCTAAAGAATATGCAATGTATAAGGTGTAGTAGCATTGAGCTATTTTTAATTCCCAGGTGTGAGCTCAAAATTTTAAGTTATTATTTTAAGTTATTATTTCATCTGTCTGATTAATGCAGCTCATTGGTGTGACATAGGTCATTGTCATCCCACCAGAGACCGGGAGAGGGATGATGAGTGTGACCTCCCCCTCAGCCACGCAGGCCAGAATTTCGTGCTTGGCAACTCAGTATGTACATTGCTGTAAATTGCGCTGATGGATCAGGAAATCAGGTTTGGACAAGATAAGATAGGATTTGGGGTGTTCTGGCTTTGTAGCAATGCACTATAATCAATCATCAGGAGCTGGAATTAGAAATTATCGCTGCATGACTAGCCAAGATACTGTAAGCCAGCAGCAAGCACTTCAAGAATGAGTTTGGCATTGTTAGATCTGTACACAGCCAGTCAAAAAAGCCTGAAAGTAGAAGAAAATTTATATTTTAAATTTGCATTCAAAAAACAGATCACCCGAGGTGAAAGAAAATTAAAATTTAGATTATACTGGTCAGGATAATGGACTTGCAGTTGGAAAAAAAAAAAAAAAAAAAGGCAAAAAACCCCACGATGAATCACCTAATTCACTTTGAGATTTACTCCGCAGTCAAATATACAGCATATTTTTCACTTAACACCTTTGCATTTGTTCCTTCAATGAAAATGCTGTGCTTTATCCTGTGCTCAGTCTGTGCAACCCAACAACAACTGGAGTAGGATTTGTGACATTCCAGCTTTGCTCCTGGTGCGTTTCACTGACCCGTGGTTATCCTGGCTATTCCTATCGAGAGGGAGCTTTAAAGATACGAAACACATTGTGACTTCTCTTCTTCTCACAGATGTATTTGAAAAGGCAGGAATGTGGACATGGGAAGTGAAAGGGGATGGTGCCAAGAGGAGGTGAAGCAGTGAAACCAGAAACGTAATAAATAGCACGCTGGCTTTAGTTGTGGAAGTCCATCAAGGCTGCTAAAACAGCGCAGGCCACGCATGAGTAAAAGTCTCACTGCAGCCAGAACACCGAGGCCATCTTTCACACAGAAAGTTTCTAAGCACCGCCTAATTTGATTGTGTAAATGCCAAACTGTCGGATTGATTAATCAGCCAGAAAGTGGCAGCTTGTGGAACTATTTGGGCATCCTCTAAAGGCGAAAAATGAAAACTGGCAGTGCAAGGGTAATTCTCCGTTCATTTTAAAGATTGTGTAATGTTAAAGGTTTAAAAATGGATTCTGCTTGTTTGCACAAGTGCTTTCTCGTTAGCACTTTTTAAAAATAAGACATGTCAATCTATTTCTTGCATTGCCATTCAGTTTCTGTGCTTGCCTTCCTTTTTTGCCTCACTGTACTGGAAGGGATAATTTCTACATGGATGGTTGTCCTCTTACCATTTAGTTGTTAATCCTGAAAACGTCAGTTCAAGGCACATCTTTTTAAAATATCACATCTTATCTCCACTTGCTGTGTATCTGCCTTTAAACAGAGATTTATTATGGAACTGCTTGGCCTGGATCTTCAGGCTGCCTCCCAACATCCACTGCAAGGTTTTAGTCCATCAGAAGTAAATGAAAGAAATTAATATAAATGTGTCAGATTACTTAAGTGAAGGTAAAATCAGGAAGAGAAACAGGGTTTTTTGAAGGGATCTTGCTCTCTGGGAAACACTTTGAGCTTAATACTTCTTCTTCCCTTTCCATAACTATTATTGTAGCATTATCTGTTGTAAATATGACCTGCTTAGGTGAAAGTGGGAAACTAAATGTAAATGTCTTAAAGTAGAGATGATTTTTTTTAAGGATAAAAGCATGGTCCACACGCATTCTGCCACTCTAACAAGGCAACCAGAGAGATCCCCTGCTATTTCTGAGATGACCATTTAATCCATCCATGATTAGTAAATATTACAAAAGATTTATTTCTTCATTTCTCATATGTATCATGGCTTTTCAAGAACCCTCAGCTTAGAATTAAATGGGGGAGCAGTACTAATAATGGAAGTGTTTGTTTAATAATCATTCAGGGTCAAGATACCTAACAAAGAGGTGCTTGATTAGGAAAACCAAAATTGTTATTATGCAATGTGATCCTCGGGACAGGGCAAAATCAGGAATTTATTCAACACTTCCCATCAGCAGGCTGATGTTTGCCTCCTGCCTCAAAAGAGGGACCCTCAACATGCAGAAGGGTTCCTTGGAATGGCATAACCATGAACATGTGCATTTCCTCCCCCTTTGTGAGCCTCTTAGGTCAGTTCAGGTCATTGCATCGGCTCTCCCAGCTTCTCACGGTGCAGCGCCAGCCTACTCGCTGAGGGGGCAGCGGGTGAGAGAGGGAGAAAGCTCTGGTGCTGCGTAAGCTCTGCTCAGCAGCAGCCAAAGTGCTGGCGTGTTATCCTCACTGCTTCGCTCACAAATCCCAAACACAACACCAGACAGGCTGCTGCCAACAAAATTATCTCCAGCCCAGCCAGATCCACTACAACTAGTTGTAAACAATGAGCTACATGGGGTGATGCAGCAGCTTTCCAGCAATCTCTGGGATGTTTCTAGGCTGTTTTGACAACGTAGTCGCAATGGTGCATACCTGTAGCTCTCCTTTGTGGATGGTGTCATCAGCCCTTTTGGAAGCAGTCCTTGATAAGAGTCTACTTTCTCGGTGTCCTGCTGTTTGCTGGCACTCATCACTTCATCACTAAATGCCATCAAAAAGATTATATTGAACATTTTCCAGTTCTTTTCACATTTGAAGGGAACTTGGATTTTAATTGCTTTTTTGATTTTTCTGAGAGTCAAGATATTTTCTCAATTTATTTTGTGCAGAGTAATAAGGAATAACACAGGCCTTTTCAGTTGAAACACTGAAAAGAGGTGTATTGACAGTATTTGAGTTTTAACTAATGAGAATTGTTTTGAATAATTATGTCATCTTCTGGAAATAGCTCTTCAAAGACTGCTGGCCTTAACTCGGACTACCTTTTATTTCTACCTTTTTTAACCTTCTTCCTGAGTTAGTGGAGTTTCTCAGAGGCAATATTCTCATACGTGTTCTCTGGCGCTTTTTGGTATAAATGCAATTATTCTCTAACCCAGCCTTCAGCTGGACTGTAGATTTTAGTATTGCTTAGGTAATCTGAGCTTTGAGAATTTATTTCTGGACTAGAGTAGATCTGCCTGGCCCTGACATCTTTTAAAAGGTTGACTACTTGAAATTCAGTTTCGCCTGGGTGATCCTGCCATTTTCTAGAGAAAAAGAAAGTGTGACATTAACAATTTTTAACATTTTGTTACAGAGTATTTGTTATGAAATGACATCTCATGTATTCTATATTGCAACAAGTTATTACTGGGGACGCATTTTGCTTTTGAATTCATGGGATGATGTTTAATTTAATATTCATTCAGAAGTACTTGGTGCAATTTACCATGGCAACCAAAAATAATGAATAATATATTTATATCATCCATTAATAACCAACCATCCATTTAAAAGTTTCATCCTAATACATACTGGAAATCTGCAAATTAATTATGCAAAACCCTGAATGAATATAAAATTGAAATGCTTAAGAATTTAAATGATGCAATTAAATGCTATTGCATGTAACTCAAAGTTATTTTCTTCTAATACTTACTCATCAATCTTAATTTCAGTACCACCATTTAGAAACAGAATCAGCTCTTATATCTTGTCAAAATATTGGAAGTTCGAGCAAAGGCTGTATTCCTTTTTCCTTTGATTACATTATTTCCAGACATGAAGTCTTTATTTAAACAAAAGTGGTCCTTTTAGAGACAGATTACAATGCTCATCAAAATAAGGAGGGTGAGGTCAGAGGTGTCAATCCTTGTTCTTTAAAAAAATCTGATAAATCCAGCCATGAGAACTGGTCTCAATCTGTAATTATACCTACCTAAAAATCCTAAGTAAACTCTGTAGTTCTGGCAAATCAATACATAGCTAGTACTAATAAGTAAAATTTGCTGACCAGACTGCCTGAGAAATTTATATATATACATAAATATTTTTATTATTATCACAGTCAGTTACCTAACAATAGCCATTGAAGAATAGTTTTTGCAAAAAATAACTTACACTGTTAAATACTGGATAAATAAGAGGTCATGCAAAGTCTCAGTTGAAAACCAGCACATGGTGCAGAAAATCAAAGTTGTTGAGTGCACACATTAAGTGTGCAGTGAAATTTTCAGACAAGTCAATTACTTCGAAAACACACACACACAAAAAAGTGTGATTTGAGGGAAGAGCCAATTTTAACACCAGTAGAGAGGGTATATGGAGCTAAGGAAAAATATGTTGAAGTGTCACAAAATCTTTGATTCGCTTATATCTATTTACTTCACTAATATTAATGTTTTTGTATTAGCTCAATCATTTTGACCAAGGCCAAATTACTGTGCTTAGGTAATTATTTTTCAGGTACTATAAAACCTGAGAAATACAAAACTCTTTAGGAACTTTTTTAATCCAAAGTTGCACTTTAAATCAGCCAGTAGTGGGAGTGAGTTTTAAAATCTTTCACCCAGCTTCATCGTGTAGACTAGAAGAGAGCTCATGATGGTGAAGAATCTCATCTTAGTAAGTCACCCTCACTGTTGCACACATCAGCCTGGAAATCAAGGTTTTGAGACAAAACACAAAAACCAGAAAATAAAATCTTGGGTGAAGACAAGTAAGGCGGGCAAGGCTGAAATATTTTTACTACAAAAGTTTGAAACACTGTATTTTCAAGAATCTGGTTTAAAGTCTATGGAGAATGTTTTGTCAATCATTTGGAAAAACAACTTGAAAAAGATATCAATCCTATAGAAAATAGATTTTTCTGTATTGTTTTCCATCTCTTTTCACAAACAACAGTAAAATACATGTATTACAGTAGTAAATGATCAGATTTGGCTGTTTTCAAGCCAAATTTAATATAATGAAAAATGCAGGGAAAAAGTGATAATAAAGTGAATCAGGGGGGTTTTTTATGATTATGTGGTGTTCATCAAATGATGTTCATTTTGATGTTGCATTATCTGGTCATATATTTTAGGGTGAAATGCATTAATTATTTTTCATAGATCCTCAAATGAAACCAGCCCAGGTCTCTCAATACAAACACTCCTGCTTTCAATTCTGAGAACTTGTGTGTTACTTGCAGTTTTGCAGTCATTCAGGGGGTTTTTTGGAATGTGGGATTACATCTTTACATTATGTTATATGTGTCAGACAAAATCCAGCATTTGATCAAGGTACTGACTGTGAGTTTTTTGACAGCTGTTACTGAAATTTCTCTATGACATTATTTGGTCTGGGATTGTCCTTGATTAGTTTTGGTTTTTTTTTTTTTAAATCAGTAAAAAGCATGTGGCTTTATTCGAATTCTCCTTTCATTTTGAAAGCAGAGCAATGAGTTGGGCAGGACACAAAATTTACAGAGCTGTGTTGTTGCTGATTAAAGAGAAGTTGTTTCCTCTTTCTGTTTCAGTGAACAGCAGAGGGGAGCACTGAAACATTTGGGAAGAGGAAGCCCTTTCCTAATATATGGATGTTGACCGAACGTTGTAAAACAACATTGGACTCTACCAGAAAGGTAATCGATGTCCCGGTTTCAATCTTTCCGAAGTTCTGCAATCTCATCAGAAACACAGGAATAAATATTTAGCTTCCTTCCCTTTATCCCCTGTCACCAAAGCTTTCTGGATGCAAGACGTTAGCCTTTGCATCAGTTTATTGATCTTTTAATGTGGGATCTAACTTGCTTCAGGGGCACTATAAATACAATATTGCAAAACCGCTGCCGTATCAATATTCATTTATTTTTATTGATTAGTTGCCACTTCTAAATTCTAGGTACTGAATTAATGGATGCTGAATAACTACTTCCATTAATGAAGCTAAAATTGGCTTTAACATCCTACACTAACTACAGAATTTTTTTATTACAAAGCGAATTATTCCCTTTTTTTATGATCCACAATTACTGTCATAATTTGACTTCTCCTTGGCACCTTACTGGAAGCCACAGAGTAATGAAAAAAGAAACTAGTTTTAAATGTTCATTTTTTACAGTATCACACAAGAACATCCTTACTCTATGTCCATATGTCCTGGGGTGACTGTGTATCCCCAATCGTCTGTTGGGTGCAGGGGGGAGGGCAAGCGCGGTTTGTTTTTCCCCAGGAAAACTCTGCTCATCGGAGTGACCTTGAAGCGGGGGAGCTGGAACACGGCAAGACGAAAGAAGCTCTGTTGTTTTTTCCCAGGCAGTTAGTTAGTTTAGTGCTAGTGTAGTTAGACGCTGTAGAATAGCTGAAGCTTTTTGCCTTTTTTTCCTTTTTCTTTTTTTGTCCTTTTTTTTTCCTTCCTTTTTGCTTTTTTTGCCCTCTCCTCGGAACTGTTCCAACCTCTCTGGACTAAGGACCTGGGGAAGCACCGGGGGCCTCCACAGGGGACCCACCCCACCAAGACCAGCCCTGCACATCTCCTTTTCTCCCAGCGTCAGCAGAGACGGAGCGGTGGAGCACAGTGACGACCCTCAAGAGGAGACTTTCTTTAAGTTTGTTATCCCTCCGTAAGCGGCACGAAGCTCTTGTCATCGGGTATTGTGCTGGGAGTGCTTTGCCTGTTTAATAAACAGGTTTTTTCCACTTCTCTCTGAGGAAATCTTTTTTCCCGAACCAGTTGGAGGAGGGGAGGGGGGCCCCGTGGTAGGGTTTCTCCCAAAATCTGCCTGAAACCACCACACCATATTAAAATATTGGAATTAGTAGGTGAATTTAATCAAATTAATGCATTTCAGAAGGTGAAACTTTAGAAGATTAATTTCAGGTACTGTTTTTTATTTGTGACTGTTTTGGCACATTCTGCATGGGTCTTATTCATGCACATAGTTATTAGTTATTAGAGGAGACATAGCAGAAGGTAGGTGAATACATTAATGAATATTTGTTCTGATACATGGTCACAGCGTCATCGTAGTGTTTTCTATCCTATTAATTTTTTTTTGCAAAAAGTTCCATCTTTATTTATTTGACATTTCATTTTTATTGATCATATTTATTAAACATTGATCATATTGATTAATTTTTATTATTTTGGAAAAGATATATTTTACTTTCTTCCTTGGTAAATATAATGTGGGGTCTTTTTTTTTTTTTTTTTTTTTTTTTTTTTTTCTGAGCCTTCTCTACACACAAAAATTCTAGTGGAGGTGAGCATTGCTCACCCTCCATAGAGGGTCTGGAGCCTAAGCTCCAACATTATGACAGTCACTAAGAATGTGCATAAGAAGCAACCCATCACAAGGGAAAATAAGACATTTTAAGGCCAAGAACTCCCAGATCTGTATGGCAAACTACTTTGTTAGAGCTGCTGGGAAAATGTGACACACAGTTGTGACTTCACAGTGTTAAGGAATGCAATCAGTGCCAGGTGACCAGCAGAGACACCGCAGGAGATGAGGACTCTGGACTGTTTAATACTCAGACTGTGAGGGCATAAAAACCCAGGGATTCCTTTGTTTGGGGTCCCTCATTTCAGGCACCAAACTTGAGCTGTTATTTTTTTTATTGCACCATGAATAAATTATTTTAAGGGTCGTGATGTCTGATACTCTACTATGGGGCTCCTGGGGTCAAGTAAATGGGGAGGCCTGGTCTGGCTGTGATTATGGAGTGTATAGGTGTGAAGGGGGCCACAGTCCCAGGTGCAAGAGTGACTCCAGGATGTCCAGACAGGCAAGTTTCTTTAACAACTGCAGTTCTAAGTTCTCAGGGTTTTCATTAATTTTTATTTGAGAGATAGCCCTGGTAAAGTATCTTTACCCATTGCAGTATTTGCTCATGTCCTAGACTCTTTTGACTAAGTTGAAGCTGTTGGGCTTTTAATCACATTGCAAAAGTGCAGAGGATCATTTTGAGAAAGAATCCCAGAGCTTGAACGTGTGTTAATTTATCGGGTGTGTTGAAGTTCTGTAGGGTTTGTGATAAGGCATTATCATGACAGATTATTTTACACAAAGAAATAAAGCCATCACACCTAATCTTGATGTGTTTATTTAGATATAAAGCTATAGAAGACATCAAAGAGTATGACTTGGATGTGTATTTATAGTATTATAGTCAATTGTAATGAACATTTTTCCAGTGGGAAATAAACTTAGCTTTAAAGTAAAAACAGAGAAAAGCTTAGATTGTTCCTATGTATTAATTTACATTTTTGTACTTATAATATTTAACTATTTTTTGTTATATTTTTGGTGGTCTTATATTCTTGGATTTTTTTGTATTTTCACTTACATGACAGCATAAATGACATATTTCACTCCTCGTGGAAGGCTAAATTTATGTCCAGTTTATTCATCTGGGGCTAAAGTTATGTCCAGTTTTCCTGGACTTCCCTGTTGAAGAGAAATACTGAATTCTGGGGTTTTTTTTTTCTTCTCAGTAAGTTGCTAGATTGTACTGCCATGCTGCATGGAATGCCTTCAACTTCTTTATGTAAGTAGCACATGCATGGACTTGCAGTGAATATGGAGGTTATGCTGTGTCTTCTTGATTTGAACACAAAGATGTGATGGCAAATACTGAGACTGCTAGGGGAAAGTGTCCTTAGGCGGAATTAAACTAATAAAATGGAAGCGTAAAGGCTCATTTAGGAGACTGATGATTCATGAATGTCAAAGTTTAGGAGAGATCCAACAAGACCCAAGCATGTCTACTGGATTAAGAAATAGAAACGGTAAGCTTTGGGAAATCTTCGGAAACAAGATTTTTTCTTGTTTCTTCTCCAAACACCACCATTTCACTTTTGCTTCGACCAGTTTCCACCAGCTGCTCTTCCAGGAGGTGATTTTCCATGGCTAGTCAAATATCCACGGAGGAATACAGGCTGAATGTGCTCCTGTTACACAACCAATGTTACCAATGTAGTGGCACAGCAAATGACACACAGTCAAGTTGAATGGTGTGATGCTGGCAGATACAACATATCCTGTCTTACAGTTTCTCCCCAAAGAGAAAATCTCCCAGCCTCTCCCAATCAAGTTAAGCCGCTTTATATCAGACAAGAATATGGTCTTTTGACTTTTCAAGTATCTTAGTAATATGAATGTTTCTGACATCTGCTCTTAGCTACATCACTCATGCCTTAGTACATGGCATGATGCATTGTAGTGTAATGTGATTGATACAGCCTGATCTGCAGAGCTCCCAGTGACAAATTAGCTTGGGGAATGGGTGAAAAAGGACAATTTCTTGGATATTCTTGTCAAAGAGAGAGTCTTTTCTATAAGAACAACTGGTTTAAAGAATTATCAAGAGTTGAAGAGGATGTGCTGTTACATTAGATATAGGTCAAGAGTTTGTGAGTTTTTAAAAATAATTAACATTTATAAGAAGTATTGAAATGACGGTCTGTGTATGTGAGTGTGTTCTCCTCTGTGTATACAAATCCAGTTCTGGCTTGCAGGTGTAACTCAGGCACATGGAGTAGAAAGAGGGAGCTGTTCTCACCACAGATTTGCAAAACACAGATTGTCAATAGCTTCTGCTTCAAAGAGAGCGTGCCTGGGTCCCATTCCTGCACATACAAACCCAGTGTTGTTCTGGTAACCTGCCTGTTAGAGAACAGGGCATTCCAGTTTCTCTTCCAGACATGCTCTGCTTTCGGCTGCCTTTTATTCCTAAATCTTGGCCTGTTTCAGTGAGGAAACTCATTAATCCCTTCTAATTGTCTGCTTGAATGCCAACCTCTAGAAAAAATAAACAAACTCCAACCGTAGACAGATTAATTAAACCTTTCTAAATTTTATCATATTAACGTCTTTACCAGAGGAAGTCCATGAATTCATCACTGATACAGGATGTACAGACTTAAGCTTTTATTTTGAAGTCTGTAATTTGCCTATTGAATAATGTAAGTATTTCATTATCTGATGCCAGAATTACCCTATTTATAAAGTACTGAAATGGATGCTGCTTACTTTGTAAAATGCTTTCAGATCTATGGTTTCTGTGAGAGGAGTAGTTTTTGTTGCTGTCTCAAATCTATTTATATTAATAAAAATCCCAGTCACACCACCGGTAATTTTAAATGCTGGGTTTAATTCTTTCATTAATGTCTGTTGTCTGTCAGCCTGCAGACAACACCATGGGCATTGATGTGTCTCAGAAGCTACTCCCAGCTCCAAGTGCATGTTATGGTGTGCCTCTTCCCTCCTGTCCCTGAGAAAACTTCCTTTCTATTTTAGTGAGTCAGACAACTGTTCCCAAAACAATCTTTGGATGATGGCTCTGTAAGGAGTTAAGTGAAAAGAAAAATCTGCTGTGCAAAGCTTCTTTGTTTATTGCTTTTGCTGACTGGCTGAAAGTGAGGTCACAGTAAGCTCAGAGGGCTTGATATAAACGAAATAATTTAATCAGAAAATACATCTTCAGAAAGATGACTCTGCAAAATGCCACACTTAGCAATCTTACATTCATACCTTTAATAGTTGTCATTAAAATGTGATTATATATAAATGAAAATGTATATGGTTTCCAGATTTATGCAACTCAAGCATATTACTGCTGCAATTTTGCATGAAAATGCACCAAGGTATTCTCAGCCAATATCAAAATTAATGAATGAAAGCAAATAATTTCAATTCCTAGGGTCATCACAACTTCACTGATATTGGGAAACCTCCCAGTGGCACAGAGCCACGAAATAGTGGCAGCATTCTCTTTGTGCTGCTGGCACAAAGAGGGGTGGCTGTTACATGAGCAAAAGCAACAGTCTCTTTTAGGAAGTTCAAGAGCCACAGGTGATCAAATATTGTTTATATTGGCTAATTTAACTGTTCAATAAAATTTAGATGATATCTGCAATTCCTGTGCCAGGAATCAAGTGTAGAAGTTCAGAAACCCTTGGATTTCAGCATATGATGTCATATATCCCAGTAAAGTGTGTGTAGGAAGGTGGATGCCTGTTCAAAAGCATAAATGACTGACTTACAGACTGGGGATCAGAAGTCAAAATTTGCTTCTGTAATGGACTGTGAAGAGTAGCAGTATTTTCGTGCAGGTGTATAGAAACCTGTGCAGAAGAAATAAAAATGGCATCTTAGGTATTTAAAAGTGAACAAAGCACTTCTGCTTTCCTGTTCATCTCTGAACAAGGGCTAAGCTGCTTTGCTGCTCTTATATCCAAGAGTAACAGCTTCCAGAGTGATGCTGATTCTTTATTTGCCATTTATCAATGCCAAGCATGAGCCTCCTTCTCTTTCATTGCTTGAAGTATGTATACCTTCACTGTTCTGTTCTTCATGATTTCTGCTTTTCCACTGAAGCTGCATCCTTTTAATGAGACCTATATGGACTTATTTGCAGTAAAAAAGTATGGATCTTTTTTAGTGTCTCCATGTTTTTGACTTTTATTTATTGCCCTGAGCCTTGTTTGTAAATGTGAACCTGAAACATTGGCAAATATTGCAATACTGTAAATTTTTATTTGTTATTCAAAATTGCTATTAATAAAGTCTTGTTTATGGATGGCTAAGCAAAAAAAATTGAAATTCAATTGAAAAAAAAAATTGGCCAAAAAGGAGCGAAGCCTTGCTGACCTATGCTTTAAAATAACGGTGTTTTGAGCGGTGGCCTCAGGCAGATAGTTACATGTGGAATGATGGGAGCAGACTACTGCAAATAATTATAAAAAATTGATGAGTTGATAACATAATGCTATAAAGCACCAGCTGCATCTGTATCTCCTTAGAATACAGGAAACTCGGAAATATTGACAGAAAAATGCTTAGAATTGTTGGAAGGGATCTGATTAAAAAAAGCGGAGATATAAAGCTTAAAATAAGAGGCAGATTAAACTACTGGAGAAGTTACCCTTTTAACTGAGCTGACTTTTATTAGCTGAATTCCTGTAAACTGTCTAGTGCATAAAAATAAAGCAAAAGTGTAACTGAAACTACATTTTGTAACCTAACATCTTTTATTTCAATTTAAGTACAGGGCAGTTTGAACAGTAGAATTGGAGTTTTTGAGAGAAGAGATTTTGCTTTAATGTAAATTTCAAGACTAGAATGTCAGTGGTGAACAGTTTGAGAAAAGCAAACATTTTTGAAGGTATCTCTTATGAATTTTTGTTTCTCCTTGTAAAGAAGAAACAAAACAGAGTAAGTCACTAAGGTTGCTTTGAAGTCTTCTAGCAAGATTTTAACTGCACATGTTGATAACTGTCTGCATAGAAAAAGGTACTTACTTTTCTCTTTATTAGGAAGTGAGTGAGAGAAATAATTTAAAATTTTCATTTGCAAGATGATGTAATGGCAATAATGGCTATATGCTGTCCTAATCTTTCTAAAAAAATATTTCTTTGAAAGGTTCTTGTCCAAATGAGGAAAAAGAATTGCTAACAATAATCTCAATTAATGAATATAAATTTAAACGGCCACTAGTATTGCATACAAAGTTTATGAGTATTCACTTTGAACCTACCATTGCTCTTTTTCATTTTTCCAATAATAATTTAATAATAATAATAAATGTTTTCTTTTCCATCTTCTTGTTTATCACTGTACATATAGCACCATAGCTACGCTTCTTCATTTATGACTTTTAACAGACACACAGGAAAGTTGCTCAGTACCATATCCTAAATGGTATACTAAGCTGGCAAAAAAAACCCCCAAAACACCGTACACACCATCTGAGAGAAAAGAACACAGCTCTGGTTTTGGTAGGCAATGCAGATTGGTACAAGGTTAAGAAACAAGCCACTTTTACAATCTTACAAATATTATGAAAGTGTTAGCATTTAAAAAAAATTTTCGTCTGGCTGTTTTTTTAAGATAAACTACAAGAGTCAGAGGCATACTAACTTTTCATGTGCAAGAACAGATCAAAATAATTTTAAAAGAGGTGTTTGTATTTTATTTCATTAGCTTTCTCTTACTTATTGGTATTCAGGCTTGGTTCCTACTCATGCTTACCCACACACCACCAAAAAATCCACCACACTTTCCCTAGCCCTGAGAGCTCCAAGGAAACCACTGCAAGAATCCACCAATGAAATGAGCAGCAGTCTGAAGGCTGTACACACCTGCACAAGGAACTGGGGCTTAGCTGTTATGCCACCAGTCTTACTGGCTTGCCACAGATTCTTGCCTTCATTCTGGCTATCAAAGCTGTAGAAGGAACATTGGTTCCAGGGAGAAATTTGTGCCTCCTGGGCTCCTGGTATCAGGCAGAGGATCCTGTCTTTCCTGGGAGCTTAGACATCAAGCACAGCAGAGGGACTGATCTCCTGGTGCTGGCTGTCCTTATCATTGATAAGGATATCAGCAGTCAAAAAATAATCACAGTTGTATTGTTTGGTAATGCAGGAACCCAAATAAAGAACATTTGAAAGGTGCTTTTCAGAGAAGGATTCTCTTTTACCAGAGTTTCCATTCAGAGGTTGATAAGGTGTGGTGCTTGTCTTGGAATTTGTTAATGTTTCATTTTCTCTGGCAATTAAAATGTACACAAGTAGTGATTGAAATAGAGCAGTCAAGGTTGTATAAAGACCTGGCCTACTCAGATTTTTCTTGGACCAAGAGGAAAGAGTTGTGGGGGGATGGGGGGAATCAGGTAAAGAACACAATACTTCAGTCATCTACAGTGTACACCAAAATTCTTGTTTATTTAAAGAAATGAGCTGTCACTGTAACTTTGGTGGATGGTGCCCAAAAGGAGGATGAAATTTGGGCATTTTTTCATACAATTGTGGCATTATGACAATTGTGGCTGTACTTTCGGCAGGGTATCACAGTACATTCAGTAAGTTCAGCCTACCTGTAGCCTTTATATCACAAATGCTCTAGCATGGGTCATAAATCCTGTAAACTTGAGGTTGCCTAATATAGAGAGCAAAATGATCAGTCACTCTCATAACCTGATCTAGCCTGGGTAATCACAAAAAAGTTGTGACAGGAACTAAAGGAAAATATGGTTCATTTAATCTTTTATAAATTGATAAACTCTTGCAGCTTTAAAGGAATGACCCTTTCAAAGCAAAATAATCAAATCCATCTCTTGTCAGTTTGGGGAGATTTAAAATTGTAAGCTGATGATTTTTTAGCAATACTGTCAGTCTGCTTTTCAGATCAATGCCAATGAAATATTTTGTTTACGATTTAACCTCCAGTTCCCCTGGAATTTGTGAGTTTTAATACTAGAAGTAGTTATGTCTAACTCTATCGATCCACTGGTAAATTAAATGGCAAACAAAAGCAACCATATTATTTTGTCAAAATGCTCTCAATAGGAAGCAAACTTCTTTATTAAAACAGGATATGTTACATTGAAATAAAAAGAAAGTTTCATTTCAAGAACGAGCTTATAAAAAACCAAGAAAGACCTTCACACAGCTAGATTTATTTGATGGGAATAGTACAAAGGTAATAAAACTGAAATCGTGTATTGAATTGCTTTTCCCTGGAATAAAGAAAAAGGACCCAAAAAAGGGTGTAAAACCTACATAAAATGCACATATGATAAATTTGTTCCAACAGTGTATATTCTTTTTTTTCTTCAAGTAGTTAATGAATAACTTTTCTATTTGAAATTATAGGGTTTATGTATTTCTATTTCATGCCAAGTCCTTTACTCATCCCTGAAATATGGTGTATAAACATACATTGCGTATAGTTTATATATTCACAGTGACATTACCGTGGTACAAGAGCACAATGAACACTTGAATAAAGAGCTTCATGAGAAAGGGAAGGGTGGTCTATTAAATCAGTAACAATCTCTAGGGAGTATTTCCAGTGATGAGTAAGTTAATATTTCAGCCGAGTACAAGACCACTAAATCATTTACATTTGAAAAGAGCTTTAAGATTATCAATTTAAGATTATTGAGTGTGTTGACCCTGCACTGCCAAGCCCACCACCAAACCACGCCCCCAAGTGCCGTGTCTACCTGGCTTTGAAGTAACTCAGTAGGAGAGCAGACTCCTAGATAATGACGGCTACATAAATGTTTATTCTTATGTGGCACAATAATTCTATAAAATACCAAATATCTAACAAAATAATATTTTTTTTTAATCCAAACCTGTACATAATACTAAACCGTGATTTTAAATTTTTTCTTGATCACACAAACTTGAAGCGCTTGCATCAGTACTGGTGCCTCAAAAAAATTTCAGAGATTCAGATTTGTGCAGCTTCCAAAAGCCAGTTTATCCATCTGCAAATATCTCTTTAAGGTGGCACTGGCTATTTAGGCTCAAAGCAGTGTGAAAAAATTGGTATCTTTATGATTAAATTCTACCTGCTACAAATAGGACATCAGGGTTCCTTTTAAAGGCAACCATCTGCCTTTGGGATGCTCCCATCTGTCTCTGGGAGCAATATTATCGTTGCAATAGGTAAAAGTACCACAATGTAAATAACAGGTTTGTAAATCCTACATTTTGGATTCTTTTAACCTTTAAGGGTATGTTTTTCAAAGCAAATTTTTTTAATGTTTCCTCAAGTACTTTGCGGTGGTTGAAGGCCTGGGGGGAAGTGAGGGTACATGTCCTTTCAGGATTAGATGGGCTGTGTCTGTGGAACTTTTTCCCACTGCTCCAGGTCTTTATGCAGGTTTTGTGCTGAGCCAGTGGCAAAGCCTTTTCTCCACACCCTGGGAGAAGTGTTGGTGGTCTATGAATTTCTGGCCATTCCATTACCTAGAGCTGCAGGATGAAAATACCGTGGTAACACTATTTAAATTGAAGCTTTTCAGCACTCAGAGTAGAATTTGAAATTCTTTGAGGAGACATTTCTGAAGTCAGCCACATACCTTGTGGTAATCTGGTGGAAAATCTATGTAGGTTGGGTAAACTGCAAAGGGTCTGAAGTGGAATATGTGACTGCGTGGTAATACTTAGTGATAATATTATCCTCATTCCAATACTTATTCAGAGAGCAGTGTTCTGGTGATCCAGAGAAATGGCAGATTAAATTTCCCAATTTACTGTGCAGGGGTGTGTTGGATGCACTCTGTAAGATCAGTGTGTAATAATTACAGGAGTCTCTCCTGAAATCTTTCCCTTACAGGCTTTGTGAACATTACCTTTATATTTATCAACCACTTCTACTAATTAAGAGCAATAGCAAAGCATAATATGATTCAAAACAAGCAAACAGTTTGTTTATCCTGTAAATATGACATGCTACAGAAACACTTAGGCAGAGACCTCAGATTTCAGGAGTAGGTGTAACTTACTGGGTTATTTTCTTTTGTTTCTCAATGTGACTTCCTGTTGACACTGATAAACTCGGTTCTGTTCAGCATGGGGACAAGAACATGACTTAGAATCTTGCAAGTCTACTCATCCCTATGACAGGATGATATCAAAATTTGTTCTTGCTGTTTCCACAGATCTTATTGATGTGAAAAATAAAGCCAGTGGAAGAAACAGGATTACTGTTTCACAGCAAATTTAGATTTTTACTCATTTCTATTTTAGTCTAGATCTGCTTAAAGTTGCCATTTCAAATGTTCCTATTGACTGAGAGCAGGTAGAATTCTGTTTCCAAACCACCAAAACACATAGTGAAACAGCCCCTGCTGCTTCATTGGCATTCTTGTCAGAGGTACTGCTGCTATTGGCAGAGAAGCTGACAAGAATACCAATGTCACTGAGCAGGCAGGTTGTTTCCAAAATCTATAATTCTGGGAAGTTTATCCCAAAATGACCACATTCTAACCCACATTCTTTCATTTGAAGCCACAATCTTAAAGGTCAATGAACTTTTTTCTTTCTTCTTTTTTGGAAGAAGAGAACCTTATGTTTTGAGAAACACCAGCATTCAGATGGATTGACTGGATAGAAGATATTGAACTGTCCCATTGTCACAGAGCTCAAATTTCTACCATGAACAAGTCTTAATGCCCCTCAGAGTTTCAGCAAAGTCTTTTACAACTCTTCCTGAAATTGACAGATTTTATTAATGTCATTGATGGAATGGTTTTCTTCTGCTTAGGGCTCCCACGGCTTCTGAACTCTAAGATACAAATTTTCTGTCATCATAATGTAAAATATACAAGCACTGCTGAAAGTATCTGGAGATTTTTGTACCAGAACATGCAAATTTTCATTTATTTTCACCTTCTGCAGTCAACACTTCGTCTCCAGTGAGAGAAAGGTCAAAGGTGCTACGGAGCAGCACCTGAATATAGCCAGCAGCCTGTTAATGTCATTTGCTCACAGCCACACTCCGGCTCTGCCCAAGCCTACAGAGGCCACCTCATCTGGCTGTGTTTTATTCCTGGGCTGCCTGTGTCTGATGAGCCATTACCTCCAGGACAGATCACAGACACTCTTTAGTAACTCTCATCGACTGTGGAGAGCAGCTGAAAGGAGCCTTTGCAAGAGAATGCTGTGGTAGAAATAATGGCACAAACACAGCTACACTGGGGGAACACCCAGAGTAAATATTCTGAAAGTTGCTCCAGTGAGATAGCTCCATTTCACCAATGACCCTGTGCGGCTGAACTAAGGTTTACTTGGCTTTCTTCACTCACCATAAATATTCATCTTCTCCAGTGTTCTGTAGATTGTGATTGCTCGTGGCCATCACTAGCATGTATCTGTCTGCTGAAATAGATTTCAGAGATAAACTCAAGACCTGTAACAAAAACTCATTCAGTCACTTTTGTGATCAATATAATCTCCCTATCTCCCTAACAGAAAGAAATGTATTGCTGTATAAGTGTAGGTAGAATCTGTTTTAAGAACATGCCTGCTACCAAAATAAGATTAAAGTGGACATTTTGGCTATAGGTCCTTCTAGCTGAGGAACAGATAAATTATAATTATATAATTTTTTATAATAATATAATTATATAATTATTATAATAATATAAATTATAATTAATTATAAGAATTGCTTAGCTGTCTTATACTATGAAAAATAATATTTTACAGAGGGCTGGACAATGTCTATTCAACAGAAGAGTTCACTCAGATTAATCTGCCTGTTGGGATGCCAGTGAGCCAGATTGATTCTTACCAAGTTCTGATGTGCTTAGCACTGAATCTGACTTATCATCACAGTTCTCTAAGTCAAGTGGGATTGATACCCTTATAACAGCTCCACTTGTTTTTCTTTCTCCTTTATTTAATTAAATAAGGGTTAGTGAAATTACTTTTTCTATCTTTGCTGTGCAGACCCACAGAGTAAGTATAAAGCTGTCTTTGATGTGCCTTGAGCTCATGATTTTAATCTAGCCAGATAAGTTGCACAACTATGTATTTTATGACAGTCACAGTAGCTGGGCTACATGAGCTGCTTAAGAAGCATAAATTAGCCATATGCCCAGGTATTTCATTAATAAACATCTTACTCTGAATGTGGACCTTGCTGAATCTGACATCTCGGCTGTAAATAACTATGTTCTAGTTCTGTTATGCTTAGATGTGCGTTTTTGTTTTCAGCAGATAGAGTTATTGAGTCTTTGACAAATAAATCAGGTAAAGAAGCAGCTAAGAATGTCGAGAACCAGCTCCTGTCTGCTGTGAATTAGTTTGGATTTGCCGGCTTTCAGAGAGGAGGTTCCTGCCATCCCTGTCCATAGGAAAATCCATGCACAATAGCATGCCAATAACACTATCAACTTAGATCACACAGTGGAACCCAGTGTTCTGCCCTGTGTGGTAGCAGACAGTTGAAAATGTTTGTGTGTGGACAGGGCTTGAAAGAGATGCAGAGCAGACTGGTGGTGCTCAGATAATATTCTGTGATTTGGGAACACTATCAGAGATGATTCAGGGCAGTAGTATATTTGTTTTCCAGAAGTTTTCCAGACCTCACTATTGTGAGACTTGAGAAAATATCTGTTATCTAAATGCTAACCTGCTGTTCTTATGCCATTGATACTGATATAGATACAGATACACATATTTGATCCGTAAATGCAAGACTGAAATTTTCAAAAATAAAGCTACAACATGTAAAAACAAATAGGATGCTCCATAGCTCAGCATCCATCAGTTTAAATCAGAGCTGTAGAAGTTTATAGTATGAAATAGTTATGTACAATTTTTAACAGGGCAATTTTATAACCGATAATTAACACTTGAAGTTATGTAAACTGAAATAATGCTGTAATTTTAAAAAGTAAAAGCTAATTGCCTATGAAGGTCATGGAAGCAAGAAGAAATTTCTTCACTATAACATCGCAGTTTGCTTGGAAGTGGATGATGAGCTTCCATCAAGGAAATCATCATCCTTCTTTCTTTACGCCCTATATAGGCCCTAGCAGTGGATCACAGGATTTAACAGGGACATTTATATCACTTCAAGATAGATAGAAGGAAAGGCGTAGCAGGGTATTGTAGACAACACCGGATAATCCATCACTTGGATTAGCGAGCAGACTATTCTCCCTTCCTATTCTCGTCAGTAAGGACTTGACAGACAAGAAATTATACTGTGTGGAACCCAAACTATAAAAAGTGTACTGGAACTATTTCTGGAGTGATTGAGCTGTGGTTTGTGCTGTTTCCTGCTGTGTCTAATGCTCTGCATATTGCAGTTCTGTTCCCCTGACATCAGCCCTTGCCAAGAGGACGATTAGTTAGGAGAAGGACCAGTTGTCTGGCATACATTAACAAATTCACCTTTTCCTCTAAACCTCAAGAGACAATGAGGCATAGACTAATGTTTAAAAAGTTAGTATACTAACATGGCAACTTTCAGGTAGACAGATATTCTCAAGCTGTGTTAAAATTATCAGTGAATCCATTCTTTAATGAATTATTGAAATTTACTCTCATCTTAATGAAGGTCATAGAAAACTAAGTTTGACTTCAAAATTTATTTGTCTCCGGTATTTCTCAAGATGTTGCATCTGAGATAGGAATCAGTAAGTTAATTCACAATGCTGATATATTACAACAACTTGGCTTCAAGAAAAGAACATTTAAATATTTCCGTATTTAAAAATGCCTGAGTTTATTTTGAATGTTATTCATAAAGAAAAATCTCTTACCAGTGTTCAGTGCTCATTAAATGTTACAATGTTCTGAGAAATCAGTATTATTCCAGTGCAAGTGGCTGGGTTTGGAATCTGATAATTTCATTTCTTGAAATCAGAATATGAAATTAATTAGTAACAAAACAGTATTTACCACTTAATAGAATCTCTATTTCTGCTTTCCTGTGTGTTAATTTTTTAGATCTGAATTTTCATATTGATAACTTTTCTTTGATTTCTTACTGAGTTCATTATCCAGTTAATCTGTCGTATCATGAACCTAAGCACGTACATAATTATTTTCATTATTTCCCAATAATAGAAAAGAACTCTAAGTAATATTCAGCCAAAAAATGGCAATCTAATCTTATCTTGCTTATTCTGCTCTAATTTGATCTTGCTTATTCTGATATAATTCCAAAAATCACATATTCAGTTGCGTATCAAGATATTCTCAAAATTACAGGAGCTACTAATGGTTTGGAGAATTTTTCAAATCCTTTTAATGCCATTATTTACAGAGAATGGTTTTATAAGGATATACATGTTTCCATTATTTCTGAACCTGATACAATGAAATATATTCTAGAGTTGTTAATCCGTTTTTGTGGATGAGTCGAAATCATCAAAATATTTTTAAATATCTATCACATCCAGTGATGTTCCATGTTCATCACATTATCTGGGTAGTTAGCTGGAAGCAAATAGCCAATTTTGTATTAATTTGTGAACACGCAGCGTTAACAGTTTCAAATGATGCTAATGATGCAAATGCAAAAAATGCTCGTTATAAAATTAAAATCAGTGACAGTATACCAATATTGTATTTTGAAGTATTCCTAATGCAGATCTATTGGTGTCTTGAAAGTGATCTAGTAAAGATTATTGCTCTTTCAACTGTAATGACAGGCTAACCATTTGAAATATCTGCTATTTCTGGGAATAATTTCTTACATGCCGTGGAAGACCTATGGGTGAATTTGAAAGGAAAAAAACAAACGTTTGGGTTTATGTCACTCTCATCTAATTAACATGAGCAACTGTTTAATTATTTTTTTTCTGTAGATGTTATTGTGTCACTTTACAGAAATGCATGCATTTTACGATACAAAAATATTTTAAGAAGTCTGTTCTCTCATGTTATGCTGGGATTGTTTTTATATTCTCCATTTGTCTTATGTGTTACATCTGAAAGGCCAGGATGAGCAGTTGAGAAGCTCATCTTGCATGGATTTGCATTTTAGTGGCAGGTAAAACAGTTCGTTGAGATGCTATTTAAATAATTAATATTACGTGAGATGGAGAGCACTGCAAGATGTTGTAGCCAAAAAGTGACTTTCAAAAAAGATTCCTAAAATGTAATCGTGCAGAAGTCTCACAGAGGCTTGAAAATCAGAATATTATTTGCAGATGGTTTTAGGTATTAATTTCTTTCTAGACTGTCGCAGTGCCCTTCTCGGAGCAGCAGCTCCGTCCCCCCAAGCTAGCTCTGACACTGCCATCAGTCAGGGAACACTCCTCTGGATCCTGGGAACCAGAGGAGCAGCCAAGGGGGTTTGCCCCTTATCACAGGACAGACCTCGCCAAAGACAGAGGGAGTTGGGCTCAGCTGGAGGGCAAAGTCCAAGGTGTTTACTCAGTCCCACCCGGGAACATCCCAACCCCAGGGAAGCTGCTCCAGCCGAGCCGCCCGGGCCGTGAGCTCCGGGATTAAATACAGGGGAGGGACTAAGGGAGGAGACAAACCAACATCCAGTGAGGGACAAGGCGGGAGTGGAACAGGGTTGGAGGGACATTCAAAGAAACCAATGAGAACATAAAGGGAGGAAGCTCCTCAGCTCCTGCCCTATCATTCGAGGTCCTTACTGGAACTCTCTAGAAGCCAGGAGGAACAATGGAATGACAGGCAGAGCCCGCAGGAGGGGACTGGGAGGAACATGGGAGGATTGACAGGGAAGAGGGGCAGGGGCAAACCTTAGAACATAACATTTCTTAGGGGAACAGGGGAGTGCAGAACAAACCCTTACAACAAAAATAAATATCATAAAATACAATATGAAAATAAATAACACAGAGCACAATGCAACACTAGACAGTTTTTCAAACTTCAGATGGTAGTCTCAGAAGAAAAAGGACTTTCAAGGACTGGTACAGGCCCCTCAAGTTCTTGATTTTCCTTCCAGTTCCATTGAGCAGCTCTGATACTCTGTAGCTCAGTATCAGTATCAGAGTATCAGTAGCTCAGTCTGAGTAGAATTCCCTCCAAATCACAAGTTACTTAGGTGGGGTGAAGTGTTTCAAAGACTTTGATGAGACCTTTCCTTGGATATTTCCAGGTTTTGAGCAGAGAAACCATTTTCCTAATGCCTGTGATACTTTATTCTCTGTGGAACAGTCAATGAGACACTGAAGAATATTAATATGCAGACATGATAAGCAGTTGCAGTTTATGAAAACGCCAATTAAACCGAGTAGTAATTATCTTCCATACCTTGGCTTTTCCTTGCCAGCCTTAGAAGTACTAAACCACAGAGTGAGCTGATATCAAAAGAGGTACAAATCCACTCAGGCTTCAGACTCCTGGAGTAAAATTCAAATAATGGATTTGTATTTCATTAGTAGTTGGTCTTTATAAACCAGGTTTCTTTACACTGAATTTCATACTGAAAACAAGGTTTAAGTCAACAATATGTTTGTTGGTGTTGCTTTGAGAACAAATGATTCATTCATTCATTCATTCATTCCTTTGCTCCTATTAATGACTGAAATGCATTATTTCCCTTAAAGTGATAGGTGTGTGATAACTCTAATGGACAAACCAGGTAGTTCCATTTTGGCTTGTCATTGAAAAGTAGAAATAAAAGGAAGGAACAAACTTCAATCTCTGCTCCATTTTGGTTTCTGAGCACTGGGAAAAATTCTTTTAAAATTTATTTCCCCTTTTTTCTTCTTCATTTTAGGTTCTGAAGGAAATGTTCACCTTTTTAGCCAGCAGGTGGGCAATAAATATTCCTTTAGAGTAGGGGAGACAGTATAATGGGTGTATAACAGCAGTTGTCTCCATCTGTTGCCTTCTCCTCATTTTGCATTGTAATTTTCCTTTAGTATGGAGTTGCTATACTTCTTTCCTTTTCAGACCACGCGCCTTTGTTCTGGATAACATCCTGGACAGGAAGACAAATACAGCTTGTGATGGAGAGAAAATATTGTCTGTGATTTCTTTTTGAGCCCTGATAGCAATTTCTGGAAATGTAATAATTTCTTTAATGCCAATTTTTAAACAGCTAAACTTGCAAACAGACTAGGGGAAAAAAATAAAATTCAGTGTTATAGTATTAAATGTTAAGAAAACCAAATCAAGGATTTGAAGCCTTACCAAACTAATAAAGTGATTCTTAATTGCCTCTGTAAGGATCTTTATTGACCTTAGTTTTCTATATATGTGATGAGACCCTTAGCAGGAATAAGAAGTTACTATGGCCCCCCAGAAATACCCAGTGTTGTTTTAATATCCCTCTGAGGCTCATTGAAGACAGAAAAGATACAAACCATCATGGAGCATTGCTGAGATGGTCAAACTAAGTTTTCCCTTTTATTTTGAAGTTATGAAGTGAATGCTTCTTACAGATTTCTGTCATGCGAGCAATGCTGACAGACTTGATTATCAAATCTGACATGTTAATGAGTTATTTAGGGTTTGTTATAAGGAAAAGTAAAATCAAGGGAAACTAGCCAGTAATGTTTTCTAGGAGAACCATGATTTCTGGGATTCTCAGGAGAATTGTGATTTTAAATTCTTGTCTGTGGGAAATTGCCCCGACTTTGTGTGTTGTGATTGACCTTGATATTTTCTCAGATGGGTTCTCATTGCTGATCAGGATGAGCTTAGGTCCTAAAATCCCAAAATAGCAAGCAGTACTTTTAAGTAATTTTACTTGTAGAAATATGAAAGTGGAAACCTTCCTGCATCGCACAGATTAAGGACAACAGCGCCAAATATCTCTACAGCCCTTCAAAGGTCATTCTCTGAGCATTCCTTTCTATGAAAAAGAACTTCACTGTATTCTCAGTAAAGCTGCCAAAAATTATATTGGTGCAGATGTAAATAAATACTGTTAATGCTTTAATCCTCTAACGGAACTCAACTTCCATAATCTGCAGAGGGAGAGTACCATGGGGAAAAAAGCAGATTTGAGTTATGACTGGAAATGTAAGCTTTGAAATAGGAGATTGTTAGAAGGTACACTGCACTTCATAAGTAATTTGCTCAGTGCTAGGAAGCTGGCAGCTGAGATTTCAGTGAAATATGAGGAGAAAATAATATCAAAAAATATGATCTCTATATACTTTTACAGGCCAAGCACAAATACAAAATTACTCTCTGTTATGACAGTGTGAAATATAAAATGTAAAGCTGAATACAATATCCTGGCAAGTAAACAGTCAGAGGAGACAATCTTACCTGAAGTGAGTGTATCAGAAGGTTCATGTGGTGTTTCAAGCCTGTAACGTTTGAAGAGATCAAAATTCTCCAGACCTTTGTTCTCCTGTGCTTTCCTACATTGCCAAAAGCTAACAGAGAAAAGACTTACAGCAACTAACATTTAAAAGTATCTCAATAGCTCGCTGTTCAAGTAGGTCTATGTTAATGATTGAGAATGACAGAAATACTGGAAGGAGAAATATTCAGGGTGCCAAAGATACATCCTGTTCAACTGTTCATCTCTTTTCTTCGTACTACTTAAAAAGTGGAGTTTGGGAACCACAAGTTTTATTTTAGATCATGCTGCAGATGTGCTCTGTAGTTCTCCAATAACTCAAGGAGAGGTAAACAAACTTTTATTCCCCAATCTGTAGATAAGGTTGGAAAGTGACAGATGAGGTCTGCTTTCTGACAGTGTAATTATTGGAGGTCAGAGCAGGGACAGCGTAAACTGATAATTATTCACAAACAACATTGCAAGGGTAATTGAATGGGTTACACTCTGCCAAGACAAATGTTAAACTGCTTGAAGGTAGGGAATATTCTCATGGATACATTTTTTCTCCTTAAGGGTCTCGTTCAAAACCAGTTAAAGTCAGCGGCTGATGGTTAAAGTCAGTAGGCTTGGTATCAAGATCTGAAAAGTGCAGGGTGCCTGAGTTTGTCTTTCTTTCTTTGGAAGGAGTGCAGAATACACTAGAAATGATTTATCTCAGCTAAAGCCTTCACCATAGGGGCAATGTGTTTACTCTACCATTCCTTTGTTTGTTTAAATTACTCCTACACGTTTCCACATGTTCTACATGTGTTAATTTGCCTATTATTTCACAGAAGAAACATTGCCTTCTCTATAAGGATTGTCATTTGAAGAGAATAATTCTTCTCATTGTAGTCCTCTTCTCTTTCCTTAAGTACCACACTGACCTGCCACGTTGGACCTAGACCACGGCCTCACGTCACAAAGGCAAATAAATGGATTGAAAAGGCTCCTGGAAAGACTCTGGTTTTGGCTCCTGCAAGTAAGAGTTTTTCAGTTTTCAGTAAGACTGGAGGGAGAGGGGAAACTGGAAGGATGACAAGACAAACGATGCATAAGCATTCAAGTTACAAATTGTTGTCTCTGTGCATGGCATACCAGAGAACAGTGTTTTGTTTTCCTTGGGACATCAAAATCCAATTGCAAGTATAGAAAAGGAAAGTATTTCAATTCTTTTTGCTTGCCACCACTGAAAGTTCTTAGTTCTTGATGGTCTGAGCATTTTTACAGTTCAGAATTGGTCACTAATATTAGGACATTCAGATTTGTCATCTGACATGTTCTGAAAAATTGGGCTCTGTGGCAGCATAGTGCTGATCCTCAATCCATCTCAGCATAAAGAAGTGACAGATACTCCCTCTCCCCTCTCTCTAAAGCTAAACATCTCTTTGCAAGTACTGTGTGAAACAGAGAAATTTGCCTGTGTTATTCTGATAGATGTTTATTTCTAACGGCAGCTGCTTAAATGGCTTGGCTAAGGTAACACTTGGTGTAAGTAAAAATGGATCCAGATCTGATCCCCTGTTCTTCTGGATATACTTTACATGTGTTTGTTATTTTAATGGTTCAGTTCTTGAACAGAATTTTTTTAAGAAACAGAACTTATACAGAGCAGTTCAATGTTTCTTTCTTTTTCTTCTTCCTGGCAAGGGGCATTCTTAAATTAGACCCATTAAAAATCTATTTTATTGCAGAGATTGCACATGCCAGACTTCTTTTCTCTCACTAATGTGAAGCTGGAGAAACAGAAGTTTCACTACATTAATGGATTGTGCAGAACATGCTCAGCTACCCTCCAGCTTACAAGGCAAAATGTAGCAGCATACAAAACTATAATAAAGGGAATTGAGCTGCAGGAGGGTGTAATAAAATGATAGCAAATGAAATCTAGCGGCATATCACCACAACAAGTAATTCCTAACTGAATTCACCCATCAAAACTCTGCTGCCCTCTGTAAGACAAACGAGTTGTTGAAGCCTGCCCTGAAGGCTTTGTGATGATGATGCATTGGTGAGGTAATCACAATCAGTAGCAGGGACCTTCCGAAGTGTGAGATTTACATGTACCAGAATTGTGCTCTTGTTGGAAATGCTGGGATCTGCAAACATTTCCCTCCAAATTTCACATATGGAATCCCTCTGTTAAAAATGAAAACTCTTGGCAAGCTGGCACTCCCTTAATTTCGATTATTCCTTAAACAACAAAAAAAAATCCTCTAAAAGGCCAGACAACTTCGTCATACTTACCTGTTTCACAGTGTACAATTAGTTGCATGCATTGAAAGATGCAAGATTACCATCAGTACTATGACTCATTATGTGAAAATACATTCCTAGTGAAAGAAATTATTAAATCCATGCTGGATTATTGTCTTGATATTTTTATCTTTTTAAAAGTTTCTGTGAGAAAACCCTGACCATAAAACAAGGAAAACTCTTAGCTGGATTAAAGGAATAAGTTTCAGGATGACTCCCTTTATGAAGGGCATCCTAATTAAGTGTTTGTTGTACAATATTTGAGTAATGAATGAAAGAATTGTATGGAATGTAAACAAAAATATTTTAAAGCATTTCAAAAGTTTTAAAGTTATTTGACGAAGATTTAGGTATTATCTACTTTGTTTTCTTCTTGGAAGGATGAAAGGAAAACTGTCATGCTGCATCACAGTAATTTGTGTCAGTAAGGTCATTGTTACACAGAGAGTGTAGCAGTAGTCACTGTTTGAGGAATTCCTGGCCAATTTATCAATATCAGAGTTTTAATACTTCGATTAAAATCAGAGGCATATGTCAAGTGGAACCTTGATTTTCTTGCTTGATGATAATAGATATTTGCCAAAATGGATCTACAGAGTTTCCTTTTTCACAAGCTGAAAATATGTCGTATTGAGGCACTAAGCCAGAGACTTTGAATCAGCTGGCAGAATGACAAAAAGCAGAATTATATATAAGGGAAAGAAGTAAAGTTTCTCTTGGATGAAAGATCAAAATGGTTTCTGGCAAAAGAAATACCCATTGCCAAGGAGATTTGTGAAGGCTGATCTTTGCTCTCAGCTACCAGCACATCTGTCAGTAGTTGCTAGTAACAACTTCTGCAGTGGAGTCACACATGTCTATGTGGCCTTTGTCCTTCTCATTAAAACAACCTTAATGCTCTAGTAATTTGCATGAGAGTGACCATTCCTAGTTATTTTCTGAAATATTCAATTTGTGCAAAAACATTACTAAACTCTCTATTAATAACCTTTCTATAGTCCATGTGCCAGATCTGTCTTCATTTCTATTTAATTTCAACTCCCCAAGGGATAAAATTGAGTCCTTTCTCAAAGCATATGAAAAAAAATGATAAAATGTTTTGGTAAGCTTCCTTACTGTCAGGTGATCCTGCTGATCCTCATTTATCAGAGGTGGAAGAAATAATATAAATAAAATGTTTCCAGCAATTTAAGTGGTTATACAATAATCTACTCTCACCAAGCATATAGGTCACTTCAGAAGTCAGATCCTCAGTAAGGGAGTAGCTGACTTGAAAATGAGATAATAAAAAATGAAAATTGAGAATTTAGACTCAAATTAATTATTGTAGAGGTTCAAGCCTACTTAGGTGGCAGACAATATGTATTGCTTTGGAATAATCCCCTGGAATGTCATATATGAAATAGCACAGGAGAATGGTTAGGAAAATAATACTGAAAATGAGAAACTGACTGTTCCAAGGCCAGCAATACCTGAAACTCTGAAAAAGATCAGTTTATCAATGTAGGTAATACAATAATGCACACGCACAACAGGTCTCACAAAACCATATTTGAGTTCTCATTCTCCTATTCCCAGCTTCCAGCTCCCAATTCATACTTTAGCTGGTTTTAGCTGGCACTTGAGTTTACATTTTGAAAGGTAATGGTGATGCAAATTTGTGGCTTGCCAGTCATTCCTTGATCTTGGTTCAAACCCGAGAGGAGTAGGGAGGGTGATGGGAAAGCAATGATCATCCATTACCTCGTAACATGAAATCAGACACGATTTCTGCCCATCAAAGAATGCTTTTTTCAGGCACAGCACAGACAAGCTGAATATGTCCTGTCCTCGAAAAACAGGTATGAGCCTTTATATTATGTTATGAAAGCAACACTACTATCAACATAACAGAAAGCAAAGTAATACTGCTGAAAAATAACACGCTAATTTCTACAGACATCTTCGGAGTCCAAATCTTGAAATTCAAGGAGAGTTTGCACACTGGTGAAGATGCTGATTTTGATTTCAAACAGAAAGTGAAATAAACGTGCCTGAGGAAAAGTTTTTGCACAGATATATGCAGTTAACCCACTTCCTCACCTCTGTTTCCTGGTCACAGTGTTTTCCAATTAGATTTCTATTTCGTACAGTTTCTATAGCAAGGAATTTGCATAAAAGAGAAGGAGAGGGAGATTTTCAAAGCACCCTTGCTAATTAGGTGTCCAGCACTCATTGATTTTGAATAGGAGCTAGGTCCCTCAGAACTCTTCATGCCTTTGAAAAATTCTCCTGTAATCTCTCCCAGTTCTCTGTACTGCCTCTAGCCTTCAAAGACTTCAAGTCCACAGAAGAGACAGTGCAAGATGCCTGGCCTGCATTACCCTTCCTGTCAGAATTGCTATTTACCACTGGAAGGTTTCAAAAGGACAGCCCATAGGTTGAGAGAAAGAACTTTGGGGCTCTTAATGTTTTGCACATTAACTCCTTACCTGCTACAATGCCTGCTTCAGTGTAACTTTAAACATAGAGTTTCAGTGTGGATTCAATACACCTGACAAAACATTAAGAACCACGACTTAATTCTCAAGGCTTAATCAGTTTAAGAAACATTAAGAAAGAATCACAGATTTAATTATTCTGCTGTTTTCTAAAACTATGACTCATTTGTTAGGCTAGACAAGCTGGGAATTAGTTATTTCATGTACCATGCTCAAATATCAAAGATTAAATCTCCTATATTTAAAAAATACAATGTATTATTTTTCTTTTTAAAATCTATTTTACCGGCCAGTATTCAACAACTATTTTCTTATGATTCTAAATATTCTCCTGGTCCTTCTGCAAACCTGCTCAAAAAACAGAATAAAAAGAAATTAGTCTTTTCAGAAAGATTTTTTAGGAAAAGATTTTGTTTATTTTAATAGCTAAAGGGATATACAGCAGACAGGGAATGTTCTCTGTCACACACCATTGATGCAGGAAAGCAAAATTTGTTCACCTCTCACTCATAACTGTGGGGGACTTCTTGACTTCTGGGATAGGGAGAAGGAAAGAGGATTCTGTTCTGCAGGTATCACTAGTAACAGGTACACACCTCTCATCCTGTATATCTTAATAAAGGCACAGCTTGCAATAAAATGCAAATTATGACTCTAAATGTAATTCCACACCACTGGAAATGACACAGGAGTGCTTCTTATTTTGCACAGGTGAAGTTCCTCTAAAATTTAGAAAGTAAGAAAGACTTCATTCCTAGTTAGGCTCTAAAAACAGGTAGGAATTCTTATTAATGCCTAGTTGAATGCATTGCTGAACAAGTGTAATCACATCATGTGCAATCAATTTAGAAAGGACCTTGTTCTCCTATCTGTTCACTCATCTATGGTGAAATAATTGCTTCCTCAGAATGAAATGTTAATAATGGCCCTTTATATTTTGAATGCAACTAAAATGTGACGTTCAAAATAAGCCCCTTCACTTACAGCATTCTATTCATTCAGCTGCTTGCACAATTCCAGTTGAAGTTTCTGGGTTTATGTCACAAGGATTTCCTAAATCATACGTGATGATGATATTTCTTCTCAAAAAGTTAGCTGCAGTTTTGGTGCTTCCAATTTTTAGTCAGAACAAGGAAAACTAAAGCTAATAAAAAAACATTTCCATGGTTTCATCTCATCTCAATCTGCAAATTGGATGTCTCCATTGATCTAAGAAATTACAGCAAAAAACCCCCAAATTAACAACCCTAAAAAACCCCACCAGAACAAACCCTCATATTATTATTGTCCACGTATGCAGCAACTGGAATGTACCAGGCCTATTCCAGGTGTGATCTCAGCTACTAAGAGGTAGGTAAGAGTCCATAAAAACCTCTGAACAGCACGGTGACAAACATTCATCAGGACGCTGATTTTCTCTACAAGTGTTCAGTGCACACATTCATCCTGTGGTGAACAGCCAACAAGAATTACAGCACCATTTCTATTCCAATTCTTGAAAAAAGAACCTGAAAGTAGTGGTGTAACATTCAAAAAGTTTAAAATTAACTACACTCGTTCATTCAAATCATAAGAATAAAGCTAAATATGGAGTATTTAAAAGTACTTCTGCTGTACTTCTGTTATTTCAGCTTTTCAACAAGTTTCCAACATTACTCAGATGTAAATAAATATACTTTTAAAACACTTTTATGGAAAGGAATATGTTTAATGATCTGGATTATGCAATAAATATAGCCTTTTATCAGAACACAATCAAACCATTAGTGCTGCAGGAATTTTGCTAGGATTGTAAGATGTTACCTTCCCTTTTCATTAAATCAGTGGTAAGAATAGAAAGTTATTTTAAATCATTCATCTCCTGGCTCACTGGCAGTCACAATGTCTTTTATTTGGTCTTAAAACTAGCAGTGAGGCTTTAAAGACATTTCTGTTAATATAAATGAAAAAACACTGTCTGATTTTTAATTGACAGAAGTTCTTGAAATGTTAAGTACATATTTCTCTTTTTTGCCATGGCTGTTGTGTGTGTATTGCTGTATTTTCTGAGCTTTCAAGGACATAGAAAATTAAAGTCTTACTAATGTCCCTAGACTTTGTTAGATAAATAATTTTAAAGGATTTTTATATATTTAATTTACCTGGGTTTCTTTGCAAAGAATGAAAATATATGGCACTGCCACCTTTGTGACTGAGACAATCGTTTTTACTGCAGTTTTCCAGCTAACCTGCAATGTCTGTTCTGAAATAATGTACACACGATTGCCTGCGGCGTATGCAATGAGTCTGAACATGTCTTTTGTTCTAAATTTTCCAAAATAAATTGAATGAAAGCCCAGTGTTTGCTGACATTACAGCCATAAACAAAACATGGTGAGTCAGGCCAGAGTTCAGGAAAGGGTAGAAAAACAAGGAGCCTTTTTCCAGGATTTTTTTTTCATACATTTTCAGGTTTGCTTACATCAGAGATTGCCCTCAAGCCTACAGGAAGGTATTTCATCACTTGCTTGTAACATTTTATGATTTTCAGAAAATATTGCCTTTGTGTTTGATCCAACGTTAGGAAAAGGATCATTTCCATTTCTTGTTCTGCATCATTTGAGCCTCCTGAGGTAAGGAAATTGAAAGAACCCTTGCAGTCATTGTAGGCATACTATGCAGATTTCTTCCAGGCATGCTACTGACTAATTAATTCTGTTTAAAGCAAGATGAAGTTTAATCTCACCTAATTATAACTAATACAAAGGTCACAATACAGATAATTTTCTAGATCTGCACTTGGAGTTTCTCTCCCTTTTGACATCACAGGGGACCTTGGAGAGCTCTTTCCTGAATTTCTTCTACCAGTGTTTAACAAAGTAAATCTTTGCTAGTTTCGTGTCTTGACAGTGACTTTTGATAATAAAAAAAAAAAATCTTTTTTTCTAAAATATTGTAGCCCAAGAAAAAAGGATGATCAAAAAATTACCTCTAGGTTTGTGGGTACAATGGTAAGTAGTTAATTTTCAGATTTTCTTTTTCTGTTGACTTGAAGTGATTATTGAAAAGTAGCACATTCTGATCGATAAATTCACTGTAAGGAAAACATTTACATGTTTTATACAGACCTAAGTCCCTGGCATGGAACAACAAAGGTACCACAAGTGAATGCATTTCACTTTATTGCAGGAGATGTGAGATTCTTCAAGGGGAGAAATTCAAATAGGTAACACTTCAAATGCAGGGAACTTTCTTGAAACTATTAAATTAATAACGAGTTTAACATTAAAAACCACCCGAACTTTTATTATTTTGATGACTATAGGGTGCTGATTTGTCTCATTTATTTAGAACAAGAAACAATTTAAAATGTGATAGCTTTGAGTTTGCTTGATCTGTTTTCTTAACAATTCTTCATAACCCAGAGTGAGGGTCGAGGATAAGGAAGGTAGGAGGTGAAGATGGTAGGGCAGTATCACCAATTCAATTTAATCTTAAGTTCTAAAAGCCTTTTCAAAATCAAATCAAATATAGAGGGAAAAATTAGCATAAGAATCAGCAGCAATAAAAATAAAGAGAAAGAATAAAGTAATTGCTTTTCACTAAAGTTTAAAGCAAAGCAATAACAGAAAACATACTGCAGCTTAGAGAATTATTTTCCATTGTGGTGATTCATTTCTAGCCTATATAATAGGTGTTGTTTCCCTGCTTTGTAGTAATGCATTCATTGCATGCCCAATTTAGAGCAAAGTTAGCCACAGAATTCTTTATAAATATACAACAGTCATTCTTCAGCTCATCTTCAATGTTACATCAGCATGACAACCCAGAGGGTAACAGTGTAGCACAACAAGAAAATGTGCACAATCCTTGTCTAATACTGTCTTATTAGCTGAAAGAATTGGCAAAAATTACAGCAGTTCCATTGCATACATCATTAGTCCAGTTTCCAGTCCCTTTAGAATCAGCATTAAGATGCTTGTTTGGAAAGAGTGCAGTGTGAGAAGCATATGCTTTTCAAATGCATGCCCTGGATAATGATTAATGTTGTACTAGGAACACTGATCTGGCGCCGGTCTTTGTGTCTTGGTGCATGTCACATGCTGTGAGTCCAAACGTGTCCTGTCAAATAGCAATAACTGGTGAGACCGCTCTGATCTAACAATACTTCTCCACAGTCTTTGTGTCATGGACAAGGTGAGAGAAAGCTGTATCCATTTAGGCCAATGAAGTAGCACTGCAGAAAGGTGGGCTCAGCTGTAATTAAACCCAGCAGCAATTTGCCACTGTAAATTCTTACCCATTTAGTGGTCACTCGTCAGTACATTAATTCTCAGAAGAAGAAAGATCTGCTGGTTTACTGAAGGTACAGTGGTGAAGAAAAAACCTTTTTAACTAATGTAGGTAGCTAGGTAACTAATTTTCTCATTCTTAAACTCTAGGAATTTCCAGAGTATTCTAGAGCAAACAAACAGCTAGGAGTTTTCAAAGACATCTTTGTCTTACTCTGCTGACTGCCTATGAAACTCTCACATTAATTTTCACTGCCCCAGTCTTTAGGGAACTTAAAATTAAGGTGAAATCTGGGTACATTTGTAAACACTTCCAAAACACTACATTTTTTTCAGGTGAGTGAATTATGATAACTCATTTACAAGAAATTGTTAAGAGAAACATTTGAAATGAAACTTTTGTTTCAGGAAGCTTTTAAAACATCTGTTCTTTAAAAGGTTATCAATTGTATATTGCGTAGGTACTTACCTGTAAATACGAGGAATGCAGTATGTATATTTACTGGTTAAAAAAAATAAAACATTATAAAATATGTCACTCAAAATAATAGTCAAAAAAAGATTGATTCTGCCACTTCTAACATGCATTTTCCTACTGTCATGAAATGATTCTTACAGCCCTCTCAGTTCCTATGGATTGTCTGTTGAAGCAATTATATGAGGAAACAATCTATCTGTCTGGAAATGCCATTGTCAAAAAAACCCAGACATATTTTCAACTCTGGGATGTAGCAGTGATGAAAACCTAACAGTGCTGAAGTCAGTGGCAGAATTGTCTGTGAGTTCAGTGGGACTGAGGTTTCATCTCAAAGCTTCCAATTTCCATGATTTTATATATTCATTTTCAACCCTAAAAGGACACGTCAAGAAATACAAGCATTTAGTTATTCTGATGCACAGACCAGGAGAGCAGGCCAGGCCATCTGGCATCCAAAAAAATATTATGATTACTGGAGACTTGTTTCCAAAATATGACTTGCTGAATTGGTATTTCCATTTCAGCAAAAACAAACAGGTTAAGAGCTTTCTCTTTGAAGTTGGTGTTATTTCTGCACAATACAACAGATGGAAGTGCTCTTCACCCCACTCATCACTAAGCAGGAGGATTCAGCCTTATTTTGAGAAGTCTACCAGCTGAAGTTACAGCTTCATCAGGAACATATTCTAACTTCTGGTATCACTTCTTGAAAAAGTTACAGCTTTGTGCATTGTGTTTTGTCTGGGAAATGTTCCAAGTTTCAGAGACCTGCTCTCCACTAATTTAGAGTGGATGTCATTTGAAAAGTGAAATGTCTTTCTAATAAGGGGTTGCAAAGTCGTAGCAAATAAACGCAGTCAACAGTGCACAAAATGACACATCTGTGGCCAAGTACACCTTTGTGGGAAGGCACTTGCTCTTAATTAGTTGCCTAGGAATCTGCTGCTCCTTGACAAGGTCTCCTCACTGCAGATTGGTTACAAAGCGGAATTGTTTTAACCTCATTTTTTGAAATAAAAAAAAAAATACGGATGCTGTTAATGTGATCAGCCAAAAAAAAAGCGATTGATTCAGCTGCCACCGTGTTGACTTGACTCTTAGACCTCCAGTATAAAATGGCAGTGGCCTTATGTCCAACTTGGATTCCTCCCTTAATTCCATTTTCTTTGTAAGTGCTTAGTATTAAAGGGCAATAACTCTTTTTTTTTCTCAACAGTCAACAAATTCATATAAATCATATCTGTATCATTCACATTTCTAGGCTGGACTGGACAAGATATTAACTCTTAATGTTCCTACCAGTATTGGACAGCAAATCACATTCTAATGAGCGCACCATGAAAAGAGCAAACATGATGTGGTTTTGGACTATATGCCTAGATTCAAGACATGAGGAGAGGTGGTAATAATAATATTTTGCCCTGTAGCTGTAGAATAAGTAAATGTACAGAGAAAGAACAAAAAAGAATGGAACCAAAAAGAAATAGTAATACCACATTCTGATAGGTGGCAGTATTGGGAATACTGGTATAAACCATTTTTCTAAGGCATGTAGAAATGCTGAAGATACTTATTTAAGAGCTTCTGCTATAAAAGTTTAATAACAGAATAATATTACAAAACTGAGCAAATAAGCCAGCCATTGAAATTACCACTATAACTATATCTATTTGGCGGTAGAGTGCTATTGCCAGTAAAGGTACAACCTCTGCACTCAAGTCAATGAAAATATTTTAAATATAAAGTGCCATAGCAACCAAACCAGAAAAAGTTGTGCAGCTCTAGGAGAGCCAATAAATACCACTGATTTTTATTACTCTGAGAACTGAGGAATTAAGAAAGCTGCAGTTGCAGTTGAATTTTTTTTTGGAACTGAACTTGATAGGTGGAATACAATGGAACTGAATTCATTATAACCTTCTCTGTTAAAAGCTATGCTTTGCTGGCTAAAACTGTGACCCGGGCAGAAAAGAATTAAGGCATTGGAAAATCTCTGCTTCCTTCTGCCCCTCAAGTCATTACATGTATAAATACTTAGGAGAGAGGAAGGTAGTGTAAGACACACTGAGATAAAAGACAAGTATTTTATGACAAATTAGCCTCAGATATTACAGGAGTCTCTAGCAGGAAAATAGAAGAGTACAAAAAGATTTTACCATGGCGGTAATTTAAACCATTCTTCCATGCTGTATTCTGGCTGAGTGCTCAGGACTGCCCTTGGTGCATTCAAGTAGTAGAAGAACTTCTGTGGTTTCTCATTACTAATTGGTGGGACACAAAATATCTGTTTATTGTAATTTCATTTCTCCAGCCCTAGGCTGTGGAAATGACCAATCTTAAAACACATTTACAAAGGGCTGTAAGTGTAATTAATAAGCAAACCTACTCTGCAGTATAGGTGGAAAAGCCCACATCTTAGGTCAAAGATGTCCAATATACTTTCAATCTTGTCTAACACATTGGGACTTTCTGATTTGTATTTCTTGAAGGCAAAATCTGAGAAACTGAAGAAGTATTTGACTTACTTCAGTTTAAATAAGAAAGTGGTCTCTGTACTCGGCTTCTGCAGCAATCTGCATCTTGTGGTCGTATCAAATCCTACAGATATTAATTTAGATGGCAAGGAAAAGTACAATGAGGAGCAAAGTTTATCAGTCAAATAGATAAAAATAACAATCCCTCTTCAAAATATATGATTTCTCCAATGAGTACCTAATTTACACATAAAAAATAGTTATTGTTAATTAAATATCACATAATTGTTCAAAGTGCGCTTACTGATACTTGTGGTGTACTTAAGTCATAAACAACACAGTCAAGGAAGAATAATTTGAGACACATTTGCTTGGGCTTGCTGCTACTAGAATATACCTGCAATTGTATTTTGCTTCCTGAAAATGGGACGTACGTGGGTAGCTCCGTTTCTGGCTGTAGTACCAGCACAGTAGCAGGGCTGTTCTCCTCTACAACTAAGAAAGATGTATGCAGTGTTTGTTTTAAGTTATTATTTTATTTCCTGATTTAGAATCAAGATCTGTGATTTAGAATCAAGATGTCCACAGAGTGGACATCTTATCACTTTGGTGTTTTGGTAAACCAGAAGCAACTGTTGAAAAAACGCATTCCTCTATTCTCAACAGTAAAGTTGATTTCTTCTCCTAAGGCTCACTTTGTGGCTAGAAAATTTTATACAGACAGCTGTATATCTTACTTTTGTTTGCGTTGTTTTCTGATGTTGATCTTTACTAATTCTTCCTTGCAATGTTGATCTTTGAATTTGAATGAATAGACAGTTTATTGTGGATGAAGAGGAAAAATGCACGCAGAGGATGGAGAGGGGGGGAAGTTGGAATGTTTTGTGGCCTTTTGATTCTGTCGTAGCAATTTAATTTCTAACCAGAGACTTTATTTATTATCCTGGCATCACCTGTCATCCTGATGAGGATGATTACAGTGCAGAACGTATGTACTTCCTTTAAACTAAAAATAGGCTCCTTTAAGCTCTGTGGCTTTTCAGGATGTCTTTCATTTTTCTTTGACAACCTAGCACTGGTTTTCATTTCAACTCAGGAAATAGCCGATAAAATACCAGTAGACAAATCATGGTCAGGGACCATGATTTTTAAAAGCATTTAATGATGCAATTTTTGTAGTGGGACAGCATGTTTTCTAAAGGTTTTGTGTGTAAAGTAGCTACTAATCAAAAACTTCAATATGTAACAAACTACTGAAACAAAATTGAATTTACCTCTTTTCATAAGAAGCATCTGTCCACAATGATGGAAATTAGAGATATCTTAGCAAAATCGAGTGCTTTGAATCACAGAGCTAGAATCCTGGGTGATGCACTAAACACTGTGAAACCCAGCTGGAAGTTCTTATTTTCATATTCTATTACAAGCTTGATGGATAAGGAAGTCATGGTTGACCTTCCAGGAAAAGCAAATCATGATTTTTTTTTTTCAGGAGCATATATTATGTGCCCACTGGATTCATTATTTATCTGGTATGAAGAAATCATACACATGATTTCTGTTGAAGACCATGTGTAACTGTATATATTTCTGCTTGGGTTGAGGGTTTTTTTTAATAGTACTATTGTGTGGATTGCCTTGTTGTGTGATGTATTTTTCCATGCAGAAAGAGAAGAAATACAGTATAATATTTTTTAATGTAGGAATGCAAGTTTTCCATATCCTGAGGCTATCTCAATAATTATTTGTATTAAATGAAATATTATTAGGATTAAATTAGGATTAAATGTTAGGATTCCCACTTTGAGGTAATTAGCCAGTGTTGATCTAAAAGGTTAGGGACCTTAATATTTTTGAAACATTCGTCAGAGGTTTCTTCCCCTTGTTTACTTTCTGCCACTGATATAAATGTATCCTTTTTGGATTTCATATTTGTCATGCCAGACTGTGTACATTTAGAAGAAAAGACCCACATTCAACATCATAACAAAACCTAAACACCAGCAAACTGGTGACAATCCCTGGAAGGAAATGGTAATTAAGTTTTAAATTATTTATTATTACTTCTATAATCATTTCATGTCTGAACAGTAGCTTATGATAAAAAAAATCCCTGTCACCTAGAGCTGTGAGGCAAAGGCTTTCCACTAGTCATCATACCCTGCATAATGGGCAGCACTGCTAATGAGACACAAAACACTTCAAAGTTATTCAATCAGCAGTCTGAATAATGAGATTTTACACAAAAATGTAAATAGCGAGCATGCAACAAAAGCAGTGAGGTGGATTATAGGTTTTTCTTTTAAGCCACCATGAATAGATAGATTGAAAGGAACTTAATTACATTTAATAAATAATATAGTGTTCACAGATTCCTAAGAAAACAGAACAGGCCAGGTCACTTGATGCTTTAGAAACATATGAATTTAAATAATAGACATAACTGCTAAGAATAAGTTTTATTGGAATCTGTAACTTTGCATTGGAATTTTTGTGGGAAACATCTGAAATACATTTTTTATAATAAATCAGAATAATATTAATACCATATTTGACAATCATGTCAGACTTAGAGATCAGCCTCTAGTATACATTGATGCAAATTACATCAAAATATGTATAATATAATATAGTAGGCATCGAGCCTGTCAGATTTCAAGGAGCATCCAGACAATGCTCCAGTCATGCTGCTTAGCTTAAGGTAGTCCTGTGAGGAGCACAAAAGTGGATATTTGGTCCTTATGTGTCCCTTACAATTTGAGATATTCCATGATAACAAAATATTACATAACAGCAACCCCAGAAAGAATGATGTGTGGCTGAGAGTTGAACATAATTTTTTCACAAGTAAAATCATATGATTTTTACTCCTACTACTTGAGAGAAGCATAGAGGACAATGTTTCAGTTATGTTTAAAATTCCATGAAAATCAGTATCAGAACTGGTAAAACTAATAGCAGCTTCGTGGTAGGTATTACTGAAAATAAAAATTTTTACTGATGGAAACCAGGAACATTTGGCATTTGGCTTTACCTGTTTTGGAAAGTCTATGTTGCAGCATCATGCTTTTTTCAGAATTATTCCTGTAAGTTTGTAGGAAATAAAATATCCCCTTGATGCAAAATTCTGCAAATATTCAGGTGGAGCTATATAAATCTATCAGCAGATTATGATTATTAGCAGTAGCAAATTCAGTTTTATAGCAGTGTGCTCCCTTTATAATCATGTCAGCGGGGAAAAGATTTGCTGCTGGCCATCTGCTGTTTAGGCTGGCTGCACTAACCTTTCACCTCCTTGAAAGCATAAAGGTGTTCTTTAGAAAAAGACACCAGAATTACATTTAAAATGATTATTATTTAGAGCTGCAAAAAAATTCATCAAAATCCAAACCAGCAATGGATACAGTATAACTTAGAATTACTGAGTTCTGTTGCATTTAAGAGAAATACATTATATGGGTCTGAATTTCTTACAAAAGCTCTTATCCCTTAGGGAACAAACAAGCAAACAGACCCCAAACAGAACAAAAACTTTGTCTGAAAGCTAGACAGATTTCTAATGAATGTTTTTTACACTGTTGATTTCACTAAATCTATTTTTTAAATGTATGCCACTAATTATCTCTGGTTATCAAGCCTGATTTAGTGGCTGGGAGTTGAAGTCCTATGTATTCAGACTAAATGAAAACCATGGAGTTTTTTACTATCCCCAGTTCAACGAGAAGCCACTCAAACAAAATCAATAAATAAATTTCCGTTGTAAGAGACTTGTACCGAAGAGTCTGGGATTAGGATTTCCAGGTTTATCTGTTATAAAGAACAGAAAACTACAAAGAGCAGAGAGCTTATTGAGCTTCACTTTTTGCTGTTCATAAATATCTGATGGTTTAAATACCACTCCTCACAAGTTTCATTGCTTCTACTGATGAAATGTATTTTTAGCTCAGAAGCACATCTCATACTACGGGATGGGTAGCTGTAAATTAGACCAAGCCTTAAAATAATGGCCCTATCATTTTTAATTGTTCAGTAATAATATTAATCATTATTAGCTCATTTAGTATTAATTTGGTTGTTATAAAATGCTTATATAGATCCTCTAAACTAATTAGCTTGACCTTCATTTTGAAGGGTAACCAGTGACAATCTAGTGTTAAATCTTGACTTGGAGCAGAAGGCAGGCTGGGAGGAGATTCCTGAGCACCAAGTTCAGCTTTTCAAAATTTCCTTCCCACACTTTGACAAGAACTTTGTTGACATTCACCCAATTTGCTGATTTTGTTGGAGTTTATGTTTAAAAGGAAAAGGTTTTATGGATCTCCTGTACCTGTGGATCTCCTTAATTTCCGTGGTGTTTGAGGTAGTCAAAACTTCTCCACTCTTCTGGGAGTAGTAAGTCTTGTACATCAGCACAGGAATATTTAATTAAGAATGTCTGGGATACAAGCACATGCCTTAACAGCAAGTTTAAACTTAAAAAAACCAAATCAAAACCAAAACCAAAACAACAACAAAAAAAACCATCCCCCCCCAAAAAACAAACAAAAACCCCCCCACCAGTGCATTTAAGATAAATTTCTTCAAAAGGGGTGACACCACACCAAGAGGGGTAGACAAATGATTCCATGAAAAAGATAGTGATTTCCTCTGTTCTACATGCAGGACATCATGACTTCAATAAGATCATAAAAATTTCTTCCTAGGCTCTACAATAAGTGAGAAAATGACTGTGCATATCAATTTCTTTGCTGTGCTTTCTTTCTAATATTCTAATACATCTGTCTCTTCCTACGAGACGGTTTGCAAATGGTGTTATTAAACTCGGCAAATGTTCTGCACGTCATTGATCCCCTAATACTCATTTTTCTTCAGGGAACTCTGCCAAAAGGATATACAGTGCCATTCTGCGTACACAAACCACCTTAACACAGGAACTGACTCCCAGGTGCTCCTTTGATGAAACCTTGAGCTCCATCATACCTGAGCTTTTATTAAATTCAGCGTAACAGTCAGGGAGGAGGTGAGCCTGTGGTGAAAACACCAATCTGAGGTGCCACTATCCTACAGTCAGCTACTGACACTCCTGACATTTTCATTTAAAGTAAATATTCCTGGAGGGACAGAGATATGGTGGGTTTATAATTTTTTACTGTTAATGCGGTTCCAAAACATTTTTTTACCTGTAGATTATTTTACAGTACATGGTAAAACCACGCTGTGCATTTTAGAATTGCAGGTTAGTTTGTTTGCTTCCTGGGAATGCACCTCTGCACCATCTGTGTTCTGCTAAGCTGGATCTCATGCATTTTATAAAGCTCATTTTTCCAGGGTCACTTTATGGCTCTGAATTTAGTAATAATATGCATTTGCTTTTCATCCTTCTTTGGATTCCCGAGGTACTTCTTAATTTGATGAAGTGCTTTCTTTCCTTTTATAATTCAGAATCAACAGCTTATTGGCACCTTCATACTTGAAAGGTTTTGGGGTGTTAAAGTGTCTCTTTTTACCTAATTTCGGACAGGAACCTCTGTATTCATGGTACAAGTTTAAGAGAAAGTAAGAGATTCCATCCCAGCTGTGAGAGATCTGCCCAGATGTTCTCACAACTTGTAGTCACCTCTGAGCTCCCAAAAGCAGATATTCTGGCCATTTTAGTAGCCAGGGAGTGGAATCATCTAAACCATCCCAACTCCATTAATGTGACCATTTCTGATATGGAAAAATGGAGGTGGGGAAATAGATGAAATACAAGGCCCTTAATTTAAACATTTTGAGGCACTTTTACTCACCTTCTTGATCGCATATCAACAACTAAATAAAACCACCAAGGCTGGTTTTTAACAACCAGCATTCTAGCGGAAATCAGCTTATGATTTTTTTTGTTCTGATTTTTTTTGAAAAATAGTGATGATTTTGTTAAACTGGGCTCTTAATGCAGAACCCGGTGACTTCTCTACACTGATAGACGGATATGGATACTTTAAATACAATAGTTTGATTGCCAAAATTTGACAAAAAGTATATAAGGTATTTTATCTACTTGATTATATATAGTACTATATATAATCAAGTACTATATATTATCAAGTACTATATATCTACATTCTCCTTTCTGATATATTTTCTGAGAATCAGTTTTGTCTCATGTAAATGGTTCTCCAGAGAATTTCATAACTAGAGGCAGCAGAAATAAAGAATAAACCCTAACATTAGGACAAAAATATTTCTCATTGTTGGCACAAAAATAACCAAAATATGAACATGGCCAGGCAAACCACTGTTAGAGTTTGTTCAGAAAACATCATGCTGTTTTGTCAAAAGCAGCACTTGTATCTCATGAAATTAAGCAAGGTGAGCAGTCCAAGTTGTAGGGAGTCGATAAATCCCTCATGTTCTTAACCAAGGGAGTCTCAGGCTGAGAGCTACATACATTTTTAAATCAAGAAGCAGTAGAAGTGAAGATCATTTGCTAACAAATATAGATGCATCTCAAAGCCATTTGAAAGCCAAACATTCCCCTTCTGCCGAGAGACAGGAAAGAATTTTGAGTGGAGTTGAAACTGTTAAAGCACAACAGCAATTAATCCTCTTCATTCATTACCAGGTTATGGCTGGAAATAATAATTGCACTGAAACCAGTGACCACACAATGAGTAGAGAACATTCCACAAGTAATGACTGCTGCAGTATATTCCTGATGGCTTTAGGTCTACAGAGGATAGAACTGAACTAAGTAACTTCTAGCCCTCTGTCTCAGTACCCAGTTAGGGCAATTTGTATCAAATCACACCAGAGGTTCACATCCCGCATCAGTGTTGTGCAAACTCAGGCTACATTGATACAACTGATAGAATTTACTCACCACCTTCCAAGTAGGAGAGATACGTGAGATCCGTGGTAGAAGGTACCTTTGTTCTACTTCAGGATTAGAAGAATGCAGGGGAAAAAATCACTTGACATTATATAGGGCTCACAGCGTTACACGGTCTCACTATATTTTCTCAAAATCCAGGTTATATTTCTTGGCATCTCCTCAGACTTTATCAGAATAAAGATTCTGGTCTGTTCTGCTCACTTTCACTGCAGCCCAGATTTCTTCCTGTCACCACATGTACCGTTACTTTCCTGCTTTACACCTTCCCTCCTGTGGAAACTTCTCATTTCCATTTGGCACTTCTGTTCCCTGCCTTGCTGCAGAAAAACTTCATCTTCCATCCTGCTATTGCAAACTGCTGAAATTCTTTACTTTAGCTACTTCCAGGTGATTTTGATCACTATCAAGCCTCAACACGTCTCTGGGCCCCAGAGTAGATCTCTTCTTGTGCCCAATATATAGACCTGAACTGAAACCAGCTACTGTGAGGTTTGGCTCCAGCACTGGCATTGTCACTGTAATATAAAAATCCATGTTATCAGACCCTGTCAACATTTCCTCAGATCTAGGTGTTCTGATTTCCCCTTTCACCTACCTTTTATTTCCAAGGTGATACATTTTCCTAGTCAGAAACTAGCTGAGATTTCCCAGATTCTTGTTAGAATACCCAAAAAGGAGGTGCAAGTCAAGGATTGCCTTCCAGGAAAATTTAAAACTATGAGCAAGAAAGAGAAAAATCCTGTGTTTTGTTGGTTTTTTTCCCCTAAGATGTTGAGTTAATGCTGTTAACTATTTTCCTGTTACTGCTGCTGTGCTTCCCTCTTCTGTGCAAATTTGTGCAGAGTTGCTGCTGTTATATAAAAAATGCATATCAGTAGTTTATTTTCTTCTTCCAAATTAAATATTCTCAACTTTTTTTTTTTCCCTGGTGTTCTTTGCCCCTTTCCTGAACATCCTTGTTGCTATTATTGTAGGCAACTTAAACCTTGTTAAAAAGAAATTATCTTTACAGAAATGAGAAGACTGAATTCGGATAGAAATTGCTGCAAAGAATAAATGCTAGACTGATGTTTTCAAGAGAATAAATGCTATTTTCAAGATTTTTAGAAGGTGTACAAGAAATATTTTGCTGTAATCTATTTCTAGAAGTCTTCTGCATTGTATAAGTCACCCTTTTCATGAATGTCTGTGCCCAGGCAGATCGTAATATTGTCAAAAGGTGTTCAAACTTGATCATTATTTCAAATGTCAATGGATATTTTCTGAGCAAATGGATTCTTGAAAATTTGAGATGTTAAAGATATATGAAGACTGAACTTAGTAACCTGCATCCAGATTTTGATTTTTAGTGAGAAACATGTCATAAATCATAAGACAATATAATTATTAATGGATATTCTTTACCAAGGTGCTGTTACATTTAGAACAGTTTAATTTATTTTTTTAAAACTTTTCTCATTCTTACTTAATGCATATTTTTATTAGAACTCGTTTTGGAATAAACATTTAATATTCCACATCTGGCTGCCAAAACTGAAAATGTGTATTTTTTGTGTAAAGTAGAGGTTGGAATTACTACTTTCCATAGCACTGGTATGAAGTTTGTTTTAAAACATGAAAGATCTTCTTAAGATTCCTGAAAAGTTGTATTAAAATTTACTGTTAGATATTGCTGATTGTGATTGAAAACCACTTCATTAAATTACAGTAGAGAGAGATGAAGGACATCTTGCAGCAATGAAAATGGTTGCAAATTTAATTAAAACATTAAATTATTGTTGGAATAAAGGTCATAATCATAAAACGTAATTGAAGGAAGTACATTAGCATGTACCCCAAGGTATCCTTTCCATTTCAAAATATATATTACATATTTGACATTTAAAGAGGAAAGAGGTACCATTTTATCTGGATGGATGAACGGCAATGGGCAGAAGTGTTATACATAATACAGTTTAAGAGACCAATTTTTCAAAAAATCATTTGCTCCTTGCATAGGTGCAACACACTATTTTTATGTCTCTGACTAAGGGAATTCACCTTATTTATTGAGCATCATGGACCTGCACAGAGCAGAGGACATCTTATCATATACTGAGACTTTTTCTCTGTGGAAAAAGTGTAACTTTTCCCACAGCCTTCAGAGAGTACTCTGGTTGTATTTACGCCATTTATCTTTCCATTTTCTCTCCCTTGCAGCGGGTGAGGGAGCAAACACTGCATAGGGAGAGAAAGTAGGAGCTGCAAGAACATCTATCCATAAAATCCCTCTGAAAGTACACTGCTAATGGTGCTACAGGACAGCTGTCACCTCATCTCCTGGGAATCACTTTTTCTAAACAGAAAACACCCCAGATTGGAATAAACCTTCTTATGAATGATTTCTCCTAAATATTCCATGGTAGTCTCTGAATTCAGATGAAGTCTTGCAAAATATTATCCCTACCTTTCTGCATTCACTGCTATCTTTTGGAAAAAGGAGAGGGTATTTTTTTAAAATATCTCAGAGGAGAAAATCGGAGTGAGTACATTTAAAAAAATTAATATATCTCTCTGTATAAATACTTTTAGCCAAGCTGGGTTTCATAAATCAGCTCTGCAGATTGAAATGCTTTATTGCAGCAAATCACTTCACACTGTGGAAGCAAGATAAGAATCATGCATCAGTTTCTAATAACAAAGTTATACTTAAGATTCTTAAATAACAGAAGAAATCCACTAAATCTTTAATGGCCTTCATTTTTCGTTGCTGTTTCTCCAGACATTGCTCTGGTTGCCATTTTCCTCCCCATCCTGACTTGTTGTGTCAAAAATCATGTGAGGAGCTGTATAAGATTGCTCAGACTGTTTCTTCTCATCTGATAGTTCAGGTCCATATTATTTGCTAGAAAGATAATGCTGAGAGAATTAGTAAAATATGTTGGAAAACCCAGGGTTTTTTTAAGGTTTAAATCAACTTCCATCATGTTTTCTGGGTTTTTTTTCCTTTTTCTGTAAGTACCAAAGGCTTCTTTGCCCTCTTCTGCTTTACCTTTTTCATTTCCCCATGCTTTCTTATATTCAAAAGCATTCCTTTACTAGCTTCAATACTAAAACCAAAGGAAGTGAATCAGGATTTGAAGAAGGTATCAGATATTGCTTCTCAGAATTATGACATGAATTCTTGTCTCCCAAACAGAGGATTTCAAGAGCCATACTGTTATTTTTCTATTCTGTTACAGCTAAGTTTCTTGTGAATCCTTCATTATTTCCTTTACAGACAATTGTGATGTGACACAACGGGATTCAGATGTCAGTACCGTTTGGATCCGCATTGGGATCTCCAGGAACCCTGGCAAGTAAGTGAATCCTAGAATTTGGCTGTTTTGGCAAATATCAGCTCTCAGCAAACCCTTAAATGAGCCAGTACAAACTCTCCACAATAATTTCAAAGCCATTATGTAAATGGGGAGTTCTGACCTATTGTCGTAATTACTGGTCTAATTCTAATTTAATCCACATATTCTGAAAGGTAATAGAAAGCATTCAGGATCATTGTGTGACCCTTTTGCAGCTGCATCCTCCAGTGCTTTATTTTCAATAGGTTATCTCACTACTTTATCTCTCCTCCCTTACGTGAACCATTAAAAAAAAAAAATAAAAAAAATTCAAAGGAATTCAGCATGAATTATTTATTACAATTTTTCTGCTTTAAAAACTGAAAGAACTGGATTAATTGCATTGTAATTTTTTTTGTATTTGAAACATCAGAAAGAAATATAATAGGAAAATTAATATTTGACACTTGTGTCAATTAATGAAATTGGAAGGGCTTTCCAGTTAACTGATAAGGCACTTCTGATGACCTATTTAGAGTTCCAGCCTGAGCATGACACTGATGAAAGAGGTGAAGGAAAAAATATACATGGACCAAATGAAAAAGAAGTAGAAAGCAGAAATATTTAGGGCACAGGGGGCTAAAATGGCCGTGGGTGGCTGCAATAATTTCAGGGAATAAGGAATAAATGAGTAGTGCCTGAGAGGAAGCTATGTATTTTGGGAACTTAACAGAACTTGAAATTAAAATTGAGGCATTGCTACATTTCTGTTGCTCAAGTAAGCAGAAGATTTTCTCTGCTAAATGGTTTGACCTTTTTTCCTCCTGCTTCCCAGCGCCCTAAAACTGTTCATTATCACCACATCAAAAAAGAGAGATAAAGGTATTCTAGAATAAATGAGACATGAAACTTAAGTGAAAAATGTGTGGATTTTGTTAACTTGTTCTTTTGCCAACTACTGACAAAATCTAAATGTAGTTTATTGCTAAGTTATTGCTGAGAGAAGGGTTGTCCTTAATTACAACCGTCAGTGTTACTTTTCTACTATAAGCTGTATGGTTTTATACCTTTTCTGTCTATTGCCTCTGAATCAATCAGTATACAAGCATGCTTGTGGTAATCAGAATGGTCTCATGGGATCTGCTGAAACAAATTAACAAAACAGAGGGACATTTACCATTTAGAGTTTAGCTGCACAAGTATTCAAAATTTCCATCACGTGCTTTAGCATGGAAAAAAACTTCTCAGCCAACAAACGATTCAGGAAAAAAAAATGAAGTAGGACGAGTCTCCTAATTTATTTTTTTGATCACTTTTGTGAGTTCCTATCTATGTCAGATTTCTATAATAAAAGATGCAGTTTAAAAGTTTTCTGTTTTGAGTTATTGGCATCATTCCATTCCAATTTGAGTTACATAAACAGATCATAGCTCATCACCAGTTGTCAAACCCAACTTGTTTTTTATGATATTAGGCCAATTTTTTGAATTTCAAACGCACATCATCCCTAATTGCTGAGTACCTAACTTCCAATTCATTCCTTTGAGTTTGAGGCATAAAACTAGTGCCAGGTCCTTTGCTGAATCAGGAAAGCTGAAGAGCACATAAAAAAAATCAAAAGTAAAAGATGCAAAGACTGGCAAAACAGAAAACCAGATACACTTCTACTTGTTGTTTGTAAGTACTTCCTAAAGCTGCTCAGAACTCACATGAAGGCCGCAATATCCAATGAAGTGGCAGTGAAAGCAAACAGATAAGGAAAAGGAGAAATCTGGTAGCACATAGGGAAAAGGGGGCAGTGCTGCTGTTTCAGTGTGGCTCCAGCGAATTGCCAGTTTACATCTTAAAAACCTTGCAAGGCTGCAGTGAAGTGTTTAATGTAATACAGAGGGTACTGAATGCTGGCAGAGAAAAAATCACAATACCTTGAAGAGCAATGTCATTATCTCAACATTTACAGTGATTAAGATTTTTCCAAGCTTTTTATTTTCCCTTTCTCATCAGTAGTTTTTTCTCTTCTAACTGATCATTCATTTTCAGTCCGTTGTTAAACAGCTTTATCAAATGAAGGCTGGGTGGCTCTGTAATGGGAGCACATCCAATAAAAATGCTTTCAATTACATTTTTAAACTGAAAAATATCAAATTACTGCTGTATGAGGATACTCCATTGAAAACTCTAGGATTACAAGAGAGGTCATTAGGTTTCTCTGCTACATGGCTTTGAAGTATAATACCAGCGTGTCACCTTAAATATGATTCATTGAAAATGTTACAGTGAACAAACCAGTTTTTCATTTCTAGAGCCCTGCAATCAATGAAAGAGTTCATACAAAGCAAGAAACGGTGTAAACTTTAATTTCTTTACTTCGATCCCTACTAGAACTTTTGGATGATAAAATTGAAAATATTTTTTAACAATGTGATCTAGTTTTCACTGTATCTGCGATTTATTGACTTCTTATATTTCCCCTCATTGCAGTTATATCCATAAGTGCTTCTTCCTTTCACCTTTTGGTTCTCATTCACTAGCTAACATTGGGCTGATAGAGAACTGATGGAGTTGCAGGAGATCCAAGTTTAGCTCCTTATTTTGTCATTCCCATGGTGCCTTTCAGAAATTAATGTTCCGATGTAGTTCAGTTCCATTTGAAAAGACATTTAGATGCTCAGAAAGCAGTGGAGCATAAGTGCTGAATCACTTGGTTCTAGAAATCTTACCCAAATCTCTCTGTGGTCAAGTTCCCAATTTCTGAACCCAGTCTTTCTTAATCTTCAGGATTACAGATTTTTCAAAGAAGCCATATCTAGCACAAATCACTTTTTTTAATAAGAAAGCACCAAACCTCAGACCTTTCCATTCAGCATTAATTTTACCTACCTAACTACTGAATATCACATACCTATTAATGAAGTTGCTTAGACCAACACAGGAGTTGTGTTCCCTAGAGCAAGCCATGTGTGCAGTTTCCAAAGTAGGAAAGGTAGGAGTTGTTTCCTGCAGTATCACCTGGAGCACCCCAGCCTCAGGGTGGGCATAAGGTCCTCCTGCAGTTTGTTCCCTGGGCACGAGTGGGGTCCTGTCAGGAATGAAAGGCTTGTGCTGTGCACGAGGTTCAGGTCATCAGTGGCTGTGAAAGAGAAGCAGCAAAGTGAACTTCATTACCAGCAAACAAAAATCGTGACTGCAGTTCTAAAGTAGAGCATCAGAACGAACTTAAACCTCTCGGTAAAGTGTGTGCATCAAATCAGGACCAGTGGGATTCCTGTGTATGGGGCTTCAGAGCTCTGCACCGCGCACAGGTCACTCACAGAGCTCTGTTCAATCCCTCTGGCTTTGGAGCAGGTACCACAGAGCCTGATGGCTCCATCATCACACACAGATGGAGGGAATCTTACCTTCCAAGTGTCAGTTTAGTGCAAATTTTAAGAGCATATTTTACTTTTTACACATTTTTGTGGTATCACAGAACACTATGCTCCTGCTGGCCAGTGGAATGCACGGTTTACCAGAACTTAATTAACTTTCAAGAGTGAATATGTTTCCCTTTCCCCTTGGCAGATCCTGCTAAGAACAATGTGTCTCTCTTTAAGGCTGCACAGGGCCAAAACGTCAGGTACCAGGGCCTCTGATTCCTGCACTGCTTGCACACCTGAAAGGGCTGTTTCTGTAGCATTTGCTCTTCTAGACTGCATGAAAAACATCCCACGATATTTAGATTCCAAACAATTTTTACTGATTTCCTGCTTGATTTGTATTATACATTAAGGATTTTGCATAATGATTTGCTTTTTGTTCATTGAGCAACTCAGCTTCCAGCTGTGATAACGGAAACATCTGTCCTTTTCTGGTGCTAACGTGGGAGGCCATATGGGCACTGAGAAATTCACAGTACAAGAACTGAATATTAATGATTAGCCACTTTCCTTCTAGCACAAGGGGTTTCTTGATGATATGAGGTGTGATAGAATAGAACCATAAAATACCAGCAAAATTCAGGCTGGCTCTCTGGAGGTCACATAGCCAAAGGAGAGCTGGCTGGATCAGGTTGCTTGCAGCCTGGCACAGTCATAGTCCAGGTAATTATCAAATGTGCATGAACTGGAAGAGGAAACTAAAACTGAAGAGCAATAACTCTGTCAGTCCCCCTCAGACCATTTATCCCTATCCAGTCAATCCATTAATATACATAAAAGGGTATTAGGCATGACTTCAAATGCTCCATGCTCCTTAACATTAAAAGATTGTATTTGTGTAGTTCCAGCTCTTGATTGTGCAAAACGAGGATTGTGTCAATATTCATAAACACCTGAAGGGAGGGTACAAATTGAAAACAGGGAATAATGGAATTTTTTTAAGCCCGCAGGCCAAAGCTGCAAGGAAATAGTACGTGTGCAAAGATATTTACAGTTATGAGCACAAACTAAATAGAAATGCCCGTGATTGCTCTGACCTTCAACTCATTACATTACTAATTACCTTCATATTCTTCAATATAAAATAAACATATTTCAATTATATTTATGCACAAGTGCATCTGAAGTTTGGATAAACATTCATGAATAAATGAAGAACTGAATGAACAGCAGACTTCATAAGAAAAACACTGACAGAAGATTTAATTGCAGCTTGGAGAGTGGTTCTGGTGCAACATCATCCCACCTAGCATAAGTTTTAAATTATATTTGATTATAATGATTATAACTTTTTACATAAAGCAACCACTTGACTGACAAGTGCATGGAAGAGAGAAAGGAAACCTAGCAACATGGCAATTCCTGTTATTATAGATGGAGCCCTGCAAAAAGTATAATCTGTTTGAAAACTTTGCCTTTAATATTTGATGTGAGCTGTAATTCAACTCAGTGAAGGAACCTTTAAGTCCTCTATGCCTATGGTCAAAAGACGAGCTGTGGTGTTCAGACACCTCATGGACCAAACCTATCATTTCTGGAAGATTTGGCAGAGGTTTTGTGAAGTTATTTCTTAAATTATTCTGAATTTGACCGTTTTGACACTATCCCTGACTTGGCTGTTTTTCTTTACCTGTCCACATTTCGTCTCTAGGATTGCCTTGGCTGTGCAATGTTCCTCACAGGTATTGGTTTGCTCCCAACAGGGAATTCTACAGCACAGGAGAGGATAGATCTGTCATACATCATTTCAGACATTATAAAGCCAGTCTTAAAAGGGTTCCTAACTTTGATTTTAGGTTTACCTTTGCTCTGATGTTCCAAAGTGGTAAATACATTTGCCACTCCAAGTACCACAAGTACTACACCGAAAATTGTTGTGAGTGCTTTTAGTGCATGTTACTACTTATAAAATAGTTTAAATCCAGAATTTCTCTTCTCTGCTTTTCGTGCTGTCTGGTCTATTAAGCACGGAGATAACAGGCTGCTGATAAGTCAAACCAGATATCTTTTCAGTGTATTGGGTTTCCAACACTTTTATCTTGGAGGACTGAGTAGTACAGTGCAGGGCATGTGGGACAGCAGTATGGCTAAATCCCACTGTGTCTACTTTTTCAAGGCTGACAATTCCCATCTACCCCATTTTCTTTAATCATTAAACCCATGAAAATGTAAAAATAACCTATTTAAAATTATGCACTGAGAATCCCACATTATATCACTCTTCCACAGTGATCTATTTAGGGGGAAGAATATAAATTAAGCTTATTTATTTGACTTTAAATTCTTGTGATTTCTTTTTGAAACAGCGTGAGGTCTGCAGGTCATGAAGATGTGCCTTGTTTTATTTTAGGATTCAGTTAAACTGAGCCTAGAGATATCAAAACCCACAACCTTGGCCTATAAAATGAAAGTCAAATTGACATAGATAAAAAAGTCTCCAGAATACAGAATTTCAACAGTAAATAACTATGTCGTATTTATAGTTACATTTATATTTATTCACTGATCAGATTTTCAGTGTAGTCTAGAAAAATTAGACACTTGCTATGATAAGAAGCAATTATCACATCACTTTCAGGTTAATTTTTTTTTATCCAAATGTCAGTAAAAAGTTTACTCAGTTATTTTTTATGCCGTGTTATTTTTATATACACAGCCATGGATTATTCAGCACACACAGAGGAACAGAGAAATTGAGCACTGACTTACCAGATTGTACAGCACTGCAGAAGATCAGATGGAGTAGCAGTAGCTTAATTCACATTCTTTAAAAGTACATCAAGTCCAACAAAATCATTCTCCTTTTCCCATTGGTATAATATTCCTTTTTCTCCCCCTGAACTCAACAGTTTTCCATGATAAAAAATATCTTTCTAGCAGTAAAACATACTTTCTTTGTGTAATTAACAGGGCCAAGAATTTTCTGACAAAGCTAAAAACATCAATGAGTGATAAAGAAAAGGTTTTGTCCCACTCAGATTTTCTTCTCAAACACACTTCAGTTTTATGCCCTTATGTCCACCAGATGTGTTGGACACAGATGTGTGCGAACTATTCAGGCAGTTTAAAATCAGGAAGCTTCTTCACAGTCGCAGAGTTAAATGTGTGCAACAAGGGTCTCATATAGGATAGTAGACCTTGGTCTGCACATCTTTATATGATCACAAAATAGAACTTGGAAAATATGGTTTCTCACATTCAGTGTCTGCTATCCTTGTCCTGAGGATGATGTTAGCAACCGAAAAGATGGGTTTTATTCAGCAAAGTTAAAATTAAAAACATAAAGAGCGACTAGTACTACCCAGCTAGGATGTTGAGGAGCACAAAGTCAGTGTGGCCTTGTCCTTCCTGCCTTTTGGATGAGCCCCTCTGTCTCCTGGGAGCTGAGGGCTGCTGCAAACCACCCTCCTGTGCTGAGGATTGTAGGGACAGACACACTGCCTTCCATGATGTTTTCCACCAGCTTTGCTTCCTGGCTCCTTCTCTGGAAACTGTCCAGCTGCTTTATTTATGGGCACTACAGGAAATTTTCTCAGAATCAAGCAGAGGTTTTGCTTTTGTGGAAGTTGAATTACTGCAGAGGAAATAGGCACAAAAAGGGGAGCAAGGATATAGATTTTGTTTGACAGCAAAGACACTCTCTGATACGAAGTGCTTCTAACTTGTCTGTTGTATTCAGCATCTAAGTTCCCAATGCCTTGAAATTACCAATTAAAATTCACTTTTATTAATAAATCTTCTTGAAAACACATGACAGCAAATGTTCCACACTTACTGTTCCACAGTCTAATAAACAGAACGATAAGCAGTGCAAAATAAATACTCTTGGTGGCCTCCACTGGGTTTTGTACTAGATAGTCTCCTTTCTGACATTAGTATTGTGTAACTGTTTAATTGGGCAGTAACCCATCCTGCCTGACTGCTCTTTCCTCACTTTTGGTAGTCACTATCTGTGCCTTTCATTGTGCAGCTTCTGTTATCTCCAGTGCATGTCCTTTGGGTCTGGCAGCCTCAGGGACCTGAAACGGAGGACTTTTGAGACAAAATTGCATGTTACGGGGACACATTCTCATCGTAGATGTGTTCGGTGTAATTTTCTGCTGGAGATGGCATCTTCTGAGCCTCTGAATAATAGTTTTGTTCAGCCTTATCCCCATCTCCATATTTTGCAAGTCCTCCATGACTCTGATATCCACTCCTACTCAGTGCCAGTAATCTTGTTTTCAGTTTCCAGCTAAATAAGGCGTCAGAAGGTGTGTCAACACATGCTTCATCATTTCATCATTTCACAGACACATCTCATCATTTCACAGACCATCTCATCATTTCACAGACACAAGTACAGATTGGTGTCTCTTTCCACTGCCTCCCTTATAGGCACTTTATTATTTTGACACCCTTTTCTTGGGAAAGGGGATAACAAACCAGAGGCCCCATGTCTAAACTCATATTTCACTAAAAACTTCTTAAACAGTGCCCCCCTGACAGAAATTACTGTGCCTGATATGTCCAGTGAAACAGATTTGGTGTACATGACCTTCTGCGTAACTGCACTTTGTTTTTCTGAGATAATTTCAAAGGAATTGGGCTAGGAATCTAGGGCAAACACTTGCCCTACATATGCCCATTAATTGTAACCTAATCTCTCTGCTGGCATTTGGTTTTGCTGCATCAGCACTGTGGATTGTCTTTATGATTTGGCCTTCATTTTTGGCACATGCAGTAGACCTTGACAACTTCCACGCTATCCTTGTACTCCTGAGCCCATGGTATAAATTATCTCTATCTCTGCTCTTCATTTATTTCCATTCTCAAATGCCTTTTTTGTAGCATGATAATGTTTTCAAGCTGCTTTATGAATCACTGTCGTTTAAGCGCTGTTCCCCTTTCCTTCCAGAGGAAGTGGGAGCCTCCTATTGATTAACTATATAAGCTGGAAAATTGTTCTCCTGCCCTCTCTGTGCTAATAACCTAAATTGCTTTCTGCAAGATCTCATCCTGCTCGTACAGCGTCAGCAATCACTGTCTATCTTTTGGATAAGACCAGCTAAGAATTTTAAATTAAACTGATTTTCTCTCTCTGAACTTGCCCTTGCATAGTGTTACCAAATGCCCCACAGAAGTCTGTCTGAAATCTTTAAATCTCTCCTAGCTTTATATTCCCTTTGCAAATCATGTCTGCAACTGCAAAACAAAACCAAAACAATGAAAATGACAAAAGGTCCTCTTTGTTTGAAGTGGGGTTTGTGAGGCACCACTTGGCACTGGCAGCAGGCGGAACCCACATAAGGACAGGAACTGGATTTTGTACAGAGCCAAGCCCTGATCCTCACTCTGAGTGTATTAACAATCATTGAACTTGATAGTAATGGGATTTACCTTGTACTCGCTAACACTCTTTTTAAAATCTAAGTGTGATTCTATCCTTTTTTAAATTAACATATCATTTTGACAAAGGCAAAAAAAAGGGCACGCACATCTCACACACTTACCATTCAAATAATCTTTCCACCCATTACCCAGAAAAGTGGACATTCTTGATGTGGCCTTAAACATCACTAAAATCACTCAGAAAGTTACAGCTTTCAATCTATTAAAACTGCTAAGGGGCTGACTCATATTGTTTCATTTTCTTTCAGACCAAAATGTGACTTACATAGCCATTGATTCTCTCTGTGCCACTATTCCAGGAAAGGCAGGATTCTGGACTACATACAAATAAAAAATAAAGAGGCTTTGAACGCAGCCTGAAGTTTCACTAAGATATATATTAGATAACCAAACTCACTTAAAGTAGAAAATATTCACATAAACCAGGAAAAGCAGAATAGAAATAAGCACAAGTTTATAAAGAACTAACTAACTTCACATTTTTAAACGTGCAGGAGCAATAAGCATAAATATAAGCTTCTCCTCAGAGCCTTTCTAGTTTTAACGTGTCTGTGTTGGAAAAACATTTCGTTTCTCTATTTCTCATTCAATTGATTATTTTACAACATCCAGATGTGTATGCATAACTGTACATTTATTGATTTAAGTCTTTAGCAGTCCTCCTGTTACAGGCCAGTGCAAAAGTTTCCTTGTAAATTTTGACTTTGGGGAGTTTCTACCAAGGTAGCGCTTGAAAAGTTTCCATGGTGGCTTTTTATTTTATCCAATGTGAGGACAATTGGCAAGACATGAAGTTCCTGCTGCAAAGCAGTGAAATGGCTTTACTGAACTTATTTCAGACTTGAGTAAGGACTGGTCTAACTTTTAAAGTTGTATTAAATGGTCTAGGAGATGTTACTTTCATCTCCAAGCTTTGTCTCACCTACATTCTTTACACCACTATAGCTACAGTGAAGTAACTTCGAAGCAGCCTATAATTTAAGTATTTTAGGGTATGAGTTCTCTTCTCCTGTTCTATTCCCACTATAATAACAGCCTATGTAACTTGTGGGATTCTAAAATTAATTAAACACCTGCATAACCCTTCAAATACAGATTCTGGTGTGCTCAACAGTGCTAGATATAAGTATGTCTAATATATAAGTAGGTTACAAGCTGATTGAACAAGTAAGAAGTTGTTCCTTATATGAGTATTTAAGTGGAAAGCTAGGAGTTAGATCTCTAACACTCCATATCTTTATTCACGTGTGAATAACTTATTCCAAGGCAAAAGGATTTGCCACTTGAATAGGAGTTGTAAAATTAAGCTTAACCTTTCTCTTCCTTGTGCATCTTGTTAACTGACAATTTAACTTTCACAGATTAAACTTCCAAAAGCCATTATGCAAAAGCTGCTTAAGTCCCCTTTTAATACCTTTATGGTCACAGCAAAGCCAAGTACTTCAGGACTGTGTAAATAATATTTCCTGGAAACGTAATAATCAGGTGGATTACCAAGTTTTGATCATGACTTGTGCTTTTGTGACTATGGAGATGTGTCTATCTCTGTCACGCAATATTTATTACCAAGAGTACTCCAAAGTTGTAGATGGTGAGTAATTCCCTCTCCTCAGCAAATAAAAACTAGAATGAATAATAAAAGAGTGCATCATCTCACTTGATACATTTTTTCCTGGATTTGTCTTGCTGATGGAAGATTTTAAGAGGTAGATTCCACCTTCTGAATTAGTACAGAAAGTATTGGTCAGAGGTGTGGTTTAGGTCATGTTAAGGAAAATAAGTGAGATTTATGTAACAAGTGAAAAATGCATCAATATTTTCTCTTGAAATAAAATAAAAATATTACAATTGGGAGGCTTAACCAACAACAAAGCTGAGGGTAAATATCTTCCATGCAATCAGCTCAGAAAAGTGCTAGTTTGCATGACACCAAGACAAATTTCTCCCTCAAATGGGGAAAAGAGCCAGCTGCCTTTGGGTGAGTATGTTACAGTGATTGTGCTGCTAATGGAACTGAGCATCTACTCCAGCTTCTTCCTATCCTCAGACACCAAACAAGTCAAAAGACTATGGAAAAAGTCTTAGCTATGGAATACTCTCATACACAACACAGCAGGCAGTTTGCCTGATGTGATTCCCCTCTCTTATTCCCTTCCTGCCCGCACAAAAAGGGACAGCATTCGTTTTAAATCATTTATTTCCTTTGGTGTATTCAAGAGATATTTGACTTTATGTACAACTCAGAGCAATTTAAATCTGTGTGTCCTACTTTAGTCTGCAAACACCTGCTGTTCAGATATGATTAGGAGTGCTGGAAGAGCACAGGCTCCAGAGCCTCCTCCTGTACCCCGTGTGCTGATTCTCCACCAAATCCCTCCCAACACTGCCAAGACAGACATTTGCTCACTTTGTGGGGCAGCATCGGTGTCACTTGCTAAAAACTATGAGTAATGAATTTGCAATAAGGTAGATGTTTCCTTCTGGTAGCACAATGACAAGGAGCCCTCACATCCCATTCCTTTCTTAGTGTTAAAACTATTCCAAGCTTAGCCTGCTATAATATGATCGGTTTACTGATTGCTCACCATATGCTGAGTTTAAGAGCAGTGAGGCCTTCCTAAGAGATTCAATACATATAATGTGTTTAGAGGAAGTAGGATTAACATAAAAAGTGAGCTCTCTGCTATGAGATCAGATGCTGACAGTGACAGCTTCTAAAGGTGTGGCCTCTTCCTGAGATGGCATTTCAAATAGGAACGCATTGAAAATGAAATGCACAAAGGCTTGCTGAAAAAATAAATCCAACTTAAATTTTTAGATCCTTGCGCACTCCATGCTTTTTTTTTGAGAAATGAAATCTTCAGTGATGTATTTATACCTGCAGATGAAAATACATCTGATCTGTCGTAAAATCATTAATGAACACCCAGCACTCTGTGCTCTGCCTGGATAAACTTGATCTGCTGGCATGTGAGTCCATGTGATGGATTTTCACTTGGGTAGCTTCAAAAACATTTGGGAATGTGTTTTCCTTTTCCCCTTTCAAGTTCCCTCTTCCTGCAGCTTTTTGTTGCTTGCGAGCTGCACAGATCCAAAAGCCGATTAAACACCACGAGTCAGAGCGTTCCTTTCAGGATTTCTTAGCCAAGAATCAACAATGGAGAAAATCATTTGCATGGGTTTCTAGTCTATGAAACATCATTCTGTCCTCTTGAATTCTGAAACACAAAGAGAGAGGATTTTAATTCACCTGCAAGGTCCTGTCCTTTGAGCTTGTTTAGGTAAATTGACTTTTTGTAATGAAATTTTCATTGCTTCTGGGAATAAACAGAATAATATATTTTTAAAAGCATTGCCTACATGAGAATTGCTCCATTTCTAGTTACAGACTGTATCAAGGAGTAGTATTACAAACCAAGCAAACCTCAGCATTTTTAAAGGTCTTAGAGATGAATTTCTATCCAGCGGGAAGGACTGCCGGAGCAGAAATCCCAGTTTAGCAGGGTAAATGCCATCTCAGGAGTTCGGACACACAGCAGCCTGTCCATCTGGGCTTCTCCTCTGCACAGGCAATGCCCAGTTAGTGGAGCCATCTCCTGCGGCATTACCCCACACTCGCCGGGGAGGAGAGGAGAGCGGCAGGTGGTGGTCCTCAGCATCCTTCTCCTGTACAAATACGGCAGCACCTCTCACTGAGCCAGATTGCAGGAATGTTTCATGCGCTCCCAGGTGTCTTGTGCAGCCCTGCTGAGGTGCTGTTGCTCTGCATCCCCGGTGAACTGATGCTGCAGCCCTGAGAACTTCAGAACGGCAAGGCACTGGTGGTAATGACATTCAGTGCTGCAAAAAGTTCTGCCTCCCACTGCACTTGAACATATTAAAAAGGAAGTGGGGAAAAAAGCCCCCACAAATGCCAGGCTACAGCATCAGGTCTGAATCATTAATGACAAGCAGCAGATTCTGTTTCTCTGTAAGTGCAAAATTTATTGCAGCCTGAACTGCTGTGCCTTGGGCTGATGCATGCACGGTGCTCTGTTTATTTCTGTCTAGGTCACTGATTTTGCCTGGAAGATGAAGTATCAGTTGATAGGTGAATTTGTGGGTTCTGGATACACTCTCAACTGTAGAAGTAGAGGACAATAGCCATTATTTCTCAGTCCCTTTTTTTCTGCTGGCACAATATGCAGTAACGTGGTTGATTTCAGGGTGAACCTGTTGGCACTGGAGTCCTGCCTTGGGGGAGCAGCAGATGAGGATATGGTCTCATCTGCTGTCTTTAGCACCCCTTACCTAAAGAGTATAATAGCTACATATGGTTGTGTGAAACTTACTCCTCAGTCCATATGGAAAAACTTCTGCGCATGTGTTTACAAACAAATCCGCACTTTCCTTGGGGCTGTGAGGGAGACTTTTCAGGATACCTGCCTGTCTAGATCACACTTCTTTGCCAAAACTATTGTTATAATACGTATTTATTGCAGCAGGTTTTTCTCTTAACAGTATTTCACTCCTTCTCCCAGTGAATGCCTCTACATTCATTAAATAGAGTTTAAATATCACAATATCATGGAAATTACTTTAAAGCAAACAAACAACAAACCTCACTCATTTTCTCATGGTAGTCTTTGGTTCAGAAAGCAGAGCGGCCCATGGATTCTGGGAACACTTCTGTAGTTCATTGTGCATCCTACTGATCAAAGGATGCATCTCTTGTTCTCTCAGAATTACAGATAAGGACTTTTGGATTACAATGGATTTTTTTTGAGAAAAAGTGAAAATCTGATGAAGTATCTCACATGGATAGACAAAATTCATCTGCCTGGCAAGATCTTATTCTGTTTCTTTGCACTGCATAATATTAACTTACTTTTTACATTTGAATGCTACCTTATAAACACCGTTTCAATGAAAATAATCCAATTATTCCATATATTAGCAGTATTACAATAGTCTGTGGCAACTAACCAAGAATAATTTGTGCTGGACATTTTACAGAAGTTGATGAAGTCAGTATTTGCCTTGAAAAGCATGAAAGATAAAGCTAATGATAGTATTTACATTATTTTTCCTTACTCTAGTTTTCTACAAGCACAATGTAGATGTTTGACATTATGACTGTTTCTCCTGCATGACAACCTGGATTTCATATATATTTGCTTTATGATGACTGAAAATGAAGTGAGGCAAGTAAATGTCCTGCTTGTTTCATACAACTCATCGTGCAGACAAGACAAGCTGCAGTTTGCAGTGCTTTATCTCACTTTTACAGAGCCTTGTCTTTAATTGTGTGTCATTAAACAGCAATACTCAACACTGAACTGACACCATGCACGAGTGCTTCTCTTTCAACTCTTTGGGCTGCTCCTCTGTAGCTAAACTGTCTAAACTCTGCCAGTGTTCTCCAAGAAACACAGCAAGCAGAAATGCTCCAAGGCTGATCAAGATTTCAGATGTGTAGGTGCAGGAGTAGCTCATGTGCCCACTGAACACAGGCACCAAAATCATCCTTTGTTTCTTCGGTAGTCATATTAACACTGTTCAAAGGAATTGAACATCCAGGTATGTGAAAATTAACAGCAATTCTAATCCTGTTGCTTTTATTTCATATAATAAATAGTAAACTGCTTCTGAAAAAAAGAATTGCTTTTGACTTTTATTGCCTAATGAATTATTCACTTCAAGTGGGAAAGGCGATTTTATAGTATCTCATAAAAAGTATTTTAAACAAGATGGTTATACATTTTCAGTCTCTACCACAGATTGCTTTGAATGTTTTAACTGTGATATGAGATTTTAAATATTGAACATATTGGGTGCCAGTGAATATTTCAGAAAACACAGACAAACTCTCCTGGATTCACAGTTTGTGTTATTAAACCGTCATAAAGTGGGAAAAGCCCCTCCTGTCTCATGACACTCTGTCAAAGAGGGAACGCAGAAGTGGCTTTGAAGAGAATCTGCAGTAGTAAAGGTCTGAAGGAAGGCAAGGGAGAAAGAGAATAAGAAACATGAATGCAGCGGAACAAAAAAGTATGAAGCTGGCTGGCATATTGAAATAGGGGTTCATGCTTCATGTAGTCACAGTTGTAAGCAGTAAGGCTGCCTTGGCAGATGAATGGCACGGGTTAGAGAGCTCACTGTGCAACTGTCAAGCTGTGGGATTTAAGCTGGGATTCGAGCAAGTGTTTGGATCAGATAGGGAAATTGAAGGAGGAATACTGACTGCAAGGCCTCACTTGTAGTCAGATGCAGATCTTATGTCAAAGCACAGTTCTCAGTCTGGGGGAAGTAAGTGTTACCTGATACCTTCCAGACCTGTGGTTTTGTTGCTTGTTTTTTTGGTTTTTTGTTTGGTTTTTTTTCCCTTCAAATAATAAGAAGAATCAAAATAATAATACTTAAAACTAAAATTTTGTTTTCAGATGACCCTGAATTGGTCATGGCTGTCTGGAATTCCTGAGTCTCACAAAGTCCTCCTGCCTTAGCAGCAAGTACTTCCCTTGTGTGGGCTGTCCCAGGAAGATGTTGTGTTTTCCACTACCTGACCCTAAGGTAATCATTTTAGGGGGAAAGATTTTATCAGGAAGCTAACAGTATGGAACTGGATGTATTCACAGATTAAGGAAACTGATAAAAAGGGTTAACCATGGATCTAGGAATGTTAAAAGACCAAACTACTTTCAATGTTGAAATTTCCTAATCAGCAAAAATTTACTTTGCCTGTATGGATTAAAAAAAGAAAAAAAGATACCTGAAGAGAAACAAGTCTTAGGAATTAGCGGGTGCACACAAATATTTAAAGCATGTCTACACTGTAGAACTGTGTTGCAATAACCTTTCTGAAGTTACTAACACATCTGCCACTACATCATATACAAGGTAGAGGCTTCTTTTCATGCTAATCTGGTAAATCCCCTTGATCTGGAAAAGATAAAAGACATTGCAGGGGCTATCTTTTACTTTCATCTTCTCTGTCTATTATGCAAGTCTTTACCGGATAAGTCACCTTTGTCTCACCTGCTCCTCACCTCATAACTTTCCTTTTGAAAGAGCACATTAACACTTTAAGAAGATGCACAAATAGCCTCTTCTTACATAAAAAATATGACAAGTCTCTGGACTACAAAAAGGATGATTATCTGCTGCTTAGACATGCTGAAGTGGGCATAATTCTTACCATCCTGGAGAGTCATTTTAAGGTCAATACTGTGTGTAAATAATATGATTCAGCCTAAGTTTAACTGACCAAAAAAAGATAGCAGCTTCCCCATTAAGGTTCAAGATGAAATAGCAGTTCTCCTACATACACTGATCATCCAATGTGTCTCTGTTCCCTTGAGGTCTGACTCTTCTTTAAAATTCCACAGGAGAGGATTGCCTTTGCTTTTATGCTCCAGAGGTTTTCCATCCAGAAAACAATATTCCACGTATATTGCACAAAGAGAGAAAAGGGAAGTCTCCTCACAGAAGGAATTATAAAAAGCCAAATAAATTCTAACATAACGTAAGCTATTTTTCCCTGTAACAAATTTCCACAGTTATTCTTGTCTGCCTACTCTATGCCAGTTAAATGGGTTTCTGGGAACACTTTGTTCCTTTCAGTACAAGTCATTCATCTTTCCTTTGAAGAGTAGAGACAGCACAGAACTGAAAACAGCCACCTCTGCTTAGGGGAACCCTGGGTTAGCCCCATGGAGTCCCCACTGATATAAAATTCTAATTCTATTTGAAAGCTCTGTATTTCCCACGAATCGCCATAGTGTCTTGCAGTGATTGAAACTTGAAGAACTTCTCCTGACACACGTAGTTTTATCTATCTGTAAGAAGAAGTAAGTACATGGTTCCTGATTTAGCCTTACCTGGCTGAGAAGGAGCCTCTAGTTCTTCTGCCTAGGTCTGACAAGGTGTCAAAGTGAGAGGTGTAGCTCTGTTTTCGCACACCACTTAAAAATAGGACTATGAAGAAAATTTAGAGACACTGACATGTCCTGTGCTATTTTTTTCACCCAAGGAGAGAACAAAACTTAATATGAATGCCCATAACTCTTTCTTCTCTCTTGCTGTCAAAAGTGTACAGTAAAATTTGGGTTTGAGTAACTATCTTGGATCTCGGCTTTTCAGTCGTGGCTTAACCAAAGTCTCACCAGCAATGTGCAGACATTTCTCCTCCACTCACATTTTCCACATCTACACTGCAGTTATTTCTCTAGTGAAGTTGTCTTATTTTCCCCTTTAAGTCCTCAAAGTATATACTTACGCTTTGTATAAGAAAAAGTAAGTGAATTTATACTGCAGACTGATTTCTGGTTTACTTTTCTTCTTTGTGGAAAAGGATGGAATTGATGTGACCTAAAGCCTCTGAGGTCCAGCTTAATCCATTAAAACATTTCCATCAAGCATAGACTCTATGTTAAATAAATTATGATTAAGTAAAAACAGGAATCATGAAGAGCTGGGAGTTTCACTTGGGCACTAATCTTTGTCCATGACTTCTATTTAATCTCACTCTGAATGCTCCCGCTATTAAGAACTGGCTTTCCAAATAGGAAGCAACCCTGGGAAATGTGCTATTGGTGAAAGAAGTTTCTAAGGAGTTTTGCTTTCTCTTGAAAATGAAGCATAATAAGTGAGGGGGAAGGAGAGGGTAGTACTTATCCAGGGGGCATTTTCTTTTCTCATGGAGCTTTTAGAACAATTAGGTGAAGAGGCTGAAACAAGCAAAAGCAAATGTTAAATATCAGGGTTTATGTCTCAAAAAGCAACCTCTTAAGAGCAATGATGTTAAATAGATGATATTGTTTAAAGGAAGCAGGACTTGGGGATTTTTAGAAAAAGATTTACTTTAAATCAGAATTCAAACAATGCCTTTCAAAGAGGATTTTTCATTGTCATGAATCAGGAGTAGAAAAGCATTTCCCAGTAATAAATGATGATACAAAATAGATTTTCCCATCACGATGCTAAATTCTGCCTTTTGCCGTCAAGAGGATTAACTGGATGTTAAAAACCTGAGGTGTTTACATCTGAGTTATAAATATTTTTAAAAGAATAAAAATTGCCACTTTGTGAATGCGAAGGAGATGCTAAAATAGAAAGCAATACAGGTAACTGTTTTAAACTAGACAGCAGCACACTCTGGACGGTGAGATGGAGCAGGATCTGTTTTGCTGAGAAAGCTTTTTTGTTTTCCAGCCGGGTGAAAGATTTTGCATGAAAAGAAAAAAGGCAATGTACACAAAGCCCTCTGCTTTTATTGCTCTATGAAGCACCAACTTGAGTGAAGTCTGAGGGACCTGGGGCAGCTGTTAAAACAGCAGCTCCTCTCTTCCCTGTCTAAATGTGATGCCAAGTATCTGCATGGTCCCAGATTTGGACAGAGAAGATGAAAAGACAAAAATAAGGCAAAAATAACTTCCAGTAGTAAAAAAAAAATATTTTTGTGATGTCTCAGCAGACACGGATTTAGAAACCAAACTGTATAAACATGAGAAGATCCATTGAAAACCTAACATGCATTGCTGAGCCACACACAGCAGGCTGGATTGTTTTACACTCAGCTGGGGGAATATTCAAAGGTAGTAAAGTGTGCAAATCTAGAGATATGAGTAAGGCTTACAGGCATCTTACAGCTTCTTTAAGTAATTTCATTCTTTCCATGCTTCAGAGTTTTCAGAAAAATAGAACAATGGCAGAAATCAGATGAGGCAGGTGGAATAAATGGATTTGAATGCAATCATCACAAATTAGGGCTCATGTAACGCTAACACTGTATATAAGTTATAAGTATATATGTATATATGTATATATTATACATATGTATCATGGGTTGATAATCTGCAGGCTACCTAAAGTTCCTATGCTGCCATACACCCCTTAGTTTAGCACAAAGTCATTCTGGCCATAGCAAAATCTGAGTAGAAATAATCAGCAGTCAGGTTTTGACACTAATAGAAGGGGATTTCTTGGGCCAGGTGCTCTGATTGACTAAAGACAGGCTTATTAATCTTTCATTTCAAGTGTACTGCTTGACAAGGCTGCCCTAATTTCCACACCACCTGCCAGCCTTCTCAAGACTGTGACACCAGTTCCTGAACACCAGACCCAAATTAGCATTTGACCTTTAGAAAGTCAGCTCAGAATGCAAGTGCATGTCCAAAACTCACATAACTCATCTTTTCTTGGCCAAAAACAATAAAAGCCATCTGGGAAGACACTACACATTATGAGCACAAGGAAAGAGCACAAAAGTAGGGAGTTTGCAGGGTGTGATTTATTTGTGGTAAAAATAGTGACCTTCCTTCATTCACGGCACACTGTTTCAAGGAAAAGATCGAAAAATTAAGTGTTCAAAAACATCAGAATGTCATCTGAAATAATTAAATTACTGCTTTCAGAACGCTGAGGAAGAATGTGATATAGAGGAAAGCCTGCCTGATTTTTGAGAAAAAATTTAGTAGCCTACTGTTTCACCTCAGGTGTTCTGCTGAAACAGTGCTTTAACTTTGGTGCCTTACCATTATTATTATTATTATTATTATTATTATTATTATTATTATTATTATTATTATTATTTTGCAGTGTTTTTCTGAGGACAAAATAAGTACAAACTCATGGAGTGCTTGAAAAAATTACTGTATATATAAATGTATCAAAAATGGTTTTTCCTTGTGGTTTTTTTTTCCTCTCTTCGCATGTAACTGGAGGCCCCAAGCTGAGGCATTTCGATCAGCTTTCTCTGGACTCCCTCTGTAGCCAGTGGAGGAAAAAAAGGACCTCTAGAGAGCACTGCAACACATAAATTCTGAATCACCTTTAGCAGGGTTCTCTCTCTTCTCAGCTCTCAGGAGAGCCTTTGAATGTTTTCAGATAGCTGGGAAAAAAAAGGTAGATCAACATTCCTCTTGTGAGGCAGCAAGTATATTTCCATTGCTTTAAAAATATTAGGTGCCTTTCTAAAGCTACTGGAAACCAGTTACTTGTTTCAACAATTTTCCTGATTAATTTTATTTTTATTTTCCATAATTATCTATAAACTAGATATATTTACCTGATTTTAATATAGCATCACCCGAATTCAGATGTCCCGGCATTTTGAGCTGACTGGGTTTTTTTGAACTTTAAAGAAGTGGAATGAGTTTTCATTACTCAAGTTGTACAAACAAATTTTCATGTTAATTTATAAAATCAGGAACTTATACCAGATTGTTGACCCAAAAGCTACAGTTGCTCAAAAATACTCTTGCAAAATACACTGTTGAAAGGTATGGTCTTAAAAGTTGTCTTTATGCCTCTACTGGTAAGAAATAAGATACTAAGTCTTATATTTTATGCCATTACCTTTGCAACATGCTATGGTTGAAGAAATATATTTTTGTTTTAATTGCTGATTTTTCAGTGGTATCAAGGGGTATGATGCACAAGTCTCTTCATAGAATGATGCCCTGATTTATTTTTCTAAAAGTTGTTTCGAAGAATTTTAGGCACTTCACAAGCTGAAGGCCAAAAAGCTCAATACTAATGAATTGGTAGTGTGATCCTTTTTAGAGGCAATTACATTTTCTTGACTCTAAAATGAATACAGTTAAGATGAATCTTTAATTTTCATTGCCCACACATGCACATTATCCTTTAATACAAAATGATTTTTTTCCCTCTATTTCCGTGTTTTTTTTCCAAAAATCAAATGTCCCTTTCACTTTCCATGGAAATGCATTGAACTTTGTAATGTTTTTGCAAGATTTATACCCAACACATTCTTGAATATTTAATCAAAGGTCCCAATAGATACCATTTCTGTTTTGTTTAAAAAGAACCAGTGAGCTTACAAATAAGTGACATTTTAAATACTTTGTGCTTCTTTCAACAGTGTTCTACTCTAGCAAGCAAAATGAGACATGAAACAGTGTAACTCCATTAAATGACAAAATATTTTCCATGTTCCTGAACACTGAAGTTATGTTAAAAGATAGAAAGAATTCTATTTGCATTTTGTCTCCACGATACAGGTCTAGACATTGCAGGTGCCTAGATGACACCCAGAAAAGAAAAAGAAAATGTCAATCCAGGAAAAAAAAAAAAAATTAAAAAAAATAATAATAAAAAAAATCAGTACACAGTAGTTTATCCTGAATTACCTGAAGTCAAATATTACAGTAAAATGCTTTTAGAAAAATCAGTGGTGGTGTAAATGTAATATCTAATAGAAGCAAGAAAATGCAGCCCTAGCTAAATTATGTTGCCTGTCATGGTGGTGTAATTGTTAAAAGACAAGCTTTCAAGATTTTTTATGATTAACAGAACTCCAACATTGTATGATCATATTAGATTTAACATTTTGTGCAACAAGCTGTGCTTTAGCAATTGTCATTTTGTTTTGATAGGCAGAGAAAATGTTATTGATATTGACATAATAATATTCTTGCTTTACTAAAACTTTTATTTTTATTAAAAGTAGCTCCAAAATAGAAAAGTTAATAAATACATAATTCAAATTAAATAAACCAAATGTGCCCAGCTTTATAACTTCCTTTTCCACTGGCAATATTAATTAATGACTCCTTTGTCCTGCTCAAAATAAGGTTGTTTTCTCACTTGCTAAACAGTTGTTTAATCGGTATAACAAACCCAACGTGTGGTAATCCAAAAGCACTGATGTTCTTCTGTCAGTCTTTTATGACTCAGGGTAAATAAGGACAAGGGATAACTAAATGCATCTCAAATCTGTGGAAATACCAATTTGTTCCACAATCTGTCTCCACTCTCCAATTACCCAGACAGTAACTGTAGCATTAATTTCTATTTTGCAGGCCTTCATCACAAGGTCTGCTCTTTGGATTGCTTACTCCTTCTAAAATTTCTCCATTTGCTACCCATCTTTTACTTCCTCAGGAATAGTTTTTTGCTTTTTCCTCAACTATCAGTTCATTCCCATTTCTGCCTATTATGGCTATCCTCCTTATTATAATTTTTCCTTTACTGTAAAATTCCTTCCAGCCATTTTTTACAGAGCTCTGTTTCCAGTCACCTGTCTTTCCTTCACAGCCACCTTGCAGGAAGAAGATTTTCCTTATGGGGTCTTCTCACAAGAACCAGATTCAGGATGAAAGAGTTTCAGGTTCTGCCAGTGGAGGTTTGGGTTTTTTGGAAGAATTTCTTCAAAGAAAGGTTGCTCTGAACAGGCTGCCCAGGGAGTCAGTGATTGAGTCAGTTTTTCCAGGGGGATTTGAAAGTAATATAGATGTGGCACTTGGGGACAGGGCTAAGTGACCTTGGCAGGTGCTCACTTACAGTCCTAATGGTTTGTTCCAGCCTAATTGAATCTATGTTTCTACGGCTTCCCATAACTCCTGCAAGAGTTTAACTAAAGAGAATTTCCCAAATTAATCTTGAGGGGAAAAAAAAGTTTAAAAACCCCTCACCAACAAGAACCTTCACAAGAAAAAATCTATGAACTTCTTCTACCAAACATTTTGTAGAACTTTGCACTGATAGCACCAATCCTTTGCAATACTTTTCCCACAGAAACCATTTGTCCATGCAAGTCAGCAAAAATAAAATTCTTCAGGGGAAAAAAAAAAAAACCTAAGTTTTAAAAGAAGCTGCAAAATTCCCACCTTTTAAATTTTTTTTCTTTAATTTCATTCACCTCAAACATCATTCTCGAAATAACATTCATCAGGAAAGTTATTGCAGAAACACACAGAGAATCACACACAGAGAATCACCAGGTTGGAAGAGATCTCCAAGATCGAGTCCAACCCAGCACTAGCACCTCAACTAAACCATGGCACCGAGTGCCACATCCAGTCTCCCTTTCACACGGACAGCTGTGGAATATCTACCTTTTACTGTTGTATGTGAGCTTTTAAACACATTCTACTTGCCTGATACAACTTAGGGGCTTGTTAAATAGAGATTAGAAAAGGAAGGATAACCTTGTACTTCGGAGATCCTGTGTTTCTGTAGCACTTCAATGTTGTTTTCCTGCAGCTGCTGCAGGTTTCATTTGTAGTGCTGGAAAAGTCAATCTTCATCACGCATGAAAATACTATTGCATTCCTTCGATCTGATTCAGAAGTTGCATCCATCTTGATTTTAAACTTGTTGGGTATAACTTTGCAATCAATTCTGTCATCAAATCCAGTACTTAGAATTCTGGGAACATCTTATTGCCTAGGACATCTGGGTGCTCCCATAAAACAAATAATAATCACCATCATTAATGTAATTGACACAAAGCCATACATTGGTGAACACAACTTCACCAACCTGTGAGGCACTGAGCTGATATTAATTGGGAATTTGCAGTGATTTAGACGAACTACTGCCGTACATACGTGATGGGAACTCACCTCAGTAATTTCTGCTCACAAAACCCAAATTGATTTTCAAGCTAAAAACCTTCCTTTTAAAACCCTTTTCACATCCATTGACAACCTTCATTGTTAGTTGCTAACTTGCTTGGGTGCGTTGATCTGTGAGTCTCATTTGAATACATTCATTATTATACTGCCAGAAGAAACAAAACTAAACTTAATTAGAGGTCACATCACCTCCAGCTCAAGTTAATTAAAAGCCTAATCAAACCTTTTGGGAAACTGTAGCCTGTCAGTGAAAAAATGATAAGGGGAATAAATTGCATTATCCCCACACTAAGGACCCTAATCTGTCTGATTGCCTTTTATTCCTCCCCCCGTCTGATTTTGCCCAAAAAGAAGTACATAGAATAGTATATATACTCTCACCTAACATCCATACTAAATAAATGGGTTTGCATTGAATCAATGCCGCTTGCAGGAGGAAATACAGGGATTATGCTGCATGTCTTTATGCTGCCTAGCACATAAAAAATAATTAGCCATTACAAGGTCAACTTTCCATCTTAACTGCATTTGGGAGAAGTGTGGAAACCAGCTGGAGGGCTAACAGGACTGAATCTCCAATTAATGAAGAGGAGATAGGCAGAACTCGCGGGGTGCACACTCTGACTGTTGGTGTGAGGACACCTGTGCTCTCAAAATGCACTGACCTGCTGTGCAACCGGGAAAAGCCACTGCCTCTCTTGCATATTTGTTTCGACCATTTAAATCTACCCACAAAATGGGGTTTTTCAGACAGTTTTTGCTTCTTAATAATACACTCTTTTCACTTACTGCTATAATATCAATTAATACCAGCCATGCTGTAAGGAAGCAACAAAGAGAGACATAACTCACGTGAGAGGTCTAACAAGGAAAAGTTCTATCAGCAGATGCTGAGAAATACTATAGCCACTTGTTTCATGTCACCAACAGCTTCTTCCATCAGGAGCCCACAGATGAAATTTTTAAAAGATAAATACAGATTTTTCAATAAAAATTGTTTATTGGACTTGAAAAGAGGTCCTGAACAAAAAGCACCTAATGAGAAACTTGGGATACTCAGTGTGCTCATTATCTGTACTTCTTTGACCCTAGGTATTTTCTGTGTCTGGCAAGAACCTCTTAATTTTATTCCAAACTGCTTCCTTGGGCATTATAATTAATATGCATTCCTGAACACAAAAAACCCCAAATTGTGTCCAAGTAACAGTTTAGTATTATCCCTGTTCCATACTGGATTCATAAAAATTCATAAAAAATGAGAAAACCAAACCTGTGTTCTTCTGAATTTTTCTGCCTGTCCTCACTCTTATTTGCTCCTCCTGGAGAATGATGAGTTGTTTAAGCCGAGTTGATGGTTTTCCTAAAAACCACTTTTTATACCAAACTCTCAGAAATCACATATTGATTTCGGTGCTGATTTGAAAGGAAAATCCAAAGGAAAGTTTTAGAAGACTTCATCTTGACATTAAAATCCAGGGACTCAAAACTTCATTTAAACTTTTATTCTTACCTACGTTGTTCACATCTGTTTTTGATTGATCTTTCCATAATTTCATGATATATAAAATATTATTGCTGCTCCTGAGGGCTCCACTTAATGTTAACTGAAAGGCATTATCTGCTTAGATGAAAATACGTTTCCTATTTGTGGGAAGAAGGAAACCACAAGTAGAGATGTGTTTTCTCGGATTGTCCCAGAGTAGTCATTTTTCTTACACATTTGAAGTTTAGGTTTACCTAAACAGAGCAAAACCAGCTTAACACGGAAAAGCAGAAAGCAGATCAGGAATAAATTGTTAATACTGGACATGTCAACATTTCATTTTGGTATTGTTTTCTCTCATGACGTGTTTTCAGGGAGGGAAAATTAGAAACACACGCAAATTTGGGGTTTTTGCCTGCTGTCATTTTCTCACAAATGTTCTCAATTTCAACACCGAGTGCAACTATCTAACATGGCTTACAGATTTTTGCAGCTGAGAAAATGCTCAATACAGATGAACATTTCAGTCATAAATCAGGGCTAAAATAAAGATTTATTATGTCTGGATTTTCATTCCGTTTTCCCTTTTCTCCTGATGGTTCCCACCCAGCCAAATGATATGTATTATATGCTGCTCAATAAAAATACCTATATGCTTAGAGTGAAGGCAGGCACAAATTTCTTAATCGCATGAAGGAATTCAGGTCAGCTTTCATCTGGGAAAAATGAAATTCAGTAGACTGTTGCTTCATTTAAAAACAGAAGTCTGCTGAGGTCTACTGGAAACCATGGAACCATAGAAGTATCATAAGCATAGGAAGGCCAATATCTAGGAATGCTAAAATCAGAAGAAAAAAGTCAATCACTGCTAAAACAAAGTATCAGAAATTATGGATGTCAGGAATGAAAGAGAAATGTGTCACGAAAGGAAAACAAATAAGTGGATACTAAACAGAAGGTCCATTGAAAAGAGAAAGATGAAGGACAAAGTAAAAATCAGTGGGAATAAAATATACATAAAGTGAGACATAACAGGATGCTTGTATTTTGTCAGATGGAGTCATCAGTCTATGAAAAGGAACAAAAATGCAAAGCAGTGGAATAAAAAAAGCAACAAAGCTGTGTTGGAAATGCACTAGAGCTTCCCTGGGGCAGCACGATGCCTGGGGCTTCCCTTGGCTCCACTGCCACACGCTTTGCAGTTTTGGTACCTTTCCTTCTGAACAGAGGAGTGCGATCTCACACAGATGGTTACCTCTGATGTAAAAGGCAAAGCTGGTACACAGAAGCAGGGGCTTCCGGGGCATGCAGAAACGTGGGCTCCTTAGAGTGTTTTGCATCCTTTTGAATTTGAGCAAGCCAAGCTGAAACCAGAACCGGAGTTTGTGTAACCTCAGTGACCGTAGGAAGTCAAGTCAGTGATGGTAAATGGAAGACAGATCATGGCAGAGCACAGAACAATAAGAAATGTGATACTATTGGCTTCTTGAAAAAGCGAAAGACAACAGCAATTCACACAGACCACAGTATTCAAGCCATTTCTAATGCATTTCTGAGCACTGGGAGGGAATTTGAGTTGTAGTGGGTTTAGTTGAGAGAATGGAGGTCGTATTAAAGACATGATTCTGAAGTCCCTGCTATGGTAGCAAATGGCTTTGTGAAAAGAATTTTGGAGTTTTTATATCTTGAAACTCTCCTTCTCTAAAGCAATCTTTAGACTGAGGAAATGCTCAGGTTTGGAGCAAAAGAAACAGAGTCCTTTCCAGGATTATTTACCATGGGTCCCATGAAATAGGAACAGACACTGGTGCTACAGATCCTGCAGGTGCTTTTCCTGGCTGCCTGCCAGATCAAGGGTCTGCTTAGCTGTATGCTCGCTCCCTAAAATGTGCAAGAGTCAGCTCAGGTGGAACAACCAATTTTCTCCCTACCAAGAGGAAGTTTCCAGGCAGATTCTTTTGTAACAGGGATCTAGGCAGCAAATCTTTAGCTGTTGTTATACATGTACTTCTCTCTGGTGCTTCTCACTGGAACACTGGCACGGGGAAATTTGCCTCGGATATTGAAGTCAACCTGTTGATCAATTGGTGTAGGTAGGATTTAAAGTCTCAGCTGCTACTCTAGGGAAACAAAGTAACCAGATACTTTTTTGTTACTATATTTTCCTCAGCGATATGCGGGAAAAAAAAAAAATAGATGATTGCCCGTCCTCGTCTCTTTACCTCTCTAGAGGCCTGATCTTTATTTCTCACAGCTGCTGTTCCTTGCTCAAATAACACCATTTTCACTGCTAAGTACAGTCTCTTTCATTTCCAGAACCATACACAAGTTCACAGCATACAGACACCACATCACTTCATGCTCGGTTTTATACGGGCTTTATCTAAGCTTTCTGTCCGAAACTTTCAAAAGAACGATTTAGGGTGAAATTGCAAATGAACCTTCAGAAGTGCCTAATTCGTAGCAGAGAATGCTTGTTAGTGTTATGAAATGTGCTTGATGCACTACTTAGGGAAGTTTAAAAAGCTGTTTGAATCACTGCTTAAAAAAATTCCATAAGCTTAAAAGAACAATAAAATAAATGGGCTGTGAAAAGTTCCTTAAGTTTAACAGGACTCCTCAGTAGAAAAATTAAGGAGTGTGAAACATAAGAATTGATTTCTTCTGCCACAATGATATTTCTTATTTTAATTTATACTAAATAAGGTTATCCTTTTTCAGAAATATTAATATCTGCCTTGGTATTTCACCATTTCTTAGGACTCTATAGAGTTTTCTTCCTCTCACACACTCATTCCATTATCCTGGGTTCAAAACTACACTCAATTACTCTATTTACACATGAGGGATGGGGAAGGAGGAAGAAATCCCTATGCTAAAAGTACACAAAATCTTTAAAATGGCTTTAAAATCAATCAGGCATCTGTTGGCATTCAAGATTTTACCATTCTGTCTGCCATTTCAGAACAGCTGTTTACCTCTCTACATTTTCCAACACATTTTAGGGGAAAGGTCGAGAATACTCTCGGAAACATTGATGGTGGTGTGTTTCAGATACAAACACTGATGTGTCTCTTCTTTACTGATCATTTTCTCCAGGAACAGGTTGTATGATTCCATACTAAGAGATTTACTAGGGGGAGCTTTATTCATAGAGCATTTGTTTGCTCCAACTGGAGTGCTGGGTGTTGTCCACATGCATAGTTGAATGTGCCTGAATCCTCTGCAGGACAGTAAAGCAGAGCTTACAGAAAATACATGCTGTATTTTAACAAATTAATGATTTATGTAAACCATCACATGCCCTGAATTAACAGGCTTTCAGCAGCATTTCTGAAACTGGGGGCTGAGATGTTTGGAGAATGGACAGCCATAAATATCTGCAACTAGCAGTAGTTCACTTGATCTCAGGCTGAGAACGGGAAATCACTGACAGGATGTGCATATTCCAGTCAGGAAACTGCTAATTAACCAGAGTAATTGTACAAGTGTGTTATTGTCAAGATGGCCACAGCACTCAAGGGTGGTTCTTTAAAAACTTCAGGGGGCTTCAAGTATCAGTCCTATGTTATCTAAAAGTCTTTCATACTTTTTCTGTGTTGCAGTCCATGAGTAGCTCTACACAGCTCTGGCTCTTCCTCTCCTACCTTCCTTCTGCCTTTCCAGCTCGCTCCTTCCTGTCCCTAGCACGGCTGCCTAACCCTGTCTGTCCCTTGTACAGCATCTTACCCTTTCTGTCCCTTGCACGATCACCTGTCCTTTCCTCCTCACAGCACTGCCAGCAGACTCCAACTAACTCCTCTCCCACCTAATTCACTCTTTTATCACACTCATAGCTGTGAGGGCAAGGCTGTTCCCACTCTTTGACCACTAACACAGCTGCAATGTATGGGGGGCAAGAGTGCCTTCCGCACTGTCTCTATCTGTCTTCCCACACAAGGGCATTTGTGACCAGTCACAATCAGTATTCACTTCTATGACTAAATGAGTGTGAGCAATTCCCACTTCCAGGCCCAAAGTGAAAGGTCAAAAGAAACTGACCCGGCTACCTTGGATAACTTCACCTTTCCATTGCCTTTTAGTGGTTTTTTAGTGTTTGCCACAGCATTGATGTGGCATCGCTTTGTCATATGGATCACATCACTAATGCAGCTCTGAATTTAAACAAATACAAAATTCAGCCTTGATGCCTTTGGTAAATGTTTCATATTGAAGAAGACTTTCATATTTTATTGTGACTTATTTAGAACTAATACTGATCTGACAACATTATCCTCCCAAAACAGCCAGTCTCTGTGTATTTCAGAACTGGAAGGAATAAATGAGAGGTATGAAAGGAGAATATTAAATATGAACTGGTGCGTTAACCCCACCTGGCCAGTAAGGGCCATGCAGCCACTTGCTCACTCCCCCCTCTCACCCCACCAGTGGAATGGAAGAGCGTAAAAGATTAATTTGAATTGAGATTTCCTTATCACACTGCAAACTCCCAGCAACTCCTTCCCCCAGGCACAAGCTCTACTTGCCAGTTTGCTGGCAATCCTTGAGATCCTGAGAGGCTGGGATCCTGCCCAGCCAGGCCAGTACAGAACATGGGACCATCTTCTAGTGTCGGAAAAGAGCTGAAGAAAAGCTAAGGGGGAATGGCTGAGATACCAAATTTGGTGGTAGGTTGCTATTGCTGATTCATGAATGAATCTGCTACAATATGTGAGGGAATCTTTTTTTTTTTTTTTTTTTTTTTTTTTTTTTTTTTTTTTTTTTTTTTTTTGGCATTGTTTTGTTTGGATCATAAGAAACTGGGAGGTCGAAACATTGCCTTAATTATAATCTCTTTCTAATTCTTGCAATTTTTAAAAGGAAAATGATATTATTATTTTACATAATTGTATGCAGCAGAATCTATGTTTGAACAATAACCACAGCTAAATGCATTAATGTTTCCCCAGATAACTAGTTTTTACCTTTTTCTTCTCTCTTCCATTTATATGCACATTCTCAAAGGGAACACAGTGCTTATACTTTAAAAGGCTTGAGTTCATCTTTTTTTTTTTTTCATTTTAAGAATACTAGAATTGAATGAAGATAAGAAGGCGCATGTATTTGGTTTTGAATATTATCAGTAATCTCGCTATGCATCTACCAAGACAGATATCTCTTCTATTGAATATTTGCTTCAGAAGATATTGAAAGCACATCTCAGCCTGATGTCCCCTGTGCGTCTGTGCAATGAAGGATGGAGAACATGCACTGCTGAAGCAGCTGTAATTCCTTCTATTGTTTTAAATTTTCTGGGAGTAGGAATTCAGTCTGCTTTGCAGTGTAAATTTTGTTGCCTCTTCACCAAAAAGTTAGAAGAAAAAAACCCCCAATTCCAAAATATGGAAATGGCTTTGTTGCTTAAGTCAAATCAAAGTTTAGTGAGCTAAGTTGGAACATTTGAGTGAAGTTGTATATCCTGCCTTTTTTACATATATTATCTTTATTATAAGGACAACAGAATGTTATTTATATTATCTGCCCCTTTCACATCTTGTGTCCACAAAATCCGTACAGATTTCCTGCAGACAAAATTCACCCATTGACCAAAACCTTCACCGAATACTTGATTCATTGATAAAACTGGGTAGCAACAGAAGAGAAGGATGGAGAAGGCTTCAGAAAGTTTTTGTAGTAAACTTGGAACTTATCCCTGCCAGTCATGTTCTAGGGACTGAAAGGTAATTATTCTTTAATTAATTTTCACACTGTACATCTTCCTTTTTGAGCCCTATAATATGAGATAAAGATAATAGAAACATGTCTGTTCAAAAGCTGCAGGGAAAAATGAGTTGTCAGGTATGATATATTTTACTTAACTTTCATAAATTCTATTTTAAAACAATATTAGCTCTGCTAATGTTATTATACAAGTGCATAATGTATGGCAATTTGGGAATGCAGGCAGGAGCTGAGGATATACGTAATACTTTTCTCACAGCATGCCTTTAATTCAAGGACTATTTCAAAGAACATTTTCACTTTTTTTTCTTTCCTTATAATGAAACACATCTTTTCAATAGAAGTGTTTTCTGTTAAGATTGATAAACTAGGATTGGAGGAACACATCTCTCAAACAATGTGAAATTCTGGTTTGCTCTTTTTCCACTCCTGTGAAAGCATTAATGTTAAAAGCTGAAATGGCTTGTGGTTTACAGTGGTTATGAAAAAAATGGCAAAGAAAAGGTCTGAAATAACTGTAAGAACGTAAACACCTTATATTTTTATCAGTAATAATGCCCTTCCATTATAAGAGAAGCAAAAGGTCTTTGCCCTGCATTTAAACTTTAACTAATCTCTTCTGCTCCAACTAAATCCATTGGTTATCTGAGGTATATTTAATCAAAAGAAGCAATTAAGATTTACTATTATTTGTGGACATCAAAACTCTCTTGAGGTCAATTGAGATGTAAATAATCAAAATTACTTGGAGTCTGTATTCGAATGTATAATCCTATGATGGTTATAACCTCATCAGCAGAGTGTGGAAGTGGGAAGCCTTTCCCATTCACTAAGGCAATTTCTTCTGCAGGATAGGGTATGAAGAATAGTTTTGTTCCTATATATAGTAAATGGATTATGAAATCTGAATGTCCTGCATGAAACACATCTGTAATTAACCAAAAATTTGCTGATGAACAAAGCAAGCCCATCCACTCTTAGTCTTTTGCAACTGCTGAAGTTTTATACGTTTCATTTCATTCCAGTTCCTACATTCAAACTCTACCTCAATAAATAGCAAGGCAACCCTCTAAAATAAACAGAATTACTGGGCTGGGGTTTTTTCTCCAAAGAATATCTGCTGCCATCTGTTGACATCTGAAGTGCTCTTGAGTCTTAAATAAAATACAATCAGATTATCAGATGTTACACATACAATTGAACCTCTCAACAGCACTTGTAGATATTGTCAATTAGACACTTGAAACTGCGCCATATGTTTCCATGTTGTAATAAAAAAGACAAAGGAAAGACTGGAATCTGTGAAATCTCCCAGCTCCTCAGCATAGCGTGGTAGAAAGTAATTTGTGTAGCTGTTGAGGAAAGTATTTGTAGTAAAATCAGTTGGAAAACACAAGGGCTGCAGAATGGTGTTTTCAGGGAGGTACTGAGGAATTAGAGATGGAGTAACTAGGTATGGAAGAACAGTGCACGGCAATGCAGGCCCCAAATATGCATCTGGGCTGAGTATGAATTTGGGAACAGTGGGTTTGTGCTTCCCTAGGTAAATATGCAGGATTCATTTACAAATTTAAATGAGAAAAAAAAAAGTACTTTGTGAGAGTGTAGAACACCGCAACAAGTACCTTCACGGCTATTCTACATAAACTCTCTGTTTGTTGTGCTGTGCACAAGACTTAAGATTTTTTGGGACTCTTACAATTTTTCTCCCTCAGAACAATATTTAGAAATCTATGAAGTCTAATTGAGGGAAGAGGGCCTCTTTTTTCCATTTTTACATCAGCATTGAAAAGTAAAATTTACTGGCATGCATCTAGACTTTTTCAGATGTCCTGTGTAGCAGTTAATTTGAAATAAGTTAATAAACTGTAGTTTGCTCCAGAATTTTATCTTTAAGACAATCCCCTCTACATCTCCAATACAGTAATGGCCTGCTGCACAGTATTTATGGGCATTAAACCATATTTTGTACTTTTTTCATAAGTTGCATTACACCCATGCCTGATAAACTTCTTCATCCAACAGGCAGCCATGCTTTCTCTCTATTCCTTTCCTAATCAGCTTGTAAGAGGAGATATTGGTCTAAGTGTGGTGAAATTATGTACTGTAAGTGCATCCCCATCTGAAATGTGAATTTTTCTTCTGATTCCTTGCATTCAGAGCACCTTCAGGAGAGAATCCAGATCTTTACTGCTGATACAGGAACTGAAACACCCCTGTAGCAGTGACCCCAGTTACTGGCAATGTGCACAACTATTTACACTGTCAAAAGGAAGGAGTCACTCCTGTAGCTTTAGAGCTCTGTTCACATGGCAGACTGTATGTTTTCGAGGTGTCAGCCTCATCAGTTGGATTTATTTTGATACAACATATATTTGTTTCATGGAGAAGTAAAATAGTACATTTAGAGCAAATGTGCATTTGTTTCTCTGTCAGTTGCTTTGGCTTAGATGAATCCGGGCTTGTTACAAGCCTCACGTATGTCATGTGTAGTCTCAGTGCATAGCATCTCCTGGGAAGTGATGCCTGTTTTCCCAAGAGGAGCTGATCCTGCTTTCTGCCAAGAAGTGTGTCTTGGTTTGAAAGACAGGTATCTGCTAGGGAGGGGCGGAGCCTCTCTAGGAATGGGGAATTCCAATCCCCTCCCTCCAAGTTATTATAATTTAGAAGATTAAAGAGGCTTTTCAGGCAGAGCTATGGGGAAAGGAATAACAGTTCTTTACTAGTAAGTATAACAAGGCAAACAAACAACAACAACTACAGCATTAATAATAAACAGAACCAGGAAACTCGAGGGGCTTTGTTTCTCAAAGCCCGGGGCAGTCTGATCCCTTGGGACCCTGAGAGCACCAACCTGGAATGATGGAAACTCCAAGGCTGGTGGCTGGGACAGCAGGATGTTCCCGGCAGGCAGGGGAATGTCCCAGCAGGCAGGGGGGTGTCCCGGCAAAGTGAGCAGTGCTGAAGAAGCTGCGACGGCTGGACAGGGCTGGCCCAGCTCCAGCAGGGCAGGGGAAGGGACTCCGAGTTCCTGGGCACACAAGCAGATGATGGATAATGGTATAATTCCCAGGGCCGGACTTTCTGTTGACAGTGGACTCCTCCCGCGGCAAGCAGCAGCCTGACTGTCCTCTCCAATGCCAAGAGCAAGAAGAACCCCCAGCTCCCCCAACCCTGTCCTTTTCCCTCCCCCAAACTTATGTGATCTTCCCCCTCCCTCTGCCCCTTCTTTTGTGTGGGTCAAGCACCCTCTAAGCATCAGTACTTAGCTTCTTAGCAACTTATGGGGGAAAAATTCTATAGGAAAAAAAGCCAAAACCAAAACCAAACCAAACCAAACCTAACCCCAACAAAGTTACAGCTGGGAATCTCCTACCAGAGGCTCTAGAGATACCCCACCAGCACACTGAATTTGCAATCACTGCTTCATTTTGCGTCTTTGCATCTTGCCCCAAAAAGAGACTCCAGACCTTTTCAAGGATATTCTGTTTATTTTTTCTATGCTGTTACATAGAACTTTGTTTTTAAAATGTTTTCTCTTTGGAGTTACCAGTGTGTGTTTTCCTTATCCACCTGCTGTAGAGTAGCAACTGGGGGCCCGCTAGTAAGTGCTACCAATAAAAATTGAACTTAATTAAGTTTCAGGCATAATCCCCTGTTATTATAAAAGAGTTCAGTGAAATGTAAGATAATGGAATGATAAACGTCTAGAACCTAAGATTTGGCAAGGAAATACCAACAGAGCTTGGAATGCTGCATTCACCTGAGTGATGTTATAAACGTTTAATCAGCTACTACTGGTAAGTTTTAAGCATCAGAAGGACCTGGATACATCAGCAATAAAGTCTTAGATTATTTGCAACAACTTTGCATCTCTTTTGTTCTTAATAAAAAATAAACAGCAGTCCTGATTTAGAGATCTTCAAAGAATTTGAAAGGCTAAGAGACAGCAAAAATTGGTGCCAGCATAACTAGATACTTCTATGGCTATAGTAATAAATAGAATTTGGATGGCCCTCTGTCATTGTAGGACAAGAAAGAAAGAGGAGAGACTAAATATTTTAGAAGGCAAAGAGCATAGAAAAAAGGCATTATTGTTTAATTCTTACCACCTTTTATAAGGTGTTCCAATACAGATCTAACGTGCTTGGTGAATAGGAACAACACCTCTCTAATCCCATTGGTTAAACTAGAGAAACAGCAAAACACCACCGGGAGAAAGATTGTTTTGAGAAAGGATAGTTGTTCAGCAAGATTGTTTTGAGAGGAAGCTTTTTTGAGAATTTTTTCCTTGGGGAAGAAGTTAGCAGCTGCTAGCAGGCTAAAATCTCTCAGACCCAGAAATATCAAGCCCACGGCCCTCTTCCATGGGTATCATGAATGAAAGGAATTCCAAGCGGCTAAACACAGAATGCTAAGGTTTCAGATCATGCAGGATTATAGTCTCAGATTTATTGGAGCAAAATATTCTGACTCCTGTTAAAAGGTTTATTTAGAAGCTCAGTTAACACCTGAAGACCAATGTAAAGGGCCATGATGTTAGATTTTTCTCCCCTACAGGATGCATAACTTAGTAGATGGACATGTTTTGGTTAATCTTTCATGTTGATTACAGAGGAAACTATTTCTTATACCACCAGTCAAGAGCAGATCTGTAACGATGATTTCCAGAATACTATGGCACACCAAGATTAATTTGCCTGTTCCACAAAGTTAGCAACTGAAATAAAGACTGATAATTGTGTTTACAAAATGGCACATAGCAATTCAAAGTAAGTTGGAGGGGTTGTGGTTGGCCCCAGGGTACGTCTATTGAGCAGATTTACACTACTGTCTTCTATTAGATCCAGATTAATATGTTACAATCAAATTATTACTCTTCGATTCTGTGTTGCTTAGATATTTATCCAACATGATGTGCCATGGCTCTGAAGTTTGTAGGTAGGGATGAATTGTAAGAGACATTCCTCTAGAGGCTACAGGAAATTTTTTATCAATAGAGACCTAAAATATGTCTGTAGAAAGGGAAGTGGAAATAACATTTCTCTTCCATTTTCTACCTTGCTTTTCCCTTTTCCAGCCTCTCCTGCTCTCTCTCTACCCTGGAGTGCTCCAGAAGAAGTGCTAGTTTCCCACAGTACATATTTCTCCTGTTCAACTTAGATTTCACCTTGGAAAAAGCTGGTGGATAGGTGTGTGCTTCCTGTTTGGCACAAGTGTGAATTTGTTCTAATAAAAAGCAGCAGAAAGTTAGTGGGCAGAACAGCTTCCAAATCCCTGTGGTCATCAAAGACGGATGCATGTGGAGCACTTCGTGAATGCCATTCCCAGGTGAGAGGAAGCACAGCGAGCCCATGTGAAGGTTATTTCAGAGGAATACTTCTTTTACTCTCAGTTTCTAAAACTACTTCCTGCTGTCTCTCATTTTGCTTTGATTTTTTTTTTTTTTTTTTTTTTATTAACACTACAGAATTGGAGCCAGCTGTAGCTTTTCACTGACTCATACAAGTATTAGGTGTGTAAAAGCTATTTATGGCTCTTAATTTAGTTTCTTTCTGGCTTTGAAGAGCATCCCTACATTGTGCTTTTCAGCAGGAATGTTGGCTTAGGAGTGCCTTGGCTGCCTGATTTGTCTGAGGGAGCGTGTTTTCCTGGCTCCAGAAGAAGTAAGTTCTTCACCTCCTGAGTTTTTCAGCTGGGATACAAATGTACTGAGTGGGAAAATATCTGCTTGTTAATTCAGATGATCAACAGAGGGCTTTCTGTCAATTATTATCTGTGTGTTGGGATGTAGATCTACCAGAAAATGGAGCAGTCAGAGGGGTGAAAAGATAGGAAGGTGAAATAGTTCTGCTAAATACACAAACCAGCAGGTGTATTTGTTCATGGTTGCTGGCCTCAGATGCGTGTAAAGGAAAGGACTGCAGAAGGTAAGACGAAGTTTTTGGGGTATCGTGAAGTGATAAACCTGCCCAAACGTAGATAAAATGGCATAAGGAAATCAGAAATAATATGGGGAAAACAGCCAGTGGGGAAAGAGTACCTGGTCCCTGGAAGTGAATAGAAACTGGGATCTGAGGCCATAAATTTGGAATAGAAAATAAGAGTTTAAGTTTGACATTCCTTTTAATATCAAGTGGAATATTTGCTTGGCTTGACTGTAAAAATTCTGTTGAATCTCTAATCCTGAATAATTTGAGGTCAAGTGTAAATACATATTTACATCTCAAAGTAATCTGTCTGAATGTCCTTTCTATTTATTTTCTACTCTTACCAACTGAGGTTTACCACTTATTTTGATTTTCCTGGTCCATAGCTTTTTTTTTTTTGTGGTCTTGAAACACATAAGATGAGGAAAGTTAATGTAAAAAAAAAAAAAAACCACTTAGGTTCTGGTGTCAGTTTGTTGTTGTTGTTGTTTTTGGTTTTTTTAAATCTTTTTTTTCTCTCAGATCGTGGTTGTTCCTTGGACTATATTCATCAGGGAATTCTTTTTATAAGAAAGCTTACTCTGATGAATTGGATGATATAGATGCATAGTCATAGTGTTTCAGACAATTTCTAAGGGAAATGAAAATAAACCTGGAGGCTGGGTGTGGTTTTTCTGGTGAAATTTTTCTGTTTCACTTGTGGTACTCATGTGTAAAGCAGAAACAACATATTTGTGTTGTTTTTTTTTTTTTTTTTTTTTTTTTTTTTTTTTTTTTTTAAGTGATGATATATATTTTACCTTAAAATATTTGTTTAAGTATAAATGTTAAGCGATCCAGACCAATATGTCTAAGATTTCACAAGGTGAATATTTTAAGTTTGATGTTAAATGTGTACTTACATGTCCCTTTTGTGAGGTTTGGGGAGCTTGAAGGGCAGGTTTGCTCCTGCCTCATGGCTTTTGGTACACTGAGAACTATTGATCTTGTTTTGTGGCAGTTCCATAACTAACTACCAATAATGTGCTGCTTTCTCTTACTAAATAAGAACCAAGACACGTGGTCAAATTAGCCCAGCCTGATTCCAGGCAGAAAATGAAGGCATGCAGTGAGGGAGAAGAGGGAAACAACTTTGGTTGGTGCAGGATATTGGCAGGTTGCTAAAGGCCTCGCAGTTCCCCACTTTTCTGGCTGCATCACAGTGTCCAACTTAAATCTGCCATTTTCACAAGACGTGATGCTCTAGCTAGGTGAGAAATTGTTTTAACACGCACAAAAAACCTTCCCTAATTTCAAAAACTTTCTCAGCCAGTGTGAATAACATCAAGACCTTTCAAAGCTTCAAAAAATCAGCCAGTAAGCCTGGCACCCTCATTGGTATGTATCAATATGCCTTTGCCTGACACCATAATTAGTATACCATCAAATAGAATATGCAATAATTTAATTAGTATTCACGGGGGTAAATATGTGTGGGGAAGAGTTCTTAAAATAGTTGATGGAAAGAGAAATGATGTGAGGCTTTCAGAGTTCTTTCAGGCAGCTGCCAAGCCTGATGCCAGTTGATACAGCCTGCTTGGTTAACCGGAAAACATTTGGACATAATTCCTTGCCAAACTGCCACTGAGAATTTAAGCGGCCAAGGAATAAGAGCTCTTTGTGGAGAAGAATGCTAAGTGTCTTGGCTTGTCAGAGAAGGCACTAAAGTGCTGTAGTTTTCCTGAGAATCCTCATTTTGCACCCCCACCCAGACACAGTGGGCCTGTAGGTTGGGAACCCCAGGAAGGCTCAGGCCTGGGCACCCACAGCTGTGCCCATCCCTGTCTCCACCAGACCTGGTTTTATGGCTGCTTTATCACTTCTGTAGTGTTTTGAAAATCACTGTGGAGAAATAAACAGGATAGTTTATGGAAATAGCAAGAAATGCTATCTGCAGGCATTATGCATTGGTTAAAAACAGTGTTTCTCCCTGCCCATGGCAATGATCACCCATCTAACATTTAGCCATAATTATCACACTAATTGGAGCATTTTTTCTTACTGTGGAAATAAAAGCTATTACTTAGGCTTCTGATTGTTATTTAAAAAGTCCAGAAAGGGAAAGATGGTGTCCCACTGCAAGCTAACAAGGTGGCTCTGATGGCTTCGTGTAACTCAGCACAGAGATGATCAGCAGAGTATGCAGGGCAGAAAAGTATTTTAAACAAAACTGAAACAAAGCCTAAATGAATGCATATCATCTTCCACGAATTTAAAATACATTTCCTTTAGGCATGTACAGCTCTTCTTCCCATTACTTATTTGTTTGAAGCCTTCCCCAACTGACTCTTGCCTGGAAAACAGCACTGGTGAATGGAATATTAGTTAGAAGCTGTAGAGAAAGGGTAGAAATTAAGTTTTAAACTACAAATCTGTATGCAGTGAATGGGCATTACAGTGAGGGTCTGATGGAGGTGAGGGACAATTAATCCCCACTGGAGACTTTATTTTAATTGTATAAAAGTTACATGAAGAGGGATGAAGGAACGGGGTGGGTGTTGCCAACAAGGTTTTACTTTTAAGTGAGGAGTACTTCACCATAGTTGTGGCTGAGACACAAGGCATGAAATCATTCAGCATTATTTAACGATTTTTAAGAAGCATAAGTGTTCAGGTGTGCCTTTGCTCCAGTGCTGATTCCAAACAGTCCTTCTTCAAAAGAACAAATAGCAGTCTCACAAGCGCTTTCAAGGCGGGAAGTTTATTTGGGTTAACCATTTGCTTTCAGTTGTGAGTCCTCTCTGAGGGACCAGTGCTGTGGGTTGTTTTTCCAGCTCCCCAGCTCTCCTGGCACAGAGTTAAATCCTTCAGCAATATTCCACAAATATCTGTGTGTGCACAGTGTGTAGCCTTGCCATGTTAGGAGTATTTGGGTGCTTTTATTACCCTGCTAACAACATACAGTACATTCAGCATCAATTTCATTCCCCTTTTAATTTAGAAAAGGAAAACTTATGGTCCCGAATGTATGGCTCACTTTTCATGTGAAGTATTGTATTCCTGTGATTTATTGAGATATTAACATGGAAATGGTGATGTTAAACAATACTTGGAATAGCTCTAAAAGTGTAGTGGGAATCATGATTTCATAAGAAGAAAATTAGTTATGTAGGTAACATTATTGTATAATTTCCCAGGGGATTTCTACATCAGGCAAGGTTTTATTATATTCTAAAACAAAGTTGCTTGCGCTCACTTTAAATATAAAGTACTGCTGGATATGACAATATCATAAGGCTGCTCACAGTACAAGCAAAGACATCTGTTAATGGTACCATGAATAGTTATGAACTGTGGTACTCAAATGGCTTTGCCAGCAAAGCATTGCCTCCTAATTTATTTTTATAGCAAATGGATGCCTCATTTTTCATGGTTTGGTAGTTTGCATTCAAATGTACCAATAACTTCCAAGGCAATCACTTCTACACGGCATGCTTTATTTGCAAACATAAGATGCAAGGGCTAATGGTGTGGTGGTTGGGAGTCTTCTCCATCAGCGGTTTTGTATGAATCCTTTTTTTTTTTTGTTAGTCCACGAAAAGGAATGTGTTACATAGAAATATGTTTATTGTCTGTAAGATTTAATTTGATTTCTCATCACACACAAATTAGGAGGGCCAAAAGCTTTGTAATTGCATTGTTTCGCCATTCAGTGTGTTACTGCTGAACTGGACTTTCTGCACCTTGTTTTGCTCCTGGAGACATCACCAAAAATTAGAAGGTAACACAAGTGGTTTCAGCTGGCACAGAGCAGGCTTCTAAAGGCTCCTTAGTTGAGAAAAGGAGGGAGAATGCAAAAATTAATTCAACTTTGCCTATACTAATTTTTCAAATTTTTGGTAGTTATTACTGGAACTGATTCTAGGAGGAGTTTGTGATGATGACATGATTAGTAGACAGCAGCTGTCTTCCTGGGCTCTTCAGCTGCTGTGTGGTTTACTGCCAGCTCATGCCTTGAAACCAGCATTTTGTGGCTCGAAGATGGGAATGCTGGGCTGCAGGAACACTTGGATTTGGTTGTGGCGAGGGAGCCAGAGTCCATTGGCTCCAGCATTGCAGGTCCTTCTCTGCACCTGGCACTGCTGCTGGATCTTTTAAATCAAATTTAGTTCCACTTATGTGATGCCACTCACCACTGTGCTGTGTATGGTGCCATAACTGAAGAGTTACTTTTCACATCTGAGGGCAGATGAATTGAATGACTGGCAAAGTAATCCACCTAATTATCATAGTAGGATGTGAGGTCTGTGGTGATTTGGATTTGAAAAGACATTTGGAAGGAAAAAACAATTGAGAAACTCATGACAACGTCGATCAAAATTAAGTTCATCTTATTAAAACCCAAGAGTACAAATATGGTTTTAGAAGTGTTCATTTAAGACTTTCGTAGGGGTGCTGGTTGATTTGGGTAACGATTTTTGATTGAAATTTCTCTAAGTCTTTTCCAAGCACAGGTTCCCATCTCCTTGTGACTCTCCCAAAGCAATCTCCTGAGTCTGAAGCCCTGAACTCCACGTCCACCTAACCAGCTTTGGGGGGGCAAGCGCAGAATGGGATCGTGCTGGGCTGTGCTGCTGCTGTCCCAGAGGGACTCAGCTCTCCACTGGGAGTCCTTGGGAAGAGCAGTTTCAGTCACCAGTCAGGTGCTGGTGTGGGATTCCCACCAGCAACCCCTGAACCTGAGAGATGCTCTTTGTCCCGCTCCGGTGGCCCTTGTACAGACACTGCTCAAGAATTGTATCTAATATTACACTTTCATTCTGGTGCTCATTATAACTAACCTATAGATTCATCTCAGATAGCTGAAAGCTTTTACTTTTTCCTCACCTTTTTTCCCGTCTTACAGTTTCACTATACTTTGAGTATTGCTTCCACAGTGAAACCCTCCCATAGCACTGATGCCTTAACATTTTGAAAGAACCATTTTATCCCACTCTTGGATAAAAGAGGAAAAAAATAAACAAAAATAGGTATTCCTGACAAAATCTTTCTCAATTCAGCTTTCTCACTCTGAACCACTCAGCTTTGGGATTTCAATTAATTGAAGATGTTTCAATTAGGTCGCCAGAGCCCTTTCTCCACAAGCCCACTGCTGCTTCAGCTGCAGCAAGAACTGCATTGTGATTCCAAGTGGCTGGAGGAAAGATGCTGCCTTGCCTGCCCTTGCGTTCTGTAACTCAAAATAACGACCTCTGCAAGCCTCTGAGTAGGGCAGCTAAAGTAAAAGCCACGTCAAGATCCTGCTGTAGCAGATCCAGTTCTTGGAGCAGATTGAGTTTGGGACACTGTGGACAAATGCCAAGAAGTAATTTGGCAGCTAAATAACTTTGTCTCTGTTTTGCTGCTCCTCTCCCTTTTCACTATTGTCACCGCTTTGTACCTGTTGTAAAGCGCAGCCTGGTAGCTCCCATTTAGATCTTTTCTGAAATACATGTTGATGAAATATCCTAGTAATAAGGCATTTTTCTTGTGTGGCTCTGACTACGGTTTTGAGACACAGTATGATTAACCATGCTTACAATAATAGATATTTTTAGAGCCACAATAGCAAAAAAATGCTGGGCCTGTAAAACTTGAGCATCCAAGTAACACCTTCCTTGCACTACTCCTTTGGCAGAGGCTTTTCCCTCGTGCTGGAGCAAAACTGCCAGGGAATTTCACAACTATCCCGTTATGAAGGTGCACGATTTGAGCCACCCTTGCTAAATGTGCTCTGCGCAGCGCCCTGCCCGGGCCATCAGTGCAAAGTGGTGCTGACAGAGATTTGTCGCTGGTGAAGTTTGGAGCAGGCTAACAACAGGAGCTGTTGCACTGCAGGGGATATTGATCACATCTGGTTAGTGCTCACTGACTGTGTGCCACAGAAACCGATTGGACAGATGACTGGGGGCTCACTGGCAAGTAAAGCTCAGCTCAAGATGTGATCAATCCACCAATCTATAGTGACAGAATAATAGATTAGAAGAGATTGATCCTCGAGCTACACTAAATCAGGTTAAATCCTTGTCCTTGGGTGAGTTTGTTTTACAGAAACACAATTTACTTGTGATTTCTTTTGTTAAAGTTCTTTAAACACTGTACCTTTCTTTAACACCTTTCTTGCCAGAACTGCTTTCCATTTTTCACCCTGTGCTACGCTGGATTTTACCCTGGAAATGTGAATAATAGTAATTTTGTGTGCAGTGAGCTTCAAGTTAATTGTAACCTTTGTCTGTGAACTTTGCCTTGAATTTCAGTTCCACAAGCTTGACCCAAGGTGATGTTTGTCCTCTGAGGATACCAAAGGGTGAAGGGTTGTATCAGTTCAGATGCTGTTTCATCTATGTGCGTAGCACAGATTTGTTGTCTGTGAGGATGTGCATTTTTGAGGGTGCCTTTCTTCATCTTTTTATACTTGCATTGGGGAAATGCCACTTTTTACAGTCTGTGGTGTGACTCTATAAAACAGGATAAAATTGTTAAAATTACTATTGATTCAGTAAGACAAATTTTTTGAAAGGCAAAAATATGGTGGTCTCCTTGTATACATCAGGATGGCAACTGTTCAAGAGCTGTGTGAAACCTGCTGCTGCCATGGCATTGTTTGACTTCAGAATATGCTTGGAAAATACGTCAATAATCTCTTATTGGGCTGCCAGTACAAGAAATGGTAAGTGCAGCATACTGCAAACTTGTGATCATCCAGTTGGGGTGCACAGTCTGCTGCTGGTGTGTTGGCTGCAAATGGACAACAGTTATTTTAAGTGTTATAAATAAAATTGACCAGATTCGATTTATCAGAAATTTAGAATTTTATTGTGAGACAAAATATCAGTCTCAGAAAGCCACAATTTAAAAGGACAGCATCGAGCCCGGGATCGCCGCTGGGTGAACACGGATACCAGACTCTGCCAGCCTGGTATCCCCCCAAGTTCACAATTTCGGTCTCCAGCCGCCCCTTTTTTATACACTAGATCATGGAGTGAAGTCCGGGATTCTGACGTTATCCTCTCCGAGGCGTCTTCATTAATTATGCAAGTCCCGGTATCGGGAGTCTGAATGGACCGGTAGGGTGGAACAATGCAGTTGATGGCCGAGCCCGGTTGTGTCGTGGATATGTTAATTTTCAATGGAGACAAGTAGAGATATCCATCTGAAGTGATTATCTCGGTCTCCGGACTTGTATCTCCGTTTTCCGTTGTCCTTTGTATCCTTTCAGGGATTCCCGGCAGCGATAGTTTCTAGGCCCCCTCTCTGGTAATTCCAATCATACTTTCCTCGTGTCCCTCACGTGCTTCCCGAGTTGAGGAAATTCTTTTATTTTGGTTTCTCCATTTTACTTTTACCCATATTAGTTTGAACAAATCTTTAACACTCATATTTATACAGTGAACATTTACCCTTTATAATTTGATAACACGAATTAACTTTAGCACATATATCACATAAGGAAGTCTCCAAGAGAATTAATTATGCTCTTTGGCATATATGACACCTAACTAGTTTTCATAACTGTGTTGTGCTTATCACATTCCTATTTTTATCTCAGAAAGAAAATCAAATTGTTCTTGTTGATACATATCCAGAGTTGATTGCATTTGTCTGTCAGAGACACTGTAGAGCCATGTGACAGCAGCCCTCCTAGGCTGGGATCCATGAGAGATAGAGGAAGGGAAAAGAGATACACATGGAAAATAACAACCTGTGTGTTCCGCTGCTCCAGCCCACTGTGACAACTCGGGTGTGTGTATTTAGGCTGTAATAGACTTGTGATCTGAGGCTTAGTTTATAAGAGAAAAAACTTGTATAAGAAAAGAGAAAAATAGTATCTGCAACGTAGAACAACAGAGTTTTCCCTGTCATTCTCTGACTATCTATTATATCTACTTAAAAACAAATACACATAATGATATGGATTACAGCCTACTAAGTTGCAGAAGTGCCAATAAAATGCTTGTCCGTGAGTGATAGGAAAATGCTGACTATCTAATGATAACATTTGTATCTAGAGCTTTCAGCCTTCTTTTTGAAGTGGTTTTCAAAATGTGACTGACATTTGTCAAAGTCTTTTTCTCTAGCAAAATGCACCATTTACCCTGCTGAGTTATTTGAGAAGTCAAATGTTTCTCTCTGTATGTGAGCAGATAAAATCTACAAGAGTAATTAACTAGATTGAAAAGAAAGGGACAAAAGAGAATTCATGTTTTGTTACACAAACTGTCACAAAGATATGTAATGGGAAGATACTTTCCCTTCTCCCTAGCTAACATTTAGATGAGGTTATGGGAAAGAGATACTTTTCAATGACTGAGACTTAATCCTCATGAGGCAGTCCTGGTTCTGTCTGGAAGTGGATCGTTTGTAGCACCTCACACTGTTAAATAACTCTGGATTATGAAATTACAAGCATAAATTTCTTCTTTTGCTTGTATAGCAGTTAGGATGAGGAAGCCCTAATAGTTTGTACAGGCTACTTTATTTAATTCTTTAAAAAGGGGAGAAGTACATGATAGATAACAAGGTCCCAAGAGACTATAGAGGAATTTTTCTGCTTTCCTATCATTGTTTCAGATAAAATAATTTTTTCTTCTACCTGCAATCCAGAAGGTCACACTGTATTCTTATCAAACAAAGACAGGAGTTCGTAAACCCCCTGAATTACAGGAGAGCCCGAAAGTCCTTGTCCAGGCTGTTGTAGAAGAACAGTCCACCCACTGTCTCTATTTTCTTTGGGCGGGGAGGACAGCAGCAAAATTTCTTTAACATAGCAAGCAACCCTCTGAGCTTCTACCACAATAAAATGTATAAAAGTGAGAAATGTATAAAGTAATAGACACACTTAAACAGAGTAGTCTTTTGGGGCGGAAAAGGTATTTTTTGGGAGGTTTCTGTTTTCTTGTTCTCCTTCTCTGGTTTTATCCTTTATTTCTCCTCTTCCCCATTTCTCGACTCCTGCTGTAGTGTAGCCTTGAATTTCTCAGCTTTGCTGGAAATTGACAAATATAATTCTTCAATATCCCATTGCTTCAATGCCGGTCATTATTCTATCCTGTGTTTGACGTTGTCTAATTGTCTAAAAATTGCTAGTTTTGTAGTGAGGTACTTGATGTTCAGTGCCTTATTGTATCATGGAAAAGCAACAACTTAGTCCCAAGCAATACTTGTGACCTTGTCCATGCCTGAGGAAGAGTGAAGCAATGAAAAAATGCCTCTATTGAAATGGATGAGTACACACATCTAGGGCTGCTTGCAGACATGGCTCTTGCAAATTTAAGGTGGTCAAAATTCATTAAGGTTCTGAAACTCGAGTGATGCAGGTTTCAAATGTGGATGCTGCCTGTAATAACAATGGCAATTTCAGGTTTGGGAATAAGGCTGATTGTTATGAGAAGCAGCAGTGGTATAGAATTCTCTTCTGACCAAATGCCACACACATTTAATGCATTAGCTTTCATGTACCATGCCTTCACCGGGATTCCTATTGCTTTGTCGGGGGTAAGACTTTCCTGCCAGCCAAAAGGTTCTCATGATTGCTCCAGCTAATCAGCGATTCAGAAGTTCAGCATAAATCCACTGAACTCACATGAGTCAAGAAGGACTCTGACGTGCTTGTAAATTAAGTTACTGTGAGTGGTCCAGTTTGGCTTAATTATGTTATTCCTAACTGAGAGAGTTCAGCAAGTGTGTTTAATAATCTCCAGCTTTGGGAACACTAAACACAAATTGTTTTGGAAGGGTAAGGTGGGTCGCTAAGCCTTCAAATCAAGATGTAGAAGAGGAACAGATGGCAAAAGTGTGATGCATTCAAATACCTAAATATGCATTTTTGAAAGGCTGGCTTTCTGCTTCAGAGTGCTGGGGTTCTAGAGAGGTAAAAGAGAGGTTGTTTATATCCTCTGTTGTCCACAGAGTTAGAAAACCCATTCCTCTGTGCCAGCCATATTTGCTGGCTCTGCGGATTGTCAGCCTCATTCTTTTCTCCTGCTGGAGAGGACCTTTACATATCCTTGTGGAAAGAAGGAAGCCAAGAAAGTCAAGAGAAATAAACACATAAAAAGAAAAATCCATTATTTAGGGTATAAAGTATCCAAGAATTTATATGTATTAGAAGCCAAAAAGTGCATTTTTGTCTGTTCTGTTCCTTTGGCTGACATGTATCCATAGACATTATGCAACAAGAATTGGAAAGAATTGGTATTTAACAAATTACTATCCTGTTTCTGAAAGTGCCAATTTTCCTTTTGTAAAAAGAAAGATTTAGAAAATAACAGTAGTAGGTGATTATAGATAAATATAGGTAAGAAAAGGTAACGCTTGAACAAAGTAACTCCTTTTTACTTCAATTGTGTTGTTCATGATGTGCTGTACCTAGACTAACAATTCTAGTTTGGGAGCTTCTTACCATTCTAGAAATTGCATCCTGTGAATACTTATGTTGCATATTCTGCCATAGCTTTTGTCATTAAAATTGATACAATTCTTTGAAAATAGTGGGGTTTTATTGACTGAGAAAACATGTTTGTGTTTCCCTATTGTTTTGGGGGTTGTGTGCGAAGTTTATTTTAGTACCTGGCAGGAATATTTTCCTGGTTGGAATCCACCAGAGAGTTGTTTGGTACTGTCTACAAAGTGTTTGGTGCATTGCTTGTGTCCCCAAGTTTCTCACAATCCATAGACGAGTGGAAATTGGGAGGGAAATGAAATATCTGTTTTGCTCAATATGAGTTAATCCAAGGTGGAAGGGATCTGAGGAGATCTTTAGCCTGGTCCCCTGCTCATAGCAGGGGTAGCTCTGACATCAGAATGAATTGTTCTGGGCTTTTCCCACTCAGGGAACTGGAATAATCTCTGAGGGTGAAATCTTGGCAACCTCCCCGGGTAGCAGCTTTGCAAGAGGCAAAAGGTATCTCAGCTACAGGAAATGTATTGCCCTAAAGAGCACTCTACTTCAGGGGTATTTTAAATGAAGGATTTAATGCTGCGGTGAGGACTGCAAGTGCTGAATTGTCTTAACATGTAATAAAGATGTAAACTAGTTCAATTTTTTTAAAAGGGCAAAACTGCACGGATTTAAAGCAGAAAAAATAGAAGGCAGAACATCTGGGAGGTTTGTACTTGGAGTTAAACTGAGCACTAGAAAATTCTGTTGTAGAGTAATCATTTTTCTTATCAAAATCTGTACATCAATGAAACAAGCCATAGATTATATTTCACACATTCTTATGTAGCGAGGTAATTTCAGAATGCAGTTGCAAATGATTTACGGATTTTGGTTAACCTCAAATCAGAAATAAGCAGCAAAAGGTAGTTCTGTGGAAAAACTTGAGATAAGGAGCCAAGTGTTTTGTTTCCCAGCTTTTGGAGCTGCCTTAACAGCTGAGGCTTTGATGCATACTTCACAAGCCTTTTTTGTTTGCCTCTGTACAGTAAATAATTGATTAGCAGCTCCTGATGTGGCTCTAAGAGCTGGAAGTGCTTCCCTCAGGGCTGCCGTGTCACTTGTAATGGAGCTGAAGTAGGACGCCGGGTGACACCGGCTGTGCTGGCATTTCCCGCTGTGCCAAGTGCATCTCAGCGAACCCCTGAGCGTCCCGCTTCCTGACACAGCTCTTGCTGCCCGCGCAGACGGCCTGGGAAGCCATGCTGGGGATTTTGCTTTCATTGGAAGCAAAAAAACTGGGCTGGATTATTCTTTATGTAACTGCATTAAGTTCTTTATTGGAATATAATGTTCAGACAAACCAGTGTCTCTTTAACTGAGGTGTTCTCAGGTGTTATTTGTAAGAATTTCAGATCTCTTGCACCTTGCAGGTCTTCAGGCTGTAGGTAGAGTTTGGGGGGGAAACTCCTGGAGCCTGTGAACTTGGTGTTGTGCTGGCATGAGGCAGATGCTCAGCTCTTCCTCTGGAAAGTACTCAGCTGCTCCAGGTTGAAGCAATTAGATCAGCTTGAGAGTCAGCATTTGTATTGTATTTAGGTTGTGTTGTACATCTAAGCAAATCACAGGAAGGAACAGGGGAATATCATCAGGGGTTGGAAGTCCCAGGAGTTTGCTGGTGGATGTAGTGCCATAAGGTCCAGTTTGGATCAGGCTTTTTCCATTTCCTCTAGATTCTACAGTTTGGGGTTTCTGGAATGGTCTGCCCGGGGAGGTGGTGGAGTCACCATCCCTGGATGTGTTTAAAAAAGACTGGATGTGGCACTCGATGCCGTGATCTAGTTGAGGTGTTAGGGCTGGGTTGAACTCTATGATCTTGGAGGTCTCTTCCAACCTGAAGATTCTGTGATTCTAGGTTTTTCTGGCAGCTCACCTGAAAGTAAGAAACCGGTTTTACAATTTCGTCTTCAATATAGTGATAAATATTTAAATTAGTGACTTCACTTAGAAAGAATAAAGATTAAATATGCTACGTCTACAGGCTGTGCTTTACTTTGGCAGTCCTTTGGTAGCCTCACTCCAGCTGCAGCTTTGTTTTGTCATTAATAACCCCAGTCCTCTACTTTTCCCCCATAGTATAGCGTAATGTAATTATGCATCCATTCTTAAATCTGCTTTTGTTTAAACAAACAAAAAAGAAGGATTTTTTTTTTTAATTGAGCAGAAGTGTTGAGCAAGGATGAGAGGGAAACAGCTTTCAGCAAAAACTAATATTCTCTAATTGTTCTGATGCTCTTTCATACGGAGAACTTGAGGCATTTTAAGCTTCGGGAAGCTCTTTGCCAAAAAATGTAAGTAAAATATTTAATACTTTTGTAGCACTTTGCACACACCATTAATAAGAGCTATAGAGTAATAAGGGCCATAGTACCTCCCTGGGCCTATGCAGGGAGTATTACTGAGCATTCCCTGTCTGAGTCATACAGTATACATGACTTGTTTAATTTTTATTCAATTGGCACATGCAAAAATTATTTGTCCTCACTTGTGTGTTCAGAGACCGCTAATGTTCAGTTAGAAGGAGGAAGGCACACTTGTCTGAGGTTTTAAAAAATGCCAAGGGTGAAAACTTTACATCACCTTTTAAACTGAGACCGGGAAATGTTCCCCAGTTTTTGATTCACGTGTGGCAGTGACCTTTACAGGGTTTCTACACATAACATGTGGCAATTGTCGTCAGAATTAAGGGCAGCAGCTGTCAACTTTTTCAGATGTCTGACTTCCAACTTCCCTAAATCTTTCAGATAAACCTACTCTTCGTGAAACAGCTTCCAAATGTATCTTGTATTTCACCTGATGTCCAGAAGACTTCTTTGCTGAGTCACAGTTCTGATTTAAATCAGGGTAAAAATTTCTGTGAAACTGTTTATCACTGATCCATCTTCAAACTTGTGGAAAATGGGAATTCTTTCCAAATGATACCAAATAAAAGGACTCTAGTCTAACTGGCTGTTTTATTCACAGAATACTACTGAGCTACATTTTAAATTTGCACAGAATACGTTTTGTTATCTGAAGATGGAGGTAACCTAAAGGCAGAAACTTAAAATTAGGAACAAATTCATCCAACTAAATCAGAACGTAATTTAAAAGGAAGAGATACACCAAAGTTTTTATGAAGATTCTTACTTAACTCTCAGATACTAAGCATCACAGAAGAGCATATTTCATTTAGAGAGGGAAAATTCACTTTTAAAAATAATTCATGTTATTTTTTTCTTGAACAACTCATATTAAAGAGACTGGGGAGTTGTATTGGTTCATACTGACTGTCTTGAACTTCCCAGGTCTCAAGTTCAGCAGTTTTCCACAGGTACACTGTCAAATTTTGGGGGTTTTATCCATGCACAAACAAGCTCTCCCTGTTTAGCACGGACTGGAAAAAGTGCAGCCAAGAGAGAAGAGAAGGTGCTCAGCTGGGGTTTGCATTTTGGCCTAGAGGAAAAACAGGCAATGTCCCATCACCACCCCTCTGATGCACTGGGGGCCCAAACTTGCTGAACTAAAAATGGAGCTGTTTTATTTTTGTTGTATTTAACCTACTTTTTCTCCAGGAGCGAAGCTGCCAGCAGCAATGCAATACCATAAATTCCGGTGTAAAACACTCGCAGACAGCCACGGCAACTGGACTTGTGTGGCTGGAAATGTAGATGACTGATCATGAACAAGGACACTTGAATCATTACAAGTGCCAGAATAAAATCGAAATTAAATAATTCCTCGGGCCGTCTAGGATAACTGCCATATTACACACCTGTTATGGCAGCACGGCCAATGAATAGAGCTGTCAGTCTTTATTTCTGGCTTGAACACCACTCTTTATTGTTAGTCTAATTATTATAATTTGTATTCCATGCAGTCATAAGGCGTAAGCATTTAGTGCTTAATCCTGATTGTTCTACCCAGCGCTGGCCTTTTAAACTCAACGGCTTTGTGGATTGAATTAGGTAACCTTTCAGAGATAAAGTTTCTTCTTTAATTAAACAATATCCCTGAAAGTACAAACCACTCTGCAAGAACTGCGAGACTGCTGCAGACGCACCAGAAAATAAATTGGGTAACTCCCACCTCCCCAGCAGTGCGTCTGTCTAGCTGCCTTCTCTCCATCTTCCACTCCATTTCCCGATAAGCCCTGAAAATGCATCTTCAGTGCAGCAATTTATCCTCAGAGCAGCGCTGTCTTAATTTGCCAATTAACACTTCCCCACCCTGCAGCGGGGCCGTCGCTTTGCTCATGACGGTGAAAGCAGCAGTGGGACTGAGCCTGCTCACTGCACAACTCGCTGCTGCCAAGGGGGCTGCAGAAAGGTGAAAGCTCTTTCCACGACGAACGTCTCACAGAATAGGAGCTCTAAAATCATTTCTCATTGTCTCAAGTCCCCACGCTGGCAGCAGCTCCATGAGCTGAAGTTTCTCTGAGCAGTTTCCTTGGCTTTTTAAGCAAATGACATAAAAGAGGAAGAGGTGAATATGTTGAGAGCCAAAGATGTGAGAGGGCTCCTAAGCAGTAGGAAACAGGACTGGAGAAAAGGGAGAACAGGGAAACCATGGATTATATTTAAAATTTTGTTACCAGAGCATTCATGGCTGTCCTGCACCCTAAACCTTGATGATTTTTTTTTTTTTTTGTAATTATTATTTTAAGGCAAGAAATTATATAAGCTTGTTCCCCAAACTGTCCTGCCAATCACTGTGGGTTGGCATGTTTATCTGAAGGGATGTGATTTCCTTGAGAGCTTTGAAAGGCTGCTCATGGAAGTCCAGACTGATTCTGTGGTTGGTGAATCCAAACACACCTAAACAGAACCCAAAAACATCAGTGGAGAGGAGACTAAAGCCAGTGTGGGGTCTGCTGCCTTCTGAAACCAGGCTACAGTGTGGTAATGGCCGGCACTTTGTTTGCTCCTGGGGAGAGCCCTGCAAACCCAAACATTCCTTATTTGAATTTTGCCCAGAAGCATCCATAAAAAGGGAAAGGGGAGTTTACACTGTAGGAAAAAAAATTAATTGCACGTTGCTAGCTGATAGACCAAGAGGACTCATCCATTGAAGGGGAAGTTTTTGCCATTAAAATATGATGGATAGCCCATGTAATAAAAAGCTAAGAAGCTGCTTTGTTACTCTTTGCGCTGCAAATCTTTCTTAATCTCATCCATGATGGGCAAAAGACAGTGAGCAGGTAGAAAGAGCTCTGCCAGCTCTGCTTGACTCTGAGGCTGGATTAGAGCCAACAGTTCCTGAAGTTTTTTTGCAAGGCACACTGCTTTTCACTGCAGTCAGACTTCAGCTAAAACACATTTGAGATAAATGCAAATCTACATGTATTCATTGTCTTCTGTAGCTGAGTGTTCATGCCTGCAGCTGTCCCACTTGCAAATAATGTTAATTTTTGAAAACTAGCTCATTTGCTGCAAATCTGTCCACATGGTTTAGTGGCAACTTCTATGAAGTAGAACAAAAATGCTCTTTAAAAAAGAACAGTATTTCTGTATTAAAATTTCCTCTCTCCAATTCTGAGACACATAAATTTACTGGGTGGATGGTTTATTTCAAGCTAGTAAAATAGAAGGTATTAAGAGATAAAGTGATAAATGAACTGGTTATCAATTATTTGTCATAAGACAATGTCATTTTGGTTTTTTTCTTTACTATTTATAATTAGTTTTTTTCCCTGGTTAGTCAGTCTTTGGATTATGGGGGGTTTCCCCTCCCTTTTTTTTTTTTTGTATCATCATACTGTTTGTCCTTCATCCCCAATTTGCTCTTTTCCTTCTAAGCTGGCTCTGCTTTGCTTTTGCTTACCCTTCATTAATTATCTTACTAATTATCTTATTAAGTGAGGTTTTCTTCCCTCCCTACTTTACAGGAAGGTATTAAAGTTATAACATCCTAGGTATTGTAATTCATAATTGTGACTCTTGCATGAGAAATACTTATTTAAGCCGATAATTTTTTGGAAGATGTTGAAGAACTGTGGTTTTATAACAAATGCCTCTGGCCTTCAAATGCACAGAGGTAAATAAATACTGAAAGAGTTTTTGGTCCTTGCGGGAGTTTCCTGTTGTACGTGAGATTGATCCCTGATTACACCCTGATCTTAGTCCTGGTCATTGGCATAGTGAGGTCATTATTTGCAGGTGCTAAGTAAGTTTGTTGCAATAATAAGTAAATCTACTAAGTAAAAACAGAGAGCCACAAGGATGAATAATTATAATTGATGCTAATAGTGCCTGTATTATTAACTCCCATGTCTTCATAGAGGTGGACTGTCATTTGCCTGTATCAAGCATTGAATGTTACATGCAAGTTACTAGGAATTACCAAGCACTGTAAATTAGAGATTATGGAGTACTTGGAATTTTTTTTCACTAAAACTCTAGCATTGTGGAGAAATCATTTCGTTTGAAAGGTGAGTGCTTGCTCAGCTTCTACAAAGTGTTAATTGGCCATTTTGTGTCTATTTAAAATCCTCTCTGTGATGTCTTGCTTTATCTTTTTGCTTATTCTTTTCATTTACTTTGTTTCCCTCAGTTTGAAACTCCTCCTGCTGTCTGCAGTTAGACTCTTAACAGATTTGTCTTCCTTTTCTCATGGACAGGTACTGAAAAGGTGTTTTATCATCACCATTAAAAAGTGGGGGTTTTTTGCCGTCAGAACCTGAAATATCATATAGCTGTGACTTGTCAAAGAGGTCCTTTTCTTGTTAAGTTTTTGAACCAGGCTTTTATTTACAATCCAACACCAATTGTGTTAGAAGGTATCCTGCCTGCTCTTGCTTCCAGAACAAGGAAGAACCCATTAACATATTCATTTAAAACCTGGCACACGTTTTAGTTCACACTGTTATCATTTTTACAAAGAAAATTTTGCATATCTATTTGTCTTCTGCATTTAATTCCTTTTTCATCTCCTTTAATTTCTCAAGCTGTATTTCACCTTTAATAGCTGCACAATCCCACAGAGCTTGTTCCTCTGTACCCTGAAGTTCTGAAGTGCCAGTCAGGTATCTTCCCCGCTGTTTTCAGTGGTGCCCACTGCTCTGTGGGCTCACTTTTATGTCAGAACATCTCCTTGTTCTCAAAATAAGATTATTCTTTCTCTGTGCACTGTCACCCAGCCATTCATACAGGTTCTCTCTGTGACTCTGGTTTTTAGTGCAGTTGTCATGTTGTTCTCATTCATATTCAAAATTCTTAAGATGCCACTCTACTGTACATGAAAAGAGGATTTTTCATTCATTGCTTCCTTGGACACTTTGGTCAAGTGTGCTTGCTGCTCTTTCCATGGCTGGAGAGCCCTTTCCTTTTAGCCTGTCCCAGAAAATTATTTTCCTGGAAGTTTTCTTTGGTGTTTCTCTGGAGGGCCACCAGAAATCATGAGGGGCTGAAGCAAACAGGAAATAAGGAGACCCAGAGTGCTGGGGTTGTTCAGCTTTTTGAAGAGAAGGCTGGGGACAGATCTTGTTGACAGAATGTTCTGCATGGCACATCCTAGAAGATACACAGTAACAGAATGTGATTGCATTATCAAAATATGGATATTTGTGGATGTGTCAAGCTGGAGCCTGGCTTTACTCTGTGATTTCCAGGGAGACAGGACCAGAGGCAATGGACTCCAAGTGTAATGGAGAAAATGGCTTTTGACCTCTATCAAAGATAATGAAGAAGTTAGATTTGAGAAGTGTTGGGCTCCTGAATTATTCCTTGTGAAAATCTTCATGAAGTTGGAGATGCCTTGTTAAACCTAGCAAAATTTTCCAGTTGTTTAAACCAGAAGATTACAGCCCTCGATAGTGAGAGTATAGCTCATTTTATAGGTACCATGTCTGTCTTTGTATTCCTTCATCTGGGGTGTCACCTGGGGGTAACTAGAAAAGCAGAATCAGTGTTTTTATACAGAAAGTAATTTTTAACTACCCAATGGAGCAATTTGTATTCTTTACTGCTACCCCACCCTTTCTTGTTGCTGTACTTGGTGGTTTTTAAAAAACTTCAATAGAAAATAAAATTTGACCAGGTAGATAAAACATTTGAGTTATTGTTTAATTGTATTGAAGGGTTCCCAAAGGATCCTTTCAACCAATTGATTATCGAGTACAACCTTGAGAGAGGACAAGGGTGCATCTTGTCCCCAGGCAGGTGCACAGCAGAGAGTGAAGCAGGGAAGGGGTGTGTGACACTTCCTCTGATATCCCTGCATTTCCATCTATTTTTAGATCAGATTTTCTGAGAAGATTTGGTTTCTTTCTACTTAGGAACCCATGATTTTTCCAAGTACCTGATAAGCCTCCCCCTTGGCCACAAGCTGCCTGTTGTGTGACAGCTCTCCTGGCTTCCAAAAGAGCTGAAAATCCAGGGAAGTGTTGAAAGCCAGCTACAAATCACTTGATGTCTGCAATGCTGGCCATTGGAAAGCCTTTCTTCTTGTAAAAAATATGCTGATTCAACTTGTTGCATTGTGGGGCAACAGTGACTATCCTGTCCAGGGAGGTTACAACCACCAGCAGGGAAACAGACGAGACAAATCTTTGTTGTTTAGCAGGAGAATCCATTTCTTCCCACCTACCCCAGGCTGGGGAGGGGGTGAGAGCGAAGAGGTGTGAAAATGAAGAGGGCGAGTAGGGGCAGGACTGCGGGGTTTATCGGGCATCTTAGGGGAGGAGTCTTAGGGTTTAGGTCAAGGGGGGAGATCAGATTTCAGCCTCCTCAAAACAGGACTCCACACAAGACCTCCGTAATGTGTGGTAGTAAGTGTGTTAGAAACTGTGAAGGAAAACAGCTCAATTTTGTCATGCGTCCAGCTGCTCGATTACATATATATATATATATAACACTGTACTGATGCTAAAAACACCACTGTCCTTTTTTGATAGAAAAATAGTTTCAACGGGCTGTAAATTAGTGAGTTTTCGTTATGAAGTTAGACAGCGCACAGTTTTCAAATGTCAGATGACACAGGAAGAAGCAGTACTGAGCTAAATTCTCAAAAGGTTAAAACCTTTCTCTGGAATCTGGGAGTGTTTTCAGAGCAGATTGAAAGAGACATTTCTATAGCAGTAACTTAGGCAATTCCAAAGCAGAATTTAGATTATGACTTTGAAGTGTTTACTCCAAAGAAATGTGATAGTAAGAACTTCAGTTATTAATCCGGGCTTTGCACAACAGACAAGATTTTGGATTGTAATAGGATTTTCCTTTAAGATAGAAGAAAAAAGTGAGTTGTAAGGATTTATGTACTAGGCCATAGTATCCTTAGATATTGCTGGTTTTTTAAGATTAGCTCTTTTATGAATGCATTTTTCTTCCATTTTCATTCCAAGTTACATTTCTGGCTCGGGAAGTGAGGTTTTTCCTGCCAGTGTGGTTGTTGCCTTGCTTTGATTGTTTTTAAATGCCACTCACACTTTATGGTCCTGTCAAAATTGAGGTATATTATAAAAGAATGAGAGGAATGGAGACAAAAAAGGAATGAAATTATAACAGTGAGAATTGACCAGCATTAAATACTTTAATTCTTTTGTTTGTGGAAGTGATATTATGTTACATTGATCCTCCTAGAAGAAAATTTATTTGGTTGCATCACATTGCTACAAACCTGTACAATAGAGGTTTTTCTGAAATACAGTCTTGGGATTCAAATGGAAAGACATCACTGTTGCTGTGTGTTATTTGGTTTCATATTGTATTTCACTTTAATATTGGGTTTTATAATGGTTTGTTCTCTACTCCCCTGTTCTCCTGGAAAATGTAATATCCCGAAGTTTGTCCCTGTCCTTTCCCCAGCCCATCTCCCACATTGTTCCCAGTCCCCTTCCTGGAATGTAATCCAAGCCTGTTCCACTCCCACCTTATCCCTGATTGGGTATTGGCTTGTCCCTGCATTTAGCCCCTTCCCTGGATATAAGCCACAGACCGTGCTGCCCTCTTTTGATCTGGAACTCCTGGTCTGGGCCCCTTGGTTCAGGCAGTGGGATGGGGCTCGTGGCCCAGGCTAGGTCTGGGGCAGCACCACAGAAGAAAGACTGAATAAAGCCCTGGTTTCACTCCCCGGAGCAAGTGCAGACCTCCTTCCTCTGCTCTCGACGGGGTCTCGCTCTCTCGTGCTAAGGAAAATGTTCTCAGCCACCTCCTGGCTTTTGGGACCCTGAGGAAGTTCCTTCTAACTGCGGTTTGTCTCTCGAGCTAGCCAGGGTGAGAACAGAGCAGGAGAGCTCAGAGAGAGAGAGACAAGTCCCACATCACCATCTCCTTTGTATGTCCCTGGTTTTGTTATTGGCATTGGAAGGGCATGTCGGAGAACAGTATGTCTGGAAATAACCTGACCAAATTCCTCCCTGTGAGGCTGAAGCGGGGTGTCCAGGTGGTTGCAGAGACCAAATCATCTGTCCTGGGCATTCCTGATGTAGGCAGGCAGACAGGTCTTGGGATAATCCAAGAAAGACAAAGCCTTTTACAACCTATAATAATGTTGCATTTAAATTTCCAAGAAACTCATTTCCTGTTCCTTTCAAACCTGTTAGACAGTGAATCAAGAGAAGTGTCCCTGAGCCATTTTTGCAGTTCTGCTGATAGAATGACAAAGGAAAGGGAGTACCAGTCTGTGACAGCCACCTCCTGGGTTTGTTTTGGGATGAGAGCTCTGTGCCAAGGTGGGCCTCCATCACTGCTCTGGCTCTGCCAATACAAAGGCAGATCCAAAGTCTTTTATTAGGTTTAAGCTGATCTTCAAGCTGAGCCTCCAAAGGCAGTTGAAATTGCAACTGCTCTTACTGCCATAAAGCTCAGCCTAAATGGAAACCCATTCCACTGCACTTTAGAGGGGTGAGTTGTACAGCTAGGGCTTTGTCACCTCTCGGTGTCATTTATTAAGATCCCAGTTTATGTGCGGTTACTTGTGAGTGAAGGCAAAAACTAACAGCCTTTGATTACCTGTCACTGCTTTCAGTAGGAGAATCCTGAAGGAGATGTTATTCAACAGCATTTGTTGCACTGTTGTTCTCATGCCGAGGCCTTTCTGCAAACGATATTCACTGCAGTACTTCTAATTTCTGCTCTAAGCCATTCTGTTACCTATTAGCTAATCACAAAAGGCATGTAAATGCAATGAAATAATAATATTAATGTACAATTCCCTATTAAAATACTGCATCTGAATGTACAGAAAATTTCCTCACAAGGAAATTTAGGAATGTATAATAGCTTAACTGTTTTAATTGTAAACTTGTTATACTTACTTCTGCTAGTATAGAAGATGCTTGTCTTAGTTATGACATAACGATGCTCAAAAGCTCATTTTGGAAAATAGGATCATGTAAAAAATGATATGACAAAGTCTGAATATCAGTATCAAGCCATTTGCACTGCTTGGGCACAAGAAAAATTATGCTAACACCTGATTATTTTTTTTTACAAGTATGCTTAAGCATTGCTTAAGCAGGCTAAGTGCAATATGATATTGAACGGGATATTCACACAGCACTTAAAGAATGGTATGTTAAACATGGCGTGATGTGCTGGAAGCTTTATTTTTATTGCATTAGAAGATGTCCAGATGTGAAAACGAAGTGGCTTTAGACTCGTGTAGTGCTATTTGCTGTTAGACAACTGGGAATTAAGTACAAAAAATTTAGTTGTATATTTTCAGCCTAAAATTCAGTACTGACTTGCTTCAATTCCAGCTCTAGGCAGTCTAATCCCTTGAATTCATGTACTAGAAGAACTAATGGTGAGATAAAATACTTCTTCAAGCATTTAAAAACATTATTTACATTATAAAATTTTAGCTTCTCTGCCAGTGTATTTGATTTACTGTAGGTTTCATTATAACCTAGAGAGAGGTGTCAGCTCTACAGCAATGCAATGAAGCTAACAAAGGAATTGAGGCCCAGCTACATGGCACACGAAATTCCAAGCCTCTTACTTGAGGTTTACGCCCTTAGCATTCAAATGCATCTCCAAGGGAAGCTCTGATTAAAAGTAAATTAAATAAATGTATGTGCCATTTAAAGTCAATAGTATGCATGGAACTGTAAAGTTATATGGTGATTAGGGCACTGTGTCTGTCTGTCAGGAATGATATTTCTTAATGAAATTATAAGTTGACAAAAGAGCTGATTGTTGTGTCAAAGTGTGCTATCACTGGAATACCCTTCCTACCAGGGCAATAATTAAGAAAACCTTTTAAATTTCCATTTTCAAGAAGATTTTGGGGGGGGGTTGGGGGTTGTCCATCTTCTTCTACTCCAGAAAAGCAGCTGTTTAGGGCAGTCCTGGAAGTGTTACCTGAGTTTGACAGCAGAGTTTTCTATGAGGAGGCAATTTCCAAACTGTCACTTTCCTCTTCCCTCTTTGTCTTCCATTTTGCTACAAAACTGTTCCTTCATGTCCTTGTTACTCTTTTCCTCCAGACAAAAGCATTTCTGCCCTTATCCCACCTAGCAGGTGAAGGAGGATTTTTGTGTATTTAATAAAAGAAACGCTACTTGCCATTCATTTGTGGGAATTGGTATTGTAATACATGATATAAAAATTCGTGCTGAAAGCAAAGTAATGTTGCCTAATAAAAAACCCGGCATGAGTAGTCATCTGGGAGCTTCCTATCCCAAAGGATCTCCATCCACAAGATTATGTTGAAACCAGCCTGAATATTCATCTGGGAGATGTGTATTCCAGGGGATCTTTACCAGAATCAGCATGAATATTTGTCTGGAAGGATTACATCCCAAAGAAACTTTGTGATAAAGGGAGAGACATGTCTCAACGTGAAAGACAAGACCACTGAAAAGAAGGGACCCCTCAAAAAGGATTGAGAGAGTATAAAAGAAACTCTCTGAAAATGTATTTCATGAAACACGGTGAAGCCTGTCTCACCCGGTACTGTTCACCTGGCACAGAACTGAACTGATTTTTGTTTGTGGCTTTTTTTGATTGTGTGTTTACTATGGAATAAATCCTTTATATTAATCAAATTGGCTACCAATTTAGAACAGTATGCAACTTTGACATGATCTAAAAAGGTCCAACTGGATAATCAGAAGCAGCTTTGAAAAAGAGCTTATCTGAACAGCCAGCCTGTTCTCTCAATTATGTTCTCCGCATAGTACAGAGGCAGCCCAACACTGGAGTTGTTTAACTCTTGTCTACTTCCTCCCTTCAATTTTTTTTTATCATATTTGCTGCTTCTGAAACCTTCTTCTGGCTGAGACTATTACAGGATGAGTTGTTTCCATTTGTTACTGGATGAGATTAAGCAGAGTGTGAAAGAAAAAAAAAAAAAAAAGAGTTTGCAGAATAAGAGTTTTAGAGAAGTATTTGTAATCTCTTGGAACTGATGGGGACTGTTCTTATGTGGTGGGTGGGGAGAGGTTAGGGACAGAATTACTTACTTCAGGACCTGTTTGTTGATGTTGTTTGCAGCCTGGCTGAATGCTGTCCCAGTTTCTGAACATGCAGTAAATCAGTCTTTTGAAGAATTACTAGGTAACTGAATTTACTCAATGAAGGGTAGTTTCATTAAAACAGGAAAAAAAAAAAAAAAAAAAAAAAAGAAAAGGCAGTGCTTTTAACTGCTTTACTGGCCAGTAAAAACGACTTAAACTGATTTACTGGTCAGTAAAAGTGGTGTCAAAGTTTGCTTTAAATATTTCTTGGTATTTGGGAATCATCTCCCTGCAATTTACACATTTTAGCCTCAGTCTAGTTTTTCCCTGCAGGTTTTAGTAAAACTGTCCCCTATAACATTCATTTCAGCTTTCCTTTATTAAAGGAAGATAAGACACAACTCACACAACCACGTTGTTTCCATGCCTTACTAACAGACTAATGGGTCACTCCTAATCTTCTTCGTATTTTCTTCTGTTTAAAAAAATTATTATTGTAGCAATTACACAAGACTTCACTTCTTCCAATGACATTAGTTTTGCACAACAACTTTATCCATGAGTGGGTTTTTTAATTTTATGAAAGTCTTTGTTCTTGTAGATAAAGCACCAGATGGACAAGATGCATCTTGAAATTGTGTTCTGTGTCATCGGGATGTTTAAAATTGAGATTAGTCTCTGATCTGAAAATTGCATCTCATGGATGTACACCGCAATCATTTCTGCATGTGCAGGTCCTGGATAACCAGATGAAGTCAAGAGTTTAGAGTTTTGAAGAACCTAGTGTCTTTTGTTTTCTCTATTTGTTAACAATTTTTCTTGAGAGGATGTACTGAGAACATTGCAAGGCAAATACTTGGAGGAAGACAGTGAAATTCTTGAATAGAAAAATGGCCAAGGCAATCTGTAAAGGATGATGTTGAGGGACTTAAGATAGCAGGAATAAAAATTATCTGCCTGATATTCATAATTTCAGAATTATTTATGATAGCTATACAAGCCTTTAATATGCTGAATATCAGGTCAAAGATGGAGTGTTGGGCTTCAGGTGATAAAACTAATTTAGTTATAATTAATAACACTTTGATTAAAATGGACCAGAAGAGCGGGAGCCTATTCCTTACTAGTAATCACTATTAGCAATTTGGGGTTTTATTTTTTTCCGAACTAGTGAATATGATAATGAGAAGCATTATCGAAAGGTCTGCAGTCTAAATTAGACTAATTTGCTATATTTTAAATTGGGTGTGTCACAACCCCAAAACTGTAAAATTGCTGTCTAATTTCAGATGATATTTGCAGGACTGTGAGATATGCTAGCGAAGGGAGGGGAGTGTTGCAGCAGGGTGTAACTCGCTGTTGGTGCCGATGGGCTGGGCAGGGACCGCTTCCAGACCTATCCACCGATCTGGCAACAGGGCTCAGATACCTGCTGAAAGAATCTGTGCTCCTCAGACTGCCTGCCCTTACAGCCTTGTGATTCAAAACAACAATCTGCACCTCCCCGTTAGAACCTTGAGCCCCAATTCTTTGGAAAAAAAGGGTTGTGCAAGCAGATGGGTTTGTGTTAGTATCGTAAAAACTGCGGCAATAAATGCCAAGGCACTGCAACGTGGTAGACTGCAAAAGTGCTTGTAATCCAATCTAATTAATAATGTGACCAGTGTGGGGGAAGTCACTCTGATTTCTGTGCAGCAGGATCAGACCTGTCCTGGAAATGATAGGGGTGTTTTCAGCTCACAACAGGTGGAAGCAGGGGAAGGAAATTCTTGCTCATTTTTACTGTAGTCCTTTACTTGCCCTCTGTGAGGCATTCCAGCTGGGAACATGGTTACATTTACCCTTGGAAAGAAGGAATGCACCGTCTGTTAGGAGCTCAGTGTTTCAGAACACATACTTATGGGGAATTTTCGGCAGTTTCGTGGGACTCTGAGCTTTGGGTGATAATGGATCCCTGACAGCAGATGGGATTTGCTCAAAGCATTGGAGAGAAGCTTGGTCTGAGACAGTCTAGGGATCTGGGCAGTCCTTTGGGAAAGGGCGACTCATGCTGGAGTTCAACTTCCCAAACTGCTGAAGCTTAGCTAGGTATTTTGGTTTCCAAAAAACAAGCAAAGACCAGAAGAATATCACTAGCTTTTTTTTATTTCTCCTACCCTCTTTCTTTTTCCTGACTAGAAAAGCTCCTTTATGAAACATATGATTAGGAACTTGTGAGATTTTAGGTTTGTGATAAGTGTCTTGGATCTTTAGCTTTACTCATGGGAGGATTAACCAACCTAGAGGCAGATATTCTTGAAAAGATTTTATTCACCCTTTTATATCTGTCATCCAACAACTTCAGCAGAAGAAAGGAACCCAATAAGGTTTGTAATTGCATGCTATCCATATTTTCAATATTTCTGATAGCGGAATTGGTCTGTTTGCTGTAAATTCCAGTGACTAAGATTTGAATAAGGGTTCTTAGCTGTTTATCATATTTTTAAGTTTCCAAGTTGGAATAGTTTAGGGGTTTAAAGACCTGTATTGCTGTCGGTTAATACCTGCTTCTTATCAAGGCCAGAGTAATTTATTGTTGCTTGGATGAGACCAGCCTAGACCAATAAACCTCCATTTCTGCTTGTGTGTTTCTGTGCTTGTTCAGTAGTAATGCATGCAAATCCCTGATGATGCTCCTGGAAACTGGTTGGTTTGGTTTTTTAAATTAATTACTTTATCTTTTCAAAAACTGGTTTTCTCTCCTCTTGCATAAAGAATATTTAATTCAACGGTGTTTCTCACCCACTTTAAAGCAAAATGTGCACTAAGCTCCTTCACAAAATTGGAATTTTCTGGAATTATTCCAAGGGCAGGAGAGAGCAATAAGAACAATTTTAATTACAACTCCTGTTTCATGTGTTGATTTTTCATTGTGGGGGGGCCAAACCAGTGGTAATGTGCACTAGAAGGTACTTTTTTTATAGTGCAGAACAACCTCAAATGCCCTCTGGGCTTCTTGATAGGAGAGGGGGTATGAATGGAATTTGTATTTCCATTCCTGGTAACACTCCCAGCTACCTGAACAGAGACCTTGCAACTTTTTTCTCCAAGGTATTTTAGTGTTGTGATCTTTGGGTGCAAACAGACCTTTACCCAGACCTTTGTTTTCCTGTTTGACCATCCTGTTTCCAAGCAGGAATTCCTGTTTGAGACTTAGGACCTGAGAGGAAGAACTGAACCAACCAAGAGGGGGATGGAGGGAGCTGGGAGCTCAGATTACATCTGTGTTATGATAAAATTTTAGCATCTGAATTCCTAAATTAAGTGTTAATTGAGCCCCTCCCCTTTGAATAAACATAAATAGTTTCTTTCCCATCTACTTGCCACTTCTTTAGCAGATTTAATTATCACCTAGCCAGAAGGCAGGGACACCATTACACCTAGAGAGAAGGAAGTAGTCACTTTAATGAGATGGAGACGTCAGCTGATGAAGTGTACATGTATAATTTGCTAGAGTGCTTCTATGTGTGTGTATGTACGTATATATATTAGTGTAATAAAGGTGACATTGACTGTTAAAGCTTAAAACGTCCAACTTCAATGACCTGAGCGATGCTTTGTTTCCCTCTCACATTTTACGTAGCATGTTTTCACTTCTTTCTGATATGAACATTTGGCTTTCTTCAGTAGTTATTACTTTTGTTGATATTAGAGTCTCATTGAAAAATAGTATTATATGTGGATTTCAATTTATTATGTCTCTTTGTAGTAAATTGCTACAATAGCTATTTGCTTTTGTTGGAGTAATTGGTTTATATTAACACTGTTTTTTTGAACTGTGGGGTCTCTCTACAAAATATATTCTTTTATTTAATAAATTAATAGCTGTTTAGGTTAAAAGGAAAAGAATTCTCAACTTTTTGGAATCCCTGGCAGTGTTTTTTTCACTGGGCGCAACTTGATACTCTTAGGATGCACGTGTGGAAAAGCAATGGAATGACAGACTGGAGAGAAGATAAGAGGTGTATCAAGGCAGTCACTTCTGCATCTTGAGTGGCTCTACTCTAAATGGGATTACATTGCAATCTGCATTGTTCTGTTCTAGCTTACTGGTTTTACTACAGAAAAAAGTTTCCATTGCAAGCTGATTGTTAACTTTGTTAATTCCCTATCATTTGAGTTCTTGAGACTGAAGATCTGTCGGTGTACTGCCATATTTCACTGGTGGATTGATTCCCTGCAATACTAAATCCAACCAGATCCTGACCGCTAGTCTTCTGAATTCCTGCTTAAATTCTGTATGGCTATTCCCTGCAGGTCAAAGGAATAATTTCTCTGCCAGCTTCACAGGTTAACCAAAATAAGTAAGCAAAATAAAACATTAGATTGCTAGTAATTTCTAAATGCTATTTCCTGTAAATTCAATTTTTTTTTTTTTTTTTTTTTACTGCGTGGGAAAAGAGATTATGCAAAGTGGTTGGTTTGGCTTTTTTCAGTATCTGCTCAGTGAATTGCAGTCATTCTCCTTGTTTGTTACCATCCTTAGGCCTAAAGGTCTGTTCTTTTTTTCTCTTATCAAAATCAGAAGACTCTGTGTTGCAGCAAGCCATTCAAAACACTAAAAGGTGCTGTAGACTTTCCCTAATTCCCTCTACTTTACAGCAGCAGTGAAAGGGCAGCTGTTAACCAATTTTCTTGAGGTTTAGGAAGAGCTGGGGTAGCCAGCGGGTCCTTTCATAGGAGTCATTCTGTATCCTGAACTACCCTTACTGCAAGGGAAGGACCAAGACTGCATCCAGTTTGAAAGGTGCAACAGTACAGTGGATTTGCACAAGGATCTAGTGATATTTCAGTTTGCTTTTTTGCTCCAATTTTAGTAATTGCTGATATTCATGACTGGTTTTGCACTCCTTGCTATTGGATTTGTTTTCACAGCACTATCTACCCTGACCTTATAACATCCTGTTCCTATGTATTAGTGGCTGGCTTATCACTGAGGAGCGAAAATTATTTTTTCCCTAGTGTGTCATTTTACAACAATCCTTCCTGAATCTCATCTGCCATTATCTCACCCATCCCTTGGCTGCAAGGTTTTTTTGCACTTCTTCACAGTCAATTCCTATCTTTACCACCATGAGTAAGAGTAACATCCTGAAAGTTCATCATTGCACTCCTTTTTCCAGATAACTTAAAAACATGCTGAACACCAGGGTCTCTCATAAATCCTGCAAGACTCTGCTGAACTTCTCTCTTTGGAGAGAGAAATGGCTTTTACGCTGACCTTCAATATCTTCCTTTTTTAATCAGCAATTTTATTCATGTGAGGACCTTCCTTCTCATGACTGCTCAGCCTGTTTGGAAACACTTTTAAAGATCCTTGTAGGAGGCCTTTTGGCAGTCCATATATGTATATGAACCTCACCTCTCTTACTCATATTGTTCTTGGCTACATAGGTAATCAATATGTTTTTGATACGTGCCTTGCATTTAGATAAGCTGTGCTGATTGCTGCGTAATAGGTCTGATTTATCGTGGCTTTGCTAATTTAGGTTTTTGTTATAGCTTTCGATAACTTCCCTGGACCAGATTCCAGAATAATTCTGAGAAATAGTGATAATAAAAAATAGTAATATTAATTTGGGAGAAATTTTCCATAAAGGTGTATTTAAAAGTCTTTCTAGTCACTCAGCATTCTGCCAGCAGGGTCGTTTAGCGTGACATTGCATACCATGCATAAATAACTATTATTTCATTTTTAATCCCACATGCAAGCCCCCTGAATTTGGTATCTTGATTGTTGTTCATGCTGCCGTGGACTTTGGATCTGACACTTGGATGTTCTGCAGGTCCTGTGACACACTCCCTGTGGAAGGGAGCCTTATTTTCTGGGAGTGTTTCTTCTCTGTTGTGGTTCTCTAGCAAATTTTACTTAAAAGAAAATGAAGCATTCAAAGACTTGCTTCCCAGTACAGCAAAAAGCTAAAAATCCTGTTCAATTTCCACTTCAGAGCAGATGCGACCTTGCTGGGTTTTGGACAGATCAGTGTTGCCATGTTTTCGAAGGAGCAGAGCCTTTGGAGTGTGATGCAACTTTTGGGTCAGCTCCCACTGCACCGAATCCTCAGTTTAATGGGCTCCACTGGTTTTGTCCTTTCTGGGGTTTCTGGAAGGAAGCTGGTAGTGGAACTAGAGCTGTTCAACGACCTGATCCTCAGCAGCTGATGGAGTGATACAGTGTGAGAATAGAGCTTTTTGTTTGGACTCTGTTGAGTCAAACTGAATTAGAGGAATCGAGTAACAGTGTCCAAATATCCATTATTTTAAAATTTTAAAAGGCTTTAAAACAGATGTATTATTTCCTATTCAAGCAAGTTTTATCTCTCACCTTCTACAAGGATAAACAAACTATTAGAACTAAGATGTGTACAGGATAATTTAAAGCTAATTATATAAAAAATAATGAAAACCCTTTCATCTTAAGAGAAAGACTCAGTTAGGCTTTTTCAAGTACTTGCACAGAGAAAAACTCAAGTGCTCCAAAAGATTGATGCATTCGGTTTTGAGGGCCTTATGCCTGGTAACAAATTGTAATTCCCAGATATTTGTTTGCACTGCTTCACCTTTTTATAAAGCATGTGTAACATGTAACTAAATCTGAGATGACATCCCTGGTTGCAAATGTATTTTGCAAAACCAGAGATGTGCAGCAGCAAATTAAGTAAACAGTCATCCCAGCCATATAGCAAAGTAATGGGAAATGTTCTTCCCGCTAATTTACACATGCAAATTAGATCAGTTTTTTGTATCAATAAATCAATACGGCTTAATGAATTCCTTGGGCGGAATTCAAATATGGGAAATGGAGCTTATTAGGAAGAAAACAGTCTGTACCTTAGTTTAGATGGCGTTTTCAAATCATGTCGTGAAACTTTGTGGTCATTTTGTGGTCAGGGGCGTTATCATCAGCAAACTCCCTTAGCTTTGTGGTAAACACTTTATTTCTAGTAATACCAGCATTCTTATTTTTCCTTATTCTTTTGCCCTGAGCACTCCCTTCATTTTCCCATGGTGTGGCTGTCTTGGCCAGCACCGGTGGCATTTTCTGCAGATGTCTGTACATTGTAATTCATGTTGCCATTTTACCTTTCCCTTCCTTCAGCGCACGGTCACTGCTGGATGGCCGCTGGCAATGTATCCTTTCCTTTTCTCTGCCTTCAGCGAACTCAGGTTTACAAACCTGGATAATCATTCCTGTCAAAAGTCATTCCAATGACAAAGACTCAATGGAGGTATAGTTTTCTGGACTATAAGAGAAATATTTGCTCAACTAATTTTTATCATCTTAGTTAACACACATTATCCTGCCATCCTCCTTAGTGATCTACAGGAAAACAGCTTAAATATCTTAAATGCAGGTGTAGATGCTTAAAGATAGGTTGGTGCATCAAAAATTGCTGTAGTGATCATTCCAAATATAAGGTGACACACTCATTTTTTTTTTTTGTGAGAGCCATATTGACATTTTATGTGGTTTATATAATAGAGTGCACTTAGAAAAAATGGAGGAAATTTGTTCTTTTAGTGGGTAAGAGTGCTCTCTTTGTGTAGCTGCTTTTAGTGACACAAAGTTCAGGTCATCTCAGCTGCTATCCTTAAAATAATGCATAACACATTGATCTACTTATATAAAAAGAGGTGCTTTATGGATCTCTATGCAAAGAGGTGTTTCAGATGACAGACTCCACGAGTCAAAAATAATGATTGTATATTTTTTGAGCTTAGATTTTTTTCTCCTCTGAATATTGAAACTCACCCAAATGCTATTACCCCAAATGTTTTCCAAGTATGTGGTTGTATAGATATTTGATTTGGGTTCCTTGTCTGCTTTTTCATGGTTTTCAAGTTACCTCACAGGACCAGTAATCGAGGTAATTACACAAATGTATTGTCATCTGAAATGGTTGGCTAAGGATTGTGTCTAAATTATCATTTGTTTAGGGTTTTGGGATGCTTTTTAAAATTCAGCAGTTAATGCTATTTACCTGTCTTGGTTTGGTTTTTAAACATGACATCACCATTCACCCTTGAAACCACCTTCACAGCTGTTCAAAAGTGCAATTTTTATCAGCATCATACTAAAATTGATTTTACGGACTGATATTTTTTAAGTTTTTTAAATTGCTTTCAAAGACAGACAACATTCTTTCCCAGGGTGAAAGATGAGGAAAGATAATAATAGCACTTGGCCCACAAATAAGAACACCAAAGACCACAATGGTTTCTATAAAATCTCAAGTAGAAGCTTAGCTTAACTGGTAACTGACCTTGAGAAAAATGAGCAGTTTTATAATGTGGTCTTGAGCTCAAGGGAGTGGGGTTTCTTTGTTGGCACTTGATGATCAGTGTGGTCAACAAGGTGAGAGTTTGTTTTACTGAAAAGAGCTGTTTGCAATAAACATTTCTAAATCACCTCAAAGTGAAAGGCATAATGGGGTGGGAAGCATCAAGTTCAGAAATGGTATGATAAAACATGGTGAAACCAGTTGGATTTAGTGAAGGAAATAAGAAGTTCGGACTGACAAACCTTGCAGAAAATTTGTCTGTGTTATGGTACAAATGTTGGAGCTTTGAAAATGACATATTTTCTATCTTTTGAATCCTGCAAAGGATTCTGGTGTGAATATAAAGAACTACATGAGGATTACTACCTAAGTTATCCAGGCACTATTACAGGTTGCCCAGAGGAGCTGTGGCTGCCCCATTCCTGGATGTGTCCAAGACCAGGTTGGAAGGGGCTTGGAGCAACCTGGGATAGTGGAGGGTGTCCCTGCCCATGGCAGGGGAATGCAACAAGCTGGTGTTTAAGGTCCCTTCCAACCCTAAGCATTCCGTGATCCAAAGGTCTTAGTAAGCAGCTGATTCCTCTCATTTTGGAAATACATACTTTTCTTTAATTGAGGTATTGGAAGGGATGCAGCTTAGAAAGAAACACACACATACAAAACCCATCTCTCCTCAATATATGTATCATAGAGAGAAAAGCAGCAGGAGTTTATTTCCCTTTAGAAAAAGATCAGTCTCAAATGAAAAGCATTTAAACCACAGAACGGCTTTGGAGATACTTGACCTCTCACCAGATGTTGTGTCCTGTCTTTAACTTACTGGCAGTATTCCAGTATTCCTTTTGAAAGTTCAAAGGCGTAACATAGGAGTATAAAGATTAACTGTGTGAAACGGGTGGATTAACCTGTGTTTTAAAAGGAAAAACCTGTCAGCCACCTGAGAGCAGAGCTGGTTCAGAGCTCTAAATCATCATCCATGAGGGCTAAGGACATAACACATCTGTTACGTGCTAGATGCGTTTACTGCAGGTAAGTGGTATAGCAAGCGGTTTTGCACGAGGACTGCTGACTCGGGTACGCTGCTTTTCCACCTGAGTCGGTGCTGTGGTGTTCTCAGGATGTCTCTTTGCTCTTTTTAATAGACCTATTTGTATTGCTATAAAACAGCTGCAAGGGGTTTTGTGCTGTGTTATGACAGACAAATCTGGCCTTTAAATCACAGAAGTGAAAGAAATAAGCCAGCTTATATTGGTTGAATAGAAATTTGTGTTTCATATCAGATTTTTGCGGTTCTTTTTTCCTCTAAATGCTTTGGAGACATAAAGAAATGATGCATCAGTGCTCATATTTCCCTAAAATCAGATGTATCAAGTCTAATTCATGCAATAATACACCATAATCCTCTATGGGGTTCGAATATAGTGCATTGTCTTTTATGGTGACATCCTTCACAACATTTGCAAAGAATTTAGTGAGCTATTTTCAAGCATTCCTTCTGGGTTTTTGGAAGGACAGGTTTGAACAAAGGTACTTTTGATGAGTAAAATCTCTGCTCAGGATTGATATTACTAAATTCCTGGAAGATGATGCAGACAGGTGTCCAATCATTGCTGCCACCTATGAAAAATGCAGTGAAATTACATTTGAAATATGTACCTGTATGTAGCAGGTATCCATTAAATTCTGCATAATCTCGAGGCAAGTGCCTCAAGAGCAACTTGAGAAAGAAGAGGGATAGGGGTGGAAGGAAATAGCCTCACCTGTTATACATCACCTGGATGCCATTGCCTGCCCCTGCATTCATGATGGAATCAGAATTTTGTTTACAGGAAGAAAACAGCAGCGCAAGGGGGGTTCAGGAATGTCTATGAAGCATCCTGGTGAAATAGCTGCGTTTCACAAACTTTATGGTATCTATGAGATTTTAAACTATTTCCCAGAGTGATTTCAGCTCTAGGTTAATGTTGGATGAATTCTGGGAAGGGGGATGGAACTGAAGGTTGTGCTGTGCCTTTACAGTCTCGAACAAGGCTTAGGTTGTTTTTCTCCTCTATTCCCAGCTGGCTCCATGTGCATTCTCAGTTGAGTAGCCTGCTTGATTATAGACTTTATGATTAAATGGCTGAGCCTTACTGTGAAGGTCATTTGGTATTTTTGTGGCTGTTTGAACTTGGCAGTAGCAAACAGTCTGTCCCCTGCAGCGGCACTGAAGGCTGGAGTATCATTTTAAATGCCTGAGGACAAATCCTGCAGTGCAATTCCATTGCACAGAGAGTAGCAAAGCCATGGAAACTCGGGTGCACCGCAGCACAGGGGTAGCTCACATTTATTCCTAACTTTTCTTTTTTGGGGAAGGATGTGGAAAACCGAGAAAAATGTCAGTGTCCTGATACACAGTGCTTTACCAGGATCCACTCCTAGATCCCTGGGTGTTTTTCCATGGGCAGTGCTGAAAGCACTTGTACATTAAATGCCTGCTTGTTGATGGCTCTTTAAGTCTTGGTGTGTGACTAAAGAGCAAATCTATTTCAGCTGAAATCATTTGGAGGGTGGAATTGCAACTGAGAAGAACGTACTATGGTCAAAGAGGGAGGTTAGAAATTTATGTTATGGTAGCCAGGGGGCACATGGCTGAAATCTGCTGAGATTTCCTTGTGAATAACTAAGCATTAGGCAAGTGTTCTGGGTGAAAAACAATAAGGATTACAGTGGGACAGAAGGGCCAGCTGGAATCCTTTTAACAGGGACTGAAAGGAATTGAGGCACCTGAAGTGTTACAGTATTACTCTTCTCTATGGGTTTTCTTAATTGCTAATCATTGCCACTCTGGGGAGCTTTAGGTGTGAGAGATACACACAAAAAAAGAATCATAATCCAGTAGATTTACTGAATCTTTTTAAGCATTCATTTTAATAATTTCACCCTAACAGAAGTACTCTAGCCCACATCTTAAACCGGTTTTAGTCTTTAATTTCAGCTCTCTCCTTACACATGAACAGCTTACATAGCCTTTTTAACACTGTGTTCTAACAAAACCCACAGATGAACGCTGTAGATGCTGCTGATTAAGGGTTGTGTTCTTTGGGTGTTATTTCAGTTCCTGCTCCTGACCCGAGGTAACACAAAAATCCCTTTTGAACGTGTCCTCAGCAGAAAGTTATTCATTTGTATCTCTGTTTTCTTCATTTTGACTTGGTCCTTCAGCAGCACTTCGAGAGCTTAGATCTGCTGTGGAGTATCCCTCCCCAAAGATATCAGATTAAGTAACAGGAAAGGGATTTTTAAGGAAAGAATGGAGTTTTAAGTGGATTCCCACTGCTTGACGTGCTGTCAGAACCAATAAAGGGTGATATGTGCGGGAGGAAATGAGAAAAGCCTTCTCTGAGACGAGAGTGGAGGGAAAGGACAAACTGCATGGGAGCATTTCCACTGAAGTAATAGGAATGCCACAAGAATAATCGTGAGATTGCTGCTGCTATCAGGATCACGCTTCTTTTCATTGGTCTGGAAGTCAGAGTTCTTCATTAAACTAAGCCAGACAAGGATTAAGGACATTAGGGATTTACATTTTCACACTGGTTTTATGTCTTCATCTAAATACTGTGTGTTTCGTTGTTTTTTTCTTTTTTAATAACAACTTTTTTGAACAAGTGTGTGAATGAAAAATAAAATTCCCAAGAATGAAATATTTCAACATTTGGAGTATAAAAATAATATATTTTAAATAGACCGAAATAACATCTAAAAGGTATTTTCAAGCATGTTTTGTAAATGGCACACAGGGGACACTTGGAGACAACACATTGGAGAGACTAAAGTCTGAACTGTGAGTGATTTTTTGTTACTGATAACATCTACCCCTTCACTATACCAGTAAATATCAGATATAATTTTTAAATATTATTTCAGCTATTTCTGTGTTTTTTCCAGTGCTGTCTTCTATCTTTTCTCATACTTGTTAAAACACAGATGACATTAAGCACTCTAGCTATTTTTGGTTGGTTACCTGGCTGGCCTAAACTTAAATTTTACCTCAAGTCCCTGTTCTGGAAAATATGGGACCAGTAGCATTGAATTTCTCTCTTTTGATCCAACTATATACAAGGATAATTTTCTTTATTAAAATTGTAAGTATTCAATATAACGTGAGGGTAAACAGCAAATCTATCACCTTCCATGTGCAGCCTAGATCCTTCTGCAAATAAAAAAATTGCTACAGATACTGATTATCATTTTCAGTCTTAAAAGAAAAAGTAAGCCAGTGTTTCTTTGCTATTGCTGCTGATAGAATAAAAACAGCTGGGTCAAGTACAGTCTCCATGATGTAACCGAATATATTGGAGTGAGAGGGAGACCAGCTGGAAAAAAAAAAAAAAATAGTTACCCTGAGGGAGAATAGCATGGCACAGATATCTGAATAAAGGGGAAAAAAACCCACTAAAAACTTTAAGGTTAGCCGTTTTATTTCCATTTATAAAATATAGCCCCAAATGTTCGGTTTTTTCCAGAGACAAGAGATTTTTATCTTTTCTCAACCTGCAGTAAAATACAGAGGTTTAAAAAAATAGAAGCTGTGCTTTTGTCCTTGGGAACTTTCATAAGCACAGATAATAGTTGCTTGTTTACATTGGGCACAAACTTCACTTTGCATGCTGTATTTCCTTCTCTCTCTAGGCACAGGACTTAGGCCCATATACACGGATTTCTAGTTTGACCCTACGTTTCAATGTTTTATGCTGAGGACAGCGAGTACAAAGAGAATGTAAAAGAAGCAGACACAGAAAATTAATTTAATACCAGAAAGATGTATTCCATTGAGAAAGCTGTGCTAATCGTGGAGCATGTGCTACATGATTTGCATAATGAAATCCTGAGAAGTCATGAACTATGAAATTCAACATCTCAGGCAGTTTTTATTCTTTCTCTGTATATCTGTTACTTTTAGGTCTTTAATAATACAATTTTAAATGTTAAAAATGCACAAGTTTTAATTAGAATTTTAGTTGCATGTCCATGTATAGACTTCAGAGATCAAGCTACCATCAGAGCAGCAAAGCAAAAGACAAAAATAGGGCATGAGTACAAAACACCTTTTGTGTTTATTTTAAGTATATATTTATATATTTTAACCACAGATCCATTCAGGTAGCTGTACAAAACAGAGCACACAGGAAATTATGCCATTGAAATTTTTATGGATTTAGTGCCCAGCTCATCCACTTGGTCTGCTCATCACTACTTTTCTGAAATCTTCCCGTGATTCTTAGACATAGTGGTGGCTGGTATTTTTCTTTTGGAGCTGCTCCAGCTTTACTGTCATTGTCTGACTTGACACCCTCTTTCAAACCTGCTTTCAAACCATGTGGACCTTCTCATTTGCCGATGCCTCAGCGTGACAATCCTGGCTACTGCCACGAAGCCTGAAACCCTGAGAAGAGATCTTAAAAAATATCTTGATGTTTATAGTTGGAATAAAAAAAAAGTATATATTTTTGCCTTTTTTCCTGCAGGAAGGGTGGGTGCTTAGCAACCATGACTGTTCATTGTAGGCTTTTATTTCAAACATCTGATCCCCTAAGCATTTTTTACAGCATTGCAGGAGCTTGACCCACAAAGTAGCTTTGTTATTCTGAAGGAGCACCCAGACCTTGGCCCTTCCTATTTATTTTTCTAAGATGCTCTGCAGGAATTTAAAAGACCTTCTTCTATGCCTGGTTTTGTTCTTATCTGAGCCTGTCTAGGAGCACCTGCCTGACATTCCTTGATGGAACAGTCACTGAATGCACCGTCCTTGGAGAAGACACTCACCAGGAACAAGGCTTCCTTTTTGCTGTGGTCCTAGCAATTTCTCTTTTCTTTGAGTGGAGCAGTTTATAGGGAAAACAAAAAGCTGGAAGTGAAGCACAGAGCAGTGGTGGAAGCACTTTTCTGGAGAAGAGGTACTGTGGCTGAAATGATTTAAGCTAATGACTAGTAAGCTTTTAATTCTGGTTAACTATCTGAGCCATGTCAGAATCCAGGACTTCAGTCTACTGCAGGAGTAGCAGAGCAGCTCATTTTCCTGGGGGAAACTGTTGACTCCAGCAAGCTCCCTTCCTGGTGTAAGCACCCCTGGTCACAAGCTGGGATGTCAGCCGAGTAGGGATTTGTCCCGTGATGCTCTTCAGTGTAATTGCCTTGTGCCCTCTCCCACCACATGGGCCCAGGAAGGGGCCCAGCAGCAGGCCTTACTAATTTAATGGAGCACACTAGATCCACTGCCATGGCTGACTTTATTCTGTCTGACAATTGTATCAGCCGGTCTAAGCAAGCGTATGACTCTCCCCTGCAAATCTTGTTTCATTTGGAAAAGCAGCTGTTAAAAATAATGGAAGCAGAAGGGATTTTGTAGGACCCTTAATGGTCACAGCCAGAATACTTTGAGATATTGTGCCAATACTTTTTTTTACCGTTGGACAATATATCTTGACAATAACAAGTTTGTGTGCTGGAATACATATTTATCTCCAAATTTAACAAGATGTGAATATATACCTCTTGCTGCAGGCCAAAGTAAATTTGTAAGTTATGTGAGATTTTGGTTGTGTGTGTATAAAATGGTCATTATTAACTACTAGGCAATTTTCTTTCTTTTCCTGGTTGTAAAATCTCTTAACGGGAAAAAAATGCAACATTAATAATACTACATCAAAGGGAATCATATTTATGACTAGAGGAGAACACTGGCTGACTCCCTGGAAGGTAACATTTCACAGTTTATGTTGACAAGTAAATATTTATGACTGGGATCACAGAATGCCAGCACAGTCATCAATAAGGGATCCTATAATGGTGTGAAAGAAAAATTCTTCGTAAACAACATTTTGCAAACTAAGTTTAACTGGATGATGTCTTGTTAATTTTTGTAATGGATGGTGACAGGCATGAATAAGATATATTACGTTAGTCAAATGGAATGCATGTGTTGAATGCTCAAGTTTAACCATCCCTACCTGCACAATAAACTTAATTAAATGGTGTGTCATCAAAGATGATTTAAATGAAAAGATAATGAAGCAAATCACATGAAAAGTGTTCAACAAAATTTATTCTGAAAGAATAGGAAAGGTTATTATAATTAGAGAAGTAGTCTTTCATGTTAATCACTTTTTAAAATGTCTCATTAAAATCACAAACTTTAGAAAAATCTTGGAAACTCAATTTTCAGCTTGGGGCAAAAGACAGGATTTTTATCACCTATTTTTGCAGAAAGGGATATGTATTTTTGTTGATCAGTACTGAGGGAAAGTTTCAGGTCTACATAGAAATTTATGGCTTATGGCTCTTTCTGTTTGTGTCTGAACAAGGATCCTGGTTCTTTCCCCCGTGAAGGTTACATTAGAATTTAGGGCAAGTATCTTGTAGATGATAATATAATTTCTACCACTGATGGGAAAAAAAAAGTGGCATTTTTATTGAGACACCTGTCAATACTTTGTTCAAAGTAGCAACGAGCTGTGAAAGTGAAGGAAAGAAAAGGAAGAGACCTGCAGAGCTCTTCCGAGCCAAGGAGTTCCCTGTTTTTCACCCTCTCAACGTGCTGTTTGCTCAGTGAAAGAGACATTTAGCAGTGAAGGGACTCTCACCAGGCTGTGTATTGCAGGTGTTTAATTGTCCAGGACAATTGCTTGTCTGTGAAAGATGATGTTAAATGACACTGGATGTTTAGTCAGTTTCTCCGAAAGTGGAATAAAATGTATTATTAGTCTCCAAGGTAGCTAAAAGTGCTTTCTTCAGGAAAGTTTTAGTGACCTTCCCCTACTGGAAGGTTACACGTAACCCATTCCTTTATGCTGTGGGAGGAGAACAGAGTAACAGCCTATTGTGTGTTTGTTACCCAGATTAAACTAAAGTGACAGACATGGTACTGAGCCGCAAATTTCAGGACTGTGGTTTGATGGCGTCCCCCTCTGTGTTTGAGGCATTTCCAGTTTCTTCATTCCATGATTTGCAATAATCATTGTACCTTTTTCCTTGGAGCTCATTCCCAGATTTATCTACTTTCTCCCCAGCCGAATTGCTCGCTGCTTCTGCCTTCCCCGACGCAAGCTTGTGTTTGGACCATTTGTCCCGTTCAAATTTATTGAGTTTAGGTTTTTATTTCAGGCCTATCTCACAACCTCATTGTTGTTCTGAGACTCTGCTGCAACACTGGTCTTTGTTATTGCTTCTCTGCAGTAACTCCCAGCCAGACTGCCTTTAAAGCCTTATGTGCAAGTCATGTCAGGGGTGAGCATCAAGAAACTGCAGTGAAGAAAACCATACAGACACTTTAATCATCATCAACCAGATTAAAGTAACAATTCTTCAATAGCTCCAGCATGTAGAGCAGTATCTTGCAGTTAATATTAACTATTGATGTCTATTTTCTGAAATATCCATCAATAGTTAAAAACGTTGTGATTTTTTTTAAAAAGAATCGTATCGTGTTTATCCCTTCAGTGCTTTCCTGGCTGAAGTGAGGCAGTGCAGTGGTGTTTAATGAGATCACAGCTGTGTCTGAAGTGTGACCTGTTGGCTGGTAGAAGGCAGATACTTAAGAACAAATCCCAGTAGGTGGTTTAGCTTTTAAAATAAGGTTTCATTTCCACAAAGATTCTGGGATCTATTGGCAAAAAGGGCAGGAGAGACAAATTGCAATGCACCCATCTGAAATTTAATCAAGAAGTTAAACTTACTGTAACAAAAATAAAGCTTTAGTTATAAAGTACTGTTTTATATGTACTTCATGAAAATCAATAGGGAATGGCTAGTCCTATACTCTTAACAAATTTGTGTCAAAATCTTGTTAACATATCCAACTTAATACATTAATATGTAATCAATAATTATTCCATCAAAAGTGCTATAATGTATGATTATTTCCAAGTGGAACTTCAAACTGAAATCTTAATAACTTTCTTTTTTTAAAACTCATTTCATAATCACAAACAACAAAGCAAAGAATTAAAAGGTTCTTTGTGGGCAGAGCATCTGAAGTAACTGCAGTTCTGAACTTTGCAGAAATACTGCCACATTTCTATGAAAGCTTCTTTCTTCCTGATCAGAGATGAACACTGAAAATTTTAAAACTTGGCTCTACTCAGAGTATTTCTACCCCCCCCCCCCACCCCCCACCTTAAAATGTGTAGCTGTCGTAACTGTCTTTTGTTGGCTTTTTTTTTTTTTGATTTAGATTTAATTTTTTTTTATTTAAGTGTTGTCTTCTCAGAGAGTTGCATTAATTCCAAGTGATGTCTTCTGCCCAGGACATGCTTGAGCGGTCCTAATGGTGTCTGCTTAGTCTTAGTTTCTTTAACATGACCTTGAACAGATGATTGAACAGCAGAATCTTAGAATCTGTTTCTCCTCCATTTCACTTTGCTGGTAGCTGGCTCAATATAAGAAGATGCAAGTACAGTGACCCTCTATTTACTGAGGCGCCCAAATATTCCTGGAGCAGAAATACAGAAAAAAAAGTACACAAAAAACCACGTGTCCATTGGCTTTGTGACAGCACCTGTAAAAGGCCAAGCCACTGTACTACAGAATTTCCTGTGCCTTGGGGGAAACCTTATAGCTTTCTTCAGTGAACAACACAGGCTTCTGGAGTCTGTCCTTTCCTGGTGGCAGTCTCCTTGTATTTGTGATCTTTTCCTAAGATGCAATCAGACACATCAAATATGTTGCATCTCTTGTTCTGCAGTGTAAAGACAGATTTTACTGCAGTCAATATGCTTTCAGATTTGAAACTACTTGGGGTACCAATTTTTTGCTATGACTTTTGGAAAATGAAATTGCACGCAAAACTGTCGAATTTGCACACATTACACGTGCGACCTCTTCTGCAGACAAATCTCCCCGGAGTCATGTGCTCTGACCAGAAGAAAATGATATTGTTATATTCCTTCTGATATAGCTTTTAGATTTATGGTTAGAAACCAGTATTTTTACTAAAGACATATTGACGAGATCTTGTGTTATGCCCCTGAGGAGCTGGACAAAACGTCAACACAAAGCTCAGTGAATGGGTCTAACTGTGTGAGGTGAATCTGCTGAAGAACACAACTTTGCAGTGGTTAAAGGGAAGAAGCGCTGAATCCAAGGGGGGATGTTAATAACTGTGTAAGCAAAGTGACATGATTCCATCTGCCTGATTTGGGTGACTCCCAAGCTGAGGCAATATTTCTCTTGCTTGTCTTTTACAAACAAAACATGGACGTTTCCAAGGACATGAGTGGCTGAAACAGTTTGTCCTTGTTCAGGCTGTTTGAGAGCTGGCAAGTCCTGCTGCCCAAATGCCCCAAACAACAGCCCAGGAGCCCTGGTTCAGCCCCGGACTCAGGATCAAAGATGCCATCTGCTGAAATACACAGTTCAGTTTTCCTCTGTTTTAATCTCTTATCAGTCCTGGTAGGACTGAAAACGGAAGGGTCAAGCCCAAATGTGGTGTGCTACAGGCAACAGTAGCTCAGCTGGCAGATAAATCTGCGTAATCCAAGGAGAAATGAGCTGGTTGTTTTTAGAATTGCTACTTCTTTTCTCTTCAAGGCTGTTACTGTTGGGAAGCGTTCCTTTGTGTTGTTTCATCTATGCCTATGAGAGAAGGTAGGAACTCTGGTAGGGCATATTCCAGTTTGTCCTTAATATACAGCAGATAAAGAGAAAATAATGCATTCATGCATAAAAATCTCTTTATGCCATGACTCTATTTGAGAGCACCTGGGAAATTTTGAAAGCTTTATTTAAGAGCGATGAGGTATGTTACCTGAAACACAAAGAATAGATAGTAAATTACCTTGTCAATCTTGCTTCCTATCCTTCCCTCATCTCTGTTGCTTTTTCCTTTCTGTTATTTAAGCTGCCTCACACTTATCCTTCGGAGGAAAAGTGAGTCCATCTGTCCTTTCCTCTTGGTGCTGAGATTAATACTGCACTGTCAACATGTTTACCTCCCCAGGCTGGCCCAGCCATTTCTGCGAGGAAGGAGACTCGTCTTGAGTGGTTTGTCAGCGCTTTCAAAAAGCGATTGATGTGCTTTGGTTCAGGAGAGCAGAGCTGTGTTACTGCCATGGTTACAGTTCCCCCGTGGCTAACAGATAGAGTGGTCTTTTCCCAATAAAAGAGTGTATCTTGTAGCCAAAAAGGTGCTTAAAAAAAACCCCAAATGCTTTCTCTTTTCTTTGTTATGTAGCAGCCTCTTTGGGATGAAAAGCAACAGCATCACTGGCTACTTGGATTAATTTGTGTCCTATGTATTTCCTTTTTTTTTTTTTTTTTTTTTTTTAAGTGACTTCATGGAAGAAGACTAATCTTATGGCTTGTCTTCACTCATTTTACATTTTTCCACTGCCTAAGTGGAAGATTTGTTGAGGGGTATTTATTATCAGAGGCGTGTTTCCCGGTTATTTAGATGAAAATGAAGAGTAGTCCCTGTAGAAATATGCCTCTTGCTGCTGAGGACTCCAGGATGGTGTAGATGAATGTAGACGAGAGATCTCTGAAGTTGGGTTTTTAGAAGAAGGGGTTTATTGTATAAGATGCGAGGCCTTGCTCAGAGCCGCCAGGCGCAGCTGTAGCATGGCCTTGGAAGGTGGGGGTAGTGAGAGATAAGGAAATTCCAAGAGCAAGATGCAAGAAGGAAACAAAGAGACAAGAGGAGAGAAGAAACAGAAGAAACAGAAGAAGAAGAAGAGACAGAAGAAGAAGAGGAAGAAGAGAGGCCCACTCTCGCAGCCCCCTGATAAGGGGTCTCGAGGTGGGCTGTAACAGGGTTGTGCCAATGCGGTTACAGATACTTGATACTTCAGGGGGGTGTTACAAGTGTGGGATAAATCATACATTGGGGGTTGCTTTCCTAGGCATCCAGCAGCTAGGACATCTCAAACATCAAAACTTACTTTCAATTCTATCTCAGTTACAGGTTTCACATTCTCAGAATCTAAGCAATCATATTTATAGGGCTTTCTGGCTTCATCCTTCCCAACAGTCCCGGCCCTCCAGGAGTGACCTGCAGCTGACAGAGATGTGACTGAGGAGAAAAACCCCCACCCCTGCCTCAAGTTCTCAGGAATGGTGTCGGGGAATTTGGGGACTTTCCCCGGACTCGCCTCGGGTGAAATTGGCGCCATGTCTGAGCTCCTCCTCCTCTGGTCCCCTCACAGAGGCGCCTTAGCCGCCATTTCCCTCCCCGGCGCCATTTTGTGGCGGCGACGCGCGATGGCGGAGCGGGCGCCTGAGGGGAGCGGGGGCGAGCGGGGCCCTCCGTGCGCTGAGAGAGGGGATTCAAAGGGCGCTTCAGCCCAGGGGATGAGTCAGGTTTTGTCGTGACTTCGCCAAGAGAGAAGAAATAGCTGAGAGGTGGGTCCCAGAAGCGAGCTGAGAGTAGGTGGTGAGTCTTCCTTCCCGTGCCCGACCTGTGAGGGGAGGCTGCGGAGAAAGGGTGGGCTTCAGCTGTTTCGAAAAGGTGCGGCTAGTGCCTGCTTTTCCTGAAAAAAACTTTGTGCAAATGCTAGGAGCTGGCAGAGACAAGATACCCGCTTACTTAGTGAGTAATGCTCCCAAGGGACCGTCGATCACGAAAGGGACATAAAGGCCATGCGGGCCGCAGAGGGAGAAACAGATGCTGGGGGAATGCGTGATTAAGGGAATGAAACATAATGACTTTGGTAGCGTTGCTTCGGAGGAGAAGATGGAGCTGTTTTTCCAACTCCAAGTGCTGTGGAAGGACAGGACAGAGCAGAACAGGAGGTGCTGGTGGAGGCTGCAGTGGAGAGAGCAGATCCCAAACGCTTTCCTATTGAAAAAAATTAACATTAGTGACAATGACTGGCGCTTCACTGGGGGGTTTGTTGCTCCACACCACCACGGCTGCATAATAAAGACGTTTGGTTAATTCTACAATTTTTAATACTTAAGAGTTGATTAAGTCAAGGAAAAAAAAAAAAAAAAAGTTGAGACTTTCAACTAGTTCATAAGAAAATAGAAGACGTTTAGGAGAGTAAAACCTTCTCATCTGTAACTGATGAAACTTGTGAAACTCGGCCAGGTTTGTAACCAGTGGGAGCTGGTTTTGGTTTTCCTTTGGAGTATCAAGTGAGGGGGTTTTTTTGTGTTCATTGTCTGGGTTTTTATAAAGCATAAATAGCCTTTAATGTTCAATTAGGCATTAAAGTCAGGAATTTCACTTTCCTTCTGGAACAGCAACAAGGAAGAATTTTATTCTGTCTTAAAATTTATTCTTTTAGTTTTAAAGGAGAATTCAAACTAATTCCAAACCTAGATGTGCTAGAATACTGCACTGGGTAGCCGAAATACTTGAGCTAGGGTAGCAGAAATACTTATTGTGAGCTAAGCACTCTGGTAGTTATTCAGATGAAATACTGGAAAAACAAAAAACGTGAAACATCTTTTCAAGAGCAAATAGCATGAGTTTTTAATCAAGTTTTCTTTTTGTGTGTGGCAATCTCTAGCAGGATGTGTACTACCACTGTTTACTTGGGCAGCCCATGAGGCACACCATGTGCAGTCACTACTATTTTTAATTATATTCATTTAAACACTAAGAAATGCGATCAAGATTGCCGTCAGGATTCAAGAACATTCTAAAATAATTATGGGAACATGCATAGAATCTATAAACAGCAGGAAAGTTAGTGTGTGCTGTCGAACGAGGTAAACATTAAATGAAGTCTTTTTCTGTCCGCAAACAAATTGATTGCTTTTTTGGATGTGTCATGCCTTTTGGTTTGGACAAAATTTGACAGGTTTGTATGAAGGGAAAAAAATGGAGATGAAACAAATTCCAGGAAGCTTGATGCATTGGAATGGTAAGTAGTTAATCTTTATTGTGGAATCCTGCAGGAACACAAGATATCATTCTCTAAAGGTAATTGTCTGTCATTGGCTGTTAGTAGGACATAAATATTGTGACTCAAGCAGGCCTTGTTAACCTGTGGCCCAAGACACTGAGCAATGGAAGTTTTTCATTTTCAAGACATATTGTGTTTCTTAGAAGTTGAAGGTTTTAAAAAAAATTGTTGCAGCTAAGATGATAGAATCCTTAACTGAATGACTGTATATTCATTTTACTTATATGTATATTTTACTTTATAAAAATCACTTATTTCTGCAGCGATTTTTGCTGAGTTTGGTAAGTACCAGGTGAGGTGAGCAGTAAGCACAGAGTAAGTGTGCTGAACTCTTACTAGCAAGGGCCTGACTGGACTATCAAATTAACACACTTATACAAATTATGGAGTTTTTAATGAATTTATATTTTTAAACAAAATGTTGCTGATCACTAGATGCACAGCTGACCCTGAATTACACTGTCAAGGAGTGGGAGGAAGTTGCTCTTGTTCAGTGGGTCTTAAATGTCTAGTGGAAAGGGCTGTATTGAGGGTTTCTTCTGCTCAGACAAAAACTTCAGTAGGTATGATTTGTGCTTTTAGTTGTGTAGTTTGTGAGGGACTTTTTGTTTGATCTTAAGCTGATTGAACATGGCTCACAATTTAATATTGTGGTTCTTGCATTTTGTGCCACTGTAATCATCACCTGCTGGGTACTAATCTCTTAAATTTTAGTGCCAAAGCTCTTTCCTTGGAGAGTGGGAGGGTGAAGAGTACAGCGTGCTTTAGAATTAAAAGTATTTCAGCAATGTAAGATTCCTTCCATTTAAACATTATAGAGAAAAAAAGGTGCAACCCTGAATTATTTTTTCCTGTTTTTCCCAGTTTGGGGAAGAGTAGCATTTTTTTTATTTTTTTATTGTATTGTTAGGCACATAGTGATAAATGGGTGATTGTTACATATTATTTAATGTTTACTGCCAGATTTCTGCAGATGTACATTCCTAGCACCTCTGACAGGCTGATATTTGTTAAAATGGGTAACATGAATCTTTAACATCTCTCTGGTGTATTTATCTAATTATTGGTCAAGCAGCATGACTTATGGGACAGTTAAAAATCCGTTTTGTCACACAAGTAATAATTTAAAAGCACTTTGCTTTATTTCTTGAGAAAACTCACATTTCAGTTCTGTCAAAGCAGTTTTTCTGTCACAGAGGAAGTGGGCAGAGAGAACTTCTGCCTAGACCCAGTGTAAAATGTGCTGTGCTGATGATCTGAAAGGTGGTGTTCCCTTTCCCCTTGGTGACAGCACATTTGCTGCCTGGTGTGACCTCGGTGAGCAGCTGCAGGTTTGGAGTGGTTGTTCTTCCACCCACAGTCCCTGAGCACTGCTCATCTCGTCTTGCTCAGTGCATGGTGCCTTGGTTTTGAAAGACAGTTGTCTGCCAGGGAAAACTAGAGCCTCCCTTGGAATGGAGAATGTAAACCCCCTTCCCTCCAATTATTATAATTTTGCAATTAGGGGCTCTCAGGCAAAGATATGGGAAATAGGAGTAACAGTTCTTTACTAGGAATATTTAAAAAAAAAAAAAAAAAAAAGGAAGCAAACAAAAATCCTGGAAAAAACCCTGAGAGTCAGGGATACAACCTGACACCCTGTTGGTCTGGGTGTTGGAAGCAGTCCAAATAAATCCTCCTGGAGTAACAGATGTGGTTCTGTGGAGTAGAGATGGTCCTGTAGAAAGTCCAGTGGTGGTGAGATGGGTCCGGTCTTCCTTGGTGAATCCAGTAGAAAAACAGGATACCTGGTGTCCTTCAGTCCCAGTTTTTATCTTGCTGGGAACAGCTGGCTCCTCCCCCACTGGGTGGAGCATCTCCCAATGGGATGATGGAATGTGTCATGCCATTGGTGGGCCCTAATGGCCCATTATCAGAAGATGTCCCGCTGGAGGATGGAGGGGTGGTGAAAGAGATAAGAAACACTGCCCCACCTGGATTTAATGGCTGGGCCATTATCAGGAGGCATCCTCCTCCTTCCCCCTGGAGGGGGCAAGAGAAGGACAAAACATCTCCCAAAAAAACAGCCTACAACAGATGAAATAGAATACACAAATTTTAGGTTACATAATCCACTACACACGGTGATACACTGAGGGGAGCTAGAAGAAGGTCATGAAAGGAACAAGGGATTTAAGGATGATAGGTGAAACACCAACAAAAGAGATGGCAGCTACTGGAGAAATTGTCAATGGTGCACAACCTGGATCCTGTTTTAATCACGTTTGCTTGTACCAAAGAGAAGGAAATCTGGCAGCAGTGTTGAAAACAAATTCTAAATCCATTTCTATACCAACCAACAAAACTGCATCCAGAAATTCAGTCTCAAATTCTCAGCTGTTCAAGATTCCCTAGAAGAAACAACAGAAGAATCTCCTGTGAATTCAGTTGTTTCTACTAGTGATAGTTCCTGCTGATGTTGGTTGAGATACTGTGAAAGAAATACTATTCTTCTGTCTTTGGAAATACACACTGGAAACAGTAAAAAAAGTCCAGTGAAGGAGGTAGGAAAGAGTTTTGAGGCATACAAACAGCAGGGGAGAGAACCTCCCCTTTCTCGGTGGTGGTTGCAGATTGTTCTCTTTTCCCCTTCCACCTTATTTTCCTGTGTTTCTGCACTATTTGAGGTAAAATTTATATCTGCTCTTTTTTTTTTTTTTTTTTTTTTTTTTTTTTTTTTTTTTTTTTTTTTTTTTTTTTAATCCCCAATAGAATCACTGGCTTCCAATAATTATCTAAGTTGAAATTTTAAAAGAGAAATTATGAATAACATCGAGCTTCTTGTTCTATGGGGGTTTATCATAAACTAAAAGAATAAACTGAAAGTGAAATGACAGGTGGTTCTTCAGAAGTTGATAGCTTTGAAGGAAATAGAGTTGATGCTGCAAAATGCATGGAGTTGTTCAGCGTTGGTCCTGGTTTATTCTGGTAAAAGGCAGAGCTTTCTCCAAGTTCCTCCGAGCGGAGCCGTAACAGTGCGTGCAGCTGTTGTCTGCTACCAGCGCCTTCTCTCTTTCAGCACTGTAGAGCTTTTACTTTTGGGAAAGCTTAGAAGACTGAGCCAAATCTGTTGGTCAAGAGCCTTTTTCCTGTTCATTAGGATAAGGAAATTTTATTCTAGTGTTTTAAACATTATGAGCACTGTTGCACTTAAATTATACATGAATACATAGTATCTGTGGGCGGAGGAAATCCAGCCTCAGTCTGTCTGGCTGGTAGTGTTATATTGTGGCAGGTTTCCAGTGCATCCTGTACTTCCATGTCCAATCAGTGGCATCCCTGCTGCAGCCAGTGGTTGCTGAAGTGTCTAATCCAGGTCACTTGCAGCTGTTGATCAGTTTTCAGATCACTGTCATCTGACTGTCATAGCTTGGGAATTGTCACCTAGAGTAATTGTTTAGGATGCTGTCCCATGTCTTTTCCTGAAATCCTGGTGTTTTTCCCTATTCTGAGCTGTGAGGTTACTAATGACATTCCCATTGACTGCTCATTAAAAAAAAAAAAAAAAAAAAAGAGAGAGAGAGAGAGAAAAGCACAGTCAGGATGTGTCAGTACTGACAGGAGCGCATGGAGCAGAGCACAAAATAGAAAAGTGCTTGGCTGGTATTTGCTTCTGTGATGGATACTGGAGCAAAAGGGAATCTGCAAGGGAAGGACTGGCAGACTGTCCTGCCACAGGATGTGTGGGCCAGCTGCTCTGCACAGTGCTGACCTTGCTGCAGGATTAAATGTCACACCTTCTCTTCCCCAGCTGAGACCCACACGGTATTTTGGTACCTCCTTAATGCTCACTGCCTCAAACACTGTCCTTGCTGAAATACAGTCTCTCTAAATTGTTCTTCCTCCTTCTGGAACATCTGCTCTGTTTTATGACCAGTACACACAAAATGAGATCATAACATCTGTTCCTGCAGGAGCTGCTGTAAGGGAGTAGAGTGTCAGAGATGGACAGTTGTGCACGTGTCACCCTGTGGAAGTAGAGGAAGAGTTGTTCATCAGCCCCTGATGAACCATGCAGCTGCTGTTGATCTGTGGGTCAGAGATGGTCCTAACTTTGATATCACTCTCGTAGTTTCTGGAATTCTTTGGTGTGTTTTGAGAGGTTTTGCAAGGTTTTTTAGTTTTGCTTTTTTAACCTGAACCGAAACAAGTTAGATAGTGTGTGCAATCCAGCCCCAAGAAGGAGGTCAATATTGTTAGGTTATTTACATTTATTTTTTTCCTCCTTTAGAAAAGTGGCCAAACAAAAGGGATGAAAATGTGGACAGGACAGTCCTGTTAAAAATAGTGTTAGGCACCATTTGTTTTTTGACTTGAAGTAGGGAAAGCTTGTTTCAGCAGACAGGAAGCTGTTGGGGAAGCAGTAGTGTCCCAATGACTAGTAATTTAACTTCTCTTTCAGGGGCTCTGAGTCTTGAGAGCTGTTTGGATTGATTGGAATTCTGAGGTAGACTTCTTCCTCGACCCTCCTCTTTAGGAGTGTGTGCCTTCAGTGTATCGGAAGTTTGTCCCCCTGTGGTATTTCTTATGGTCTAGATATACACTGAAAAGGAAATGTTCCTGCTTGTAATAGAAGAAAGGTGATTGTAAGATGATTATAATAGTGAGGGATGAAGGAGGGATGGGAAAAACACAGCAGCCTTTAGACAGAGTAGAGTAGATGTGAGCTCTGTGTCGGTTTTGAGTCTTGCTCCTGCATCCTAATTCTCAGAAACCTTACCTGTTTTCATAAAGGGTGAGGTGATCTAACTTTGAAAATGCAAACTGTGTTAAGAGTTTGTTGTCCTTGGAAATGTTTGGGTTTACATGATACATTAGCTGAAAGAAATGAAACCTCCAAATTTTAGATACTTAAGAGCTGTGTCTAGCGTGATAATGGCATAAAAGAGTTAGAGGCTAATGAATGTACTTTTTCGGTGCACCACAATTATAAGAACAGCTGTTTCGAGCGCTGATGTGCTGACCAACTGTGAAAATTCTGTGTTCAGTTGCTCTTGACACTTCTCATTTCTCCCCATGTGGAAGAGTGATGGAGTAGCTGAAAATAGAGCTGTGGTTTAAAGTACAGATGGACAGGGATTCAGGAGCTTGGAGTGAGGGGATTGTAATGCTGCCTGCAGTCAGGCAGATCTGTGTCATTTTAAATGTGGTGACTTTTGATTGTGGCTCTGTATTTTACATGAAAACAAGGATTCATCAGTAAATCCCCATGACCAAAACACATTAAACCAAATTGTTTGAACAGTGCTCTAGTTCCTTATTAAACTTGATTACAATGGTCTGTCTTGACATATAGTCTGTTTTATTTAGAAATATGTGACTCTTAGTCCAACATGAATTAATATGAGTAGCAAAACCCCCACTCTGATTGAAGTTAACTTTGAATAAAATTTTAGAAAAAAGTTAACATCAAGCACAACTTTGAAATGAAAATATTTATTTGTTATCTTAAGAAAGGTTAATAATATAATCTATTACAGTAATTTTTCTAGATTAAATGAAAAAGGTAAAAGTTTTGATTCTTTGGCTTGTTTCCAGAGGAAAATGACCAGATTCTCAAGGTACTGGACTGTTAAAACTTGAGATGGTCTGTTTAACATCAGAATTTTTAAACTTGAGTTTTACTGAGACAGTAATACTGTTTGAAAGAGAATATATTGGTTAAGAGATTAATTAAATAGAGTACATAGATATTTTCCCAAACTCCATCCTGAGATTTTTACCTTTTCCATGAACAAGCACTGTATTTTGAGTATGAGCAGATTGAGCCAGCTCAGGACCCTCCAAATTCAAATTAATTGATCACACAGTAGTTGCACTGGTGTCAGGGAGAAGACACACCACACGAAGCAGCATGTGTTTACATGGTTGTATTATGTCATCATAGGAACAGGCCAATATCCTGTTATCTGAGTTCCTTGTGGCATAGCGTCCTTCTGGTTGTGCGGGCCACTGTGGGGTCTGAAACGCTGTGCCTTTGAATCACTCCTGAGTTGAGCAGGGGGAGGCACGGTATTTGCATGAAAGGTATTCTTTCCTTGTGCTGGCTGCCTTTCAACTGGATAAATTCCCCAGGAAAAGCAAGAGGTCACTGAGTCACGTCCTGGCTATGCATACAAAGGGAGTGGTAAATCTGTGTTTGTCTCTGCAAGCAGGGAACAGTTCAGCCCAGAGAATTTTCAGTATCTGCAGTGATATTGAAGATTTTTGCAGTAGTTCGTTTTGTCCAAGTCTCTTCCAGCTAGATAGCCTATTTTATTTTTCGCCTGTATTTTCCTCAAAGCATCTTTAGGTTGTTGTTCCTTCTCCTCAGAATTTTATCCATGGGATACCATTTATTGATTGATTCTATTAGGCATGAAGTGAATACTATTTTCTGAGCCTATTGTGGTTTAATTTGCATAAATATTTTTTTCCATCCCCCCTCCCTCAGCATAAGGATCTTGATAGTATATCTCCTTTGAATATTTTTGGGAACTGCCAGATGGCTTGATAACCTTGCTGTGTCCTCTGTCAGTACTTCCTGAGCCAAAATCCCCATCAGGTATTTCTCAGAATTCTGGCAGTTCATGTTCTAGGCTCTTTGCTTTTTCATTCAACACAACCCAGAAATGTTTGACAAGATCCTGAAGCAGCTGATGTGTATCAAAATCCCTCTAGGCTCTAAAGCTCATTTTAGAAAGTATGGTGTTTTGGATCTGAAGGATTTGTGCAAGTTCATTTAAAAAAGTCATCATTTGCGTTTCTGTTGTCATACTAATCAGTTACATAGCCCAATAACTTTAATTTCAGTATTAATTTTAAGATGGGCTTTACTTCCTTGCCTAATCCCAGATTGGTGAGGAAAAGTGTATGTAATCCGCTGGTTATCCATCTTTCCTGTGCTTTTTCCTTCATGATTTGAGGTGATGGTTCTCTTAAAATCTGCTATTTGCTGTCAGTTGGGCAAATTTCAGGTTGCTTTTTAAAAAAACATAGGAGCTACTTGTACAAGCACTTTGGATGTTTACCGATGTTTTCTGTGACTTCACCATGTGTTGATGTATCCTGTGCTTGAGTTGCAAAGCAGTAACTGGTCTTGAACTGTGGCATGAGCAGTCTTAGGATATTGTTACTGGTATAGCGTACAAGGGAGCTTAATGAATTGTTTCTGCCCAGCTTATTTAATTAAAAAAGGATGCCAGAGTTCTTAAGTTTCTTGTCACTATCCAGCAGCTCAAGAGATAGAAGCAGCTCTGTTCTCAAGGAGCAGAGTTTTACAGCAGTAATCAACTTTGTTTTCTACGCTGATCTCCAGTGTGTGCCTGTGTGAAAGCAGTCATAGGGGCTGCCAGGACGGAGAGCAAGGTGTTCTCTTCTTCGTGTTGTATAATGGAAGATATATGCAGCTATGTGCGAATTAAGATGGAAGAAGAGAAATAACAAATTATGGAGAAAGAGAAATCCCTGTATTATTGGGGAAATGTGGGGTCATATAGTGGATCACAACTAATATGTGGTAATAATGGCCACAGTATGCTTAACATTTTGGAACCTATTGTGTTTCCCATTTGGATTAAATTAAATACATACATCATTCTAACAAACCTCTCCCAGCAGATTGTGAACTTTGGAAGTGGGGAAGGGAATTAATGGCAATGTATTTCATACTGGTGTTCTTCTGTGTAGTGATTCAGTCATTTTCATAAAGAATTTATGGTTTCTACACAACAGATGTTGGTCAGCTTGTGAGCAGACATTGCTGAAGGTTGGGTGAAAAATTACCTTCAAATATAATAAACTCAACAGCTATTATTTATCTCATTGCCTAAGAGATGGGCTTAATATCCCATTCCTAAATAAGAGGGAGAGAGAACTAGGACACGGGTGAATTGCAGTGCCAAAATGGTACAATCCCCAGCTGATCTGAAATGCAAGAGAAATGTGAGATAACAAATCATAGTAGTTCACCACTTGGATGTGTGACTGAGGGAAGCAGTGGTGAAAGACAGCTGTCTTTAAACAAATAATCTGAATATAGGAAGGCAAAAATGAAAAAAAAAATCCCTGCTTGATTTTTGAATACGGAATAAAGCTATTATAAAATGATCTAGTTGAGTCGCTTAGGAAATGAGCTCACAGAAGGGTCTTGTTTAAATAATTGCAAGTTAAACCACTTACGACATAGAAGTACAATTTCTGTGCTGAGTAATAAATTTCTGACGTGACACCAGCTAAGTAACAAGTATTCACAGCCTTTTGTCTTTTCTTAATCATTTGTGAGAGGAAAAAAGTAAATCCTTTTCTAGCAGTTAAATGTAATGGGGTTTGTCATATTGTTCTTTGGAGGGCTTTAATTTCTCTTCCCAAGAGCTGTGCTCATTTTTCATTATACATAATACGTAAACAGCCTTGGGTTCACTTCCCCAAGGTGTCTGACTGTTTTTTTTACATGCAAAATATCTTCCTCTGAAGTTTGATAAAAAATTATAAAGTAGTGGTACAAGCTTCATGTCTGCCAAATTCACATGAAGCAGAGAGCCAGAATAAGTATACTATACTGTGTAAATCAATATTGAAATTCATCCTGAAATATTTGGCTTGCACAGATTTCATGCGTGTAATTCCTAAGCTTTGCATGCACAAGCATAACTTGCTATGTTTTAGATGAACTGTGTGGGTGTGAAGATTGCTGCTTACTGAAGAGCTCTGTATCTGTCCTGTTTATTGAGGGGACAAGCCAGAAAGGGATTACCTTGTTTTATTTAGAAAGTATGTATACAGAGCAAGTATTACGTTTGAATATTGTTAACAAACTTCCATGTACTTGGTTGAAGATGTTGTTAATCAAGTATTGCCAATGATATTTACAAGGTAATAAATGTGGGCAAGTACTGTAACAGTAGCAGTGGACAATGGGTTTTTTTCCCCAAGATTTTCCATTGTGCCTTTTTAGTAAGTATTAAAAAAAAAATCCAAACTGAATGTGGGGAAAGGTGTCTGTCTTAGAAATAACCATTTTATTTATTTTCTTACTTAGGCAGAGATTCTGTAGCATGATGGGTAAGAACCAGACTCCAGAACTGCTTCAGGCTGCATAACTTGGACTGCAACCCTGGCTGTCACCCTGGGAGAAAAGAAAATGGTTTCTGTTGGTGTTGAGTCTGCCACCTACTGAGGAGCAGGCCCAAGGCCCCCTTGGAGGTCAGTGTTCATTTGCAGCAGTTCTCTGAGCTTGGTGGAATTCAGGAGGTGTTGAGGAAGCAGTAGTTCAGCAAGCACCTGGCCAATACTGAGTAGGCTGAGGTAGGGTGAGAAACCATAAAAATGTAACAAGAACAGCAGCAGTGGATTGGAAAGGGAAATCCTCCCATGTCTGCATATTTTCCTCTACTTAAATCTCTTTTGGCTGGGTTTTCAGACCTGTCTTCTTGTGCAATGTTTTACAGTTTAATGCAGTTATGATCAGGCAATAGAAATGTATCCTCAGTGAAAAGCAAAGCAGCAAACACTTTGGGGTGTTTTGGTGTTAACAGGTAGTGGAAGTTTATGTAACAGCTTACATACATTTTCATGAGCACAGTAAATGTTCAGTTGTGTTTAGTTTCCTCTTGGTAGCTATATCAAATAATACAATGTGCACTCTTAGGACTAGATTATGTACAGGAATGTCAAAGATGTGGCTTAAAGTGTTCCAGTGTGTGGAGCTGCGCCGCTGTAGGACTGTCGGTGTGGCTGAGTTCTGGTCTGGTCCTTCACTAGTGAACTTGGAAAGCAGTTCTGTATGTGTTTAAATAGCTATCAGCACTAAGCTTTTCCCTTTACGCACCCAGTGATTCTCATCCTCCAACTTCCTTACATACCACTTCATGATGCAGCAGTGTGTAAGAACTTCATAATGCCAATCCCTTAATGAAATGCAGAAATACTTTCCTCAAATTCATGTTTTCCAGATGCCAGCTACCAGAAGAAATTTTGTTGATCATAACTTGCCCAGGCTCTGCTGTTTTCTGAAAGTTCTGTGCTGTTGAGCTAAGACTTTGTCCTAGGGTGACTTTATGATGCCTGTATCCCCAATCCTCTGTTCTGTTTGTGCTGTATATTGAGTCCTGTGCCTTCAAGACTGGTTCTAAGAGCAAGGAGAAGCACAAAGTTTGTTTTGAGAAAACTGCCTGATTCCTCCACATTCTTCTGCAGACGGGGTGTTCGGCGGAGGCTTGGAGAGACTGCAGGACAGAGATCTTTTTTGCTTTTAGTTAGTTTCAGCTAGCTAGGGCAGAGAAGTTCCCTGGACTGTTTTTTTTTCTTTTTCTTGGAACTGTTTAAACCTGCTCTGGACTGAAAACCCAGGGGAGCACTGGGGGCTGCACCTGCGGCCCACCGGGGCCTGGAGCTCGGCATTTTCCAGCAGCGCCGGAGGGACTGGGACTGAGGAGAGGCACTGAGAGAGAGCTGAGCTACACCCACGGCAAGAACTTTCTCAATTTGCCATCTTGCTTCAGAAGGAGAGGTTTTATTGTTTCATATTATTCATTCTTTATACTTGTATGCACTTCATTTGTTTAGTAAAATAGTTTTTTCCACTTCTCTCCAAAGAGTTTTTTTTTTTGGACTAGTTGGAGGGAGGGGCCATTTGGGTTTGCTTCCCAGAGGGATCCTATACAGGGATTTTCCCCCAAATTTGTCTCCAAACCAGGACAGACTTTTTTTACGTCAGTGTAGTAATGTTGACTTGGTATCTTGCTTCTTCTAAGTTAGAATGTACCTAATGACCAAGTAATCAGCAGTATTCTTCCAGACCTGCTCCAAGGGAATAGCTCTGTGTTTTCCCATGTTTAAGCTGCAAACAGAAGAAGGGACTGTAATGATGAATGTCAAGGACTTTTATTTGTCATTCACTTTGACAACCTGTGAGTTCTTGTGCTTAGAGCATTTTTGTAAATAATGCTTGAAATGGAACTGTTGCCATTTTGGAGTTTGCTGTATATTAGAGCGAAGCAATACTTTTCTTACTTGTAAATTGTTCCTCTGTTAGGAGGAGTGAGGAAAAAGGCAGGATTCAGTTGTCTACCTGCTGTGTGCTGTGCTATGCTGTGTGATTGATAGGCCTCTAAATTGACAGGAGGTGTTATGTTTATGAGTGCCAACAGTTGGATTTTGCAGGAAGAAAAGTGTATTTAGTTTGTGACACCATGCTGGGGAATACTGAAAAATCTTAAAACTTTCTGAGGAAATTTGATTAAAGTTGATTATGGATGACAAGCTCACTAGGAGCTGTCTTCATCAACTACCAGTAGTATCTTCTTTTCTTTCCCTCTGTAGCTTACAGCTCACTTGTTGACAGCCTGTGTTGTAATAATGCCTTGTATTTGATAATAAAAATAAATACTGCTGATGTCCTTTACAGTTGAAGCTTTCTGATTCTGCTGCCTTGCTGCACTGTGGGAGGGACTAAGGACTGGAATGCATTTGGATGTTACCCTGGAAGTTTGGAGGGTGGGGCAGACCCCACACTGATCTGAGATAAAGTTGTTTTCAAGGTGTTAGAGAAGTAACTCTGTAATCTGACTTGGAAAATATATTGGGATGAGGCCTGTATTTACATCCAGGAACACAGGCTTGCATTTAAGTCATGCAAGTGGGAATGCAGTATAACAATGCCTTTTCCTGTCAGTGCTGTGTTTCTTCCTTTTAAAAGGTAGTAATACTCTGTTTAAAAAAAATGGTTTTAACATATCAGGGAAATGTAAAGCCTCTTGACAGCTTTTCACTTGGCTGTGAATTTTTTTTGTTGCAGCCAAATGTTCCTATCTGTAGAACCAAAGAAAGGGGAGGCAGAGCTGGCAATTTTCAATTACAGTTGAAGTTAGATTTTTCTCATTCTTGAATTTACTTCTCTGATTCAAGGATCTTTTCTTTGGGTAATATGTGTTTCCAAAGTTTCCCACTGTGATTTTATCATTGCTTTCTACATAAGCGAGGTTTGAGCTAATAACAGTAGTCTATTGTGGAGTCTTAAAATATCCTATGTGTAGTTTATAGACATACTCTCCTCCTGCGGTGCTTTTGGCCTACCTGCTCATGTGTGAACCAAAGTCTCAGGACGTGGTTTGAGATCACCTCTGGCTTGTTTGGTTGTGTCATTCGGTAAAGAAGTAAGAACAGAAGGTGAGGGAAGCTGACTTAGTATTGAAGACATATGTTTGAAATTGGTTGAATTCAATTTTTATTGCAGAGAGTGCCATAACTTTCTGATGCAATTTCAGCAGGTCACCTGCTCAATCTTCCAAAGAGGAAGATGATAATGATGTTTTGTTTCATTGATTTCATTTATGACCAGTGGAAGAAATGGGCCATACAAGTGCTTGGGGAATCATGGTATGAGTAAACAAACCTGCAATTTTGTATGCCAAATGCTGTAGGAAATACATACAGCATACAACATACAGCTTGACTGATCTTCAGGCATCTCTTCTGACGCACTGAGTCATTCTTGGAGAGAGAAATAAAGGGTTTTTTAAAGTAATGGAAATATCTTTAAGCGACAGAGAACTAAATTTTAAAAAAACACCTGTATTTGTAATGGGTCACTGGAAGTGTCTTAGCCAGTGTGAGAGGGTGTAGGTGTTGCAAAGCAGGTAGATCTCAATCATCTCTCCCTGACAGCTGCTGCAGTATTGCAAGAGTTCAGCTCAGGTGTCAGCTCTGGGTGAAGCTGCACTGGGTGATTTCTGCAGCAGTATAACAACCAAGAGGGGTGACAGCTTCTGCCACGTCAGTGACACACATTGATGAATGGCCTTCGTGGAAAGAGATTTGTGAGGAAGGTGGCATAGGGACATTGAAGTCATTCTTCTTGTCAGCAGTAAGTACTGCATGGTCTTCTGTGGCCTTGTCAGTGTTCTGCAGTTTCTGGTTCTTGTAATCAACCCAGTTGTCTCTCATTTTCACTGGTATAGGCATGTCATGTGACATGAAACACATGAGAAATAAACTAGAAAACAAAGCTAGATTGTGAAACTCAAATTCAGCAGGCTAAAATTTTAACAGCAGTTACTGTTGATCTTCTGAATGAAATTAGGTGTCTGGCTTTTGGTTTGCGTTGCTCAAATTAAAAAGTGGGGAGCAGCTGGTGGGGATTTTCTGTGGAGGTTGTTCTTTTTAGTTTGGGGTTTGGTGTTGGATATTTTTCAGAGAAAGGCTTAAGGGGGGGGGCGGTATTTTGTGCCAGAATGGGGTCATTTGATAGCTACATCACAGTGTTTATGTGACAAATATGTAACTCTGTATTATTCATGTGTATTTGCAAACCTTATTAGGTGTGGTTTCTGTAATGGTATTAACTGTCTTGGAACACACAAGATATATAAATAAATTTTGTTTTGCTCTTTCTTTTTATCAGATATTAGTTAATTAATTTGCTATTTATTGGAAAAGGAATACTAGGAAGAGGATGCTGTTTTAGTGTCCCAGACTGCAGGGTTTATGAAAACTAATTTGAATTGATGGCATTTCAGTAAATGCCACCAGGGGACTAAAATGAACAGCCCAGCAATTACAGCAAAGTATATTCTGCTTATTACAGTAAAAAGACTTCAGAGTTCTTTTCAGCTCGTGAGTACACTGCTGAGTGAGATCACTTTCTATTGTTCTCTTAAAATCATTCTTTGTAGCCACAATAATAGTGGGTTTGAGGTGGTGTGAGTTATGGGACAGCTAATTACCTCAGAGGCTAACTTTTAAACAGAGGACGAACTCTGGCTTGAAGAGCAGTTCTACTAAATATGTATTGTGTATGCATTTCTGTATTTGATATCAGTACGTTTCTTCTGAAGTTTGTGTTTTCTTACTGTCCAAGTCTGCCCAAACTGTTCAGTATCTCTGTAGGGGAAGTGTCCCTTTAGAAGCTTGAAGTACATTGCTGATCAGAAGCAGACTGTGTAAGGATTGGTGTGAGCAGTGGATGTAGATGAGTACAGCTCCCTTCCTCTCCTTCACAGTTCCTTTACTCAAATACTTGTCAGTTTGCTTTTTGCTGAGGTCTCATCATAGTGATAAGCTCCTAGCTGAGCACCTCATTATTTTCCGTGAATGTGGTAAATAGCTTTGTCTGTGACTGTGAAGCAAAGATAAACAAGTTCTTACTGCTCTTCATTCCCAGGGATTCTTGATACAACCAAGAGAATTTGTTGCCTGGTAGTTGTGCAGAAGAGGTTGTAGTGGATTAGGTATCACAGTATATATTCCATCTCTGCTGATGTGATGAAGGCAGTGTCAGTGCCAGCATCCTTCACAGCTGCGGGTCTGTAACTGAGACTGAGGCCACAGAGAGCCAGCACAGAGATAGTGGGTGAAAGGCAGTGCTGTCTTTTCTCTTGCACCTCTTAGTATGGGATTTAGATTCTATGAACTGGTAAAGGTGTCCTTTGCCAATAAGTATTGGATGGGGCAGAGCCAGTTTGTTTGTTATCATATTCCTATTTGAGATTAATCTTGAGAGACGCAGATAAGCTCTCTCCTGTCTTTCAGGATGCTGTCCTAAAGACAGATATTGCTTGTTCCAGTCTAGCCATATTGAAAATGTAAGGGGAGAATTAGTTTTATTAAAGCAACCTCTTAAACAGCAGAATGTAACTTCTGATACACTGGTTACTTGTGTGGTACAATACTAATCAGGATAAGTACATGCAAGCAAAAAAAATATGTTGGTTTATGTTAAATAAGGGTATTCCTCAAGTCTTACTCTTATTTGTTCTTATTCAAGCATCAGCACCCTTTAGGAAACTTGCCAGTGCACTTCCAGACTCTGGGAAGCATGAGGACAAGTTTTCGTTCCTTGACAACTCACCAGGTGACCACAAAGGTGTAGAGTCTGTGTATCAAAGTGAAGTGTAGCTGCAGCTGCTCTCACTAGTTCAGTGAGCTAATGGAAGAAGCTGGTAATTGTTGTCTGTGGGCCAGCTACACACAAGAAGCAAATGAACTTTTCAGTAGTTTTTCAGCTGGTACAGGTTCATCAGGTGGCACTTAGTGTGTGTGTGTGTGTGTAGTAGGCTTTGTCATCTTTATTCCTTGGGTCCTTTGGGTATGAGATTGCTCATGCTTTGTGATGTATTTCCAAGCATATGGCCTTACAGGCTCATTCTAGGTTATTCCTCATCCCTGTTTTACTGTGAAACTGCCTCTCTGCCCTTTCTCTTTGATCTGACCAGTGATCAATTTCTTTTTATTAGTTTAGCCTTTAAGAGTACCTAGTCATGAAGTAATTAGTGATTCAATTGAGACTGTAAGAGGAATATCAGAAAAGAGCAAATAAAAATAATATAATTTGGAATGTTTATGTGCTTACAACTTAAGCATAAATTGAAGCTTGAGATAAAAGTTGTGTGTTACCTTAGAGTTCCTTCTGGATGGCTTGGAGAATGCTCTGCTAATAGAAAATCCTTTGTGCTTTGGTGGGTTTAGTAATGTACGTAGAAATAAAGTTCAATTTAATCACGTTTTCTGTATAGAGGGAGAAGCCAAGCTACAATAAAAACACCTCCAATTGAGATCAGTGACCATTATCTGTGAATTGTATTAGATTGGTGATGATGGCACAAAGTAATGTGCTATAAGCCACCTAGTGTATTGTTTTTATTTATGCAGCATAATCAGCTGTTGCTGGCTTCGAGTGTATTTGTGAGTTTTGAATTTTATTGTGTCTGTGGAGAATTGATTATCGGTACAGGAGAGAAATATTTGCTTACCCCAATACAGCTATTATTAGCAATAAGTTTATTCTCAGCAAATGCAGTTTCACCCAACTTAGCTTCTTTCAGTTACTTTTTAGCAAGTCGCATTTGTACATTAGTTTCTTCAAGCCGTAGCAAAAATAGAACTGCAGGGACCTGTGTTAAAAATCTCAAGCATCTGCTGTGCTAATGACCATGGGGCTGAGAGATCTGATACTGCTGTCAGCCATTAGGAACAGGGCCCTTATCTCAGTGTTGTTCTATGCCTTAATGAGTCTCTCATTTCAGATGAGATAGCAGAGAATGCTGCATGCATTCCTCACAACCATGAGTTCCTCACAACCAGAGAAAGTTTTGTCTGCAAACTTGAAGTATCTCTGCAGGCCTGGTTTTTGGAGGAGGTGGGAAGCAGGGAGGGAGGCCTTGTAGGTGGAAAGCAAGCTTAGCTGGGTTACTCTGGCCAGCCAGAATTAATATCCTGTTCCTTGAGCCTCACAAGTAACGATTCTGATTCCAGGATGTCCGGATTTTGGAACTGTCTCTGATGCCTTAATTTTCAGCTTTCATGTTTTTCAGATTCTGTGCTGCCTAGGTGTGGAGCGCTGAGCTTCAATAATAAGTGTTAGTCAGCTTTCTTCACAGAACAGGGAGACAAAGCAAATCCTTTTCCAGCTGGAGACCAAGGACAAGCATTACAAGCCTCAGGCCCCAAAGTATATACAATGGTGAACTGAAGAGAAAAAGGAAGGATGGGACTTCATAACCTGATGCTGTAATTGGACAATTAAACCCCAATGTGTGAATGGACCAAAACTTATAGAAGTGTGAAATCTCGTAACCGGTTGTCCATTTTTGTGACCATTTTGAGTCCGTCTTAGGTGTAGCCCTGGCCAGGCTCTTGCACTGCCCAAGGTGTACCCTAAAGGTCTTTTAATAAATACCCACTTTAGTCTCTTAGCTCTGTCCAGTCTCTGTTCCAGGTCTGCCTTCTTCAAGCATCATCTTGTACAGAGCTTAATATTGGTCAGAAATAAATCTGGCCAGAAGGAGTCGTTTGTATCATGTTGCATTCCTCTGTGCAGATGCTGCGGTAGGTGCTGGTACTCTGTAGAAAGGCAGGAGGACTGGGAAGTGCTCCCTCCATAACCTTGGCTACTCTTCACCAGAAAAGCAGCAAAATGTGGACCTGACCATGAAGCTGCAAAGTGTCTTTACTTGTTGTATTTTTTGAGGCCATGCAATACCAGATTCTAGGACTTGGAGGTTACTACAGCAGAGAAGACATTTAGCTGCGAGTCATTCACTTGTCATTGTTATGATAATATGTTTACTGATTTTTTTTGTCCTGTGGGCAGTTGAGCAGAAGAATTAGTTTTGGTGGAGATGACTGAGAGGACCGTTTTGCTGAGTTTTAACCCTGCACTGCTGTCACTGCCCTTAAGGAGTAAATGGTTTTATCCATTTGTCTTTGTGCTTCTGAATAACCATATTGTGTTATGTTATTTTGGAACAATAGGACTGTTGTGAAATACATGTTGTTTCTGAAAGAATGTAGTTAAACCTACAGAGATAGCATGTTTGGACAGTTAAACAGGAAATGCTTCCTAAATTTCAATAGTATCAAGTCTTTGAAATTGTCAGTTTCTTCAGGAAAACACATAGTAGTTCTAATTCCTGGGGTGGTTTTTTTGTTGAAAGATAGCCTAAATGACAAGCTATTGAAATATTGACAGGTATTCTTTGTGAAATCAAAGCAGCATTTTATAGGCAACTAAGTGGTACTTAGGGGCGTGTCAGATGACATCAACTCTTGGTGTCGTGTTCTCCTAGGCACAGGTTTGTTTACAGGGTGCCTTATGTCATTGGGTAGTTAATGCCAGAGCTGGCTGGATGCTTTTGAATTCAGGGCAGAAAAGCCTCATGCTCCAGCTTGTGTGAGCATGAGTAGTTTGATTAATGGAAATTTGGAGATTGTTTTAGCTAGAAAGACTGTACAGTGTGTATAACAGTGTTGTGGAACGATTTGGGTTTTCATGGAGTATCTGGCCCCATATATGCACGTATAGAAAATGTTTAAAGTCTTTAATTGCTTTCATTGTTCATGGTGGTTGTCTCTTTTTAAACATAAAAGAAAGAAGAGTCTTTTTTGTTTCTCTTGGCCATTGTCTCACTGATAGTCCATGGTTTAGTTCTTCATAATAATTATAATCCTATTAGTAGGCGAGGGATGATATAAAGTAATTCTATGCAGCGTTAGGGTTTGTACTTAACAAAATCACAAGATAATGGGAAATATTTAGAAAGAAGTTAATGAGCACAAGAGAACCTTGGAACTAGTTTTATTCCCTGCCAAGTTCTTTTTGCTCAGAGCATTAATGCATTAATTTTTAAAAAGAATGACATCAAAGTCTGCCGATGAAAGGAGTTCAGGGGAAAGCTGTAGAGAAGGACTCAAATTCATGCCGTTGAGAGTGTTTCTCACATTCATTGTTTCTTGAGTGTTGGCAAAAAGCAAAGCACGTGTAGTCACTTGCCATTCTAGCACAGCACCAAGGTAAGGCCACCTGGTCCAGGAGGCACCAGGCAGCGATGTATCTGTGCCAGAAGCACCTGGGGAGGTGACCCAAAGGGAATCATCCCAACAGCAGAGAGCATTTTTGCAGCCAGCTGCCTCAGCTTGCAGCTCCCATTTAAAGGCAAACAGACGATGCTTCTAAGAACTGCTGTGCACACGTAGTCTGCACAGTGTGTATATAATGGTGTGTAATATACTAGTGCATACTGTGACTGCACTGCTGTTAGCTTATAGTACACTGGGTATAGACACACACATTGCGTATTGCATATATAAAAGGAAGAGCTGGGCAGTAATGATCTAGTGAAGCTGTTTATTTTCCTAGTTTTTTTAAATCAAGAATGCTCAGTCCATAAATCCAAGGTGAGCATCAGCAAATAAGTTTTTGTGCAAATTTGTTGAAGAAGTTTGTCCCACATGTTACTCTGGAATTATAACCTTAACAAACGTAGCTTCCCTACCCACCTGTAAGAAACTTACAGTAAGTCATTAAATAAGCATCTGGCACCAAGGAGACTGAAATTCTCACACAAGCTGCCAGTGCCACATTGCAGTGCCTGTTCCTGATGGAGCAGCTTGGTGTTCCGTGCGCATCAGAGGCCCAGCTGTGCCATGCAGTTGTGGAATGCATGACTGACACTGCTTTGGACTGCATGGTTTGAAATGCTCTTGCCTGAGTGAGAGAAGTCTGTGGAATTTATTGTGGACAAAAGTATCTGCTTGCTGGTCTCTTCTCTTTTATGTTGCTTTTTAGCATTTTAAGTTTCTGGATATACTTACAAGTGGGGGGGGGGGGGGGTTGTGCATCTGTGGTGATGTGCTAGAGAATACTGTGCTGGTTTCTTATTGATTTAGCACATGCTCTTTGCAGTATTTTGGTTTAATTGATGGAATTAGAGAAACTCAGTTTTTACTGATAACTAACAGCCTGGAGTTTTCGGAATATTATGTATTTATATTTCTCCTTAAGGCTGCATGATAGGTCCTGATTCCTGCTCGGGGTTGTTAAAAGCTGACACAAGGCATGAACAGCCAGTTCCATGTGAACTTCTGCATTGAAGGTGCATTGATACTTGCTAGCAGAATACTGAAAGAACATGTTTTTCATGGATTATAATAGCTTGTACTTTTAAAAATGAATGAGGGCTGGATTTTGGCTTCCACATGCGGGTCCCAGCTGTACCTGTCCCCTTGTCTAATTGGGTATGACTTCAACTCAGAAAGCTGAGGAGGTTGAACAGTAACCAAATCAAGAATTGAAGCCATTAGCTAAAAGGCTTGTTTCTGCTTATAGTAAATCATTAAGATCATGAAATATAATTATTATGCATATTATAGTTTTTAAATTGAGAACTTACCAACTCCCTTTTATTGCTCCTGCCTGATTTTTGACATGAAAATCCTTGGATGGGATTGTGCATAGGTTGTAACTGCTCTATTGCCCTTTACTAGCTTTAGACCTGAACAGACATTATAGTAAACCATGCTGTTTCATCTTTGTCTTCATCTTTTATTTCTTGGTATGTTAGCTTTGTTTAAGAAAAGTTAACTGCTTCTTAAATGCAAAAATCCTGCTGATTTTGAAAACATTTGAGGGCAAGGAGCAACTAAATCCAGTGTCCAGTGGCACCAGGGTTCAACTGATTTGGGTTGTTAAGGTACTTGTCCTCTCGACATAGGCTCAAGCCCTTAAATTGGGACACGATAGATAACCTTAAATAGAGCAGACCACAGAGCAGTCCTCAATAACAGCCCATAAAGTATGTGACTGGTTTAAAGGAGGCACTTGTATTTTAGGGATGAGTCTTACCTGCCAAAATGAAATAATGTTTTAGCCATTTAGAAATAGATATGTATTTCCAGCCTGACCTTTATTTTAGTAACTGTAAAATATCAGAAGGTAAAAACAGCAAAGTCATACTCAAAATTCCTGGTGTTCCTTTGCTGTGTGTAACCCTGATCATTTTTAGGCAAAATCAGCTGTTACTTTGGTGATAATGGTGCTTAGCATGTTGGAAAACCCCTATTCCACCAGTGCAGTTTTTTAAATGTGGTCTGTAGAGTAAAATGGATGGTGCTGTATCAATTTCACTAACAAGCAAAGACCACTTTGAAACCAGTTTTGACAATCCTCCATATGAATCCTGGAGAGCCAAATCAGATACTTTATTTCACAGGAAAACCAGATTTTTTATGTCACTCACCCAGGAAATACACAGGTCATGTTGCCAGGCAGTAAGAAAAGAAATTAAACAAAACCTGGCATCAGAATCTCTGTGAAGAGATTCTAATTGTATCAATAATGCTTTTAAAAACATGAGTTACTTATTGATTTTTGAAAGCCTATGAGCATAACAGCTAGCTTTGATTTCTCAAACACTTAGTTATTGACTCTTAGCTGCAGAGGACTGGAGCAGTTTTGAAGGGTGATGCATATAGAGGAATGCACTGATCCCAGAAATAAAGCAGAGAGAGTGAAGTGGAAACAGGGATGGCTTGTGATTCCTAAGGCTTTGAAAAGGAATCACTGTTTTCAGAATTTTAAGTACAGGGCTTGTGGAGGGCAAAAAAAAAGCTCTACTAAAATAATCTAAAGGTTGATTTGTTGATCAGCATGCTTTACAAGTTCTGTGGCCACATCAGCCAGCATTCCTCTGTACTGTGCAGGGATTGACCTGTCAATGAAAAGGATGGCAGAGACAGAAGCGTTTAATTTGCCCCAAGTCAATCAGTTAATGGCAGAGCAGGAATGGGATTTGTATCTAATTTCTAATCTCTCTATCGTGATAGTGTGGACCCAAAGGAATTTCAGTGATGTGATGCCTCTGTTTTTTAGAACTTTTTACCTTGCGAGAAGCTGATGCGCCTGTTTCTGAAAGGATTTTAGGAAAACAGGTTTTGGCATGAGTCCCTCAATTTGGGTGGAGGAGTGACATCATTTAGGCTTTAAGGGGCGGTTAAAGGAATGAAAGATCTGCTGGAAGCAACTGCAGTAGGGTGCTGCCACCTAATTGCCGAGCACTTGGGATATCTAGTAACAAATATTCTCTCTCCAATGAACTGCCAGGTATGTTAGGGTACTTCTTGGAAATACAAGGATGATAAACATTCACATACTTAATTTCTGTGGGGGTCCCCAGTTAATCTTTTCTGGTGGCCATTTTGCAATATGTTGTATGCTTAGGTTTTTAGGATGGTAAGGGGATGTACTCCTATGCTGTACTGAGAAACCTCAGTGCGGAAAAGGTGTGTTTCTGTTCTGGCTGTCCTCTGTAAAGCTTCTTTGCTGAGACCCTTTCTCTGCTGCTGTGTTTACTGTTTAGCTTAACCACAGTAATTTTGCCATTAGGAAGAGTTGTTGTAGAAGAAATCCTACTGATTCATATATTTTGAGGTGCATTCGCAGATGTTGCCACAAGATTGTAGTTTCTTCTACTAGGAAGAGTGGTGTTAGTTCTCAAAGCATCCTTGCAGGAATTTAGATGCCATTTGAAAACTTCCAGGTTCTGATGCTATTCTTTGTGTTACAAGTCTTTTAATGATCCAGTTGTCTTCAGAACTGACAGCTTGGTAATTTGAAGACTTGATGCACAGGTGTTCTGTTCTTGCAGTGGGTACAGATGATTTTCCTACATTTATTCCTCGTTGCTACAGTTACTGTCAATGCAGAAAATTGTACTATTCAATAGGTGATGGGTTTTTTGAAAGCACAGAAAAGTGTTTTCTTCCATTTCCACCATGTGCAATCTTGGATGTAAACCCTAGTGGAATTTTGTCTGCTGGTCTGCGGCTTGAAATTTTTCTTCCAAATCCATTTAGTACCTTCATACCACATTTCACACTTTTCCCAATGTTCCCTTTGTTTCCGTATCATCAGGCTGCCTTTCCTTCTCCTTTTTTCTCCCTATTTTGAGGAGACAGGTGGTAAGGTTTTATCAGACAAGAATGACTCCCAGCTGTGGATTAGTTTACTTGATTAAGTACCAACAGGTGCCTCTGCATTCTCTAGGGGGATACACATTTCCTTTCCTCTGAAGTCTTTGTACTTTCCATCAATGCTGACCCACTGTCCAAATCCTCCCCTAGCAAATTCTGCTTTCCTTCCTTTCAGATCTAATAATTCCCTCAGCCTCAAAGTAATAAGCTTTCTGTTTTCTACCTTTCCTTCTTTTCTTTACATGTACCTGCTTAAATAAGCTCACGTTCATAAATAGTTCTTTGATATTTACCATTACCGAGATGAAATTTTTTCCTAGGTATTTTTGAAACTGGGCTGTTTTACAAATTTGTACAACATTCGCTCCTGCACGTCAAGTTTGTATTTCTTGTTGAGTGTCATACAATTAAAATTCAAGTATTGTAAGAACTTCACTGATGGTTCTCTTGCATTTGTTATCCTGATCTACCTTAAGTTTAGATTTTCTCATCAAACAAGCCAACTTACGCCACAGTTTATCTGCTGGAGCAAACAAACTATGATGTTTGCAATTTTTTTTGTGCTTTGTTAAGCTACCCGGCAGCCTCAAAGTATCAGAACCAAAGATAAAAGCTTGAACTAAATCTCCTAGAAAGACTCCTTAGGTTCTTTCCCTCTCACAGCTTTTTCAGAAAGATTGCTATTGAGTGACAAGTCAGCTGCTGTAAAGGCAGGTGGGGACTTCTCATTCAGTTTTGTTTAATCGACGACGTTTCCTTTCAGGTGAGACTCATCAGGAGAGAAATACTTGAAGGGTGTGAGTCGCACCCCGTGCTACTTAAGCAGCAGACTCTGTAGGGATCGTAAAGCTATCTAGGAGAGAAGCTAGGTGGAATCATTTAGGCTTTCTCCAATGCTGTTTTGGTTTCTGAAGGAAACAGGTGTTTCTGCAGTTGTGGAACACAATAAGGAACCAACGAGCAGGGACTCCTAGGCTGCCTGCACGGTCTGGTCTGAACAAAGTCCATTGGTGTAGTGGCTAAAAACTTAGAAAAGAACAAACTTGGGGGAGGAGATTTGTTCAGCCACAGCACCAAGAAAACAGTATTGAACTTAATTTGACTGGCAATAATAAGAGGCTGAGCCATTATAGATTAATATTGTTCATTGTGATGTTGGCTGCAAGGTTAAAATTTAATGAACTGATGTATAACACCATTTCATAATACCTTTTTAGAAACTTTATCACTTTTGATTAGGGGAACATTGCAGTAAGTTTAAATGGCAGTTCAACCAAGAATAGGAGTGTTATTTTTAAACAAAGCATTTTGGTCCAAAAATCTTGCAATTCATTGCCACTCTTCTTGTAATGTAACTATGATGCTTTTCTGTGATAGTTAATAAATGTTCATAAGTGTGAAAAATCCTTTGGTGCTTTCATACAACATAAAAAAAAGCTAAATCAGGGAGTATTGTTGGAGAGAGGCCCCTTTGTTTCTCACATGTTAACAATCCTATGAGCACCTGAAGCTTCAATTCTGACATGATTCAAAATGATAGAGACAGGTGGAAAATTGCACTTTCTTACTGCACTCGTAATGCTTACTTTTGGTTCAGAGGGGAAAGAAAAACAAGAAACTGCCACCAGCCAGACTGAGGGGAACGAGGTGAGTTCTGGTTCTGTCTAGTAGAGAGATGTGGTTATCAGTAATGGTGTTTTCTGCTGCAGTACTGGGAGTGCAGGATTTTGGGATGTGACTGGCAGGGAGATGGTCAGCTGGCACAGTCTATGAAATACAGATAAATTGACTGAAGTCCAGGACTATTACCATTTTAAACATACACAATGAGTTGCTCAGGTTATCAGTAGATCAAAATAAACAATGAGTTTTGGTTTTTTTTTTCCATCTACATTTTTCCATGTACTTGAGTGAACTTGAGAAGTGTACAATTTGCCCTTTTGCCAAACAGGAGATCAGAGGGGCTTCTGTTTAAAGATTCAGCCTTACTTAAATAGGGGAAGATGAAGAGTTCCAGATTTTTTTTTTTTTTTTTTTTTTTTTTTTGATATCTTTTATACCTATTCTAAAAATTTGGGTTTCAGGTTCATTGAGCCTGATTTACCATTGCAAATACCTTTACTATGTAATTAATGGCCCTTTCTAAAATCTAAGTGCTGTTAATGGTTGTGTAAATACAATGACTGTACAGAATAACAGTCTTTCAATAATAAATAGAGTTGCAGCTGATGCTAACTGGGGTTACATCTGCATGTAGATGACTGTTTTTCACCAAGTTGCCTTTGTTCTGTTAGATCTTTAAGAAGCTCCTGGATGAGATCACTGGTCCATATGCTATGTCACAGTACTGCCAAAACTGATACTCAGTTCATTGATTAAACACTAAGAAAACACATTTCAAATCATTACTGTCAAAGTATTTTAAATGCCCAGTTTGGCTTTGAGAGCTTGAAGATGTGAACTGCTTGTGCAAATTCAAACCTGCATAAATATTGGCTTTGTGTTATACCCTGCAAGATTTGAACATCCACAAGCAGAGCCCAAATGAATTATCTTCTGCTTAGCAGCCAGTGAATCCTTACATTTTAAGGTAAAATGTATTTTCTAAAATACAGTTAACTGCTTCAACTTGGGGAAAAAAATGTAGTCATTCTCAGAAAAATACGTAAAGAGTATCTTGCTGGTCTGAGAGTCAACCAACAGTTTGTGCAAATCAAAACTGGTTCTTGTGAGCTATAATGTGGTTTTATATTCTTGAGGATAAATATTTTTTTAATGTTCTTTTTCTATGCCTTAAATGAACAGTAGTCTTTATTAAGTTTGGAGATGCCAGGATAAGATAATGCATTTTAATGTATCATATTTTGTCTTTGAGAAAGCTTTTTTAATTATGAAAACAGAGTATTAGTATTAATCCAGTTAAATAAAATTTAAATTAATGCAGAGAGCTTATCATAGTAAGTAATTCATATGTGGAGCATAGTCTCTGTATGTAATTTAGTAAAATGCAGAAGTTAATATCAAGAGTTTTAGGAAAAAGAAATTACATCAAGTGTAATTTAAACTGATTGAGATTAATTGCAAAAAGTTTTGAGTGGAGACCTGATTTTTTCACTGCACAGACTTCTCAGCATTATGGTATGTTCTTTTTTTATTTACCTGCTGTGCAGCTAGCTAGCTTAGCTTCCAGACTGCCTAAATTTGATCAGTTGTCTCTTGCTTTCAGTAATTTGCTGCAATTCCTCCATATTCTTCTTTTCTGAGAGTAGCTGTCATCCATACAGATCTTAGTACACAAGAAAACGCAGTATTACTCCTAATCAAGTCTAGAGTTTTTCCATAGTAAGACATGATTTTGCATGGGGCTTTTCGGGCTGTTCTGTGTTGTGCTACTCCTGTGTTTTCTGTATTCTTTTTTTTTTTTTTTTTTTTTAGTTTCAGTAGGCTTAATTCTTTATTTCTATCAGTGGCACTAAAATTGGTGTTCTTAACAGACTGTAAAATATTTACCTCCACAGCAGTACTTGGGTGTATATACTATGTACAAGCCAAGCAAATAAAGGTACAATTGTTGTCTAGTTAGTTTTGTTCTTGCTCATTTATTTTTTTTTTTGGCAATTAATAGATCAACCACCATAAAAATCACTAATAATCTAATGAAGATAACAAGACCTCTGTAAATTGCTTTACCTACCTGGAAAGCATTCTTAGTCTTTCAGGCTATAAATATGTAATATCCTGGACATTTTGGAGTCACAAAATCGCTACTGTTTCTTCGGTTTTAGAAAAATTCCCATGGTTTTCAGTATATATCTTTCTTTGGGAAAAATACGATTTTATCACAAACGGTGCTAAAACTGTGCAAGTGAAACATAATTTACATTCAGTCCACTGTAGGAGTTAAGTGGGTAAAGCATAACAAGTTTGAGCAAGACCTGGAGATGGGTGTTAAAAGTGACGTGTGAACCTTTTTGTGCTATTTAAGTAGTTGAATAATTATGGAAAAGAGTAGTTACTGTTGTTTCTAGTTGCCAGGCAATTCTGGTGTTTTTTGAAAAGCTGAGGAAGAGTTAAAAGTTATCATTTTGAAAGATTTAGACAGCATATGTAGAACTTACTACTGGGGAAGAATATACTATGAAATGACATGTTTGTGTTGGTACTGTGGGATAAATTGGGTATCTCTTACCTGCTCCCTCGTTGGTTGGTGTCTTGCGGTTGTGGTTGTTGTTTGGAGTCTTGTGTGGTGCAAATTTTCATTACCTTTTTTACCCCCTTCAGTTCCTTATCTTTTCTTGGGTTTTATCCCAATTCAATTAAAAGAAAGCTTTCAAACATGTCAAGGTTTATTTTTCATTTAATCTAATTAGAATTTAAAAATTTCTGTTGGTCTCTAAGAAAACTGTTCAGTCACAGACTACTTTAAACATATGGAATTGAACAGCTGTTATTAGGCATGTTCCATGCAAAACAGAATCTAGAAAATATTATACCAAAACACACAAAGATTTCCAGGGATAGAATTCAGTTTCATCTTACATCTCTAATAATATTTAATTGCCTACATAAAAGGCAGTAACTATGAGCATTTTATTCAGGAGGAAGGACTAGATTCTTCTGGATACAATTTATCCAAATTATTTCTCTACTTTAAAAAAACCCAGTGTTTTAGAAATGTGTGTTTCTCTCTGATGTTAAAGTGCATCTGTATAGTTGAGATTTCCACCAGAGAGAGGAGTCCTACTCTGAACGAGCTGCAGACAGTGCAGCACACAACAGCTGGGAGCAGGGAGCGGGGAAGGAAAAGGCTGCAGCTACCCCAGCAAGGCTCTCTTCCAGCCCCTGGACAGCTCTGCCTACAGGTAGTGCTGTTATTTACAGTGCTGCTTTTCTACTTAGTGAACACAGCTCAAGTGTAACACAACCCTCTGCGATGGGCAGCAGGAATTCAATCAGCTGATGGATGAGGTTAGTGTGGGCTAACTTTTAACTGCAGGTAGGACACTGAGGAAAGGAAGCAAACAAGACAGATGGAGGCAGATAAAGGGAAGAGGGAATAAGATCGATCAAATGATGGAGGATAGCTGGGAGAGGGCTTTGGAATGTTGTTCTAGACTGCTGCTTTTGAGACGGATTATGAAATTACATTTGTACTACATTTGTATTCTGTGGTTGCTGGCATTTAGTTCACATGCCTAAATACCACTGTTTGTTTTGCATGTGTTGCACTTGATGGATCTGATACTTTGTTCACCTTACAAATGACTGATGTTTCTAGCTGCTTATTTCTTGTGGTAAAGCTGAGTTTGAGATTATGGACTAAATAGCAAGGTCATGGTCAGTGATGTAGAACCACAAGGCTGTCATGTTAACAAAACCCAAGTGCTGTATTTTAATGAATGGTAATCACAGTGAAACAGGGTTGTATATGGTTTTATTTATCCAACCATTAAGTTTAAAACAGTAGTGGAAGAGTTGAATAAATTAGATTTAAAAAATAAATATTTATTTAAATATTTATATAAATATTTATTTATATAATTTTTATTTATATGTTTATTAATTGTTATAATATTTATTCAAATATTTATTTAAAAATAAATTAGATTTTTAAATAAATTAAATATTGAGAGATTCCCAGTACATTGTATACCAGTTATTTAATGGCAGCTGATAACAAGGTGATCAGTGCTGCAGCAGAGGGATGGTTGGCATGCTGTCCGTTCAGTCAGCAGCAAATGAGCTGGAAAAGATCAATTCCAAGAAGCACAGAACACTGTAGCTCAAACACAGAAATTTTAATTAATATGAGTGGCATTTAGCCCAGCATGGGTTAGTGCTTCTTAGTCTTTTACTTTAGATCCTACTTGGATTTATATTTTCCTTAGTTTGCTTATGACATAGCAAGAATGTTGTTGTAATTATAATAAACAAGAAGCGAGCCATGATAGTTCTACAAAAATGTAGAAAAAGATGAAAACAGGAAAAAGCAATGAAGATGAATTTATGGCAGAAATAAATATGTGAAGAGTGCGAGCTCAGCTGAGTCAGAACTGTTCAGTCCAGGACCCTGCAGGCTTTTGTGTAAGAGTACAAGTGCTGATGTGATCTGGTACAGTTGTGTTCTTGTGTTTCATACTTAAGTGTTAGTTTGGCATTTAGCACAACCAAGAGCAGTATTAACCCCCTGTGGCCATTCTTTACTGCCATTTGAAGCAGTCCCAAGATGGAAATTCTTTGGAATGGTGTTTCCTGCAGTTTTCAGGACTAATCATGGAGCAAGTGCCCCTGCAGGTTGTGATGGGAAGGTTTGCTCAGACACCCCTGTTGACTGTTAGCGACTGAGGACACAATCTCAAAGAAAAAAGGGGCTGGTAAGGTTTTATGAACAACAGTGGCTGGGCAGAATGGGGAATTTTCCTTGTAGTCAGAATTCCAAAATGTGAAAAATAAGGGTCTGAGACTGTAAAAAAAACATAGTAAACTACCCTGCTATATCTCTTCTGAAGTAATGCCATTCTTAAGGTACTGAGATAATTAAGTTACATAGGCTTTTGAACAACTCCTGAATTTTGATCCTCAACTTTGTCTAATTTAACTTTGTTTTTGCATGTTATTTTCATCGTGAGCCTGGAAATATTGGCTGAGGAGGTGGGAAGATGAGCACACATGAAACTGGGCAGGGTTCCAGTAAATGTCATTGGAATTTTGACACAATCAATATGTTTCTCCAGTATGCTAGGATTCTTTCAAATTGGCATTTGCCTCCCTAAAGCTGTTCTTTCAGAAGAGTTTTGACCAACTCTGAAATCTGCAGGACAAAGCAAACTTTTCCTGCAAGAGGATTTATTCTGCTTACATGTGCTGCCTGAAAGCAAGCTTCTATGGAGAGGACTGAAAAATCGGTTCGCCTCTCCAGCAAAGAGGAAGGCATGCAGTGATTTGCTGTGGGGAAAGCTGGGAAGCTGTGCTGTTTTGCCTAGCAGCATTATTTCTACTTGATAATTAGCAAGGAGAAGGGAGACAGAGGAAGAGCTCATTTTTTTCTGTTTCTCGTTGTGTATCTTCTGGGATCTCCATCATTTCCCAGAGAAAATTTCTGTTCTGTGTTCCCTTTGCTGCCTTCTTTCCTCTTACAAAGACCTGAATATGAGAACAGAGAAGTGGAGGATTTCTTTTATAAAAATAATGTCCTGTTTTTCAGTTTACATCTATAAGCTTATACTTAGGGCCATTATAGTTGGATAAATAAAAAACTGTATGTCTGTAGAGAAAAGGTACAGTTAAGTACATCTTTATAGTGACGACTTTACAAAAGAGAATAGTAGCCTGGGCAGGGAGCGGCAGAAATAATGCATGTAAATGTAGAAAAGAGCTGGCAAATGGTATTTCTCAACAAATGGGCTGATTTTATGATAAAAAGCTCTGAACAGTAACCCCCAAGGAAATCAATTCCCAAATGGCTGTATAATCCTCGGAGACCAGCTCCAGCCCTCCTTTGTCTCTAATTGTATTGACAGCTGGTAGCCCCAACTTTCTGGCAATTTATCTCCCCACTGCATATTTATTGAGAGATTTCTTGTCATAGTATTGACCATACATTAACAAGGAAGTGGTGGATAATAGTAAAATCCCTATGGCCCTGACAGATGTTTTCTTGGTATGAGAGCTTGTGCTGGCAGCATATGCACAACAGAATGAAACTCAACATTTTTGAATCAAAATAAAACATTAGTTAAATGGAAGAATCGAGTCAATGATCTATATTCAGTTCCTGATTCAAAACCAGATTGTCATGGTAAGTTTTTTTTTACGGACACATGTAAAATGATATGGAGATAAACATGCAAAGCTAAAATAAATGTAAAGTGAGTGCTGAGATGATTATGGTGATTTCAGTTTTTTCATAAGAAAATTATGCAGAAGAGAAGTGATGATAAAATAGGACTTACAGATTCAGTTATATATTTTTTGGTTTATGGAAGTCTTTACCAAAATTTTAAGTGGTTTATTAATGGTGTGATCAAAAAGTCCAAATAGATAAACCAACTAAACCTAGTTTAGTAATGTTTATCTTTGATTCTTTTATGTGCACATTAACATTTTATCACTTGGTCAGACAGACCATTCAACTTTTGGCAGGTACTAGGAACTAATGCCTCTTTTTTTGTTGTTTTTGAAGTCAGCTTGGTAATAGTCCTCTGTTCTTTGAAACGAAGGTGCTTTCTAAACTGCTTTGCATTTTCTTGACTTGCTGTATCCTTTGTTGTCTACAGAGCTCCTAGGGAATCAAAAGAACTCCTTGCAATGGCCACAGCATCGGGTCATTTAGATGTCTGCTGCTCAGTTACCCTGAAGTCCCACGGGAAGACTCATCCCTCACTTGCTGAACACATTTACAAGTGTTAGAGCCTTGTGAGGCTCTCTAACCTTTGTCATTAAAACCCTGCCTTAATGGTGCTTTCTGTGTCTCAGGTCCTCTGGCTCTCGGTCCCCCTGCCCCGAAGTTCAGCCCATATTCCACAAGTAGTTCTGGTTTTACTCGTGGCACAAGCTGCAGTGGTTGGCAAGGCTCTTCTCCTGCAGACTTGACTTTGAAACTTCAGCAGTTGAGGAGGTAATGAAGCCGCTAATGACAGAGCTCATTAGGAGCATTACAGTGAAGTGCTATCAAAAGCCAAGGAATGCAGTTTTAGTTAAACACTAGCATAGAATTCAAACCTAGTATCCTGCTTCTGAGGTTTGCCAGCGTAGTTCAACAAAGCACAGCAGCAAAATTCCTAACCCGTTATGGGACTAGGGTGTTGTTTAGATGGAACAGAAACAGAAAGGAGTTATTAGGGCAGGTTTTAGAGAAAGGTTGCTCTTTGGATGGTCATTCAGATGGAAGTGATTCCCCTAGAGGTTATATCTGCCTCTCTGCCCTGTGGGTTTAATTCAATGCAAGTATCATAAAAAATGAATCTTGGGATTTTGCACAGCCCTGCATAAGAGCAGGTTTCTGCTTTCTGTGTGGCTTCCTGCTGAGTTTGGTCTCATACCTCAGAGCATATGTGGCCACTTGAAGGAATTGCATAAGAAGGCAGGAAAAAAAAAAAATCCCTGTTGTAAATGAGAGGGTTCTTTTTCTTCAGTTGTTCATGTTCCTGATGGTTTGAGAGAATAAAGGGTTAAGAAAGAGAAGCTTAGAAAGTTCATTAAGCAACCAAAGGGCAGAAGTGAGGACAGGGAGGAATTTGCCAACAAGGGAGAATTGGTTCCAGAACAAGACAAGGGTCCATCCTGTGGGAGGCTGGACATGGCTTCGCTGAGTTGGTAACAAAGGCCATTGTCCTGTGCCCATCTACAGTAACAGATGTTTGTTTACCTGAAGATTTCATGAAAATAGCAAAATATTCTAGATGCATAAACAGGCCTTTCCAATATCAATGATTTTCTGCTTCATCTCTAAGTGAATAAACTGTGTTTTCTGTACATTATTTTACAGATTTTACCGTGTTTTCATGGCAGCTTGTTTGCCTGAGGCAACCTATCTCAGGCCTTTCCCATAAAGCACCTTTACTCTCTAGTTCTCAAACATTTATCATTTAGTACATTCTGCCTGTGCTTCAGGAGAAAATCAGATTAGAAGGAGACAAGGTGTTCTTAACAATGTCTTTTACTTTGAGAGAGATATTAGCGTTGATTTGATTTTTAGTCTGTTGTGTTTTATGGTCCGCATTTTGATTAACTTAAGGGGAGGCTATGAGAGATGAAAGATTAAGTCATGCTATTTTGAGGGAGATAAAGGATGATAGATGACAACAACTAAATAACCCACTTGACCAAGCTAATGTGCTCAGTAATCATTAGTCACCTGTGTGATGCTCATGGTGCTTCATCATCTATAAATGAGCATTGCAAACCTGATTTATGATAGTTTTTTAAATAAAAGCACTGATCTCTGTCTACTTTGATTTAAAATTGCATTTAATTTGATTATTTTTATAACAAGAGGTATTTTGGGGAATAGTAGTGAGTCTCCAAAGCTTTTTAAGTTTAAGAACAAATACTCATTTTTTCAAAAGAAGTTGAGCATTTATTTGTGATGTGACCATTTCTGTACTGACTGAGCAGTATTAGAAATTTGCCAGTGTCATAATCAAAAGGCTGAGGATTACACAGGAGAAGTAACTGTAATTTTATAATTAAAAATATGTTTAGGATGACTGCAACTTTTCTGTTTTATGTTTGTCCTGGAAAAAGATCCCCACATGGAACTTGTCTCACAAATGCAGGTGATTTATAGCTATGAGATTGTATAACCTGACTTCTTAAGTCACATGGATGCTGACAGGTAGATGGGGGTTGAGTATGTTGTTCCTTGAGAGTGCTTTTGGCAATCATCTACAGTGTTTCTATGTTACAAATAATTTTTTTGTTGTTGTTGTTGTTATTGCTGTTTTTGTTGGTGATATGGCCATATTAGAGAGAGTAGGATCAAAGGTTGGCCTTACCTGGGCGATATTTATAGGATCTAAGTTGGCAGCTTTCCACAGTTGATATTTGTTTGATTGTTTAAAATATATGTAGCATTCTGGTCTTTCTCTAAACAAATAGCAGTTGTTGCTTTAATTATGTTTTTTTTAGAATTACACTGTTGATGTTTTGTGATTTTATTTACTCTGGGTTCAAGAACCAACACCAATAAAATGTAAAGGTTGTTAATGAAATAATGCTCTTTTGGAAGTTTCAGGAGTCTGGCAAATAGCATAAGGTTTCCTTTCAAATGTGAACTAATCTGGGCTTATGAGCGAGCCTCTTTATTGGAAAGGGCAGCTTTTGAATGTAGTCCCTAAGGGTAATTACCATTTTCTGGACTCTTATTAGCATGCCAAGTGGCTGAGCTGAATAGCAGTATGAGCCTTGGGAGCCAAGTGAAGGGACAGTAATGCATATATTATTGTAGCTTCTGCAATAATATTGAGCTCTATCAGGGGATACATTGCAAAGACTTCTCTGGCTTATCCAGAGTAAATCGCCCACAGCCAGCAAAAGTTTTCAGGCCTGGATTTTGCTTCTATTGTAATGGAGGATTTGCATTTTTCTCTTCTTAGAAGCTTTTTTAGACTCATTAATATTTTAAAACAACAGAGATTAACCCAAGATTATAAATTAATTGTGAGTTTGAATTTTCAGTTTACAAATGTATTATATGTGTGGCCTGAAACATACAGAAGTTAGAGCAGGGAAGGAACAACAAATTTTCAAGGCTAATGCTTCTGCTGTGCTATGGGATTTACTCAGATCAGCTGTATTTTGGATACAATATATTTGGGGGTGTATTTTATTATTCTTGATGTATTGTTATGCCTGTAAAACTTGGTTGAAGACAGCAGTATATTTAAAAATTTGAGTGGGATATTTTTCTTCCTAAATTAATGTGTTTCCTTTTGTTAGTTAACTTCAGATATTTTCATGACACTCTTGTATGTCTTACTCCTTTTGACATTAGTGGATTTTTGACTCGTTCTTCTAGCTGCTTAGGAAAACCTCCTTATATATAATCCATAATTTCAAATTTTTATAGTAATGGCAACCACGTTGCTTGATGCAAAAAAAAATAAACCCAAACCAAACCCAGATGAATAGGCAGGCTTTCCCAACATATCTGTATGAATACTCAGAATTTTAAAGCAACTTCTTCACAGTATCTGGGAGAAAAGCCTGAACCTTTGACCACAAGGTCACTCTGGTTTTACACAAATTTTGTTACTGCAGATGATGATGTTAGAATTTTTAGAGGAAATGTGCATGCAACATGGCATGTGGAGATGGAAAGCTTGAGCCTGAAGTGTTTATGGATGTTTGTTCTGGTGTAATCCTGGAACTATAATGTACTGGATTGAGGAGATTTATTAATGAAGTTATTTACCAGCCTTTAAAACATATCTTAAAATCTCTTGATAAGGATCAAGAGGATCACAACCTTGTCACAGGCTTGAATACAGATTTATGGATATCCATATTCTCCATAAAACTATTCTACCCAGATTTTGAAACCAGCTCTTCTGTAACTTCTATTATTCTCATTCTTTCTCCTGGAGTCACAGTTCTGCTCAAGGATAAGGACAGCTTTGGGTATAGCTAGAAATCTATGAAAAGATTTCACCCTCTGTCTGCTCTCTGTGTCTTAATTGTGCTCTGTACAGAGTGGAGCTAAGACAGGAAAATGCTGTGTGACAGATGTGATGCTTCTGGGAAATCCTGGAGAGGGAATCTCAGGGATGTTATTGGTAGCCCAGATGTAGCCAGCTATAGATAGGGTGGCAGCAGCCCAGATGTTGACATCCAGTGGCTTACCAGACGTCCTTATTTCTCAAGGCTGTGTAGCGCAGACACACAAATGACAGGCAGAGAAGCTTTGTCTCCCTGAAACCGTTCTGTTGTAGTTGTTTGTTTTGTAGAGAATCAAAATACTGGGATGTTGGACTGTAATTACATAAAATGATGGTAAATACACAAACTTTCCTATGCTCTTTAAAGAGTGCTCTTTAAAGCCTCATGGGATATTGTTCCATATCAATTATAGGCCATGTAATTTTGGGAGACATTTATCTTTGAAAATATGGTAATAGTTTCATAAACCCAAAACCTGATTGCATCTATTTTCTTAATTCTATATGTAATTTTGTAAATGTATTCCTACTTAGTGTAAGTGCACAGCAAAAATTTGGCAATGACCTGTGTTGCTTATTTCTATTTGTAGCTGCCATGACAAGGTCCTGCACTCCAAATTGAAATAGAATAAAGTAATAGTTAGGGAGGAAGAGCAAGTCATTATTTCAAGTGATTATAATGGACTTCTGCTAAGCAAAGAGCATCCTTCTTTAAGGTCAGGGTAGCAAAACTGCTCAGAAATAGCCTGAGATAATGCTACCAGTGGAAGTTCTACCAGCAATTTAATATCTCGATACAATTTGATACTTATCTTTTGTAGGATAAAATAGCTAATAGGAATAAGCCTCAGGAGTGCATTGTGCATACACAAGGGAGCATTTCTGTTAAAATGTCGAATGAAAGATGGTCAAGTTTTGGTATTTTTGGACTATTTGCTGTTACATCAGTTTTCTATCCTTACAAAAATTGACAATAAGGCATTGGAGTATGTTAAGCAAGCACTCAAGGAGCTGTTTTCAAATATGTGAGGAGGCCAGTTTGCCTTTCCTTGGCTGTAGGCACGAGCGTGGTGCAGAGGTGCCTTTGTGGGTTTGTTCTGGTGTGTGTGCTTCGCCCTTAACTCAACAAGTTGGGAGTGGCTGGCACTTCTCATGAAGTCAGTTTTCACGTTCTCAGACTGTCTCCTAATGCTTTCCTACATTAACTTTAAAAGCAGTGACATTTCAATTGGAAATCTTCCCTGGAAAATCTCTCCACATTCAGTCAAAATATTTTTCTTTGATGTGACACTATGTTCCTTTTCTTATTTTTGCTATTACTGCTTAGAGAACACTAAATTCTTTATCTTCATCTATCTGTGAGTTTTCAGATTCATGTCCTCCCTCTGCTTAGCCATCATTTGCCAAATATGTCCCTCTACTAATGGCTATGGAGCAATATTTTATTTCTGTGTGGGCAGACACAGACCCTTAGATCATCCTTGAAATTCAGCGAATGTGTATGACAGTCAGCCTTGCCAGATACAGGTCTGTGTTAGGTGGGCATGCAGTAAGCAGTATCCTGTCCCAAATATATGAAAGATTAAATGGCATATTGTCCTAGGAATGCATCTTATTGGCAGTCAGTTTAGATGAAAACGCTTGGTGCTTTACATGCAGAAATTTCAACTTTAAATGTTCTTGGCTATCTTATGAGCAATCCTGTTATACCTCATAGTGGGTTCAGGGACAGAGGTGGTTCTAGTTCCGCTTTTTAGCCTCACACACAGATTTCAGATTTTTCTACACTTTGGCTCCTTTTTCTGGTGTTTGCTTAAAGGTAGATGCTAATGAAGTCCGGGAGAGGTGCTTATGTGAGATGGCTTCATCATCCTTGTACATCATGTTTTGTGATATTTATGTTTGAAAGGTTAATCTCTTGTTTCATGGAGCTGGACTTAGAAAAGACCCACAAGGATCATCAAAGTCAGGATATTCTATGATTTAGTTGATTAAAACAGAGCTCATGGGCAATTCTTTTGCTATTAAATCTGATCATATGTTAAAACTACAGGGAAGGTCTGAGATTAATAGGAAAGGGGAGTGAATGCACAGTTCTCCTTCATACATTAGCATCTTACTTCCAGGAATCAAACATGACTATTTAGTATTTTATTCCATGTCTTAAGATAATGAGCTTGCTAATAAATCAACTGTAGACAATACTGGTGCATTGTCCTCACCTGAGACTCTGTTCCTAAATTTCAAGAGACTTAAGTACCTTGTGTGAATACTCCAGTAAAGTGTCTTGTAAAATTCCAATTTAGTTATGTTTAAAAAAGTAAAAATAAAAAAGTTAATGGGAGTATTAGTGCCGTAAGATTTGGATTCACAAGTAGTTTGAGGAAACGCTGAAAAGAACCTGAGAGCTTGGAGAATAAGAAAAAATTCTCTTGATTGCTACCTTGCAAATACAAATAAGGAACTCAAAGCTTTGTCTAAAATTTGAAATTTGAATTATTGCCTCCTCTCATGTCCAAATCCGCATCCAATCAGTTACCTATAGTGTACAAATCTCACTTGCATAATAAAGAACTATTTCTGTTAGAGGGTAGTTAACCACCACCAAAGCATAACACCTCTGGAATAATCCTAGAAATGGTCTGTCATTCTTCTACTTGAAATCAGTCCTGATCCAGAAATTTAGATGGTCACAGAAAATAATTATCCCCCTAGAAAGAATAAACCCTTTAGAAAAAGCCTTCACTACTATGAAAAAATCTGTTGAGAACAGCAGTGCTTCCATAATAAGAGCTAGAACACGTTCTAAGTCTCCACTGAGATGGGAATGCTCTTTCAAATGCTATTGGCTTTGTTGGAGAGGAGAAGCATGAAGTCTTCTGGGGGCATTTGCTTTCCTTGGCTCATCTTTTGTGCAGTGTTGGAAATGTTCTCTCAGACATGAAAACCTCTCCATTCTGTTTCGGAAAACACACGGCTTTCTTCGCAGGTCTGGGCAGTGCCCTTCAAAACGGATCAGGGCGGCATCTGAAAGCACAAGATACGCGGTGACAAGGCTGAAAGCGTTCTGTCTTCCACTGCTCACAGGCAGTAAGCAAACAATTGTTGTTTTAATCTTGATCCTCATTCTCTCTTTACCGTGGGAATTGCTTGAAAACGCTTATTTAAAAAGTGAAATGCAAGAGCCGTCTCGTTAGTGGCAGTAAGTCTCGGGGGACCTGCAGGTCACTCAGACAGCAGAAATGAAAACAGGTAGCATCCTGCAGTGACTGAAAAAGGGTGGGTGGATAAGCACATCTAAATAGCCACAAAACTTGTGTGGAGTTTATTTAAGATTCTCTCTGAAAACCTGGAAATAAAAGCTTTCTACCCAGTCCTTCAAGGAGTTTTACATTTTATCTCAGTACAGTTATTTTTATTGAACTCAAAACAAGCACCTACAAATAGCCAGCCAACCATTTTAGTTATGGTGTGCTGAATCCATTCTGGGTGCAAAAGTAATTTGAAAAAAAAACTGCTGTGACTTAATATTACCAGAGTCTGAGGTTAAACTTGAAGAAATCCAACAATTTTTGTTAAGCCCATAGCAAAAACCAACCAACCAAAAAAAATTCTAACCTCCGAATGAAAAAAGTCATTACATTTTACTGTAGAACTTTCCCATTATCCCCTTCTGTTTGAGCTAGGGGGAAGAAGTTCCCTGTAAAAAAAAAAGGAATAAAATAAGAGTGGAGTGGAGGGAGAACTGCAATAGGACTAATTCAGACTTGGAAAATACCTTTTACACAGGAAATTTAAATTGAGAGGGGAAGAGACAATATGTTATTGGAATAAGGAAAGCAAATTTACTTTGTCACAAAATTTGAAATGAGAGCTAAAAGCACTCAGCTTTGTAGATTGGATGCACAGATATACATGGCCAGGTTATTTGACCTCATTTTTTCTGTATTGATAATAAATACATACAGAAAATAAATTTATTTGCTTGGAAATCTGGGAGAGGAATCTAATTCGTAACTTCTTTGTAAGGACACAAGAAGGATCAAACATAGGTGGTAGGTAAATCTTTGAATTCAGTCTGAAAAGCAATACCACACAAGCTGGATTGGTCTCATGGATGGTTTTTGAACGAGCTGGTGCTTGGTGTAGAGTATTTCCAGTACTCCAGGCCACTGCAGGATTTCAGGTCTGCTGGAGGACATGAGGAGTGCAAAGAGCTGCCTCCGAACATCAGGTTCTCACTCCTGCGCCAAACCCACAGCTCGGGGGCAGTGTACTTGTGTAAAGAAAATACAGTTTTCTCCCCACACTGCACCACTTTTGTAACTGAAGGAACATCTCCTTACCAGTATTTTAAGTGGAGCCTGGGTATTTTTATTTATGCAATGCAAGAGTGACTGCTGGGAATGCCCAGGATGATACATGCCCTAACAACGGAGTGCATTTGACCTGAACGTGGACTGCAGCATGAGGTGCAGTATTTACGGCAGATGATTTCTTCTGCTTTTGATGTTGTGCCCTCTTTTTAAAAATATGTCTAGCATAATCAGTGGAATGTCCAGTGTGACACTAGGGGTTTTTTTACGCTTTTTACAAGCTACAACTCTCAGCATCTCAGAGTGCAGGCTATCAGCATATGTAAATATCCTGCAGGTATGATTTTAATGCCAAACAGCATGGAAGCTTTCCGTTACTTCAGAGGTGGCTGGATATTTTGAGAAATACCAAGTGTGGATGAAGAGGTGTGCATTCCTTCACAAGTTTGATTGTTTCTCAGTAAATGTACCAGAGTTCTGGGTGTGGTGAGCTAGCTGGAGTTTTTCATGTTAAAACATTAATCGGCTATCCCCACATGGACATTTTCTGAAATAATTTTCACTTATTTTTCATGTATGTGTGTTGTCTGCACATGTTAAGGACATTAAAGAGGGCAGGTTAATTTCAAGGAGAATACAATTTGGCAATATCTACATCTTAATTTTTGCCATCTTTATCAGGGTAGAAAGCTTGGTGTTTGGTAGAGGGACAAAGAGGTAGAAGATTAGAAAAGTACACGTCTAATGTAAACTGTAACCAGCTGTCTTTTATGTTTATTTCTTTATTGTCAATCTGAATTTGGAAGAAAAACAAGTTACTGTGCATGTAAATGTGTAAAGCATGTGAGATCCTTTGTTTTTTCAACACATGGGTTACGGTCTGCAGAGCACACGCAATTGGAGTCAAAGTTTGAAAACAAGAGCTAGAGTACTGGCCCTAAACTTCAACTCTTCTGCTGAAAAATACGTTACATGTTGTGACGTTATGGCCACTCACTGCCAGAGAAGTCAGGTGTTCAAGTGAAGTTTGACCTGAACTTTGAAGATGAATTAGGAAATGGTAAATGAAAATGTGAAAATGCCCTCACCTTTGTGTTCATCCTGAGCACAGTAAACTTCCTTGGGCAGGGCTGACTAGTCATGGTATTCATCTACATTCAGCAGTTCCTAAAATGCATGCATGGAATTCAGCTCTGGATCTAAATGAACCCTCATTCAGAGTAGGTTCTGGAACGGGCAGTTTAATTCCCTTTTCTGAGGCAGAGATGCTTGCTTTTTCTTGACTTCTAAATACTAACTATCTGCATCTGTATATACTTAGCCCACTTTAGAAGTTCTTTTCACATTTGCTTAAAAGTTTTCCTCTCCTGTAGTTTGTCTGAAATTTGTTTCTTGAATATTAGTTTTGGATGGTGAAATATAATTCATATAATGCTTTAATTTATTATTTTAAATAATACATTATGGAGTATTAAGATTGCTGAGTTATTTCCACTTCCCTAACAGAATTAAACTGCTATTTTGAATGTTTGTGAATGTTCCTTTTGAGGTAGCATACCCACATCTTAACAGGGAAAGTTCCAGCAACAGCTTGCAATTGCTTCAAACTCTTTTTGTACCAGTTACATTGGTGTTTATCCTGATCTTTAGTGAACACCTCTGTTCAAAGCTGGAGCTTAAGGACTAATTTTTATGGCCTAGTTACAGCTGGATCTTAAAGCAAACTTATCTTCTGTTATCTCTGCTCTCTGTTGCATACAGAATGTGCTATGACAGACTCCTGTGCATAATGCAGGATTCTTCTCTTTATGGTAAATTTACTGTGCTTAAAGCAGTCTTAATTAGCTCAGCACATGTGAGGAGGCTCACAGTGAATCAGGCTTCATTCTACTCTCACATAAGCTGTCCCTGTTGTGTTTCTGTTATTCGTGTCAAACCCTTCAAAGACGCCTTCCCTGAGCCACAAGCTGTGATCTGAGATTATTAGAGGGTCTTCACTTGATCCTGATTTCTGGTCTTCGGGGCAGAGAAACAGCCAGTGGATCAAAGAGAGGTGTTAAACCTTAATATGTTCTGGCAGAAAGATCTATAGCCAAGTGGAGACAAGCTGTACTGATATTGATACAACATGCAGCTGTTTCAATAATCCATTCAGGATAGCTCCTGTTACTGCAACGCGGAGCTGGGACCAAGTTTTCTTCTGGTCTTCCAAGTAAGTTCTATCATTTCTGTAAGTGCTGTGGGAGAGGATGTAGTACTGATCAGAACAGTAGGTAAATTAGACAAAAGGAAAAGTTCAAGCACATAATTAAGGTTTTACCAAAACCTAGTTGCAAAACTAATCAAATTCATTGCATGTGTGCAGCTAGGAATGAGTTCAAGTAGCTGGATCCTAAGGCAGTTGAGGTGTTGGTGCAAAACAATAACTATTTAGCAGAATGAAAACTGAGACTTAATGAAGTTAAGTGATTTCCTTGAGGCTGTGCAGCGAAGTCAGTAGTTTTCAAGAAAACCAGCAACACTAGCTTTTTAAACCTTGTTGTCTACTGGGCCACTGGAGTACAGAAATATCACTTCTAGGAAGAGGAGGATTTGGTTTTAATACAGCTCAACTAACAGTGAAAATTGGTTGAAGAGTGGCAGATGTGAAAGGATTTGTTCTTTGTGCCTTTGCTCTAAAGCTAAACGATATTTTACATTTATTGTAATTCAGTGGCATAGAAAATTGCTGAAATACCCTCAAGTACTTTGGGAACTGTAACTCCAAAGCATAGGTGGTCTTTTTTTGTGCCCTGCATTGTGCGTTATTGAGCCATGCACAGAACGAAACCCTGCCAAATGGTGATCCATAGCCCAGACTAATCTCTGTAGAGCAGATGGGAGTTTGACAGGGGAAGAGACAAGCTGACAGCTTTTCCTCAAATAAGAGTCATAGAGTGTGTTTCCAGTGCCAAGCTGGATCTGACATTTAATTAAGAATTTACCTCAGGAAAAAAGAGACCAAAAAAACTCCACCTCCATGGCCCCCCAAAAACAACCTTTCACACGAATGCCCTGGTATAGATAGAGAATCTGTTTGGTCTTATTTAAACCGGAATCCCCAGTGCCCAGAAAGCAATCACTGGGGAGAGGGCAAACACTGAGATACTGTGGGAAATAGTCAGAATTAAAAATGTGTTTTGGCTGGTCTGTGACCAAATTTGGCTTGAAGATATAGTGGTGCTTAATAAACAAAATGAATTATTATAAATATTCAGCCTGCGCTGCCATAGTTAGAATTATAATAAGGATGCTATATATTCTGATAGGTTTGAGTATAATTTTGTGTCTCTTTTGTGGGTTTGTGAAGTCAAGAATACTGAAGATATAAAAAGCTTAGTACTGTTGCAGCAAAAACTTGGCAGTCAGAATGATTCTGCGTTTCAATTTTCTGCTCAGGATCACCCCACAATGCAGACCAAAAGCAGCCATAGCTGGCTTTGGTATTCTTTTGATTCCCCACAGATTTTTAGGGTATATTCCTGTCTGTGAGCTGGTCCTGTGTTGCTCTCAGCTCTCTCCTGTTGCTGTTCTCTTTCTTGGCAGCAGCTAGTGGCACTCACTTCCTTTCAAGAAACTTCTCACACTCCAAGGGGAGAAAGAAACACCGGAATGGGTGTTAGAAAAGGCATGAGTTTGTGAGGAGGGTGCCCTGAATTCTCCCTGAGAAAACACATTGGTTTTCCTCAGCTTCTTTTTTGTTGCCTACTTATGGGAGAGAACCATATGGTGGTGAACTCAGTGATGGCTATATGAAAAAGGAATACTAATTAAGAAGTCTGAATTGTTCCCTTTGGCCTGGCTTATTATAATAATTTGCAGGTTTTGTGCTATTTTCTGCGGGTTGGGTTCGGTGTCAAAAAACGGTGATTGGGGGGTGGCAGAAACACAACACAAAGATCCTTGATGTTTCTAGGCCAGTTAGCACATAAATACATTATGAATTTTTTTCTTTATATGTGTACCTCATACTTACTGCTCTGGAAAGGAAACGTGATTAAGTTCATTTTCTGAAGTGTTTCTCAAGGTGGATGACAGATCTACTGATGATAACGCAAACTATCTAACATGGAGGGGTTTTGTTGTTCATTTTTGTAGTAATTCCTGCAACCTCCTCACCACAGTAAGTTTAATAAAAGATAGGTACATCATTTATTTTTACAGCGGTAATGTAAACTACTGACATCCTAATTGCTTCAGTCTGGGTTGGAATGTAGAACCAGTGGTTATTACTATTTTGTAAAGGGATTTAATAACTTTGGGTAAGATTTTTAAAGGTGGTGGGGTAGCTTCTTAATAATGCTGAGATTTTGTAAAATGCTCAACAAAAGCTGCATCATTATTTCCCAGTGGAAATATCTGGAATTATCTGACTGATATTTTCGGTGGCTTCTTAAAATCCCAGTAGCTGTTTATTGCTACTTTTAGACATGCTTTCTTTCAGATTCTGTCTGTGTGGTGCGTAGTTGTCACTCAGGGACGCGTCGGAAGCGTGTCCATGTCTGGGGTCCCTACTGCCTTGGCAAGTCTTGATCAACTGAGCCCTGAGGCATCTCTGAGCACAAAGCAGGTGTTCCTGCTGCTGAGGCTCACTGGGGTTTGCTGGAGGGATGGCTGAGTGCTGCAGGCCAGGGATGGGCCTTCTACAGAGTGCAGAAGGGTCCTGGGCCGCTGATGGGAGGGCAAACTGCTCTCAGCACTGAGTGATCCCAGCAGCCAAGTGCGGGACTAAGGATCCATCGCAGCATCCTCATTGTTCCTCTTGTGCATCGAGCACAGATCCTGAATTCAGGCCCCTGGGATTCCCCCTGGGAACAGCAGTCCCCAAATGCTTTCACAGTTGGCACGATGCTCCGAGGAGTCGGAATCCTTCCCTAGTAATCTTTCCCTGGTTGCTTTTCGTAGTCTTTGGAGTCTGGCCTAACTTAAACTCCCTTGGAAACAAGTTACACTTTATTATTTGAGATGGCTATTTCATAAATAACTACCAGATTTCAGCCATTTTGGTAAATAGAAAGAAGCCTTTGGAACTATTGTTTCTACTTCTGTTTAGTCCAGGATAATACCATTTCGTACTAAGGAGGATTACTACTGGTTCTGACGTTGTTGTCTTAAAGCACTAGCTATATTGACAATTTTAAAACCAACCAGTAGCAACAATAACAACTAAAAACCTGCCATTTCTCTGGAGAGTCAAGATGAAACATTAATATCACGTGCCCCTGTAGAACATTTAAGTCCTGTTGGCAATAAATCATGAACTTTTTACAACACTTTTGACAAGAGCCAGTTAAAGCAGCTTTTATAGACTATTTTTTTCTCATTTTATTGAGTATTGAATTTAATCCCTGTGGAATTTTAATAATTTTAGCTGCAGCAGGAAAAAATACTTGTATCCAAGTAAAGGATAGGTTGTCTACAGTTCAGTGGGTCTTAAATTTATTAAAAGTTGAAATATTTTATAATGCCAGTAAAATTATATGGAAGCATTATTTATTGGTGTCAGGTCAGATAGTGTGAACATATTGCTGGATGTTTGGCAAGAATATCTCAGCCTGTGCCCAAAGCATGTTTATACTTATATATAAACAAGAACTTGAATTGCTTTTGAGAAAAGCACTTTTCTTGGTAATCTGAAAATTGTATCAAATGCATTGAGGGGCTTTCCTAGGAAATATTTGAGGCACTTGTTGTGTATTCCATGATACCTCTTGGTGTGGTAGAAGTGGTTGAATCAGGGCTGGTCTATAGTCAAAGCCGTTCACTGGCCTAGGGGTCACAGCCGGATGTCAGCAGGAAGGAAATTTCTACAACTGAAAAAGCACAGCTTCATTATATTTTGTCCAGTGCTTATATTCCCCGTGAATTAGTTGAAGTAAGTTCCTTTCATCCAAGCTTGTATGAGACTTTAATTGGTAGCTTTATTTGTGAAGCTTTGAGAAGTTTGGGTTTTTTTAATCTATCCAAGAGACCATAGGAAGAGTTCACAAAGGACCTTGAAAATTCATTTCAAAGACAGCAAGTCATTATCACTAAAAGTGAAAATGAAAAGCAATACTGAAGTCGTAAATAAAATCAGGACTGTCCTAAAATTCAGCAATAACTTCTCCCTCTTTGCACGCATGCTGTAAAGAATTGAAATTATACAGTTCAGAGCATTTCTCTTATCTAAGCAGTAAGTAGGAAAAGTACATCTTCCCAAAACCAAATGATGCTTGGATAATTGACAGCATTAGTGCAACCTCCTGTAAATAGAAGATGAAAGGTGAGAAGAAGGAAGCAAATACCAGAATTTTTATGACTTTATCACTTCTCCTTGAGAACCTGAAGATATAACACTCATAAAACATTACAGACACCAAGAGTTCTAATGAACACACATACAGCATGATAAAGAGATGACATTTACATTAAAGGGGACTTTATCTGTTGCATAATTGTACCTCAGCTAATATAGAAAGCTGAACATATGAGCTGCCAGCCTGACTCACTAAATCAGAGGGAGGTTATACTGCAGGAACCCAATAACTGTGCCATGGTCATGTTCTAATGGTGCCAGGACGTGGATCTGGCAGCAGCAGCTGCTGAGATGGTGCAGCCTGGGGGGAGCCTGGCTTACAGTAAACTCTAGAGATGTTCATCATCTACAAGGAAGAGCAAAAGGAGTAGCAAAACAACTTAATAAGTGACAGTAATCAGGGTCTTCAAGGCAGTAATATAATAATAATTACCTATCTACTAGCTAGGTTTACATGACAGTCACAAATTGAAGAGAAAATGATTAATTCTTCTGTGGAGCTGTGATGTGTACCATGCAGTTGTGTTTTACAGTAATGCTGGAATTGCTGCTCCTGGTTTTTCTGTTCTGGAAGAAAGTCGTTCTTGTTTGTACGTAGAGATGACATAAGTGGTGTGATGGGATTGTGCACCTCAACAAATTGCACTGGCAACCCCAAAATGCGAGACCATGCAGTTGGCTTGAATCAATAATATGCAGGAACTGGGCATTACTCACAGTTCTGCCTACAGAAAATGTCAGGGAGCCTCAGATATGGCACCATTTTTCTCACTGTGGAGTTTATAGCATCTGTGGCATCTGCTGAGCAACAGTGCCCATTCTGTGCACTCAGAACTAGCACTTGAATATTAATTCTTAACAAGGCAATAATTTGTGTCTGTCCGTAGCTGCAGCTGACCTAGAGTGTAGCAGCAAATGGACTCCCTGGTGTGAAGGACCACACTGTTTTCTGCTTGTCTTCCTAGGGCTGCGTGCTTGTGTCTAGGTCATTTTGAAGGTCTTGTTTTACCTAATTCAAATCTTTCTCAGACCTTGTCTCTGTTCAAATACATTGGTGATCTTGCCAATGCATTTTTCAGGCTGTTAATCAGATTCCCCCTACTGCGATCTTGCAGTCTGCTTTTCTGAAGGGAAACCACCAGAGATTGTTGTTCAGTCACTTCCTTTGTTGCTTACTGTCTTTGGGTCCTTCTCATTTTCTTTTTTTCTTCCCTGTGCATTTCTGCACATGTGTGAACTGATCAGTAAATCTTTACATTTGGAGCTTGCAACATCACTTGGGATTTCAGAACTGAGAAACTTTTGCTGCCTCTTCAAATTTTTACTGGGCTTTAGTCTAAAGTAAGAATTATTCTTTGTGCTTATCTATTTTATCTTTCAATATCTCTAATTAGATCCTTGAGTTTTCCATTTTATTTTGCAAAGTATATATTTTGTTTTACTGTGGGGATCTGGGCTGGACCTCACAAAGTTCAGGTTTTCAATGAGCAAAACTGAAAAGGAATTTGCAGAAAAGCTTTGCTCTGAAAACATTCTCACTTTGTTTTCATTTTTCAAAGAAACATTTATTTAAATAAGCAGTATTCAAATCCTGGCACATCTCTTTTCCTTATTTTAATATTAAATGGGCTTCCTCTCTGAATTTCCCCTTTTCATGTCACAGTTTCTTGACATGTGCTGAGCCCTCTCCCCAGAGGGACAATTCCCTTAATGCTATCAGAGATGTGATAACCAACAGCAAACGTCTCTCTCAGGGCTACTACAAGATATTTTGTGGATGTTTAGTTGTTTTCAAGAATTTGTCTTTGTGTTTGCCAGATATTAAGTTTCTGCGGGGAAAAAAGAAAAGTGGAAAATTCATTGACGCTTCATCTCAACTTTATATGCCTTTATTTTTAATAATTTTTTTGGAATGGAAGCTTACATGTGGGTGAGAAACCCAGCTTTACAAGCCAACGAACGTGTGAAAATTTGGGAAGAAACCTCCTTTGCGTTTTGCCGAGCGTTTGGATTGTGCCTGCTCCCATGCGGTGGCAGCAGTGAGCAGCAGCTGCCCGTGAACCACCGCAACGGAGCCGTAATTCAGATTTCACTCAAGGCTGCAATAAAGCTAACTGAAACTCTTCACGGACACCTCGGAGTTGGATGTATGGGAAACGCATAAAGAGATAATAATCCAAAAACTTTGCAAGCATTGCCATCTGAATTGTTCTTTCCGACGGAGAGGGAAGCTGTATGAATGTAACCTGTGCTAAGAATCCAAGTGCTACAAACAACAGTTCTGATGTAACTGTAACTGCATTAACAATACTGACATTTGGCCCTGATAGGTTTTCTTATTTCAACTCCCTGTCGTGATTTCTGGAAAGGTGGGGGTTTTTTCCTCCCCTTTTTTGTTCTTTCTATATTCCAATAAGCATTTACTACCTGGAAATATGTATAGAATAGCAGGGAAGGGAAGAAGAGGTGAAGAGGCAATATCTCTGTGCAAGTTCAATAACTCCTGCAGTTATTGCTTCCTTGGAATACCTCTATGGGTTTCACTGTGCTTGGGATTTTAGTGCTTTGGATTATTGTAGCTAGAAAAAGGAAAGATTAGAGTTCTTTGTAGTCTTATCAGCAGGTGACCAAGCTGGGATGGGAGCTGGTTGTGTAAGCTCCAGAAGAGATCTGCCTTGTGATATCCTCACAGCGGAAAAAGCATTGGAAGTTTAAAGTTTTGTTCTATTTGTGAATGCCTCTGAGTTGTTTGCAAATAATTTTGAAAGGGTTTCTGTACTGAACGCTTAGAAAACACAAGAACAGCAAAAAGGTATTCTTTCCCTGTGGTCTTGTTCTTTGCAGAAAGAGGATATTTGAAGCTTGCTGTTCTCACATCCTGAAAGGACTTGGTAAGGATCACCTTGAGGTGACTTGTTGGGTTTGGTTAGAGAAACGGCAGAATGCAGACAAAGGACAGGATCCACCTCCAGTACTGCTGGCTGCCATGTGAGGATGGACCTCTGTTGGTGGGACACTGCTGTCACTGTTTGTATCCCAATAAAGAAGGAATAGCTGATGATATCAGAGGATTTAACATTTTAGTTATCAAGGCGCACATTGGGCATTGTGAAGCTTCACTCTTTCCACTTGTCCTCAAGGACTTCCAGGTCAATTTTTTTTTTTTTTTTTTTTTTTTTAATTATGTTCTTCCTTGAATATTGGAGACCCAAACCTACTTTTGTTGTTACTTGGTTCACACTGATTTGAGGCTAAATTGAGTAACCACAGGAAAGTCTTTCATGGATTTTTTTTTTTAATTTCTTTTTAGTACCATTACACCGCTCTGGAATAGAGGGTTAAGTGTGACTAGAAACATGCAAAGCTCCCACAGGAAGCTACTCAGGTAAATAACTCCACAGTAAATATATTTGCTAGATTATATTTCTGTGTGAATTCAGTTAATCTCTGAAGAGCCTCTGACTTGTGTCATCTTCATAATACATAATACACTCACAGAAGAGCTTCTCATTGTTTTGCAGTCCTGTTTGCAAGACATGTGGATGTTATTTCCTTTTAACCTGGCAGAAAAGGTACCTGTTTGCTCTTAGTATAGTTCAAATACAATAGGACCTGAATGTGGGGGTTTTTGTTGGTTTGTTTGTTTGTTTGTTTTACTTTGAGTTTTTTGCCAGTAGCATAAGAAATAAGATTTCATATTTATGGCTGTATTCTCTTCTAAAATAAAATGAAAACAAGTATTTTCTGCCTCATATCCCATACTTTAATAGTTTACTGCATAACTTCTGAGGCATTTTAGCTTCAGATGATGTGCTTCTTAAAGAAGAATTTGTTGTTAAGCCTCTTAGCATTCCAGAGATATTTCTGAGACATTGCTTCAGTGGAGGATGCATCATCTAATGTGTAAAACAACCTTAAAAATGACAATCCAGCTCTGATGACAGAGTTCTGTGACTATCATTGGACCAACTCTACATCTCTTAAGAGTTTCCAGACAGCTTGTCCAGGTAGGTCTCTGGTCAGGCTTTCCAACCACTGAGGTCTGGGTAAGTTGCTAGAAAGAAAGCAATTAAGAAAACATTAAATGGAAAATAATTACTCTGACATAGCCTTTGTCTCCCTGTGCAGACATTGTGGGCAGGGTTTGTAGAGTATTTTCTTCTACTGAAAAAACCCCAGATGAAACCCTAGGGACTTTTCTGCCTAAAAGATAATTTTGTTTGCTTGTAATTCTACCACACGAGTCAGTTGGTTTTGAGTTTTTTCTTTTAAGCTTTAATTTAATCCTTTGTCTTCCTTGTCCTCTTACCCTTATGCCTGGTGCTGAGGTTAGTTGAGCAATTCACTCCTGCTGACTATTTTTTACCACTGGATATGGCCACTAGGTAACTTCCTCTCCAGTCACCCTCCACAATACTGATTTTGTACAGCAACATGCAAGAGGCAAACAGTACCTCCAGAGATACACAGGCAGCAGTAGCTCCCTGCTTCAGCGCAGTTACATTGGGTCTGGTTCCTGCAGGGGTATCACAATCAGAGAAATGGGAGAACTACGGGCAGACATCCTCCACTTGTGGCTACCAGGTTTTTAGGAGATAGAAAGGGAGATGCAGGGTGCTTCATGCGTATTCTGTAGCCTGCAGATGGGAGAAATCAAAAGTGCCAAGTTGACAACTTAAACTTTTTCAAGTTGTGTCACCCTGGGAGGTTTCCTCTTGTCTTGTAAGTGCGCCAGTGCAGCGTGAGAGAGGCATTAGGAAGATGTTTATAATACAACACGTGTATGGTGTGACAAACGTGGACTCGCGAGGAGATGCTTTGCTGACCTTACCCTTCTTGGCCCCAGCTGTGACAGGAATTAGTATCAAATGTTTTCAGAGAGCAGGGGTACTAAAATCTTTACTGAGCCACCCCATTCTTGTTGAAGGAGAGAAGAATAAGGAAAGATTTCCAAATCTGCTCAGTTTTAGAGATAAATGGAGCAGTGTCTCTTGATGTCTTTTTTCCCAATTAAAACATATGAAACAAACTGAGTCATGGTCATGAAAATACACAACTAGATGGTTCTCTTTTCTTTTTTCTTTTTTTTTTCTCTTTTCTCCTTTGACATGATTTAAAATGAAAATCATGAGGCTGGAGTCCAGTACTTACTGTGTTGTGACTCTGGAGTAACTGCATTTGTATCAATGCAGTTACTCAATACTGTACATGGCTAATAAGGGAGACGAAGGTCTGACTCTAGGCCCAGTATGGGGGGGGCAGGGGGGGATTGATTCTTATTTTGCTTCTTGTTCAGGAAAGTTGGGAAAGAAATGGAAGTTTGCATTCAAGGAATGTAACCTCCCAAAGCCCTTCATTAGCACTACAAAAAGCTCCCATCTCTGTAGTTGATCTGTAACAGTCTGTAAGGTTTGCAGCTATGATTGTTGTGGCTTATTAATGCCAGTTTGATTTTGCCCAGAGATAAAGCAGGGAACATAACAGAGGAATGCTGGCAGCTAAGTAGGGACACTGGGAGGGTGACTGCAGAACTGCTTCTAGCCTTCCTTCTGTCCTTAGGTGAAAATATGTTTCTCTAAGAAATCAAACTTGACAGCACTTGAGAGGAGTCACACACATTGCTGTTTTTGTACAATGGGTAGTGGTTTCTGGAGGTCAGATGCATTTGTGAGTAGAAAAGAATAGCTTTGTTCTTAGCTCTACTGGTGAAAAAATATGGGCTTGATCTATCAAATTGAAATGGATTTCATTTATATCACTGTAGCTTAGGTGCTCTGTCAAGCTGGAAAATTCCCTGGAATTGTCAGCCTGCTTTTGCTAAACTGTAAGCATTTATGTCTGCTAATTTGACCATTTAACTAGAGGTAAAAGCTGTTCAGTTCTAGTTATTTTTACAGTCAGTGAGAATTTGCCCCATGGCCATCTCTAACCACTACCGACCTAAGGAGACAAAAATAAGTGGCTTATATAGGCACAGGTGGCTAAATGCAGGTGGGATATTTCCTGTATGCTTTAAAGTCCTGGTGAATGGATAAGCCAGACACAAAAATATTTATGGGTAAAAGATCTGATGTGGCTTTGTTTAGATGAGGAAGGGAGTTGCAGATGACTGCAGTTCTTCCTTTTGTTCACGCTTCTGCCAAGGCATGGCTTGGAAGCTTTGAAGTCCTGGACTGTGTTTTTAAGATCCTTGTGTTTAAAATGGCCAAACATTGGGCTTCGTTGTCCTTGTCTGTAAATTACTGACAAATGAGTACCTTGGTTCCAGTTTTTTCCTTGGAGTCTTTTGTTCTTTGAAAAAAGTCTCTTGTGTTTTTGCTTGGTACTAGTACAGTCAATCATGATTTCACATCACATTTTGTGAGCTGAAATTATAGAGGGCACAACCTCAAATCTCTGTTGATGAGCAAATTAGTTTTGAGGCATACCACTGGCAAGGCCAGATTTTTTCCAGATACTGCACTGCTTATTTATTCAGAGTGGAGAAAAAGTTTTGCATGTTGCCTAAGGCAGCCTACAGACAAAGTATGTGATGTAACTCATCCATGAGAGCCAACAGCTCTGAATTCTGTAGCTTTGACTAATTATTCAATCTGTGTCATTGTGAATAGACTATTTTTGTTGAGGTGAGAAATAAAACAGCTTTCAGAGTAGGATTTTTGTTAGCTTCATGGGGAGTTGCGTGACTAAACACTAATGGAGGTTTTGAGGTTTAGTGCTCATTTCCCAACAAACTCCTTTTGAAATTTCAGCTTTGGAATTTAAAACTTCTGTGCTGATTTGAAAAGCTCATCTGCATTTGTAATACAGAAAAGTATGGGGTTTTTTACTTTCAAATGAATACTTTTCAGTTTCTGGCTACTCATCATAATTTCCTCTGTCCAGGCTTGTCCTCTCACTGGAGAAGCGATATTTGACAGAAACTTTGTGTTTGTGTCCAGACTGCTGCCTGAAAAGTAAGAAGTGAATCTGACTTTGCTCTGACCAGCTTCTGGGCTGGTCAATTCACGCTTAGGGGGCAACTGAGCTACCTCAGGGCCACGCCAGATGAGAGATCTGGGCTGCAGTTTATGTGCACCCGGGTTACAGGACTGGGGCTTTCTTTGCCACTTCAGGACCAAAACATTGACAACAGAAATGGCTATGCACAATCCTGGCTCTGATCCTTAAAAGCTGGTATCCGGGATTGTTCTAAGTGGCAGCAATGATAACAAAGAATAGACAAACGTAGACCTAAGTCCATTTCCGCTTTTACCAGCAGGCACCTAAAAGACAGGAATTAGTAATCCATCTTCTTATTCAAGATTTCTTAAAAGATCAACCTGAAGTGATAGAAACTGATCTGAATAAACTGGAAGTCCTCAGTACTTTTGTTGTGGAAATGCTATAATGTTGTGCTTTAAAGAGTCAGAAAGAGGGGAGATCAAGGAGTATCCAGGTACTGCAAAAAGTGTCCTTGGGTTTCTTGGGGTGTGTGGTATTTGTCTCTACTATTCCTTCTTGATAGGGTAGACCTGAAGCCTGTAGAAAAACATGTTTCTGGTGTGACTCCATAGAATCACACCAGATTCATCAAATTCATTTATAGAACGGTTTGGTTTGGAAGGGACCTTAAAGATCACCTCATTCTACTCCCTGCCCTGGGCAGGGGCACCTTCCTCTAGACCAGGTTTCTCAGAGCCCCATCTTCCTGGCTGCCTCATCCCTTCCCTTGGCCACTTGCAGGGATGGGGCAGCCACAGCTTCTCTGGGCACCCTGTGCCAGGGCCTCACCAACCTCACAGGGAGCAATTTCTTCCTAGTATCTAATCTAGCAGTTACGTCTCTGTCAGTTTGAAGCCATTCCCCATTGTCCAGTCACTACATTTCACTTCTGTTGGCAGAACCATAAATTACACGAAGAGGTATTTTCCCCATTCTGATACTGCTTTGTATTTTTCACATAACTTTTGAAAGTATTGAGGAAGAGTATAAACAGGAAAGGGAGTACTGAGTGTACTCTGAAAGGCAGGAGAAATGAATATTTTTTTTCTTTCTGTAGTGAAGGCATATAATTTTGTAGAGCAAAAGCTGCTGAAGTAGGTTTATTTTTATTATGTATTTATCTTCTGAAATCTTAAAACTTCCTAAGAAAATGTCAGTTTATCAAATTCAATTATGCAACCTTCAGACTTAGTAAAGCCTTACACTTTTCTACTTCCCACATGCTTTCTATATTTAAGAAGTGCCTTTTTTGCAGTAACTAGCCTTGACAGAGATAATTGGGAAAGCAGTTTGCTTTCTTCCTACCTCCCTAATCTATGTGTTTTCACTTTTTAAACTTGTTCCTCACTCCAAGACAGAACACCTCCATTTTTTTTAGTGGTCACAAGAATTTCCTGCATGAGCAGTTGTTTAGGAGTGTTTTGAGTCTAGTCTGCAATTCATTATAATTCCAATGCCATGTTGGTTTTAATGGCTTATTTTAAGACATTCCAACAGCAGTGATAAACAATGAAGAGGTGTGCCAGCAGATCTTTTCATTTGTAAGGATTTTACACAGGTCTTGTGTTTTTCAGTGTTTTCTAGTTGTTTTAGTCAACTTGTCTCACTGCACGAGGCTGTGTTCCTCCTTTTAAGTCAGATAGTAACTCTGTGTGCCAGGAAGTGTTTGGCATTGTGAGAAGCACAATGGATGGTTAATCATGACACAGGTGTGGCACCTGCTGCTGCACCTGGTGATGTTTGGGCAGGTTTGAGGACTCGAAGACTTTATGCTTTCTGCTTCAAGTAGGGTGGCATTTTGTCAAAGGGTTTGATCTAGAATGCTTGCATGTTGCTGATTTGCTGTGAGGAATGTTTTTTCAGCATTACAGCAGTTTCAAGGAAAGGTTTTACTTTGTTTTATTCCAAGAAGAGACAATAAAGTTATAACTCTTTGTTAGTCTTACACTTAAACATGGACTTTGGTAACTAATTTTTCATTTTTCCTTCAGAAGGGGTCATTGCTATCAGTACGATTGTAAGATTGGATGGCATAAATGTTGTCTGTTAGGACTGTTAAATAACTCCATGAGAAAATACTGCTGCAGATTTCATATGACTTTCTGTTTATATCTTACCATATTAAAAAATATGCCTTTGTATTTTATTTTTCACATTCTACTTCTAAGTGCATTTGGACCAGCATACTTCAGCATGGTACTTCCTAGCCTATTTGGAGAAATTTGAAGTAAATGGACTCTTTTTTTCTTTTATTGAGATGAAAGGGATTAATAAACAACTATCTTTAGCCAATAAAATCATGTCAGGAAATCTGAACTGTGATTAGCTGGTATTTAGGATTGAACTGTCATGATAGTAGAAAGTGATTTAAATCATCCATCCAGGTATATAAGTGCTTTGTAGAATATTATATATCTGACATTTCCTGTTCCTCCTTTGGAGACAGAGGTGATGAAAAGTGCCTTGGTTTTGAAAGACAGTTGTCTGCCAGGAAAACTAGAGCCTCCCTTGAAATGGAGAATGTAAACCCCCTTCCCTCTAAATTATTATACTTTTGTAATTAGGGGCTCTCAGGGAAATAGGAGTAACAGTTCTTTACTAAGAATATTAAAAAAAAGAAAATACAAATATAGTAGTAAAAAAAACAAAAACAAACAAAAAAAACCCCAAACAAACAAATAAACAAAAAAAACCACCACAACCAAACCACCAAGCAAGTGAGCAAACAAAAAAAACCTGGAAAATCCCTGACAAAGTCAGGGATAGGACCTGACACCCTGTTGGTCAGGGTGTTGGAAGCAGTCCAAATAAATCCTCCTGGAGTAACAGATGTGGTTCTGTGGAGTAGAGATGGTCCTGTAGAAAGTCCAGTGGTGGTGAGATAGGTCCAGTCTTCCTCCTGGCATCCAGTGGAAAAACTGGATACCTTGTGTTCTTCAGTTCCAGTTTTTATCTAGCTGGGAACAGCTGGCTCCTCCCCCACTGGGTGGAGCATCTCCCAATGGGATGATGGAATGTGTCATGTCATTGTTGGCCCTAATGGCCCATTATCAGAAGATGTCCTCCTGGAGGATGGAGGGGTGGTGAAAGAGATAAGAAACACTGCCCCACCTGGATTTAATGGCTGGGCCATTATCAGGAGGCATCCTCCTCCTTCCCCCATGGAGGGGCAAGAGAAGGACAAAACATCTCCCAAAAACCAGCCTTCGACAGGTGAAATAGAATACACATTTTTAGGTTACATAATCCAATACCCATGGCCTTTGCAAAACGTCATAAGGCTGTAGAAAGACCAGATCCTGGCAGAGACCAACGTGGCAATGGCTGGAAACAGCAAAGGCATCTTTAACTTTTGCTTCCTTTGGTCCTCGCAGCAGCTGTAATCCTGTGCTGGGGAGGAGGGTCACAGCAGGGCAGCTCAGTGGCTGTAGAGTCTTTCCTTAACATAAAAGGAACAGGCTAAGAGGGATATATATTAATCCTTTCCTTCTCCAGAGGTTAAGTTAATAATTATGAAGGCAAAAGGAGCCCAGAATTATTCTGTCAGACCAGAATTCACAGCTGGGTGCATTTCATACAACAACTCGTGACCATGAAATGTGCTGTCAGTTCTGAGGAGCCAGGGCCAAACTGAGCTCTAGTCCAGATTACCTCTCCTTTGGGTTACCTGCTCTAAGCACTGGGCTACAACGTCAATCTCACCTGTGTTCTCACATTGCTTCAGTTTAGGATGCCCTTTCAATAGAGACCCTGCAAGAAAAGCCTTTCTTGCAGCAGAAGTGTGGACACTGTCTCCCTAAGGCCAAGACGATTTACATTTGGCTGTGTGAAACGACCAGTTAAGACATCCTACTTTCAGTGCTTTTGGATCAAAGACAACAGTGTGGCACCTCTGCATCCCCTACAGAGGCGTTATGCACTGTGGAAAGGGAGTGCTCAAGGGCTGTGCTTTATATTTGGGGGTGTATTCCACAGGAGTGAAGGGTATCTGCGTGTTTGGTTGGACTTACAGGAAGACAAGCTGTTGGGCATCTATTTTGATGCTCCATCAGACTACTTAGCTCCATGAAGATGGAATCAGTTCTAGGTATGACATGGAAATTATAAGTTTAGTCACACGTGCAAGAACACTTAGGGACTGCTAAAAATGTTGACCTGTAGAGGATTGATGGTGGTTGGAGATTTACCTGCTGGCATATTGATGCCTTACTCCATTTTAGGTTCCTGTCAGCATTTTAGTCTTCTTGTAGATCTGGATCTGAGATATCAAAGTAGTTGAATGAATGCCAGAGTGTTGATTTTTAAAGTCTAAGTTACTTTTCCATTGGCACGTTTTCAGAAATCTATTAAAAGTGAAAAACCTGTCTTTGATGTAATCACCTGCAACAAAACAGTAAGTTGAAATATGTTCAGACATCATTAGTCCTTTGACATTCATTTAAGATGTTTATCCTAAAGAAAACACTGTTAACAGTCTTCATAAGAATATGTTGTATTTTACAAGCCTCTGTGCATTTTAATAACTTGGTAATTAGTTTTGTAATTATTGGGCAATGAATAGAAGTGGTTTAGTGAAACTGCACCCCACATTGGAACTTCCCCTGAAAAAAATAGAATCTTCAACCATCAATAGCAAACATTTTATGTGGCCACTTACTGAACTAAATATCATTAAGAATTCAGTATATATGAAAATAATACTGAATGAATTCAGTATTATTGTCATATGTACTGAATTCTTAATAATATTTACTCAGTTTTTTTACAAATCAGCAGGACTTAAAATGGAGCCCCTGAGCACTTTGACCACAGCACATGAAATATGCCAAGTTTCGCTTCCAGCTTTGAGGATACTTGGTATTTCTGGGCCTCATTTTGTGTCCTGATTGCTGGGTATGGGGCACCCACGTTGCCATTGTGGGTCTGAGTCAGGGTCCACACAGCTTTTGACCAATCTCATCCAGAGAGAGTTTGCAGGAGCACCTAATGCAGCTGGGCTCCAATTCATAGATGTTCATTGCATGAGTCACTGTAATTTGGGATGATTATTAGGTCCCCATCTGTTTCGCTATGTAGTGGTTCATGTGATGTACCTCCCACTTTGAAGTCAGTACAGCCTGCTTGTAACCAATTGCAAGTTGGCTCTGGTTGCTGTTGAATTTTAGGAGTGGCCCCATCTCTCAACTTCTCTTTCACCCAAAGGCCACATCAAGAGTTTGCTTGTTTGTTTTTTTTCTGAAAAGAAAAACAAGCCTTTCAAATGTGGAGGAAAGTGAAACAGTTTTGAAGAGCCAACTGACACTGTAAAATCTCCGCTTTTATTGTAAACTTCTCATTTTTTCTAAATACAAATTAGGTAAAAATAGCTCCAAGAGGCATGGAAAAACGTATTCTAGGCAGAGTGGTACCATTTTCATTTTCCATTAAACCTAGCCCTTCATTTTTTAAAATAAATTCTATCTAGAATTATGTTGTATTCAGTTATGCATTTCAGCTTCAGGCTAATGAAAATCTAACATTTGTGGTTGTATCAAATTAGCCCTGAAGACAGAAAGTAATCTATGCAGCTTGGCCTATATTAAGTGCTGATTGATTTAATATATGAATACATTTTATAAACTGAATAAAAGAGCAAGTCAAAACCTAAAATATATGAATAATATATTGTCATAGATTGTATCTTATAATTACAGTTTTTGCTTTTTTGGGAATATATGTGGACTCTAAACATTTAGAAATAACCTGGAATTCTGTCTTTCACAATTTCTGCCATCCTTTTGTTCAACTCATGATTTAGTTTCCTCCTCCCGTAGTTTGTCTGTCAGGTTTTTGTCATAGGGAGCATATTGATGCTGTTGGAGCAGCCACATCCAGCAAATTTCTCTGTGTGTGACTCGTGGTTTTTCTTCTTACAGTCATTTCTAGTTTGCCTAATCTTCTGTTTGTTACCATAAAGTTTATCACTTCAATAAAACAATTATAAGAAGAGTAATAGAGGACAAAGGTGATGACTTTAAAATAAGTTTAAAGTAATTTGGGGTACCTTTACTTAAGCTGACTTTCAGCCATGTGGATTTCTTTGTATTATTAAGCAGTGTGTCTGAGCTGCTTCTAAACTTGAGAGCATTTACTGTGAAGAACTTGGAGGGAACAGTTTAGATCCTACCAGGCTGGCAGAGATCGAAGATTAAGGATGAGGACCTGGACCTGAAGAGTCAAGTCTAGGTGTGAGTAACTGGATCATTCAGATAGGTACCACAGAAAATTTGGGAACATTTGGTTTCTGTGCCTCCAGAATAAGGTTGTGAAGAATCATCGGCACAGATTTGTGGAGTGCAAATCACATCAAACAAATCTAGTCTCTTCTTTAGATCAAAAGGCCAGCAGAACAGATAAACAGAAAGAAGGAAATGTGTTTTGAATTAGGAAACTTACTGAAATTTCATAGACAAAGAGTTGAATTTTCTAGTCTTGAGACTAAATAGCCCTCTCATTCTCAATCCGTTTCTTTTCACCAGTTTCCTTGAAAAGGTCAAATGCCATAATGTTGGGGAAAACAACGGGGACAGTTCCCTTCAAAGGGGACAGTTCCCTTCAAAGGGGACAGTTCCCTTCAAAGGGGACAGCTGGATTTTTGGTGCCCCTTGGATCATGACAAGGAGTATTTAGGAAAATTAGGGAAAATGTCTGAATAAAACTGTAGTGAAGCATATATATATATATATATATAGTTATATATAATTAATTTTACAGCTCTTCCAACCACACATTTCCATGATTCTATCACCAGTATTTAAAGCTCTAACATGACTGTATTACTGCCTGTCTAAAACCTTGCAATATGTAAACTAAAAATAGCTCTATATCCTTCTCCATTAGAATTTGTAAGCACAGCTTTCCTAGCCTGCAGCAATGTAGACCAAAGCATTCTTCACAAACAGCACTATTAAGCTAGTCTGCTTAGCACACAAAGATGTATTAAAGCAAATACAACATATCGTTGTCTGTCTGTCTGAGGCATTGAAAGAAAAGGAATGCCCTGAGCAGAACAGCCCTTCTTCAATCCCACTCAGTCCCCAAAAAAAAAACCCAAGAGGAGAAACTGCCTCTTGCACATAAATACATTTGAAACTTTTCTAAATAGAATCTTTATGCAGAGAGCTGAAATGAAAGCCAGGCCATAAAAAGGCTTTTCCGAGAGCAATCTCCTGAAAGTTACAGCATATTAGAGAAATTTTAAAAGTCACTGAACCTAAGTTCAGGCCCTGGCATCTTGGAGTCTTAAAATTTATGACTTCTTTTTGGTGGGAAAAGGGAGGATGAAGTATTTCTTGTACTGGGTTCACTTTTCACAACCCTCAACCATAATCCATGCTTGTAACGCTTCAGTCAGCTTTCACAATGGGATCTGAACTGTCCTTTGGGTTACAGCTTAGGATAGATCAATATATTCATTTAACAGCATAGCTTTGTAAGGAGACAACCCCCAAATTATAGCAGGCATGAAATCAGATAGTGGGGAGCAGCTTATACAGACACAAATTCTCTGTGTGGAAGAGAAACCCTTGTTTTTGCTGGGTTTTTTTTTCCCTTGGTTTCAGAAGGACAGAAACCAGACAATACCCATAAAGAAGTCCCTGCAAAGCATTTCAGTCTCCCAGCAAAACACAAAGCAAGAGCACCTTCTAAAACAGAACAGCAATTCCCTACAAAGTCCTTATTCATGTGGAATTAAACTTTGGCTGATAGTGAGAATGCCAGCATGAAGCCTGGCATGAAGTTTTAGTCTTAAAATCAGTGAGAAAAGAGTTCAGTGGAGCCACCACATACTCACTGTGTTCTGCTACTCCTGTTTGAGAGGGACCATCCAGAACAACGTGCTCACAAGTTCCCAGGTACTAAACTGAAGCCTTACCTCGCTTGTACTCTTAGGCAATTTTGCTTACAGCAACACTATTGCCCCTTTATACTGGCTATATGGAAAGAACTTGCTGCATAGCACACAAGTCCTTCAGCATTTGCTTTATTCCATTCTTCATGTAGAAAATGTCAAGTCCCATTTGAAATGGAGTTAAAGTTTGAAACAACCAAACTGTATTCAGTCTTCTCCTAACTATAGATCAGCTAGTAGGGAATTACAGTGTTTTGGATTTCAAACAAGATTGTATCCTCCAGGCAGAGTGTCCACTGAACTCCCACCTGAAATACAGTTTATGAAAAACCTAAATCAAGACTAGGGACTATTTCAGCAGCTCAAATACAATCCAGTGCAAAAGGTAGCATTTGCAGTTTCTGGGAGAAACAACAGCCCCTATATATCTCTTCTCTTTACTACAGAGCACCTACAGAATATTGGTAGCATTATACTGAGTTTGGTTATTTCTGACTCTAGAATAACATGTTAATATTTTCATTAAGTGTACTGTGAAATGCTGCTGATGGGCAAAGACATGTCCTTTCTCTGCCTCTTTCCATTTTGAGAAGTGAGGTGAAATGAAGTAGATATTTCTAGATCAGTAACGTGCATCACGCTACCTTTCTGCCCCTGCAGTGGTTGTGCAGTGTTTGCCACCTGTGGGGTGTAGCCAATGTGATGTGTACAGACACACACCTCCCACACCTTACAGCTTTACCTGGTGTGGAAGAGCAGCTGCAGTGATGGCACATGCTGGATGAGTTCAGTGAGCTGTGCTGCTTCCTTACCACCCCCTGTGCTTTTCCAGGAGGCAAAACAACCAGTTTGTTCTCTTACTCGGTGCTGCTGTTTGCTGATCTTGTTAGTAAAGCTAATTAAATCATTGGTAGCACAATTACAGCTGTGCCTGTTACAGTTTTACTATTGGGCTTGTCCACAGACCATTTCTTCAGAGGCACTGAAGCACTTACAAGCACCATCTGCATTGACTTGTCAGGAGATTCCAGTTCCCAAGTCTCTGGGTTGCTGTTGGATTGCACATTTACGGACGGATGTTGGTAGAGAGGAGGAAAAGGGAGCAAGTTAAATTGGTTTGCTGTATGTGTACAGAAAAGTGCAAGGCACTAAGATTCAATGCGACATATTTTTGTGAAGGCCAATGAGAACATTCAGGTTTTTTAAAAGCCAAATAAACTGAACTGTGTTCTGTTGACTCCTGTGGATAGAAATGGATCTCAGGGATGCACAGTTAGCAGCATCAATAAGAAAATTCATGCTGCACCTCTAAAACTGAGTTCTTAGGGGCAGTCTTCATCTCTTATGTGGCACACGTGAGGGATTACTGATGCCCCTGTGTCTGTTAAATGTCCACAGTGTTTTAATTTGTTTGCATTTATAATTAAAACTTCTGTTCCATAGTATTCCTCTGATGCCTGGAAAAATTAGCAGCCTGCCAGTGCATTTCTGCTGAAAAAAAATCGTACTGTTGAGGTTTGCTGCACTTTACAGAGCTTGGACAGAATCAGATTAATTAATAACTCTTTTCTTTTTAATTTTGGCTTTTGGTTCATATGTTCTTAATTTTAGATGATAATGGTTCATATTTTCCTAAATTTAGATGATAATGGGTCTTTGCTGTGTCCTTCACCTTGTTCTTTAGAAAGTCTTTGAACTGTTGATCAATGGGTTTTTGTTGTATGGAGAGCACTTTATTCTGTTACATTAATTTTGCCAGAAAATATATTTGGTTGTGTGAGAGGGAATACATTTTTAGAGCTTAAAGGATGGAAATAATTTTTTGTGAGATTAGTCTTCAAATCTCATGATTTTTGAGTGTTTGCTTATTTTTTATGTCAGGTTAGCCTGTTTTGTTTAATTCATTGACGAAAGCGGAAATAAAGTGACAAGAAATTAAATCAGTGGAAAAGTTAGATCCAGAATGAAAAAAACGTTAACCAAGAAGCTGTCCAAGGTGAAAACCCTTGGGCTCTATCTAGGCCATTGGTGCTGTGGTTTCTGGAGAGGCAGAGAAGGTGCTATTCACATTTCCTAGGGTAGGAAGTGAGATCAGAGTTAGGCTACCTCAGGGGTGGATTAGAGAGCTCTCATGTGGAAAAGTGTTTGAGATTTACTCATCTAAGGAAGCTTCTACAGTTTGGATTTTTCCTACCTCTGTACATAAAAGATAACCTGTAGTGACTTCTATCGAGCGCTCCCATTCTCTAGTCCATATCCTACTCTGTGCCTTCCATTGCATTACTGAATTGGACCTCCAGCTTAGCGGCACTTCAGAGTAAAGGCTTGTCAGCTGTTTGATCAGTCCTGCTACCAACTGTGGTAACATTCTGTATTACTCACAGCAGTAAACAATAGCTTTGTGGCAATCAAGAACTTAGAAGGAGCAGACACAGCAAGGAGAGAACTTGATTTTATAAATGAACAACCACTGCACCAAAATAGATCACACTGGCTCAGAGGTTCAAAACATTTCTTTCCCCTAAGGCAGTAATTTGTAAGTAAGGAAAACAAGAAAAATCAAATAAACTAGGAGCAGAGTAGAAGAGAAACAATAGCATCCATGATGCCAATAACACAGAAAAGTCAGTAGCAGAAGGAGGTATGAGCTAATAAAAAGAAGCAGAGGAGAAAGGAGACGAAGGCTCCCAGCTCATTACAGCTGCTGTTGCTGTACTGTCTCTGCTTGTCAAATTCGCGGTGCAGCCCGGTTGGTATTCTCAGTGCACACACACTCCTACAGCCATGCGGCTTGGAGAACTTCAGGGCTCAGAAGGAGCGTGTCAGAAATGGGAAGGACAACAGAGGAAACACCAAGTGAGTAGCTGTCCTCCCGGTAGGTGATTTTGGTTCCATTGTTCACAAGGAAGAAACAGATTGGTCTTCCCAGAAATGCTCCTGGAGGATTTGGATATGTTTATAAGACACGATAGGATTTTGTCAGCAGTGATGAGATCTTCTGGGGAGATGGGTGATTAGTATAACCAGATTGCTGTTATTAAGAGTTAGCTGTCAAAATTACAGAATTACATGGGAAAAATTAATATGAATTATTGGTGTTACTTTCACAGATGATAAATTCCTCAACCAAGAGAAATAAAACCTCAATATTCTATTGTTGTTTTTCTCTGTGGTAAAAACCACGTAGAACAGAATCACAAGTGATTAAGGAAAATTCACATCAGTGAAGGGAAAAATAGAAACACATCTTAGGGTAAGAGGCAGAAGGAAAACTATTGCATTGTGCAAGAGTGTTATTTATTTTCGTTGTAAGGGTTTCGTTGTAAGTGTCATATTGTATTTTGTGTTATTTATTTTCGTTGTAAGGGTTTGTTCTGCACTCCCCTGTTCCCCTAAGAAATGTTATGTTCTAAGGTTTGCCCCTGCCCCTCTTCCCTGTCAATCCTCCCATGTTCCTCCCAGTCCCCTCCTGCGGGCTCTGCCTGTCATTCCATTGTTCCTCCTGGCTTCTAGAGAGTTCCAGTAAGGACCTCGAATGATAGGGCAGGAGCTGAGGAGGTTCCTCCCTTTATGTTCTCGTTGGTTTCTTTGAATGTCCCTCCAACCCTGTTCCACTCCCGCCTTGTCCCTCACTGGATGTTGGTTTGTCTCCTCCCTTAGTCCCTCCCCTGTATTTAATCCCGGAGCTCACGGCCCCGGGCAGCTCGGCTGGAGCAGCTTCCCTGGGGTTGGGATGTTCCCGGGTGGGACTGAGTAAACACCTTGGACTTTGCCCTCCAGCTGAGTCCAACTCCCCCCTTCGTCTTCGGTGAGGTCTCTCCTGTGATAAGGGGCAAACCCCCTTGGCTGCTCCTCTGGTTCCCAGGATCCAGAGGAGTGTTCCCTGACTGATGGCAGTGTCAGAGCTAGCTTGGGTGGAAGGAGCTGCTGCTCCAAGGACACAGTGACAGAAAACCCAGTGAGGAACAACTGTTATTTCAAGATAAAGTTTAGATTTAGCCCTAAGATTTTTAGGGCTTTCTGTCAGATCTAACAGTTCTGAGATTTTAGCAACATTTACTGAAATTTTTGTTGAATTGCATGGTATGAAGAGACCACTGATAGAGGAGGATCCAAACTCCATGGCCACAAATCTACATTCACAGTGACAAACACTTGAATTATTCTTGTTCTTTCCTTGCCAGTGCCTTATCAGAACTCCACAACACTGCTCTCATTCCTTCAGTTTAGTTATTTCTGTAGTGATGTTTTCCATGGGATTTTTTCCTCTCTGATAGATTTCAATCAGATATCCATCATCACGGAAAGGGGCATCCCAGCTTGGGAAAAGAATGTCCCTGAAAGGATGTGGAGTTGATTGCTCTTGGCAGTGCTGTAGCCACTTGTAAGTTCTAAATTATACCAGGCAGACACAGAATGCCATCTGGTTGTGCCAGAGCTATTTGAAAGGAAGCACAGAAACGCACATTTCAGTTGGCCATCTGTCTTTGTGTCAGTAACTTCATAGAGGGGGTGTTGGCATGGCTGAGGCCAGGAGCTGAGGCTTTGTCCTTCTTGGAGGGCGAGGAAGTAGGATCTGGCACAGCCCTCCAGTGCTAGAGCTCCTTGGATTTTTTCAGACTTGATTGTGTAAAGTAGAAGGGGAAGAATGCTAACTGTAGTCTTAAGTCCTGGGTTTCTCACTCACATTTCCTGGCAAGAGCATGAGTTTGGGGCGGGGGGGGGATGTGTATTGGGGGGTGTGGGTGGGTAGGTATATCCAATTCTGAAATCACTGTCTTAGAAGTAGTTGCTTTCTCACTTCAGGCAAGGCTGTAACACAGAGTTAACAGTTCCAAGTGGTGAAGATAAGATATTTTTGTGGTTTTGTCTGTTTGTTTAGGGGGTTGGTTTTTTCAGGGTGGGGGCAGCACTGGTTTGGGATTCTTTTGGGGGGCAGGATTTAGGGTGGGGAACTTTCTGTGAAGCCACTGTAGGTAAATAAATGAAAAACAACTTTGGCTGCGTACTTCAGAGCTCTGGTGCTTATACTGACTTCTTAGGAGCAATTAGGAGTTTGATGAATGAGTCCATCCATTTTTTACATTTATTACTCATAAACCAGTGCTAATCTTGTAGTTCATTTATGTAGAAAGCACAGCATATGTATTTTGTATGAAATCTTTCCACACCCTTCACAGCTCAGGAAAAATTAATACCACTCTAGGACACCTTCCCTACCATAGGTGGTTCTGTCTGCTAGGGTAAAGGGTTTGATTCCCTTTTATTTCAGATCCTCAGTTGTCTGGTGGCCAGATAGTCGCAGAAACAACTGCCCAAAATCCACCAGCAGCAATGGTTCTCCAGAGAACCAGAAGCTGAGAACTTCTTAAAGGCCATAAAGGTCATGGTGTGGAGAGCACATCTCCTACATCCTGCGTAGTGCTCTGGACAGGAGGTTGTGCTGACCTGGGTTTACTCCTGTTGTCCTTCAGCCCAGAACTGCAGTGCGTTGGGTGTGCTGTACTTGCAGGGGCACACCTGGCAGACTGAGCTGCCTCAGGGCTCCGAGGCTTGGGGTGCTTCAGTTTGTGTTCACAGCTGGTGGCAGTGGTTCTGTACTTCCAGTTCTGTGCCTGCAGAGCCAGCCTGGGAACACCTTCACGTGCGTGTCCTGTCTAGGCAGGTGCAGGTGGGGCTTCTCTGAACACTCTTCCAAGCTCCATGCTCTAAGAGCTGAAGGTTTGCTTTGGTCTTTGTTCTGTTTGATGCTGCATCAACAAAGCAGGTGTGAGTTCTATCAGAGACTGAGGTGCTGAATCAAACTTGAACAAATTTAATCCCAGTAATACTGCTGTTGAGGCATGGATCTGGTAAATACTTTTTTTTAGTAAAAGAATCTCTTAAATTCTTACCCATATCTCTTAATTATGGTCCTCATTTAGCACAGGGAAAATGTGGTGCATGTTTTTGTGATGGGGGTATGGGAAGCAGAAAGGAGGGGGACAGCCATATTTGAGCTGAGAGCATTTTTCATTTTTGTTTATATACTAAGAAAGTACATATATATGTACATATATATATACAGAAAGTACAAATACGTGGAAAGAAAATAAAATGATATATAGCTAATTGTGAATTCTGTACTTGTGGAGTGCAGGAGACCATCCTGGTCTTTTGGGAAGCAAACTGGGGGAAATACAAAGTGCAGATCACAGCAGTTATTCCCAGTGTGCTGTTTGGTATGCAGCAACTCCAGCACGCAAGGCCCTAAGCAGCAATCTTTGGAATCTATTACATTTGTTCCACAAAGTCACTCTAAACCCATTTAATCTCCTTCATCAGTGCTGCTGACATCCGCAACTTATGCACAGAGTAGACAGCTGAAGGAGGAGATTTATAAGGCAGCTCTGTCCATTGATTCTTAGAAGGCCGGTTTCTGCACTTCAGGAAGGGCAGAGCTTCATTTTACTTTATCTTTCGCTTGACCATCTTCCATCTTCTCCCATACTGGATAATAGTGTTACTACTGACCGAGAAGCACTTGTAGGTTTTGTGAACAGAAATTAAATGGTCATTACCAATGCCACCTTCCCAGGGATTACCTTGCACAGAATCACAGTCCCCCTTTTCCACATGTCATGTGGAAAGACTGGGAGAAGAAAAATGGTGAGGGACTGTGGCTTTTGTGTTTATTCAAAGGCTTTTTTGAACCAAGTGTTTAATAGCAGATTGGTCTTTTTTCAAAGTCCTTTTGAGGGTACAGAGGGCACAGAAGCTGTGGCAGAAATCCTGAATGCAGCAGAAGGAGCAGCTTGTTTCACACACTAGTGCTGGCACTAGTAAATGGGTATTGGCAGGGTGACTGAGTGAGGGACTCTGGACTGGGAATTAAACCAGCAGCTGGGTTTTTCTCTGGTTTATTTTCTCTTTCTTAAAAGGCCAGTGCAAAGGAAAGGGAGGCAGAGAAGATGGTAAACTTGCTGTGGAATATTTAAAAGCTTTCAGTAGTGATCTGACACCCTGCAGTTACAGAAGCCTCTACCTAAAGTCAAAGAGGGAAGAGTTAAGCCAATGTTTTGTGCTTCAAGAAGTCTTTTAACTGGAGATTATACTTTGGCTGAGTAAGACAGACTCTTAAGGGTAGTTAAATTCCCAGGAGCAGTGGCAATTTGTCCCCATATTAAGGTGTGAGCTGAATTGGCAGGAAAGATCATTATCACATCCCATCACAAATCTGCTGTCGCAGCAGCAGCATCAATGGTCTGTCTGTCCATGGCAGTGTCACTGCTTCACACCTGCTTTCACAGGGAATGGCTTGTTCTCTGGAGGCACATGGGAGCTGGGAGTCATACTGGTAAAGAGGTATAGCTCTTCCTTAGGACTTTCCGCAGTACAAAGGTTAACTCGTACAGGAAGCTGAGACTGTCTAAAAATGCTATAGGAATGCTAAGCAAAATTATCCCAGATCATTTGCCTTGGAAGACATTTTCTTGAGAGTAACAAAATTGGGCTGAGCTCTTAGTACTCAGTAAATACTGCTAATGAAATAGTTTAAGCCACTTAGACACAGTTCTCTCATCTAGTTGTATGTTGTTGTGAAAAGTGGTATTTCATCAGTTTAATAATGATTACAAATTATAAAGTTGCTCTATAACTGTTTGTTGTTTCCAAAGTAAATGATATTTGGGCTTCTTCAGCTGATACTGCATCCTAATCAGAGTAAGGAGTTCAGTAGGTAGATCCTTTTAAATTAATCAGTAATTCCCACTTGGCTTTTCTTGCTAACATCTTGACTTTTAACACACATCCTTCATAATTCAGAAATAGAAATGTGTCTCTGAGAGATCTGGGAGAGGTCAAATAGAATCTTAGTCACAGGCTTTGTGGGTCTATAATTAAATACATTTCTGAAACATGGCATAATGTGCAAAAACTTGCTTGGTTGCTGTTCTATGGAATTCCTTCTCAACAGAGAGCTATTACTATCTTGGAGGTTTCTGACTGCAAATTAAATACCATCTGCTAAAAGAACTGTGGCAATACTGTCATCTAGAGAACTTCCTTCCTGGTTACTGTGGGCAAAATAGAAGAAATATTCAGAGAAAACAATGAGACAAAGACCGGTGACATTCTTACTTTATTGCATTGTGGCCACATAGGTAGCCTCCATAAAGACCTGGGAACCCACTGCGTTAAGTAAAGTGTAAGTTTGGGTTGAGGTGAATTTGTAGCTGAGAGAAGTTATGTGACCTCATTGAAGCAGTAACAGTTGTGAGAGTGGCATTCTGCTTTTCAAATAGTTCACTTTTTATCATACGAAAGAAATGAAGGGAGGGATGAGAATTGTAGAAGGAGATGAATGACAGCTGAGAATCTGTGGAAAAAAAGGAAGGGTGGGGAAGTGGGTTACTGTCACAGCAGAGATGATGCTGAGAGGGAAGGAGCCCGGGAGCAGCTGAGGTACTGCAGCACGAATGGTATTCTAGGGTTGGAAGGAGATGAAGTGATGCTGTCACCTCTGCTGCTGAGCTCTGTGTAGTAACTGCCACACTGGCCCTCGGGTATCTGCTCCAGTTCCAAGATCCCACAATGGAAGACCAGGAGGCAAGTGGAGCAGCTGAGAAAAGGCACAGGAACACAAGTTGTCCAGGCCAGCCTTTAGCTCCCCGAGAGCAGTGGACATCTGCCAGATGCTTTGCTAGCTTGGGAGCTGCTCTGTCATTTCTTCAGCACTGTTTTCATTTAGGCCAGTCCTCATCTGTTTACCCTAACTCATCAGGCAAACATGGCAAATATCTTCAGAGGAATACTCTCTCCAGTAGAATGAAATCTGAAGGCACATGCAAGTCACAGCCGATCTTTGTTAGTTTTGTTTATTCTGTTGTTCCAGACAGTAAGCTAAACAATTTGGATCTTCCATTAACTGGCTTCTCCTCTATGGAACAGCATGCTTAGTGATTTTTTTTCCATCACAGAAGTTTCTTTTAATGAAAAGTTTTGAAAGCTCTTCCTTCTTTCACTTCCCCAGTAAGAGAATCAAAAAGGCTGCACAAAATTATAACAAATTACAAAGGTAGATACATAAAATACTGCTTTCATTTTTCATCTTTCTCTAAAATTAATAGGTTTGAGGTTAAGATAAACATATTACCCTTCAGCACCATCACTGTACTGAAGATGCTGAGAGTCAGCTTTCTCTTTTCCTGCTCAGAGAATGAATGCTTTGACTCTTCCTTCAGCTTTTTCAGGAAGTAGCTAATTCTTACACTATTTTCCAGAACAGGAACCTCCTGAGGTGCGCATGGAGGAGCTCCAGAGGTGCGGGTTTTTGTGTACGAGGTCATGCTCTTCCTCAAAGGCAAATGGATTTTTTTCTCTCATGTTTGCATGTCTGGTTGACAGCTGAAAAAAAACTACTTGAGAGGTTTGTACTTGAGTCAGCGGATGTTTATATAGAGAAAGGAGACATGAGTTCGGAGAAATATTGGCTCATATCTATTCGTACTGCTGAAGGAGTTCAATTTGGACAAAAGTAAAAAAGCCTTTACAATTGTATGTCTTCTCTTTGGCTGGACTTGTGTCTCAGCACAAAATAAAAATTAAATAACACAGATACAGGTATGAATATAAACATTGGGATGCATCCAAGAGAAAAGTATTTAAGCTGGTTTTTTATACATGAATATATGATTGTAATCACTTCACCTGGTTTAATCATTCCCTTTTGGCTGCCAGGGAAAATAAGTTTGTAGTGTGCCATAGGTCAAGGATCTGGTAGAGAACAGAATGTACAGTCCGTAAATCTGTACAAACATGCTGGAAGCTCAGCCACAGCAGTAAGGGCAGTAGTGGTTCTAGCCTTGCCTTGAGGATGACGTTTTAAGAAATTGTGACTTTCTTCAGAGGATGGGCTGTTAGACTGGACTACATTCAATTCTATGTGCTACCTGTATGAAAAAAAAGAATTTATTCTATTCAGCCAGTTGGCACACTTTATTGGCAGGCTGCTGTTCTGGGCTGCTCAGGTGCTGTGATGACACTGCTCTGTCAGAGAGAAAAAAAAAAAACCCTGTGGTTTAATAGTACTCAGGGATTGAGTTGGCAAAGGCAAACCCTCGAAAGCTGAAGTGCAGAGTCACAGTTCTGACTGAATTTAATCTGGTACTTCTGTGTATAAAATTTACCAAAATTTATTTCTGTCTCCTGTATCAGTATATGCACCTCTTCTTTCCATGGTACTCTGTTTAGGCAGCCCATGGACACCTGCCAGTGACCATGGGGAAATTCAGTCATTTTTTTAGTGTTCAGCATGAGGTGCACAGTTCCATTTACTACGCAGTGTCCTAATATCACACTTGATTACAGATTTATTCCTGGTCTCAGGGGCTTTCTGTGCAGTTCATTATCGTAGCATCAGAGTGTTTCACAAATGTTAACGGGTTTATCTTCACGACTCATTCTGAGTGCTGCTATCATTACAGGCTCCTCTGAGGATTTTGTTGCCAGTCTTTAATTATTTTTCACTGAATATTTGCAAATGGCAGATTCAGACACTGCAATTCAGTGAAAATTGGACAGATACTTGTTGGACATCAATAAGCATCCATAATTCCTGAATCTTTGCCAGTAATTTGACAGTAAAAAGTAATCCAGTGCACACTCCAAAAGTATGAATGCTGGAAAGCTCCTTAATTAAGCACTTCTAAGTTTATTTGCTTGTTTTGAATTGTTAAACTCAGGTATTTTCTCTGGTTTTGTTTTTGAAAAAAGCTGAGCCTTTTATCTTTTAAACTTCCTAAACCAGTGTTTATGGGCTGTTGTCCAAGTTATTCAAAGCCTGCAAATTGTTAAGCAATTGATAATGAATTTTTTTTTTTTTAAGGCATGCCAGAAAAAACAACTATAAATAATGCTTATAAACATCATGCAGTTCAGTAGCTTCAATTTGTTATAACCCAATTATTAAAATAAGCGAGGGTGTTTTAATATGATATAAAGTATGCAGAAATGCTATTAGGACATATATATTACTTTGAATAAATATTTCTAAGTGCCTAGTGTTAAGTCAGATTTAAATGAGGTGAAGAGTTCCTCCAGGGTGTTGGTGGGAGCCCATTGTGTCTCTGTGAGCCTCCCTGTTGCTCTCATTGGCTGCGCTGACACCTGGTCTCAAGGGCCACCTCCTTTCTCTCTGGACTGCAAGTAGGTCACCACTGCAGCAATATGGGACGTGGATGGTAGAAAAAACAGAAAACAAAGAAAAGCAGCCAAGAAACTGGGAAAGGTCTGCTCAGATTCATAGAACTGGCATCATTTGTCAATGGGAAATCCAAAAGTACTTGGATTGTGTTAGAGAACCACATTTTAACCCACATTTTAAAAAGCTATACACTGCAAAGCCACAGCATAATCTTTCAAGAACAACTTAGTCCTTCATGCATATTTTCCTATTTTATTTCCATGCTGATGATTTTTTTTCCTTTTTTTCTTTCTGTAGAGTGGAGAGCCTTGGATAAAAAGATATAAATCACTAGTGTATTAAGTAGATGAAGAGCAAGGAGCAGATTTAAAGGACTTTAGGGGATCCCATGATAGAGACTTTTAGCACATATCCACACACGTTTTTGTGTGCTTTTACACTTAGTTACTGATGTGAAATGTAATTCCTCTTAGGTGTCACCTTGGAGATGGCTGTGAAAATCCCTTGGCCCCAGTTAGCAGAATTCATGTGTGTAAAAGATAACATATCATGACATGAAGGCAGTCAGCTAGCCTCAGCTTTTTGTGTTGTAAAGCTCTCTACAGGTCCTTCGCTTCTAAGCATGTTCTATTTTGCCTGTGTTTAAGTGAATTTTGCTTTTATGACCCCATATTATTGTGAGTTGGATGTTTCAGGACAGCTTCAGAAAAGAAAAATCTTGTATCTCCGCTGTATGTATGGCCTTTGGAAATGCTGATGACCTCTGGGGCCAGAGTTCCAATATAATTTTTACCTGAGCACGCAACAGTTTTATGGGATTTTAATTTGGTATGAAGAGGTGAGATAGATATGGTTTTAGAAATAGATGCCTGGATTTCTGATCTGGGCTTGAAAGGGCTTTGATGTCTGCCAGGAAAAGGATTCTTCTGCCAAAGCACCAAATGTGGGGAAGAGTAGCAGGCGTGAGGGCTTCCTGGGAGCTCTGGATGAGAACTGTTGTTATTGTCCTCTATGAAGACTCCTCATAAGTTTAGAATAGGGAATTTAATGTCAGAAAGAGTGATGCTCATAAAAGTGGGAACACCACAACAGCATTGTCTCTAAAGCTGCTCTTCCTATGTGTACCTGTTTCCTTCTCTTTGTCTTTCCTGTACATTTTGCTGATGCTCTCCTGTTCCACTTCCTGGGACTGTTCTGTTCAAGCAACATTCCAGATATCATCACATTTACTGAGGAAATTAATTTCTGTGTTCTCTATTGAATCCTCACTATTTTCTCATTGTGATGTTCAGTGGGATGCTATGATCTTAAATGAACCTGAATGGTTGTTAAATCTAATTTCTAATGCTTACATGCATAGGCTTATGTATTTAAAATATCACAGTGGCCACTTCTGTCTGATTTACACATTCTTACAAATTAAAATTTTTTATTCAACAAGAAAATTGGAATTATCCTTGTGCAAAAAGGTGCACCTCCTTAAGGCAGAGAGGAGACAATTTAGGGGTGATGTTACTCCCACCCATCATTGTCCCAATTAGTAGAGAATTAAATTCAGTTAGGTAAGGGTCTATGGCGTGACCTGAACATGGCAAAGATAAAAGTATTTTAATCCTGCTGCAGAGCTGTATGATAAATTTAAAAATTATTTAGAGTTACTGAATGCCTGAGTGGGAAGGAAATTTAGTTAAAAGAAAAATTAATGTACTTTATACTTAAGTACATGTATGTTTTGTCCATGTGTTCATCATCTGAGGGACAGGAATACTTCTAAGTGTGGCGATGGGTAACTGATAGAAGAGTACAGGCAGATGCAGAGGAATAAATCTCCTACTCATGAAGTTATTACAAGTTTGGTCCCTCACATCAGCTTGACTTTGTCCAGAACATTCAGAAATATGCAGTGTCTAAATTCTCTGTCCATTTGTGTAAAAAATCCGACACTGCTCCCTCATTTCACTACAGGGAGGTAGCAGATAAAGATGCTAGTGAGGCAGCACCAGGAATGTTTCAGGAACTAAGTGGCTCTTGTGCCTTAGAACCCCCCGTGCTGTATTCAATGTGAACATAGCTGGTGCTCTCTGCATGGGTCTTTATAGCCTGGTTAGAGGTCTGTGGGCATGGGGATGTTGGACAGCTATTAATATGTCCTAATGATGAGGATAAAACAGCCAGAAGTGGCAGAAAATAGCCTGGAATAACCTTCCATAAGCTTGATTGCAAGCTGTTGAGCAATTATAGCATTGTAGTCTACTTAGGTTAAACTGTGGATATGGAAACTTATACTGAAATTACAAAAATCTTGTCAATTAGCTCACTCCGAGCTCCAGGTTACTGTTTGGGGGAACTGAGGATGCCCAGAGGAGGCAACAAGGCTGGTGAGGGGCTTAGAATATAAACCCTATGGAGAACAACTGAGGGAGCTGGGGTTGTTTAGCCTGGAGAAAAGGAGACTCAGGGGTGACCTCATCACTCTCTACAACTTCCTGAAGGGGGGCTGTGGTCAGCTGGGGGTTGGTCTCGTTCTCCAGGCAGCAGCTGACAGAACGAGAGGACACAGTCTCAGGCTGTGTCAAGGGAAATACAGGTTGGATATTCGGAAAAAGTTTTTCACGGAAAGAGTCATAAAGTACTGGAATAGTCTGCCCAGGGAGTTGGTGGAGTCACCATCCCTGGACGTGTTTAAAAAAAGACTGGATGTGGCACTCGATGTCATGATCTAGTTGAGGTGTTAGGGCATGGGTTGGACTCGATGATCTTGAAGGTCTCTTCCAACCTACACATTCTGTGATTCTGTGATCTGAGGTTTTGGGACAAGACAGCTTGACTGGATACAAATCTTCACTAGCTTTTTTCCTTCATCGCATGTTTTGTCCTTTTGAACACTATTATAAGAGTCTGCTGGCTTTAATTCCCCCACAAAGCCAAATCCCTGTTCATTATTTAGTTCTGAAAAAGTCCTATTTACACTTCAATAACACTTGTACCAGAGTAACATTCAAATTAGAAGTTATTTTAAAATATTTTTGAAAGGTACTTAGGTGACACTTAAGTTGTGACCTTGACAAGTTGCTGTTTTCTGAGATCTCTTGAATCAGTAACTGTCAATACCATTTCATTCTCATTCACCAGGAGAGTTGTCTGAGTGTACCAGAAATTCCAGCTTTCTCCAACCAGCTGCCAACACACGGAGCCCAACCCCAGACAAGATCTAATAGCACATACATAGTGTGAAGTGAAAATTCACAATCCAGCATCTGCAGTCCACAGACATTTAGAAGCGAAGAGAAAGTGCTTGTGCTCAGTATCAAGTTAAGGGATATTACATGGAATATGTAACAGTTGTTTTGGAAAGAAGTTCAGAGAATTTATTTTAAGTGGGAGGGGAAATGTGTGAAACTTGGGGCCCGGATTCTGACTGGGGCTGTTCAAAACTAGTGCAGTTGCAAGTAAATTACAGCTTCCAAATACCTGAACTTCTTTTGTTTTCTGTAATTTGCAGATCTCGGAGCTAAAACATGCAGCTCAGTATGGAGTTTCAGTCATCATGAGCCACACAGATTTTTGGGTTCTTCAGTGAGGTAGCTTTTATATCTCTAATGGCAATTACGATCTAAAAAGCAGTAATTTTGCAACCTCAGCTGCAGTTAAAAACAACGCTTCCTTTCTCCTTTGGTTTGGTTTGTAGGTTTCTCACAGTTTTCATCCACCACCTTAGAACTATTTGCGAGGCTGTGTTATTAAATTTCACAGCACTAGAGAGGAGGTAAGCAAGTTTTTGTGGTCTGCTGGTTCATTTTCTTGTGGCTGGAGCAGCTGATGCCCATATGGGTTTGTGTTTTGTCTCAGCTTTTTTGCTCCTATCTCACTGTATCACTTAGTTCCAACTCAGCGATCAGTTGGCACTTGTTTTTTCTAGAGCCATCAGCAGATCTCTGGACCACGTTAGGCCTGAGAGGCTTAAAAATGCAGATAGCTTTGGTAATCTTTAGCTTGGAATTTCTGCTGCAAGTGAATTAACCGTTTCAGCATTTGGTTTCGTTTGAGATTTTCAAAGCTTTGCTGATGGAAAAAAGATAATAGCCAATTATTCAAACTAGTTTTAGCAACTTCATTAGTGCAGAACTCTGGCTAATCAGGCCCCTGGAGCATTTATCTCAAATGGCACTTTGAGATTTGTAATATTGTTCTGTTGTCACTGAGTTGATGGTATAAATAGCCCATCCTAACAGCTTTGTATGTAACCGGCAGTTTGGAAATGTTCTTCTGTGGTCTGTATTGAGTACTTCTATTATTGAGTAAAAATGTTTAAATTTTAGCAAGCCTTAGTTTGGTGTGAAAATAAGCCCATACCAGTTCAAGTAACTAAATTATGAATTAAAGGTGAGTTTTAGTTTTTCGAGTTTTTCAAAGTTGAGCTCTGAAGTTGTGTTTCTCAGTTTTGACACAAGGGTAATTTGGAATCAATTTTATGTATCTATGATTTTAGTGTTTGGTTGAAAAAGAAAACCAGGAAGAGGAGTTACTGATTTCTATTACTGAAAGACAAAGGAGCATTTTTAAAAGCAAAACTTTGCTATAATTTGCTGATTTCACATTTACCATCTCCTTGACCTTGCTTAAAAAAAAAACTAAAAAACCCCACAAACAGCTCTAAAAATCAGCAGCATGGGAACAGCTCCCAACAAGCACTTTATAAACCATGATCTTTTCTGACTGAAATGGCTGATGTGAATGTATTTATGTGAATGTTTTATCAAAGAGAATAAACTTAGATCATTATCTGAAGTAAATAATTTTTCATCCGCTTCCCTCCCATGGGATTTCAGTGGTCTAAATCAGAGAAATTCTTTCAGTGGCAGACCAGTAATAAATATAACTGTATGGAACATTGTCTTAAATGTAGAGTAGAATAAAGGGTAAGGTGACCTAGCAACTCTGTCATCTCTCATTTTTATGGTTCCTTGGGGCAGGAGAAAAAAAAAATCTTTTGAGCTGACTATGTTCATTGTAGCAAAATTACTATGAAAGATTCCTGTGGGACACTTGCATAACTGACCATTAGGAAAAAAACTGGCAGTTAGGAGAATAGAGCAGATACATTTTCTGTTCTCATCATTATCTTTGTCCCAAGAGTAGGACAGGGTTATATAATCCCTGTTCGAGTCTGTCTTGCATTCTAAAGCACTCATCAGCCACTGAGAATCTCTCCAAGATGGGAAGATGCCATTTAAGTAACTCTGTCTTGGGGCACATTGGAAACACTGCCTGAGCAGAAAACAGCTACAGTTGGTTATGTTAAACCTCTTACAAATGTTGCAGACTACACAAAAATCTCAACAGCTTCGTATCTCTTGTTATAAAAGCATGAGATGGACAGTGTAAAAGCTGATCTGGACTATGGCATTTCCTGCATGATCAGATGTGTTGTAGTGGCTCCTTAATGTGCTACTGCATTAGGTATTAGGAAGTTTCATCTCAAAAAAGAAGTACACCTATGTCAAATTGAGGATGATTGGTTGTGATGTGTCTCAGACATAGTACATTTTTTTTCAGGGAATAGAAACTGGAGTGTTGGAAAGCAGTGTGAAGATTATGCTTAATTCCATATGTGCAACTCATGATGAGGCTCTGTCTGGGTGGAGTCAGTCTCTAGGATGTTTGGACAGAGACATGCTGCACTTCAGCTGAAGGGAGTGAAAACATCTGGAATTGTGCTAATCCTGCGTGACCCAAAAATCTGATGGAAATCAGTGGAAAGTCTTCCATTAATTACAGTAAGTACTGGAGCAGAAGGTCCTTGGCCTGGTCTGTTGAAGACCTGTGTACTCTGGCTCCCCTGTCTGCCTCAGTGTCTTCTCCAGAATTGTTCAGCAATGTGGATAACTGAGTCGCTCTCCAGAAAGGCCTTTTATTGACACCAGTTAAAAAAATTGTTTAAGATGCACTCGAGTGGTGTGAAATTATACATTGAAATGCGTGCTATGGGGCAGGGCAGTAAAAAGAGCTGCAGCTCAGCTTGCTGGAGCATTTCCCAAGTACCAGACCATTTTGTATATATTTTTTTTTATTATTTTTTCTGTACCTTGTTAATATGTAATCTGTATTGTATAGAGAGAGACTGGTCAAATAAATGTTCTGCCAACTCTTCCCTGTATGTTTCCATAAATAGGCTCTGAAATGACACTTTAAACAGGTCAAAATAATTTTTATAAGCATTTTTATAAGTATGTATTTTCATTTCTAATATGGCACCACAGAATGCCATATCTTGAACTGTGAGAGTTCAGTTACTGATCCACCGCGGTAAGTGATTCCCATAACTGACTGCAAGTGAGGTAATTCCTCATGATTTTCTCTGTTTTGATGGACACACACACATATACAAACAGAGTGTGTGCTACAGGTGCACAGGTTTTCTGGTTTTCTGTAACTGTTTAAAAAGTGCTGCATCTAGATTATCAAAGACTCCTGAACAAGCAGTTTTCTTCTTTGTTTAGAAAAGTAAACTAGGCTAAAATTAGAAGCATTAGAATCGGTTTGGAACGATAAATATTCATTACCGTGGGTGTTGGTGCAGTGGAACAGTATTGATTCCTGCTGTTGAGGATTGCATTCTGTACCTGTCTCTCCCACTGTGCCACAGATCTGGGTGTTGTTTGCCTTGGGATGCCCTGTGCTTTGTGTCTGTGAGGCACAGCGAGGCCATGGCATCAGGCATTCTCAAACCTCAGAGAATTCAAGGCATCATAACAAGCCCTTAACAAGTGGAGAACTGGCATTTCCAGATTGTTTTGGTGTGCCTTCTGTCCTGTGTGTCATTCAGAGAGCCTGGATGTTTCTCTGTGCAACAGTGGGAAGTGACAGAGGATGTGGTGTTACAGCCCAGCTGTGCTTCCTTGAGCTGCTGTAATAAGAGAGACTGCATCCAAGTCTTTGTTTGTCCCTCTCCAGCTGCACAAAGTTCATCCTTACTTTGGGAAGGTTCCATATTTATTCCTCTTGCACCTGGGTAAGACATGCCACACATAGGTGCAGCAGCAGTGCAGCGGTCAGTGACTGACAGAGAAGAGACAGCAGCCAAAACCAAACACTAGAGACAGTTTTTTCTTACAGGGAGTTCTTCGTGATCAAATTTCGTTATTCAGTTACTTATCCTACTACTCATAATTGAATCTCAGCTCTGTGCTATAGATTTAGTCCTTGGAGATTTCTGTACAAATTCACAGAAAGTGCATGTGTGCACCTTTTAAACTGTAGCAGAGATATTTTTAGCTGTCAATAAGTACTTATGATTCAACTTTAAAATGCCTTTGTCAGAGATCTTTTTTCTTTTAAAAAATGACTGTTCATATGCTTGGAAGTATTTATGTACAGCCCTAGACTTGTCTGCATTAATATCCTGTTCAAAGTGTTGGGAGTTGAAATGTTAAAGTGGAGGAAGAAAAGGATGACTGTGGGTTTGTTTTTATGTGTTAAAATGCTGTGTTTCCAAAAGATATACCTAGCTTTAAATTGCAGAAATGCTGTAAATGTAGGCATTTATAAACTTCATTGATAGGCAATTTTCATTTTTGTCTGTTATTGATAAACTTGTTTATTAATTTCACTACTTTTAACATCAGTATGTAACATTCATATTCAGAGCTTATGCTGATACAAGACTTATTTGAGGGTTACTTTTTCAGGCTTTTGCTTTTGCAGTGACATGTATTTCTTTAGGCTCTAGTACAATGAAGGCACAATACTGAGCCACATGTAACACAAAAGCTAAATCATACCTGCATGTCAGCAATACCAAGATAATTTATTTTGACAATAACTGCTAATAAGTGTCCATACAGTACAGTGAGTGACGCATGAGCAAGCATCTGGTACCATGGCTCGTTTTGCAAGAGCTGCAGTCTTTTCCTATTCTCCTTTTTTATTACACTGCTAGGCTAACAATAAAAATTTGGTATTTGAGTTGTGGTATTAAAGTATGATGGTGGAAGAAAGTGTGTCAATTAATGTCAAATTCAGCTGAGAAATGGGATGATTAAATGGTCAGCAGCAGGTGAGGATTAGGAAAAGTGGTCAAGCCCACAATGGGAGCCACCCTCAATAGCAGCTTTCTGGCACCGGATTAAACACGAACATGTTGCTGAGGTTTCCAAGTACAATTTAGTTTGACCTTTAATTAAGCACCAGTCTCTACAAGGTAACATAATTACCTTAGCCCTAGGGTGGTCATGTAAGGTAGGTGGCATTGTTTGTGTGGGGTAATTGTATACTATATAGGCTTAAAACAAAATATGCAGAGAATAACTCTTTTCCTCCTTTCTTTTCATCAGCTGCCAAGCCATGACTTCCCTGAAGTAGTTACACTTCTTTTATGCTGCTACCCAGCAGCGCATGTGTATTTTGCTTGTCCAGAAATGTCTTGTGCTTTTGTTGCACTGAAGTCAATTAGAGCTAATAGTAAACGATTATGTGGAACATCTTGGGAACTGAAAGACAACAGAGCATTTCCATGCTCTGTGTGCCCACTTGCTTTTCAGCTGTTTGCACTCCCTTCTTTTATGTAATTACTTTATCCTTTTAATGTCACTCATTTCTTAAAATCACTCACAGATTGAACCCCTCTTGGTGCATTTGTTATTTTCACTGACTCGTTTCCTGCTGTACACAGAGAAGTTTCTCTTCAGTTCCCTTAGTGAATAATCTTTTGTATATCCAGGCCATAATGTCTCGTTTCAGGACAGGCCCTCTCAGCCAGAAGATTGCCTTGGAAATGCAAGTTTGTATGTACTTACTTTCACAGCTCTAAGGGGGTGTGAAATACAGCACGGACCCTGAGGTTCTCTGTGAGCCATCTCAGGCTCTGTATGCCTCTCACCCAATGCACTGGAGGATGGGGGATGTTCAGGTTGAGAAGCAATGGAGTAAAAAGAAAAAGTGCAAAGGAAATTTAAACTGTTTTTTTTCTTTGAGAAATCAGACAGGACAGTGGTATTAGAAATATCTAAGAAACGCTTGTGCTTAGGTGGAAAGGATCTACAAACTGAAGTCTCATGCAACAGAGCTTTGTTTGTAAACTGAAGGCTGAGAAGCGATGAAATGAGACTCAGGAGCTGGGAGGAGGGGGTGTGACTGGCCTAGCCTTTTGTTTCAGTGATTTGCAGTTCACCTTTGCATACTAAGCCAGTGAAACTGGGGCCCACATGTAGGTCTCTGTGTCCTGTGTCCAGCTTGGAAGAAAAGAGATTGAAGCGAACTGGTGGGTTTATGTGGTTTTCCTGGATGTGTTTGATGTGCTGGACTTCTCTGATGATTCACATGTTTCTGTATCTGCATCTGATTTACCTCATCTGTTAAACTGACAAAAAGACTCAGCCTTCCCAAACAATTTTGAAGAGTGGCTTGGGCATGCATCAGCATTCCTTTCAATGCTAACACTAGATAATAAATGGAAAAGATGTATTACTTAGGCTGTCACATGATTTTCTTTTGAGCTGAGGTTTTCCTCTCATCTCAGAGAGCAAAAGGAGCAACTTTGTCTCCACTTGCACTGCGTTGTGTGTATTGTGAGTACATGTACATGAATGAAAGGTGTGGAAAAGAGTGAAAGGCAAAGAGCATCCTGGTAGTGTGAAGATGGTGGATGTCAGCAGTTAGAGCTTCTATAGCACCAGAGAAAGGATTTTAAGGTAGACATAACCTGTTCAGCTGAGTTCTTGGCCAGGTTATTTCCACGCATAGTGAAAGCCTTGTCTATCCTGGCTATGAGCGGACTTGGTGAAGAGAGTGGAAAAAAAAATGGGTGGTGAGTGTGTTGTTGATTGCAAGTGATGAATAGGAACAGGTCAGACAGGGAGGCTGTGGCAGCAGCCCAGATCTCCTGCGTGGACTGTTCCCCATGTCAGGGAAAGGATATGCTAAGCAGAAAGCCACTTTTTGAATTGGCAAATCTGAATGTTTTAATTTTGCACATGTCTTGTAAGAAACTGTCTCCATTCTACTCAACAAACACCCAATTCCTTCCATAAAATAAAAACAAAGAGAGCTTTCTCCTGAAACACTCCTATGAAGCATCTGTTTTCAGTTAGACACAAAATTTTGCTTGGAAACACCCTGCTGGAGATGAACACCAAACTCGTTCAATAAATCATTGCCAAAAACAATCTGAAATCGATAATTGGCTTGACAAGATTTCTCTCCAGCAGATTGCCAGGCACTAGGGGCTGTAATTCCCTTGCCTGGAGCAGTGGGTTAGCAGTGGTGTTGGGAGAGCTGGGTGTGCCTGAGTGGCACCTGCATCCTGATGAGCCTGGCTCTGCCTCTCCCGGGCTCCCAAGTGATCAGCATGCAGGGGCATGGGCTTGTGCAGCTACCCCTGCACATTCTGCATATGGAAATGGGCGCTTCTGCCTCCTCCCAGCTGCTTTCAGGGAGTGGCAACAAAAGGGCTCTTGAGCAAGTGTATTTATTTAACTGAAATAAATATAAAATGAACCAATGTGCTTGAGAGCGAGATAAAGCCTTAGCGGTCTGTAAAAGTTCTCTTTTTTTCAAACACGCTTATACAAGCTGTCTGACTAGTGTGCTGCAATCTGGAGTATCAGGTAATCAAGGTGGAAATACTGTGGGGTTTTTTGCCCTTTTTATGTTAATGTTTGCCCCATCCGGAAAACCTGGCAGCCAGGAGAGCACAGTAGAAAAGCCTAGGGAAGCACCTCTTGGCTGGTGTTCATCTACAGCAATACCAGGATAAGCGCTAGATATGCAGTTATCGTGTTTCATCACTTCTGAATTTTCACGTTTTCATCTCAATCACTTCATGACACAAAGACATTACATGGAAAGATTTTAGCAATTTTGAAATAGAAGAGTCTTTCAACAGTGATGGGGATGAACAGGAGCCCTGACTGTTGAATTCTATCGAGAAAATACCTTGAAATATCTGTGACCTGGAGTTAGCTGACAAAATGCATCTTCTGAATACTGAGGGAAACCTCTTCTTAGCTTCTACTGGAGTTTTTTTAAGGCAGAAAAGTAAAAAGAAAAAAAAGGCCTGATTCTTCTCTTCAAAATATGAAGGAAGGAAAGTAGATTTTATTAAAGGGACTTAGTTTACTTATGGGCTTCTTCTCCAAATACCATCCCTTACATTTTGTGCAACTAGCCAGCTCAGTTTCCTCAAATAAATGCAATGTTAAGAACAACATGTTCATTAGAGCTGATATCCTGGGCAAGGAAGTGGGTTTAGGTTTTCTTTTTCATCAGCAGTGTATTTTTCAGTGTCACCGATCGCAGTTAACCTTTTAAGAGGCAGCTGGGATTTTAGCTGGTAGGTTATGTTCTCTGGAGCTGTGCTGCTCTGTGGGATATAAAAATGTGTGTGTGAGGTGATGGTACAGGAGAAGGTTTGTGCTGGCCACACAGTGAGCAGTGTTGTGGTGAGTACAGAGCTGCTGGGGTGGTGTGGCTGAGAGTATTTACTGCTTTAGCTCTCTAGTGCAGCGTAGTGATACCCTGCTTCAGTGGAAAGAGCAGGGATAAAAAAATCCTTGTTTCACTTTACATCAGCACTGGCTTACCTCACAAATCGTCTGCTGATTTCACAATTTCTTTTGAGTTGATTGTGTGGCACATTCGTTTTTCATGAAACAATCCTTTGCTGAAATGGCTTCTGATGATACATGGGCAAGCCACGGAAAAAATACGAGTTTTGGTGCCATTTTCTCAGCAAGACTCACTCACAGTAGCAGAGCAAATAGTTCTTCCAGACACATCATCTTTAGTAAAACTGAATGTTGGACTGTATTTATAGAACTCCTCTTAAGCTAGAAAATGACAACCATCTACTTTTCAAATGTGTGTGGGTAGAGGCTGCAGATCCAAAGTGAGGCTTCCTTTCTGTAGAGAGAAAATCAATGATATGTTGAAATTTACAGCCAGCCTAGCTCCAGGGATTCAAATTATTACAAACAAGCACCCTGAGCTTATGAACTTGGCAAGTCTCACTTCAAATTATTTTGAAAGGCAGTTTCAAATTTTACAATTTAATTCCCAAAGGATAATAGTCATTTTGGAAATTGCCAGTGGTATAAGAAAGGGCTTGAAGTGTGACTACAGTGGTTGGATTACTAGCAGAGGTAGAGCAATGAGGAAATAATAATAACATCGGGCTCTGCTTAACCAGTGTGTTAATAGACTGAATGTCAGCATAGTTCAACAAAAACATTGGAATTTGTAACATCCTAGCCTACTGGTCAGGCACCAGTTTCCCAGATATATGTGACCAGTACCTAAGCAGCACCTTTAGAAGGGGAGATGATGCAGAGTCTAGAATTTTATGCCTTATGGAGCTGTTAATTGGCAAAGTTTGAATTAGGCCTGGAAAACTTTCAAAATAGACTAAAATCAGATGGAAAACATGGTTAGTCATTATGGATCATGTAGTCATTCTGTTTTATCTAGTGTGCAGCTTATTAAAGTTGACAAAATCCTCATAAAACTGCTTGAGAAATGTCATCTGAACCTAGTTGTTAAAAAACACTGAGATTAAGTGTCATAAGTAGCTCTTCTAAATCATCATAACAACTTCCTTAGAACCCAAGGCAATGTGTCAGGTGTAGTCTGGCTGTGGAGTGGAAACTTAGTTCTTTGTGGTTTATATAATGTGTATGTCTCTGCAACACAAAATTGCATTAACCTTTCAGTCTTATACACGGCATAACGAATAGAGGCCTAATTATCTTACCACTGTCTCCCCTAGGTTTATTTCAAAATTACCAATTTCCTAGTTGCCACATCTCTTGAATTGCCCTTATTTTGGATTTTCATTCTCCAGCTATTAGCTTGCATGTATTCCAGTCTGAATCTTATTTTCCTGGGGGAACACCTACCTATTTTCTTTCATTTCCCTAATAATGTTTTCTTTTATCCACATTAGACTTCCAGCTTCATTGAAACTTAATATGATGAGCAGACTGGTTGAAATAATATTGCTGCTTATTTCCAGCTGCCTAGTGACAAAATTAATCACAACCAGGTATGTGGGCTGTTCCAAATTCTGTGTCCTCTCTTGCTCCATGCCTGGTATTCGGCCACAGCTTTCATTTATGGCCTTCAACCTGTTTTTAATCTAAACCCATGCTAGCAATTTTTTATAATTAAAATTCTTTCAATATATGAAGGCTATCCCTTCAACAACCAATTCTGATTTTATATCAAAGAAAACCATGAAATCTCATGGTATAAATGTTAAAACAAAAAATCTTGATTATACACTCTTTTCCCAAAACTTTTTACAACATTAAGACAGGATTCAGCTGCCCAAGTGTAGGTATGTATTACGTCTGTATCTGAGCTTGTCATCTACATTCCTTTTATAGTAAATGAAGCAAAAGAAGCATTTTTAGGCTGTAGTTAATGGCACCTTATAGAGAAGTCTCAGTCTGTGAAGCAGAATCATGCCAGCATCTGCCTCTTCGCTAACTGAACAAAGCTCATGTAGACACTTTACAGACAACTCGCATCAAGTGAGGTGAATTCTGTCCTTAGTACCACAGGTGTGCACTTCTTCATTAGATTAGGTTTTCCTTTAACATCAGTAATCTTTTCCATATGAATTTGAGGGAATTATAGTCCCTTATTGTAATATGCTGCATAGAGCAATCTCATATACCGTTTGCTATCACTGAAACAGAGATGTAGACTTTTCAGTGTGCATCAATTATAAGGGTTTACAAAAGCAATCAGAAGGTTTGCTACTGCATTTTTACATCAAAATCTTAATTTTAGTCTACCAAAGTTCACAAACACAACAGGTGTTTTCAACGGCAGCAGCTTCTGGATGTCACGTTAGTCATTTGGGGTCAAATTTTGTGGTTTTTCATTAAGACTTGTTAGCAAGCTGTTCCACTCTCACACTGGAGCCAAAAAGGAGTAAGTAACAGGATTGTTAAAAGTGTTGTTTTCTTCCAAATGCATTTGATTCTGCTTCTCAGACCAGATGGAATAAACAACTGATCAGCGTGTTGTTTATCCCGGCAGCATAGCCTCAAAAGTTCAGCCGGGCTTTTTGCAGATACTGCCTTCAACAATAAGCTCCAGGACAGGATGCTGGAGAAATCTATAAAACCATGTTAGGGCACTAAATTCCTACCAGAAATACCTTACATAATAAGGGGTGGGATGACAAATCTGGGTGCTGTCTCTGAGGATAAATAACCTGATAGCCACATAAACCCAATACATTGGAACAGCATAGAAAGCTGGAAATCAAGAGTCTGTTATTAGTATTAAAGCTTAATTTCATTGTCCCAGTCACACTATTTTAGAGGCTGGTGTATAAAGAGAAGCTTACTCAGTGGCATTGAACTTCTCTATGCATCTTCCTTTTCCTTTTTGCAACCTTTGAGGCACAGCAGGGAGCAGTCTCACAGGGTTTGTGCTGTGCTGCCTGTGCTACTCTAGGTGACAGACTTTGTTAGCACAGGAGTTTGGTCAGAGTTTGTGGGAACTGTGACCAGCTCTCCCAGAGGTCCCTGACCTGATTTGCAACATGTACATTCAGCAGATTGGAATCTTGTCCTGGAGGATTGCTGTGTCTAAATATCACTTGTGCATATCTAACTGCAAATAGAAAAGAGAATTATACCTTTTCATTGATTAGAAAGTCTGTCCATGTATTTTATGCACAACAATAAAAAACCCCAACAAACCTAGACACAGAGGGTTGAATACTTATTCATTCCAGCTTCCATTTCATTGATTTGCAAATAGAGGGTAGACAGAGAATTTTAAAAGCCTATAACCAATATAGAGGGCTGCAGCCAATAACTAAGTAAAACCAGAAACCAAACAAACCAAGACGAACAGGAAAAATAATGTGGAAAAGAACCTGGAGTTTTCACTTTTCAATTGTCTGAAACTGAGGAGGTTCTTCAGGAGATTCTGGAGTCTGGTCTGTCTGTGTCCTGGCTCAGGATGTGTAGTACAACTCCAGTGATGTTGGTGGCATTTCCCCTGTCAACGCTGACTTAACCCATGCCTGTGGGTGCATCAGAGGGTTCAGACCTGGACTGCACTGAGAGACCTGGGCAGCTTTTGGGCCAGGAAGGGTCTTCTACAATACCATCTTGTCCTGTCGCTCATTCCAAGGCAGGATAGAGGTCAGAACTGCAGGGAGCCATTCAATCAGCTTGTCCATGTAGGAGGTGCTGGAAATGCAAGGAGACAAATATACAGCTGGGGCAGCCGCACAGGAGAACAGAACAAAAGGGGCAGCAAAGTCAGATTGCTCTTGTAGCCACTGGATGTTGTAAAAAGCCTTGCAGAGAGCCTGTCTGCTTGAAGCTGCTCAGGAAATGGGAGATACGGAATTCTCTCTGCTTTCTCGTTTTTAACACAACATGATCTGCTGCTTTTGTGCATCCTTGAGGAGTAATTTTGGAACATACTATGTTGAAACTAGTAAAATATGTGCTTTGATTTTTATCTCCTTCCTAATGTTTACTGGAGCCATTACACTGGCTTTAAGTCCAGTGAATGCTGTTTGGTGCCTTTTATTGGAAGAAATCCCTGTGTTCAAAGTGCAGGAAGCATTTATTGATCCCATTTCCTCACTCAGGATGGATGTACATGTCCTTGTCTTTTGGTTACATGGTGGTATGGCACATGGAATTCATAGGTAGAGATGCCTTTCTGTGGTTTAAATACAAAACTTAGCAGCCAAAGCCAAATGATTAATGTCTGGCTCTGCTGTAGACTGGTCCAAACAGCATTCCAAATATCTGCTGGCCTCAAAGTACAGATTGACTGTGTTTCTGAGTCCATTTATACCTCACTTTGCCAAAGGGAGCATTCCCGGCAGTGCATTGACTGTCTCCACATACACACTCCCGCCTCAGCTCTTGCCCACATGCTCTGGGCACTTCATTGCATGAGTTCTGCCTTTCAGCACACCCCTTTGGGAGCATGTGCAACTCACTGAGCTGGTAGGAAGATAAAATAATGCGTGTGTAAATAATTTCTTTGGGAGCTTTTTTCCTGCAGACTTTGGAAATTGAAACAAGTCAGCGAGGGAGGGATATGATAAGCCCCAAAGCTGGTGCAAGGGGAAGGAGTTTGGATAGAAGGAGCAGGATTGGATCATATAGCATAGGGTTATGAAACAAAAGAAAGGGAAGCAGAAGAGGGAGGTTCTTTCTTGGGGAAGCTTTTCCACCAGTCTTTCAGAATGGTTTGATTATTGAATAGGACAAATAGATGTAGACAAAAGCTGTTGTTGAGCAAAGGCCCGTGAGTACTTTGAGGGAAGAGATATCTCTTCCTGTCATAGTATATGCTCTTAAGCTGTATGTTCTTAGAAGTGTGAATTTCTGAAGGTAAGTCCCCAGTGTAAATGCACGTGACTCCAGTGAGCTCAGACTAAGCTGGCTCGGGATGTTTTATCCTTGGGTAAAGCAATGTGCTGCGGCTGAGCCACTGGCATTGTTCCCTGCCACTGAAAGGACTATTTGTGCTCCCAGTTCTCAGGCCAGCTCCCTTCCTTGTGCTGGCTCCGGGGTTGTTGCACTCTGCTGAGCCTCTTTGGCTGGCTACAGCTGGAAAAAAACCAAATTCCAGCTTTATTCACAGTCTAAAGCCAACTCAGTGCTTTGCCAGAGATGTGCAACTGATGTAGAAGTGAACGTGTCACTTAATAGCAGTCTGGTTTAGTTCTGTAACATTAGGTCAGAGCCGCTTTCAAGGCACAGCTGCTTTTGTATTTTATCAGACATCTGAGAATTTCGTTTCCTAAAAGATTTCTGGTGATGTTGAGTTCTGGGGTAGAAATGATCTCATTTATTTTCTAAGTGTTCTTGTACAGATAGTTTCTTTAGAATCAGAGCTCTCTATACCTTTAACATGAAGACTTCTCATAAGAAGATCTAAACTTAAAGTGGTTCACTTGAGGTCTTTGTCGTATTTAGTAAGGATTAAATAAGATTTTTACAGTTATGTATGATAGAACTGCATAATGAGAGCTAATGAAACAGTCAACAGAAAGTAATTTTGTTCCTGCTACATAATGCTGTATGATAAAATTTGAAATTCACGGAGCTTCTATCAGTTTGATTAAAGCTCATTTCATTCTCCAAATAAAGCTTCTTAGATGTTGGAAATTGAAACTGAGAACTGGAATCTTGAGTATTTCCTAACAATTGTTTAAAACCATTACCCGAATCAGTTATTATTATATTAATCAGCATTGAATTCAGAAAGCAAAAGAAATAAAAAACAAGCAAAAAAGCCCCCAAGAACACAACCCACAAAGTAACCAAAACCTCTCAGGGGAAATGAGAATTTCACCTCATATAAACTTGAAATTCTGTAAAATTCCGGGACAACTGGATGTTGTGCTGTAACTGTGATACCATGACTCTCTCACTACATATAGGAAAACTCTGCAGAGCGTGTCTAGCTTTGCCATCCAATTGTGATTTCTTTTGTTCAAAATGGAAGTTTCCTTCACCTAAAGAGACGTGTTAAGTAGCTCCTGCTGGTGCAGTGTTACACTAGACTTGTGCCTCTTGCTGCTTGACCACTCACAGCCAGTCTGCTGCTGCTTGGCCTCAATTTTCTAGAGGCAGTTTAGTTGTAACCATGGGACTTACCATGTAAAATTACTCATTTAGTGGAATTTAAAGTATATTTCTGAGCTAATAACTGGACAGCATGCAAGGTATAGGGTCTGCTCTCTACTTAGGGACTGAGAAAGGACATTGAACTGAACTTAGAATGTATGACACTTAAAGGCTGGGCATGCAGGTTAGTAGTACAAATATTTGCTTAATGCATTTCTTTAATACTGTAATTCTCTGATCACCCTGTCATAAATCTGGGAACTGCAGGTGATGGTACAGAATATCATTCTTTTGGATGACTTACGCATCCTTGAGAGGGTAAGTCATCTACTGCGTGGGGGTTTTTCACCTACTGATAATCAGACTTCCAAAAAATCGATACATGCTTGGTGGAGAAAGAATTCAGGGGTTCTGCAGCAGAGCACTGCGGGCTGTATTTCTTCCAGTAATGAAAGTATCTGAAGGGGCAGTGCCATTTCTTTCAATTCACTAATATTCTTTCTAGCTGTTGTAACAACCATTATGTTATGACAGTTATTCTGTGTAAAAAGGATTTGATAATGCTTTTATCTCTCAGCTCTACAAAATAGCCCTTTTGTCTACAAAAGGACACCATTGTCTGTGCTGTGTGTACACAGTGCACATACCTGTGATTTGAAGCTGTGCATAGTCAGACTTCTAAGTGCATTCATTCCCGTTCATCTTGTAAACATGTGAAGTAGGCATTATCCTTTTCTGATGAAACCTCACTTCCTCCCAATTTGGCTTTCTTTCCTTGATAAAAATGCTGCTACCATTCACACCACAAAATACATTTTCTTTGACTCTGCTGCAGGTAATCGGAGAAATGAAGCTCCTGCACTCCAATAGTCTTGACCATATGTGTGAAAAGTTTAATTTATAAAGGCTTTCAGTTTTAAAGTGTTGGCTGCTGAAATGAGCCTCCAGGCACTGAATAAAGGTTTGATCTGCTGATGGAATTGTCCCAGTTTCAAGAGTATTTTCTCCATCATGTTGCAGACTTCTTCAGTGCCTGCTACAGTCTAGCGTCATGGTTCGGGCTGCCCTGCTGCTCTGTGGACTTACAAGCAGAGGTGGTTGGACTTGAAGCTTTGCCTGCTTCCTGCTCTTGGAAATTAGCTCAGGTGCCAGCCCTTGTTACCTGGTAGAGAATCTTTTTTTGCCTATCATGATGAAAGAATTAATCAGGTACTTACTGGAAGTACTAATAAATTGCTGTTACCAAGAGTTCCCTCTGTCAGCAGAAATCCAGGGTGCATCTCCAACACCATTGTTCTTTCACTTCCAGCAACTGTGCAAGCACCAGTTGCTTCAAAATTGTTTCCAGTCTTGAGCCTAAGGTTCTAGCTCAGGTTGTGTCCCTGAGCCCCAGCTTACTCAGAAACCTTCCCAGAAAAATCTAACCCTCCTCTCCAGCAAGGCCTCTAATTTCCTGCCAACTTACTGGTTTGTCAAGGCTCAGAGGGTGAATGGCTGAGAGTTCTTTGCACTGTTAATTATGCAAATTAGTTTCCACAAAATTTTCCTTGGATTCTGCTCGTTCATAAAAGACTCAAATGTTCTTATTTGTTTTAAGTGTTGAAAAGCCACTCTAAGCTGTGCATGTTTCAGCATTGCTTCCATGGCCTCTTGACTGGCCTCAGCAAAAGGAATGGCATGACAAGAGTATTTCTCTGGAATCACATTGCCCCTGAGCAGCCTGGTAACTCTGGTGACACGTGCTTGTGGTGCCTGGCTTCAGGAACTCTTCTGTGCCATGAACAGTGACCTGGCTGGCTGCAGGCCACAGCTCTGCCCCTGCCCTGGGAAAAGGGCACATAGGAAGCACTGGAACAAACTGAAAAACCCCGAGATTTAACTACTCCAAGTGATGAAATCAGTCATTACTGGTGCACATTAAAAATGTCAGGTTAGTACTGGACAAATACGCTGTAGTGCCCTTGTTTATGGTTCTTATTGTTTCAGTCATTTCTCTAATCTTCTCTTTGGCCAGAAATAGAGCTGGAGTTTAAAGGTGTTGGCTGATTTTATGACAGTACAAGCCACTGTTTTTATTGTATTCAATGACTTTGTAAATTAGCTGATTAAATTGTTGAGTAGATTTAGTCTTGGTTTATAAAATAGCCTCTTTTAATCTGAAATGTAATTGAATAGGGAGATATGCCCTTCATATCTTTCATATAAGAACTTAGTGTTATTTGTTACCCATTATTTTCCAAGTAAAATGAACATAATTAAATTCTTAATTAGCTGAAGCATATTTTTTATTTAACTTTGTCTTAATTTCTCACAGAAATCTATATTATCTGTTTCGGGAATTACTGCCAAAACATTAGCATTTATCATAACTGAAAAACCCATTTTAATTGATTATTCAAGTGGCTAGTGGCCAGTTTCTATTTTTGATGCTCTTACAAATGTTAAGACCACATGCTAAAGAAGTATCTTAAGAATGTGGACCTTGGTGACAGAAATCCAAAAGTTTTCACTTTTTTCAGTTTAATGCTCTTTTACTGGTGACAGTGAATAAATGGGGTCTTTTTTACACATAGGAATCACTTATTTCTGAAAACAAATGAAAATTTTATGTAGGTAAGAGCTTTAGCATTAAATCTTGTAGATGTAAGGGCAAATAAAAAAGTATATTTGTGTCCCTTAGGTTATATGAATCATTACTAATTATTTTAATTAACAACTTAGTTAACTAATTCCAATTGTAAGGTGCTGGTGAAATACAAGCTGTTATCACTAGTTGTTTTAGTACATAAGTACCAATTAGTATTTCCTGCATCTAAGGCTAATTACTTGAAAATATAAATTTAATTAAAGGAAACAACCCTGCAATTTGTCTGCATAGATGTTTTTCCCTTCCAATAGGCTTCTGCTCCTAGTGAGCATAATGGGGGAATGTGGTACAGGTTCAGGCAAAAAATGGTGTTCCATGTTTTTTTCATTTCATTTGTATATTTTTCATCTCTGGTTGGCCAGTATTCACCTAAATGTTATGTAACATTCTTTCTTCTTCTTCCAGAGCAGTAATATAACAAAAAGACCCCCAACAAGTTTCTTTTTTCGGATGTTTGTAGCAATATTTCACCAGGAGAAAGCTCTAATGGGAAGTAAAGAACTATTAAAACCTAAATCCATGACTCAATTTCCATGATTATGCTAAAGGAAATGAAATTGTCAAATGTAATTACCTTTAAATTTTGAATATAACAATGGTTTTGCACGAGCAGAACATTGTAATGTCTTTTCTTTGTGTATAATTAATACAATTAGAAGAAGTAGGGAGGAAGAGGTATATGGAGTTTGAGATGAAGACAGAGGAAAAAGCAAAATGAGATGTACGAGAGACTCCTGGGAAAACTTCCTTATGTCAAAGTAACTGGTTTGGATATTGTGAAGACGAGAGGGTTTCCCACATGGCTTTAAGGGAAGGTACATATCCAGGACAGCGTTTGAGGAAAGCATAAATCATCATCTCTAAAGATTGACTGTCCTTTGCAGAACTCTCGCATCGCAGTTCTGTGGCCTCTGCCACACCTGTTACCCTTTCATGAGCTGAGATGGAGCCGACACAGAGAACACTGTGATTTTGGGTGAGGTCAGAAATTACTCTTTGTTCTCACAGGGGGTTATCATTCAAGAGTTGTTGAGATCTCAGTTCCTCCTTAAACTCTGTGTGATTATGGCAGCAAAAGCTCTGAGTAATGGAATAAAGACTACATAGGTAATTGAAGGAAAATTCCTTGCCTCCAGCTAGATTTTTCTGGAGAATCTTAGACTGTGAACTTCAGTTTTTTCTTCTGCCCCTCAGACTTTACTCATTTACTGTTTAGTTGGGCAAGCATGAGAAGAGTTGCTTCTCAAGGCCAGCTACTTCTTCATATTTAATTTTTTTTTTTTTTTTTTTTGTATGTTCTGCCTTATTGTTTTTGTGCCTGATTGTATATAGATTACAGTAACATCTTGGTTTTGAAAGACAGTTTTCTACCAAGGAAAGCTACAGCCTCCCTTGGAATGGAGAATGTAAAACCCCTTCCCTCCAAATTATTATAATTTTGCCACTAGGGCCTTTCAGGCAAAGACACGGGAATAAGAATAATAGTTCTTTACTAGGAATATTAAAAATCAATAATAATAATAATAAAAATACAAATGTAGTTGTACCAAAAAAACATGCAAGGAAGCAAACAAAAATCTGGGAAAAAACCCTGACAGAGTCAGGGATAGGACCTGACACCCTGTTGGTCAGGGTGTTGGAAGCAGTCCAAATAAATCCTCCTGGAGTAACAGATGTGGTTCTGTGGTGTAGAGATGATCCTGTAGAAAGTCCAGTGGTGGTGAGATGGGTCCAGTCTTCCTCCTGGCATCCAGTAGAAAAACTGGATACCTGGTGTCCTTCAGTCCCAGTTTTTATCTGGCTAGGAACAGCTGGCTCCTCCCCCACTGTGTGGAGCATCTCCCAATGGGATGATGGAATGTGTCATGTCATTGGTGGGCCCTAATGGCACATTATCAGAAGATGTCTCCCTGGAAGATGGAGCGGTGGTGAAAGAGATAAGAAACACTGTCCCACCTGGATTTAATGGCTGGGCCATTATCAAGAGACATCCGCCCCCCTCTCCCCTGGAAGCGTGAGAGAAGGAAAAAACAGCTTTCAACAATGAAATAGAATACACATTTCTAGGTTACATAATCCACGACAAGTAATTATAGAGAAATACCAAACCAGATCTCCCACAGGCTGGAGATGCAAGGTCTTGAAAACATCTCCTTGTGATGTTTCTCAGCAGGAACATCATCATGAAATTATTGCAGGAAATGACAGCTTTTTGCCCATGACTCCAGACAATAATATGTGATGAACACTCTGATAAGAGAACAGGGATCTAAGGCTGGTAAAGCAAAGTCCACAAATATGAAAAACAAAAAATGTGGCTTACCACATTTTGATTAGAACAATAACTCACTCTGTGCCAAATACAGGACGAAGTAAAGAGTCAGATTAAACCCAAGAACATCAGAGTATTTGCAGTGCCAAAAGGTGCACAAGGAGATAATTAATTTCTGAATTGCTCAATTTAAAAGACACTTCATCTTTATATCAGAAACTTTGCTTAATGTAATGAAAAATAACACCATTTTCAAAGCAGACAAAATAGGAAGGAGACACAGGTGTGCTATTTATTTTGAGATATAAAAGATATGGAAGGGACATTTAGATTGATGGGAAAGCAAAACAAGCTTTTATCCAAGAAAAGGTATTTTTCTTTGTCACACATGAAGGGTTTGTTTTTATTTCTCCATTAAAACCAAAAAGACAAGGGACATGTAGTGGTAGAACAAAATAAGTTACACAGAGAATATGTGGTCTTTCTTCATCTGAATTTTCATTGTGTAGAAGTTCAGGCAGTGACAACACTTCTTCAGATTTCTTCAAAATTCCTGTTTCATGTTTGCCTTTAATCTGATGTCAGTAGTGTGCTTTCATTTGCTCTTTATCCATGTAATACATGCTATTTAATATTTAAGTTTTCACTTGTTGCTTTTTCCCTATAGAAAGCTCCAAATATGATTCCAAATCACTGTTTTGATTTTTAACACAAAGAGAAGCAGATTTTAAAAATAACAAATGAGCTTTGGGGAGTGTAAGAGTTTGGATGGTCAGAGAGGTGGGCTTTCCTTCTCCCATCTGATGTGTGACCTGTTTTTTACGCTGACTTTTTAGACTTTACCTGGTAAACCAGAGTGAATTCTCCCGATCTCCATTTGTTGTTACTTTGCAATTCCCATCCTGACTATTTCCATCATCCTTTTCTCCATCTCTGCTATGGATATTTGTACACGGATCTGCCAGGGTTTTGGTGTATGTTTTGGGCACAGTCTGCATTTGATAAAAGGTGACCTTTTGTTTTGGTTGTCTGGCAGCCTTGAGAGCTAATAAGCTGAAGGATGAGGTGTTTAATGAGTCCTGTGTATAGAAATAATGATAGATTACTTATTTGGAATTCTGCAGACACCGCGTGGCCAGGCATGCTGAGGAGTGCCTGGAATTGCACCAGCGTCACAGTGGGAAGCTTATTGATTACACAGAGACAGGGTCCATTTCAATAATTTTTGGAACACTGTACTGCCTCAGGTACTAAAATCCATTCAAGGAGGATTATAAACTTTGCTTTAAACCTGGATCCTAAATTGTTTCTTGGTGTACAGTCAACAGCAGCTCTGTGAGATCAATCACAGTTACTAAGGCATATTAAAATCAACTTGTTTAATTTTAATTGCTGGGATGCCTGACTCTCTGTGAGGCAGCTGTTCATAAAGCTAAATTGCTTTTCTGCCAGACAGGAGTTTCATTTCACTTCGTGGTAGATTTTTGCCTTATACACTTCACCAGCATTTTGCTTTCCTTTCCCCCTCCTTCCCCCTTGCCCATGATTTTCATTTCTCTCCAGATAATTTTCTTTGTTTTGCCTTCCATCCTCATTAGCAGAAGCTGCAGTCTTGCCAATGAGTCAGTTTTAATAAAGTAGGTGGGTTGTTTGAATTATTAGTTGATGTAAAGGTACAAACCTGGAGCTCTTTTTGGTAGTCCTTGTTAACCTGTGCTATGTGAGCAGTTTTGCCTGCAGACTCCTAATCAGCTCATAAAAACTGCTGGCTCTGTTGATAGATATATTGTGAACAGATATGTTTATTTAAAACTTGTATCCTATTTTCTGTTTAGCTGCATGCATTTTAGTTTTCTGTGATCTGGTTTTGGTGGTGGTGGTGGTGGGTTTTGTTTTGTTTTTTGTTTTGTTTGTTTGTTTTTGTAGGGGAATTCTATAAAGTAATTTAGTAATTTCATTCCTGCTTTTGTATCTCCTGTCATCCTGTGTTTTGATAGGGAAAAAAAATCTATGTTCTGTTTGTAACGAGGTATTTCCTTGCTCCAGTCTCTGAAGTTAGTCATAGGCTTTAGTATCAGGAAAGGAGGACCACACCTGAGACTTGACCTCCCACATAATGTATTAAACATGGCTGTTGCCCTCATCTTCCCTTAGTAGAATGGGCTTATAAATACCTGCCTGCTGCCCAGCACAGGCACAAGATGCTGCTCTGTTCTGAAGCGTATTGGATGCTGTTCCATTTCCAGTCAATTTGAGGGTTTTCTGTGTCCTTCAAGAGGCAATTAAGCTTCTCTATCAGGTCAATACTTTCAGGCTCATAGTAAATGCAGGGAGATAAGAAATTACCAGTTTTCATTTGTTGAAAGGCAGCACTTTTGGGGAATTAAACAGGTAGATGCAAGAGACAGGTGAGCAAAACCAGAACACTGATTTTTGGGAAAAGAGCAATGGTTCCAGCACAGCAGTTGGACAAGTGCTGAATTTGGGAATGGCATTGCGGTAATGGTCTATTAGGGCAGTAAGTGGCAGCAGTTAGGGTGATTTGGACAAGATGTCTGTGATTCTGAAGGCAAAGGGAGTCAGTGGCGTTGGAGAAAATATGCACAGCTTTGAAAATTGAACACAACATATAAAGTAATGTAATATTACCAAGGACAATTCCAGGAGTACCCAGCACTGAGTAGTTCTGTATTTATATATTTTACTAAAAGTTTTACCCTTGTGATAGCCTTGACCCTTTAGATTTTTAGATTTTAGCATGCTCTGGATTTTCCAATAGTTTAATTCCTGTGAAATAATGAAGGGGATTTTTTTTTTTATATGGACGATTCCCATAATTTCACAAGTTACATTCAGCTGTTACTTGTCTGTTCCTGGTTTATTTCTCCTTTTTCATTCATGTGCATTCTGCGCCCCTTCTGTAGCAGATTTTAAAATGCAGGTTGCAGGTGGAGGGGGGTAGAGGGACCGCACACACTGCTGTCTTGCCATGGTGCTGGGAAACTTGATAGAAAGGGAGCTCTTCAGAACTCCCTTTTAATTTTCTCCTGTCTGCATATAATAATTTGCACTAAGGTTGGATTTTTGGGGCTTTCTAAGTCAAGAAAAAAATGCTGAAAATGAGAAAAGCGTTCTATCAATACAGTTGTATTGCAGATCTCTTGAGATCTTCTAGAGGCTGCAGTCCGCTTTAGTGGGCCTCAGTGATTCACATAAAGCCCATCCCTTGCAGCTGCCCTGCTCCTCCTTAAGCTCCTCTTGTCAAGGCTTCTATGAAAGGAGACAAAACCCAAAGCCCTCTCCTGTGGCCTCCTGTCTCCTTCAAAAGGTTCTAAATCCACACTTCTGTGTTTCCATGCTGAATGTCTGGCGATACCATCACTTTGTAATGCGGGGTGTGACTTAGCTCATCCTTTCCTCACTTGTGTGCCTGCTGAATGCCTTCTGCTGGGTCTGTCTTCAAAGGCAAAGAGGGCTTGCAAAGTTCAGCTGGAGTTTGAAGGGAGGACCTGCTGTTTGCAGAGATTGTTCTCTGGGCATTCCTTGGCTGTGGAATGCACTCCCTCGTTGATTTCAAATAGCCTGAATTTGGCTCCATGGTTTGGGGATAAGTAAATGGCTATTTCAGTGCAACTTACCTCTTAATTACCTGGAAGGACAAAATTTAAAACCAGAGGTGTGCTTGAAGTGAACTTACCCTCTAAATAAAGCCCTTATTGTCTTCCTTTAAAAAGGCCTGACAGATGACTAGTAGTGTATAGGTCAATCTCTCCACAGAACTGCCAGATAGGAAAACAAGGACATGATTTAAGAGGTTTTTTTTCTGACTGGGCCAAACTCTGGAAAAGATGTTTTACGGTAAGAAGGGGGCAAGAATTCCTTCTCTGTGCATGTAATCTGGGAGTCATTTTTATGAATAATGAGCCATCTGAATTGGAAGAGGCCCGTGGCTCACATATATCAACCAGCTACCATGGTGATGGACATTGTGTAAAAATCTCAGTAAAATAGAACCCTAGGATATTCTCCCTAGTCTTTATTATAAGTCCCAGGTAAACACTCCCAGAAATGAAAATCCTCTAGGCAATGTTAAATGTAATCCAACCTTGACTTGCAGGAATTCATCTTCAGAATGGAAAAATTGTTTGTCTCTGTGTCCAATTAATTCTTGGCTTTCATTTGAAAATGCCAGAGAGTTCGCCAACCAAGTTTTGATGGGTTTTATTGGTGTAATATAAATCCTTGTCAGCTGAGAGTTAGTCGCATATATTCATTGGAAAGGGATTTTTTTATTCATCAGCAACCTGGATGTTGTACACAGGAGACCTGAAAATGCAAGAATTTATCTCACCTTATGAGTCAGGGCTAAACACTCTCTTTGAAGAGCTGTGGACCCAGCATGCCCCATACAGGCAGCAGGTAAACAAATGAAACATTGATTATTAATAGAAAACAGATATATTATAGTCTTCCTGCCTAAAACCCCTGCTAGAAAATAAGCTTCCTGAGTTCCTCAGCCTTATTTGTATGAAGGAAAGTTTTCAATTTTTCCTGCTTGCAAGGTGTCTCAATTTTTTTCTCCAAATGAGGAACAGTAATGACTGTAATGCTTTTGATCAAACACTTAAGACATGTTGATGAGTATTTTGAGAGTTATTGCAAGTTTCCTTTGCAGATTTTTCTTGGATTCATTTCAACATTTGGATTAGACCTGTGGTTTCTTGCTGTTGTCAGTTTTGCTGTTATGCTCCAGTACAGATTTCCTAATCTTTCCCTAGCACGGAGGAAGATGGGGTGCTGTTCCCACTCTCAGCATGGGGACATCAATCCTACCTAGATTGTTTTGCCCTTGCCTGAACCTCATGCTGAGCTCCCAACTCTCTAGTGATTTGGTCAAGCCTATAATAAACAGAATTCTCAGGAGCTGGAACCTCCTGGCTCACCATGTGCTTTGGCAAGATGTTGATCTCCCACAGCAGCCTTGCGTATTTGCTTTGACAGAGTGTCTGGGAAAGATTATGTGTGTCCAGCAGGAATCAACAGCGGCTCGAGCAGTTACCTTTTCATAGAGACATTATTGTAAGTGTGTGACCTGCACTCTTCAGAATCACTGTTGCACGCCCTTCAAGCTAAACTGTTGTGTGCGTTCCAGCTCGGGATTTTCACTGAGGTGATGTGGCAGTGGTCCTCCAGGAGAAAGCTTGTGGGGTTTTTTATCTTCTTTTTTTTCTGTTAGAGCCGGGATTAAATGCTTGAGAGACGCAGTGTCGTGTTCGGGCCCAGATGTTTATTAATTCTTATCTATAGTACAGTCTCGTAAGTTGTGAGTTCTAGCTAACGAAGTGAAAAATGGCTGGCTCTCTATCTCTTTCCAAGGTGTTTTAAGCACAAATGGACCAATTATCAGATGACACGTAAATTATTTTTACCTTTAACCCGGTAACTTAACTACCCATGGTCCGCAATGCGGACCTTTTTACACCACCTAAACCCATGACCCATACACCACCACCCACTACTGTTGTAGTGCACTAAATAGTTCATTTTTGTTATTAGATTGCACTGGGTGGTTTATCATATTTGTACACAAAAATAGTTTAGTTATATTTTGCTCATGGTATGTTCTATACCCCCTCTAAGTTCTGGTGTTGGTATCCTATGGCTGGTCCCTCCCTATGCCCCACCCCCCCCCCCAAGTTGTCTCCCATTGGTTGCGGTTCCTCTCCCTGCCTCCTTCCCCCCGGGCTTAAAATCCTGGTGAAGAAAATCTCCTCCTCTTTCTTCTCCTCCTGGACTAGGAGTTCTACAATAAACCTGTGGGACCGTGGTCCTGAGGAAGAAAAAGAGCACCTCTGTCTTTTACCTTCCGTCCATTGTCGGGGTAACGCATGGGGGTCTGGAGCTAGACAAGATTTGACCCTGAGAGTGAGAAACCTCGATAATGAACAACAAAGATGAAGAAGAAGGACTTAGCCTATGCCCAAAATCCTCCATCTTGCTTTATATATATATATTATTATAGTCTAACCCCTTAATTTCTAAGTTTTCCACCCGGTGATATCACACACTTCTATTCGAGCTACACACCCATAATCCCAGCGCTATCATTCAACTAAGGAAGCCTGTTCCACAGCCTCTGGTCAAATGTAGTGCTCTCTTGAGGATCAGTGCCTGTTAGCACAGAAAGCCTAAAATTCTCAGTGCCCAGGGTTCCAACAAAAGCTCTTAACTCTGTGGAAAGAATCAGGACCAAATCCATAAAAGTTGGTAGAAATCAGTATTGCTAGGAATGTGTCTTGGTCATGTTTAAGGAGATATTTCAGTCAAAACCTAATTTCATGTTTTGCTTATTTATACAGAATCCTCCATTTGCAGACCTATTTAACTACTTCCAAATAATTCTAACAAAAAAAAGTTGTAGAGTAGAAAGTCTACATTAAAAAAGTGTGAACTGCAAAAAAAATTATGTTGACATTACACACTTTCCTGAACATAATTTGTATTTCTGTATCTCTTGCTCTTTAATGTGCTTAAGAGAAAGTAAATGTGGAAGAAAGAGAACTATAATTTAGTATGTAGAAAACTTTAAATTCATTTGCGTAATTCTATATGTACAAGCTTCTGAAGGACGAATACGGGCAAGCACAGCTAGCTGCCTTTTCCTGCAGATACACAAATATCTGAATGTGTATAATCGTATAATGTAATATATAATTTTCCCATAACGCATAAAATACCTTAGAAGTATAAAATTGTTTGTAGTTTTGGTACGAACTAATATCAGCAATTGAAGCATGAAAATAATGGAAAGTTTAAAATAAAGTTCTTATAATCTACAAGCTGCAGAAGCAAACAAAAATAGAAGTTAAGCAATCAAAATGATAAAATGAAGATTTTTAATTCTAAATCATCAGTTTAAGATTTTACCCAGAGGAGGTATGAAGTCTGCCCTGAAAAAATGGAGCTGAATTTCCAGGAATCTCTTCATTAGAGTAGTATGTGGGAGTCGGAGCCCTCCCAAGGAGCCAGAACAGGCTGTTACCAAGCAAGAAGTTGTTGCAGGGGGAATTATCTGAGAGGCAGTGCCCCTCAGGAAAGGTGTGCACTAATCCCTTTGCTCTGCTCAGCGTGGGCAGGATCTCATCCAGAGTCTCTGGGCAGAGTCAGGACACTGCACTGCAGGGCAAAGTCTGTGCAGAATGAAGGGAAGCCACTGGAGACTAGAAAGAAGAGAGAGCTCGAAAATCAGCCCTCTGAGGAAAAGCTTCTGGAGCTACTTCACAGAGAGAAGATAAAGAGATGGTACATGAAAGGTAGTTTGAGCATGGCAAGGGAGAAATGATGATGTACATCTATGGATAGGAAAAAAAAATGCACTTAAAATACAATTAATCTTGTACATTAGGAAAACTTCCTAATGGAGAGGTTAATTAAACATCAGAACAAGGCTGAGTTTAAATGGAAACAAGCCATTCTAAATAATAAAACCAAGCAGCAGTAAAGTCATAGAAACGGCAAATCAACTTCTTTTTGGTGTCCACACCAGGGAAATTCTTTGGCCAGAAAAACAGGAGTCCACGCCCGGGGCACCTGGCCCCTCTTGATGACTTCCCTTTCTGCAGCCCTTGCTTTGAGGAATGCTTTTGGGAGTTTAAGCATTGGGAGGGATGGCAGGGAGGAACTAGAACTCCTCCTCTGGCTCCCCGCTCTTGTCTTGCACCACCTTATTCAGTCCAGACTGCTTGCACGGACCACACACCCTGGCTGAAGTCAGGAGCACACCACACTTGTCCCCCGGGCAGGTCCTCGTGGCCACGTTGTTGGTATAATCCTAATGAATTATCTAGACTCCTACCATTCTATTAAAGGATTTAATAGATTCCTACAACTGGAGAATCGGGGGTTACACAGATAGTACTGAGTGCCGGAGACACTGAGTTGTTTATTGAGATGCTCTCAAGTAGCTGATGCCAGGCTGATAAGATTTGTTTTACGCAGATAGCTGTATGGGTCATTAGTGAAGAACTGAAACAGATGATTACTGAAAATAATTGATTTTCCAACTACAGTTCTTTCTCAATTAAAATTATCCTGAGGCATGCAAAAACTATAATTTAAAATTGTTATAGAAATACAGGCAAGTCCTCACTTGATATTTTAGATAGAATAACCATTTTGAGTCATGTGAGACGTAAAAAAGTATCCTTTTTATAATAAATTTATTTCGATTTGTCTTTAAAATATGTTCCAGTCAGGAAATTGGAAGCCATTTTTCTTACCGGGGAAATAACAGATGAAAAGCCCCACGACGGTGTAATCAGCTCAAACTTTACCGTGGGCTTGGATGACACCCAGTCTTACCCAGTGCCCTAAACCTGAGATTTCACCTGAGAGTGAGAGAAGCAGTGGCTCTCATGAGCTTCCTGTGGGCATCTAGGCTGGTGACTTTAGTTCCAGAGTGCTTCATGCAGACCTGCTTTGTCAGTAGAGATAAGTCAGTATCTCTAATGAGGAATTTCAATGCTTAGGGCATGGGGATTCTCTCTTAAAACAAAGCTGTTACACAGCAGCAATATCCACAGTATCCATGTGCTGGGAGACATTTCACCCAGGCTCTCTTACCCTTTGGAGCCCTTCTGCTTTTGATCCTTGTAGGATCATTCCAGCCCAGTTTTAAGACTCCCTCTTACGTTCACTCTTCATCCTCTTCTTTTTCCAGCTTTGCGTCTGACTTGGTGCAAAACTTTGCGTAGGCTTAGTTTTGTGAAACAGAATTTGTAAAGGATTTTGACATGAGAGCTTGCAAGAGAAAATTCATGTTTGTGGCAGAAATAAATTCTTACCCAAGAGACTCCCCTCAAATTTTTGCTGTGGGCTCTATTGATAGGGTAACTTTGGTATCCTTGTATTTCCTCAGCACTTTGACTTGGACAGAAAATATCGATCTGTAGCGTGATCTGTCCAAGGGCAACAGCATCATTAATTGCTAAGTGATCTGCAGAACAATTAGAGACCTCCTGGCTGGTGTACAGAGAGATGAATGGAGCTGTCTGCCTAATCAGATACAGTTGTATCTATCTATGGACCCAATTGTGTTGTTCCGAAATGCCATCAGCATCTGTCACTTCCCCCCTCTCACAGTAACATATGCTGTGCTCTGCTCTGCACGGTCCTGCTCAGAAGCCTTCCAGGAGACTTTTATTGGGCTGGCACAGAGTGGGTAGTGTTTTAAAGGAAATTTTTATACCCTGTTTACCTGTTCAGGTGTGAGAGATGAGCAGAATTAAGTTAGAGGATCTAAGCATCGAAGAAACTGTAATTCATATTTGCATGAACAGCATGAAGGCAGGACAAATGTATTAGAAATTAACTCTGAGCCTGAATGCAGTGAATTTAGTGCTTAAGTAAATGAATAAGGATCTATGGTTTTTGAGGCTGTGTTCTTCAGTATCTGGTGTTTCAAAAGTGAACATAAGCACTGCATGCCACACGTGGATGCTGCTTGTGTTTGATACTCCGGTTAGTGCCTCAGTACTAATATCTGATTTTATTTGCATATTTTGTTTACATATGTTTCTGTTTGAAAGGTTGATTTTTTTAATCTGGCAATGAGAATTGTCAGAAAAGTTCTTGTGGCAGTCACTCTGTCATTCCAGCTCGAATTTGAGGTTTTGGTTTAAATTATATACAAATTTTAAGATATTTTCCTCTCAGCAGTATTGGTTTTACACAAAGCTAATGAGAAATATACCTAGTGGGTTGCTTCCAATATTTTTGTTGCTGTGTCTGGCCTAATTTTGTCAGCAGAGTTCTGCAGGGAAGCAGTTATTTCTTTCAGGCCAGACCTTGCTGTGTTCAGCACAAGGGCCAGAAGACAAACAGGAGGAGCAGGAAAGCTCATTCTGGAGAGTGTGTAAACTGCTGCTTTATGTGGGATTTAGCACCTGCTTCTATTAAGGAGTGGTTAATCTTTCTAAATTAGCAGCAGATCCTCTGACCATCCTTCCAATCCCTCAGAAGGAAAAGGGATGAGGGAGTACCTGCAGTGAGTGATTGAGTGCAATCCCCGTTATTGTGTCTCTGCCCAGGGCAGTGGGAAAGAGCCAAGAGCATTTATCTGGTAGATAGAAGGGTTGGAGGGGGAAAGTGATCCTTCTAAAACCACCTGAAAAGCATTCTGCTTTTTCTTCCTTTAGGAAGCAGTTCCTGGAAAAATTAAGCTTTTCTGTTAAAGCAGCTGGATGTTTCCTGCTCTTGTTTTGTCTTTTAAACATCAGTATTCCGCACATGGAATACAAGCAGTACTGTTTTTACAAAAACGTTCCCAATTTTGGTAGAGTGGTTTTGTGATGCTTTCCTTGACATCACACCAGGGGTTAGGTGGTGTGACAGAATAATAAACTGGCTTTCCACTTGTGCAGACAGGTGTTCACTTACACCATAGATCACGGGTAAAAATGAGTCTGGCACTTCTGCCCCCATTGCTCTACTTTATAGCCCAAAAGGGGGAGGAAGAAAATAAAAAATACTTAACTCTTGGCAAACTCTCAATTTAATTTTCATCTATATGTTCTGCTGCCCTTCATTCAAATAAAAAAAAAAACCCCAAACCACGTTTCCTAATGCCGGTCACAAGAAGGGTGCCAGAAAGTCTGAGACAAAAGCCTAAACAGCAACAATGAAATTTTCCAATGGTGCTGTGCTGCAAAAGGGGAGGTGTTTGTAGCAGGGGAGATCTGATCTTTATTCATGCATGATTTTAGTTTCCACAGTTACTGGGATGCTTGGAGGAGCTGGTGCTCAAGGAGACTCCCACAACTCAGCTGTGCTTTTCCTAGCACTGCTCGTGTTACTGGCTGGTGAGTTTTGGAGCTGCAGCTCTCAAAGCATCAGTATAGGGCCTTAGACAGAACACAAGAGTTTTTCTGGAGTACAAGGTATAGGAATGGAAGGTTTATAGCCACTGTCTTATAGTCACAATTGAGCAGGGCTGTTACAGTCTGTGTAGAGATTCTCTGTGGGTCAGGCTCTGGATTCAGCCTGCACCTCATGTAAAGCACTGGAAATAATCTCACTCCTGGTGTCTATCCCAGCAGTTCAGAGCTACGTTTGCTGTTGCGATCCCAACCCAGAAATGCAAGAGATTTTCTGTAACACGGTGTCATCACATTTTAGTATAAAAAAATCAAACCCAGATAACTCTGCCTTTTCAGTGGCCTGCATGCTCTTCCCAATGGCAGCAAGACTCCAGAAAGACACAGCCCTTGAGCTTTTCCTCTGAAACATCAGTGATTTGTCTGATGCTGGCACAGTCAGACAGGAATGGGTCTTGCCTAATGTTGCTTAGTGACCCTTAGTGATGCTCCATCGGCTTTTCCTGTGGGAGTGAGCTGAGCTGTCTGTAGCTTACAGTGGTGCTTACTCAGAAGCTGGGAATTCAGAAATCGGTGGTGGATCTGAAGTTTTAACTTGAACTGAACATGAAGCCTCTGGAGCTGCCTGGAGCTGTCTAGAGTTGTGCAGCAATGTTTAGTAAACAAAATGAATTGTAAACTTCCTTTGTGTGTTACTAGCCATGGAAGCAGAAAGAAAATCTTTAATAAAAGCAGAATTTATTAATTACTTCAAATAAATACTTTGCATCTGTGGACAGCTGTTTCTGGCCCAAGGGTGCAGGGAGAGGAGAACAGGAGTTCCAGCTTTGAACAGGAGTTTTTAGTTTGAATGTACATGGCTATGCTCAAATGCAGAAGTTCAAAAAATGCACATAATTGTAAGGATTTCTCAGGATGGGTCCTTTAAATTCAGTTGTGTTTTGCTCTGCTTAGGGTAGAACCTGATTTGTTTGGGAGAGATGTTCCTCTTTTCTATCCCTTTACCCTGTTTACCATTTTCTTGCTCCAAATAAACCCTTTGATCAGACATTGTCATCTCTCCATTTATATTTGTTAAACTGAATTAATAGCAGCTAAAAGTATCTTTTTCTCAAAGAAGACGTTGTTAACTCTTTTACTGCTGTCACCTTAGACATTCACCTAATCAGAGATTGCAAGCTGTTCCCTGTCTTTTGAGTGCCTAATCCCCAGCTGTTCCATGTCTGCCAGCTGCTAAAACAACAAGCATTCATCCTGAAGAGGTCTCTAATTCCCTCATACATTGACAGTAAAATATCAATACACTAGATATGAGAACTTCCAGCAATTTAGAGAGAATACTAAGAATAAATCACTTCAGAGATAAAGTAAATACTGCTGGCTATTGCAGCAATTATTAATTTCCACGATAAATGCAGCACCTTTGCTTGGAGTGCTGAAGAATTTCCGTAGGGGGAGCATATGGCCAAGATGAAACTCTCCTTGAGGTTTGAAGATTACTGTGGGCTCTGTGCCAGGGCCAGGGCTGCTGTTCCTGCCAGGACACTCCTGGGGATGGCTGGGGCCTTGCCAGAGCAACCAAGAGCTTTTCGAGGGAGAAGAAGGGTGCACAGAGTACTGAGAATTGGTTTCTGTGTGGTTGTTACTGTTGCCCATTGAGCAATATATAATATATATACACATTATATCTATAATTGTAGAAATAAAGGACAGTGTATTCCAACAGCCACTCTGATTGTGGCATCAGCTTTAATAAAAAGTGTGCTGTTTCCATGGCCTAGTGTAGCTGTTGTTATTGCTGAGGAACTGAGGGCTGAGTTCTGGGAACTTCAGGTCCTGGATGGAAATGTAAGTTCTTCTGCCACTTGCTAAGAGAAAATCCAGCATGGTTCCAACAGGGTTGTGCTTAATTTTTTTTTATTTTTTAAGTGTGTCTGACAAAGTATCTGGAACACATTTGATACTGTGTTAAGGCAGATTTACATTTAGAAATGTGAGAGTATTAAAATTTTGCACCTACTTCTAGGTTCAAAATAGTCTCGCCATAGCTAATTTGTGAAGAGGAAAACAGTTTCTGGAAGTTTTGTGTCACAAAATAAGACTGTCATATTTATAGGCAGCATTTCCAGAAATAAAATATTCGGCAGCATCTTCACAGACAGGTAAGAAAATCCCATTCCTGTTTACAAGAGCCTATTAATGAACCATGAAGGATGGTGCTTTGAAGCCATCTGTCAAGCACCTTAGTTTTTTTTTGGTGATTGGAAGTGATTTAATCCAGCTCAGAAAAGAAAGGTCAAACATCTGCTGTAATTCTTAGCGTGTGCTGAAGTGGGAGGGAGCAGGTTCTTGAGATGATAAGGATGGGGAGATGCTTCCTGGGTATGGCCAGAAAGTGCAAATGAAGCCCTGCCCTGTGGCACTAAGGGGAGTGTATGAACAGATACAGACTTCTGCTCAAAAAGAACATAAAGGTTGGTTTCTGTGCTGCATTTCTGTCTCCTGCAAGCAGATCTTCATTCTCTAATAATTGTAAGGCCTTTTACATGCATTTCTTGGGAGAGTGGCTTTAACCCAGATTGATTTCACTGTGTTGCAAAGTTCTCTTTCCCCTTTTCCAGCAGCAACCCCTCTGCTGATGAGAGCTGCATTCACCGAAAGCGTAGCATTCCCAAACTTAAGTGCATCACACAGAAGTTGGTATCATTTGCCACTACCGCATCATGTGTTTTCATGATCGCTGTGTAGAGGTTCTGCCACTCCTTCCAGAGCTCTGGAGTTGATAACTGTGACAGAGAAGTGTGTCCCTGCCTGGGCGATGCAGTTCCATCAGCTGTCCCAGGAAGATTTAACTGCTGGTAAAGATGGCAGACAAGTGCAGTGAAATGCAGGGTTTTATCAAGGAAGCTTGGTATCAGAGCTGCCCACCAAGGGACTAATAGCCCTGAGCCACCTCAGTGTGTGAGGTCACCAACAGAGGGAAAGGAAGTGCCTCCAAGTTGTTCTAGCTCAGGCAAAATAATTATCTGAGGAAAACAAAATAATCCTCATTTTTACATTTCCTTCATCCCCAGCCAGAGTAACAAAGACTGGTAAAATGAAGCCAGTGTGGGATAGGATTCTGTGAAGCTTTCTTTTGTCAGGACAAAGGATGTCTTGAGGGCTTTCTTCCATTTTCCAACTTCTGGGAACACACCTGCTGGAATCTATGTAGCCCTCATCTTTAAATAAGTAAATGGCACTTATAGACACTGTGGAAGATCAGTGCCATTAAAGGATTGATTTCCAACTCCGTTTACTAATTTTGTGATTAAATTAAACCTGAAGAATTGTCAAGTTCTTCCTTTTTAGCTATATTTATGAATTTACTGTCCCATTGCACTCTGTTTTCTAGAAGAAAAGAAGAACTGCTGATTTTGTTTGTGTTATCCTTTCTTGGGATAATGAAAATCTTGAGTGACTTCCTGTATTACAGTTCCTCCAAGGAACTTTTTCCCTAGCACCTAATCCAGATCATGCCACAGTTAACCAGAGTGCTTGTAATTAGCATGTATCTAAGTAAAAGGGTGCACTAAGTGTATGTGACTCCTCGCTTTTTTTTTCCTTAACAAGGTTCTGCTTCAAAAGAAACTGTTTGGTGCTTTTTTATGTAGGACCAAAAAAAGAACTATTTAAACCAGCTAAACCCTCTCTAGTTTTTCCATCTTTATGCAGAAAACAGCTGAACAGTTTAAAACTTAGTTGAAAAATTATATCTAAGACAACTTGCACGCCAGGCTTCAGCCAAAAATACTTTTTGCAGCCAAATTATCAAACCCTCTCAAAGAGCATTTATAATGAAATTGCTGATGCAACCTTTATTATAGGGATATGAATAGCTATAATGAAGGCTTCAGCTGATGTTCTGGCAAGCCTACTGCTAAAAATTATTCAGAATTTATCTGGCATTCAGAAAATGCTTGAAGTGGCCAAAATGTTTACTCCATCATTATCATTTTGACAATATCTCTTTTATCCCGAAGGAAGTTGGTGATGAACAAATTGAAGCAGCATGTGAGATGTGCGTATGAAGCATCTGTTCCTCATTCTCTTGGCAGCATTGTTTGATTTGAGAAGAGCAGGACCAAGGGCCCAAGCACCAACTTGCAAGCAGTTGTGTTGAATCAGCCATTATCTCCCATTGTGTCATGAATGTATATTAGTGAACAGCATTCTGCTTTTCCTAATGATTTGATTTTGGTCTCTAATCCGGAAATGTTTGCCTTGAGCAAGAGCGTGCAGTTCAGCAGGAGAGCACTTTGGACTCTCATGTTTTTCCTCTGGTTCTTTCCTACCAACTTTTTGCATAGTTTTGAAACACCATTCACTCATTTATTTTTTGAGAAGTCATCCAGAGCTTTGGTAATTGTGGGCTGATTACAGATGCAGCATTTTCTTGCCGATGCCTGACTTCAGGCTCCCTGAGTAGATCCAGGTAGATACCTGAGGATAGAAATGGAATCTCTTTTATCAGCTTTCTTTTTTCCGCTAATATATTTTCAGGTGATGAAATAGTCCAGTTCCTCTGCTTCTGACAGTTTGGCTGCTTGTGGGATTGCACTGATTAATCAAGTTTGAGTGCTGCACTGATTGTACTAAACTCTTGTTCAGGGAGCTATCAAGTGAATTAAACCAATCCTGTATTGACTTCCCTTAAACTGAGAAGGGCTTGACATACTAAATCAATGTAAACCAAATTTAAAATTATTTAAATGGCTGCACAGAAGTGTTTGCACTAGTATAATGAAATAACCTCTAAAACACAGTTTAGACAAGTTCAGTATAATGCAGCTTGGGCTTCTGGCTGTGTTTTCTAAGGTTTTCAATGGTGATGGGAGTAAGCTGTACAGAAAGGCTCCTACATGAAATTTCTTGAAAGATATGTATCTTTAAAAGAGCTATTTTCTATCACAGCATTTTTGTAGAGACAATTATAGAGAATTTTTATTTGAACATTTTAGAAATGTCAAAAGAAAAAGGGCATAGCATAATCTAAAAAGGGTTTTTAAATAAAATAAATGTTTTTGTGAAACTTTAGCTGCGCAGGCTGGTTTGTGTCAGTTGTATATAATTCTGTAAATTTTGTGAAGTCTTCATCTCTTTCTTTTTACTTTGAAAGATATGGAAAAGGAAATTGATACTGAACCAAAAAATTATGACTTCAGTTGGAAGGCTTTAAATTGGATTTGATCTGGGGAGTTTTGCTACCAACTGAATTTGCTGATACACTGATTTTAACAAAGCTTCTATCCCAGTGCAGCTGGGGCACTATCCCAGAAAGGGGGAGTCACTTGTTTATTTTCTGTTTGTTATCAGATTCAAAATAGGAGATTGGTATTTTTTAATAGGAAACCATTCTGAATGAGATGGAAAAAAAATAGTTGAAGTTTATCTTGTACAATCCTGTATTGAAAAAGAAATCTTGGCACATATTCACACATTCAGGAATTAAAGAGCCTGATGTTTCGATCCCTCAAAAGATTTTCCTTAATGTGATTGAAAAGTTTGACTCTAGAAATGAGGAATAAGAGAATACCCTGGGATGAGGGAAGCTGCTGTGAAGGGAGGTTCCTCTGTTGATGTATTCTGCCAGCAAGGCCTGGTTGGCTCTGGAGTTTGCTTGAGTTGTTCAGACTGCACTTGCTCAGCACCAGTTTCTTGATTTGCCAGTTACTGTTTTCATGCTTATTTCCCCAAGCAACTGGGCGTCTTTGCTCTGAATTTTGTGACTATTTATGAGAAAAGCAGAAGTTACAAAGTACACTGGGTAACCTAAATAGCCTCTTCAGGGCAAACATGGCTTAGAGAGGCTATCTCTTGTACTGAGCAATAATAAAACCCCCAAATTTGCCTTGCTGATGGTACTTGGCACAGCTATAGCTCACGGCAAGCTTAACTGATGGTAGGTCCTTTCTCAGTGTGAGATTTCATTTTCTTCTGGGTGGCTGGCTGGCTGTGCTCAGTGTCAGTGCACATAAACCAGCCTGGCAGCAGTGGGCTCCACACTGAGCTGGGGAAGCAGCCCCTGGGAAGGGAGCAGAAAATTTCCTCTTAGCATCCTGTCCACTGCAGCGCTGTGAAGCGCTGTCACCATGTCAAGGCTGAGCTCATACATTATGGATGGTGATCTACAGGATATCTTCTAATGCAAAGCAAAGAAGCTGAGGGAGAGCAGGGGAGCCGTTCTGAATACTGCCGGGTTAATAAAGCACCCCAATTACATGAGATTAATCAAATCACCTCTGACACAATCCAGCCCACTGGGCCTGCTAGAGGAGCACTTTCACCTGCTTTCTTCCTCTGCAGAAACAGCCAAAACCAGCCACCAAGTACTTCATAGGCATCCAGGATTCAGTCCTTTCTGGGTCAGGTGTTAACCTTGTCCTGGAAACCAAGGAAGAACGCTTCTCCTCTCTCTGCCACCACTAACATATGTGGGAGCTGTAGGAACGCTGCTGAAAGTGCGACCCATAAACATAACCAGGTAAAATTCCATGAACACCCGCTGGCAGCCAAATGGGAGTGGGGATTTAGCAGGGGATAAATGGCAGATGAGCCCAAGCTAGCTTTGATCAAAGATTACACAGGCTGGCTTTGATCAAAGATTACCGTGGGTGTCACAGAATGGCCTCCTGTCTGACGGTGGAAGCGGTGGAAGTGGCGAGCAGGAGCTCAGCTTTCCAGGAGAACAATTCCAACTCCTGAGACTGCAGGGCACCACGAGCAGCAAAGCTGTTAGAATTTATTGACTCAGGACATCCATGGAAAGGGTTGGGAAGGAGCAGCCAGTCCATGGGTTGCCTGTTTATCTCTCCCTGGTGCACCCAGAAGGCTCTGGAGTACTTCCTTAAAAAGTCACAAAGATCTGCAGTCGGTATCAAAGATCGGCGCAAGTTAATTCCCAGCCATGGTTACTTCAGAACATTTTGGGAAGGTTTCATTTCAATTTGAAAATATATTTCAAAAATTGTTTTAGAAATGTTTCACTTTTTGAAATTTGAAAATAAAACCCCACTGACTAAACAAAGCTTTGGTTGCTCAGAGAAAGCTTTGAGGTTTTTTTTCTGTGAGAAAATAAAAAAGTTTTGCTTCAAGTGACCTGAAATGATCTTTTTAATGGCAGGAGGTGCAGTTATTTACGTGGCTCAGCCTGTCACTCAGCTGAATTGACAAAGATCACAACTTGTGACAATTTCAGGGTCAGCTCTAGCCTTCTATCAATTTTGTAGCTAATATGCATTGACAGCAAGCACACTTGGGTACAGTGGTAATTGGGTGTATTGTGAATACTTAATGACATTGTTTAATTTGAAATATGTTTTCTCTATTGGTATTCTGATCAGCTCTGCATGGAGGAGGGGAAGCCTGGTTATGCTCCTAAGCCTGCCCTGGAAAAACAGCACTGGCAGGAATACATAGGAGCATTATGTCTTGTGTCCTAAAATCCAGGGGAATCATAGAATGAGGTCACCCAGGAATGCCTATGGGACATTTCCTCCCCACGCCCCATACATTGCAAGGCTCAAAACTTCCTCCACCTCTGCAGAACTAGCTGAAGACTGTTGACATGAAATTCTGTGAGTGCAGAGGTATTTTCCCTTTGGGCAAAAAAGAGAGTTTTAATAGTTTGTTTCTGGTATATCCATTTTGATACAATCTCATTTGAACTAAATTTTTTGCATTTGCAGAGAAAGTCTTTCACAAAACTCTCTTGCACATGACTGTGTAACTTTAGTCCCATCAAACCAGCAGCACATTTCTCTACAATAGTGCATTTGCTAATTGTGTCTCTTTCAAAAATTGTAAAAAAAATTGGAATTGAATTCGTTTTTCAAAAACCTGTAGCAAAATACTTCACAAGGATGAAGTATTCCCCTAATGTACCTCCTATCATACGATTCACTGTGGTGGAATTATCCATGTGTAATTTAGGGCAAAATTGAGCCCTCAGTGAGCAGGTGGACTTAAGCCTGACTTTAGGAATGATAGATGCATTTAAGAGCCATAGTTGTAGCTCATTATATCATCTGAAATGTGTTTTAGTCACATAAAGTATTTAATTTAAACGATTCCAGCACTTGTGATAGACAGAAGCAAGGAGGATGGCCTCAAATATTAACATTTTCATTATTCTTTAAGCTGCCAGTCATTAGCTAACTTCTCCCTTGTTAATAGTAATGCTTGCATGAGTCTGTGCTGAATAATGGATTGAAGGTTTTCCCCACAAGCAGGCAGGCCAGTGGGCAATTGTAATTTAAAAAGCAGGTTAGTAGAATTATATTTGGGGAGCTATAAAAGCAGTTTAAACACAGCTTGAGCTGTCATGAGATACTTTTTTAGGCAAAGGATGGTGACAGACGGTAGCAGGACTTGGATCTCCACTACATGCCTGAAGCTTGGAAACTGTAGACTTTATAAAAATAATGTTTAACATTATTTATTTATTATTTATTTAACATCTGATTTATCTACAGAGCTGTGGGAAGACAAAGAAATAAGAATGTGAGGCTTCTTTTTATTTCCTTTTTATCAGCATCCTTCTGCTGAAAGGAAGATTGCCAAAGTGCCAACTGAGAGAAGGTAAGAGAGGCAGAGCCAGTGATGGGGTTGTTATGCAAGTGAAGGTTGGATTTCTTTGCACACACACACAGAATAGCTGCAGAGGCAATCTCCTCTTTCAGTAATTCCTCACCAAAGTCATTGCCTGCCTGCCAGGGGAAAAGTGTCTCAAAAATTGATTGTAATTAGAGAGCTAAGTATAGAGCCAGTTCTCCTGACTCCCTTCCAAGTGCCCTTTCCCCTGACCCTGATAAACACAACCTCGTGTGTTCATCCTCAAAAGGTGGAATCCCGCCAGGATAATGGGCACTTCAGAGTGTTTATTGGAAGAGCAGGGTTTCTGGGGAATGCACTGCTTTCAGATGGGGAAGGCAGACCGGAAAACAAGAAGAGATGAAAGCTTTAGCAAATCAAAGTGGAGGAAGACCTGGTTGTGCTATTTAACATTTGATGTTAGATGTGGCTGAGATGTCAACTGTCCTTTGTTTCTTTGCATAATCTTCCATGCAAATAGAAATATGTCAGACACTCTTTGGGAGGCTGGAGCCGTGCTTCGCTCGATTTTGCGCCTTGGTGAAGTAAAATGTACAACTTAGGCAAGACAGTTGGGGTTTTTTTGTTTGGGTTTTTATTTGTCATTGTGAATTCTGCATAAACTCAATCCTGTGGGAGCTGTTGCAGAAGGTGGTAATATTCACCAGACATGACAGCTTTATCCATGATAACAGCTACTACCTGAAACTGCTCCTGCAGAGTCCAGGGAAAGATGGGAGTGTTTTTGCTGAAAGACTCATATTGTAACCAAGATTATCAGCAAGGCTCTGTGAGGCCAATAAAATGGAGACATTGTGTAATATTAGAACAACTTAAATTGCTAAGGCTGGTTGGCATTCTTTCCAAAACAAGTGAAGATTGATCTTTGGACACAAGCTGTGAGCTGTGTAAAATTGTCTCTGCTAAATATGTGCTAATTGGCATATGAATGAGATTTTGTTAATCTTCCGCTTAAATAAGTAGGTAGAGAGGAGCTGGGAGCCAGTCCTCATTTCTCCCTTATAAGAAAAAAGAGTTGTTATCATAATAATTTAAATTTGCAAATACAATGCAAATACATGTTTGTAGATACAGCAAACAATTAGCAACCATTGTTTTGGAACAATATGCCAAAATATGTGTTTCTGCTTTACTAAAGTACTTCTGAGGATTAAAATTGACAGAAACCCACCCAAACTGAATATTTAAGGTGTTAAATGCAGTTTTGTGTTCCCCTGGTTGCTTCAGCCACATGGGACAATCTTCCAAGAAATCCTGCGTTCAGTTAGATGGGGTGTTTTGGTGTCCTAATGAGGCATAAAATCCAAGCAATGGAATAACATTTGGAGCCAAAAAAGGGCTTTCCTCTGCTTTATTTTTTGATTAAATTCAGAAACACATTTATTAACTGCTGTAATAAGAAGAATAAATCATTGTGGTTTTTAAGGCCTTAATGGTACTTCACACTGAGGACAAATCTTTGTGTCTTTTGGGTGCTCAGCCCTGTAGCAGGTCATCTTTCTTAAATTTCAGAAGGAACACAACACTGCAGCACTTGAAACAAGTAAGACATCAAAGTGTCTGTGTGTGCACTTGAGCTGTAATGAGCTGTACTTTGATTATTCCAGGAAACAACAGGCTGAACTCTTGGGGCTGTTGGAGCCTGGATGGTTTATTTCCCTTTGGGGCACTACTTCGCATTGGCTAGCGGTGGCCAACAAACCTGTTCTGGTCTCTGCTCGTGGACCAGGCAGCGAGATGTGTTATGGAAGGGATCATTCACCTAAAGCAAATTCTGTAATGCAAGAATCACTGACCTGAGACTTGTAATTCTGTATTACAGGCCTATTCTGGGCCTTTTTTTTTCACAGTAAATGCAACTTAGTGAAGAAATGGGTAGTACTTCACACAACTTATAAATTTTTTAACACACTTACGGCAAAGTTCATTAATTATGTCACATATCACCTTTGTGTAGCTTCGAAGACAGCATACATTATAAAAAATGTTTAATACATGAACATAGTGCTCTATCTGGTTAATACTGTGCTCAGTAAAAGGGAAAAAAGACATTCTAGACTGCACATGGATGGATTTGTTTACATCCAGTATTATTTCTTTATGGTAGTAAGCACCAAACTCACTCATTTCCTCATGACAAACGCGCTTTTCAGAGGAGCTTCTTTTTCTCCTCTTCAAGCAGCCAGAGCTGGGGAATGGCTCATTAAGTGCCTAGCATGCACCATTAGGTAATGCAGGTAGCCCTTCATGCAAGCTTGGGTAATACTCACACCCCTCACCTTGGCCTTCACTGCTGCCAAGAGGAAAAACACTGCCAAGAACTACATTGAGCCTAAGGCAGTGAAATCTCTTTGCTTTCATGTCTTTCTAGCCTATATCAAATAACGTTTTCATTTTCACTCAGAGTTACATTCTTTGGCTATATCATCCTGCGCCATTATCTATCAAGTAGAGAAGTTTGTGCCCTAGAGAAAAAAAACTTCCTTCAATAATACATATTTCCTGTCAAAAGTTTCCCCCTTGCGGAGCAGGTGAAGTGCTAAGACTCAAACCACATGAGGGATTGGCAGAGAGGCTGAATCCTTCTCTGCATTCCCTGTGAGTGAAAACAGCAGAACTTTTAGTTCATGACCAGGGTTGTGCCTGGTCCGTTGTAGCGCACCGTGTTTTTCTTGTTATGTAGGCTCAATCTTATGAAAATGTGGGTGTCTTTTATAAATTACCAGAATTCCTTCCTCTTCTTCCTTGTAAGGAATACAAGAAGTATCTCTTATGCCTCATAGCAGTTTGCATTAGAAATAGAAGAAATTCTGGGGTCTGTTTTGTAATCCATCTGTTAAGATGCAGCTTTTAGCAGCAGAAAAAAAAAATTAATTCTGTCCTACTGTAACTTGCAATTTTTAAATGTTATAAATTATGTCCTGTAGTAAGCTGGAATACTGCAAAATTTATTTGCAAGTTTAGAGCTGGTGTCTCTAGGAGTACTGTGTGAGGTTTGTGTGCATGGCACTTGCATGAAGAGCATTGGTGGCTGGAGCTTCTTGTTGAGTGACCCACAGTATTTGTTAGGTTAACATGAGCCAGGAGTGGCTCCTTGGCAGGCAGGTGGGCTGGGAGAAGAGCTGGGGATGGGCAGTGCCATGTGGGACCATTGTGGGGCTGTTGGAGAGGGCAACTCAGTCCCATCTCCTGGGACCATCCCTGAGCACTGCCTTGGTAAGCAAGTTCTGGGCTGTCTGTCTCTCCTGCATAATCAAAGAGCATATTTGAAAAAGTCAACAGAAATGAAACCAGGAGACAACATAAACAGCACAGAGCAAAAGGCATTTGCACGAGAGAGGAGCAACTGGATATGAAACCCTCAGATGGAATGAGGTGTGCTTCCCAGATTGAACTGAGCTGCCTTGAGATAAACTTCACAAACACAAATTGCAATGGAATGAAAACAAACACCCTGAAAATGTTCAAGACGTCAAAGGGTAAGTCTTTTGCCTTGGAAAAGTAGATAATGAAATCAAATATTGGGAAAAATACCTTGCAGAATATGGTTCAAAAATATGATTAGAAAGGACCCATTTTTTGATAAGGGTGTAAATAAAGCAGTTTCTAAAGAACAGTTTTCTTGGTTCCTATTAAAATATTCTGCAGCAGACTTGGGAACTGAGGAAATAATAGAAGCAGTGAACTGTTTTGTTTTTGTGTCCAAAAGAGAGAGGTCATTCAGCAGTTATGTATGGACTGTTCTTCAGAGCAACTTTGAGTTAGTAAGACAATGCTGACAAGTGGTTTTGTTGCTCTGTTTTCAGTGTAAAGTCACAGGGTTTTAGACTCAGTTTCCCCAAAGAGATGCATTCTTCCTAAATGGAAATGTGGAGTTACACCTAAGATGCTTTTATCTGCATTTTCTTGTCCATCTGTTTGTGCTCTGCTCTGGTACTGGGAGAACAGCTCATGTCTGAAGGCGTATTCTCCAAGCAATTAATTATCCCCTATATTTGTGTAATTGTATTGTCCTATTTGTTGTAATTGAGCTACATCTCTTTGGCACAAGGCTGCCCCATATACCTTTCACTCCCGCGGGTGAGCAGTGTAACAAATTGGTGCAAGGAAAGAAACGTGCATGGCTAATGTGTTCCGTGATGTATGGGCAGCCTGTGCTGGGCTGCCTCACTGAGCACCCTGGCTGCGCAGAGCCTGATAAATGAGCAGCCTGGCCAAAGAACCAGGGCGGACAGGAGATGCTCACTAAGTACTAATAGGCTACACAAAGGATTATGCTCAGCAATGAGGGCTTTATTCCATCATTCCAGATAGCGAACCGTGTTAGTCATGCTAATGTGATACAGTATTTGTGACTGCCTTGACATCGACCGTTAAAATATTCGGGAATATTCTGCTTCTTTCACATCTGCATGTCCAAGTACATTGTGCTGGATTAGCTCTAGCCAATTTAGCCCTGTGTTGTTGACTGTAGTTAAAACAAATGTCACAGGCTACTTCATCTCTGAGTGACCTGCGCTCATTATACAAAACACTGCATTTACAAACAGCTCTTCCATGAGGTTGTCTTTAGTTTGTGAGCGACCGAGGGAAGAGTCACATCCCTCATCCCAATGCAGCTGTTGCGTTCTGGGTGTGCTGAGGAGCCTTCAGCATCCTGTGCTCACTCAGTTCAAACAAGCAAAGCAACCCTCCTGCCTCTGGATCCAAGAAGGTGCCGTTTTACTTGGTGGTGACAGATCCGCAAGGCTGATGTCACTTGTTTATGTGGCAAAAGCGAGATCGATAAACTCACAGGGAATTCAGAGCTCACACGCTGCATTTCCTAGGGAGGATTAGCTGAAAGGAAATGTCTGACAGCTCTGTGTCAGCTTTCACATTGCAAGCTGAAATATTCTTTCGTCTCCTTCACAGTCTGATGGAAATGAGAGACGTTAAACTGCTATTCACTTAAATCTTGGCCAGTCATTTAGCAAGAACTGTTGTATCAAATCAGTAATTTTGTCTGCCTGGAATATCCTAGACCTTTAGCAATTGCTTGGGACCACATCAGCCTTTCCTGCCAATCAGGTCTGATCATTTGTTCTACCATCTTTACCCCAAAAACTACCAGTGCCTTTCTTAAGCGAGAACCTGCAAAGGATTCACAATGTAGATTGATATGAAAGGGTCAGAAATGTTTTGTTCCTCTTTGCAGTTTGAATCTTCTTGATGAAGATTGTCCTTGTCAACTTCACTACATTGCTAGATTTTTATTATGCAGTTTTTACTGCTCCAGTGCTTACATCTTCAGGACAGATGTTCCAGGGAATGCACTGAGAACTGAGGCTTTCCTAAAGGCCATGAGACAATAGAAATACTAAATTTTGCATGAGGTCTTCATTCTCTCTTTTCAAAATTCAGAACAATTATGAAAATCTAGAATTGATAGACTGCAGATGCAAAAAATAATTTTGCTTGTATTTTGTTATATCACATTGGTGAGTTTAGGGTTTAAGATCTATTTCCAGGCCACAGCTGACTCTCTTCCACTCATGAAAGTATATTCCCAAGTTGCACAATCAGTGGCCTTGATTGACCAACATGTGTTTTTCTACCAGTGCCTGGCTCGGAATACTGTGTGCTTTGGCAGGAGTAGCAGCCCTCCAGTATTTGAAATGGAACAGTAAGCATGAAACTGGATGTAACTTCCTCCCACAATGGGAATGACCCTTCCTTCCTCCAGATGTGCTTTTACAAATATTGAGTTGGAGTAAATTATTCCTTTTCACTCACAAATTCCAGTTTAAGCTGAGCCCTTCCTAGTTGAAGTAACTGCAAGAAGCCCTTACAGTAAGATGTAATAATTCTGTGTTTTGATGAAGATAATACCTCTTACAGTGCTGTGGCACAAACACACCAATCTTTGCTTTTAGGCAGGAGGATTTATTTTACTCATTTTGAAGTGGAAGCTGGTAAGTGGTAGGGAGCCCTAGCTTGTTCTACAAATCTCTGCTGATGCTGTTTTTAAAAACAGAAGGAATAAAGGTCCCTCAGGAGATGCAGAGTAAGACAACAAGTGCTTCCTATGGCTTTGCCTTTTTTATTTAATAACTGCTGATTTTAAAATCTGTCACATTGTATCTATTTTGATGTGCAAGTTTCCACAGTGTCTTGCAAGTCCCTGTACAGGTAAAAGGAGAGGTAACAGAATTCCTTCACTGCAGGCTGGGCTCAGTCTGTCTTAAGGCAAAGTGCTGCTGCTTTGTCCTCGGCTCACAGCAAGTCCCTGCATCTCCCTCTGGCTAAAACAAAAGGGACCACTGTCATCCAAAAGCAGGAAGGATAACAGGAAAATACTGGCCCACTATGGAAAGCATGTAAAAAAATACACCAAAACCTCTGGCGATTTGGTTTGAGGGAAATTCCAGCCTGCCATACATAGGAGTCATTGAAGATTGTCAGTTTAAAAGTGATGATAATACTGGTACAAAGATAAACTTGTTTCTGAAGAACTCTCAGGCTTTCTCTTTTTTTTTTTCATTAAGGAGTTCCTTCATATTTTAGCATTGAATGAATCTTAAATTAATTCTATAATAGATGACGGAAAAGCACTTTAGAACATCAAAGAACGTTTCACATTCATTTGAAATTCCTCTTAGAAAATCAGTTGTGGCATAATTTATCAGAAATATTAGATTATATGCATTTTATCCAATTTTGGCGAAGTTTTCCATTAGAGTGTTTTTTCTGTTTATCCTGGAGATACCACTAATTGGACAATTTTTTTTTTTTTTTTTTTTTTCTCCTGGAAATTAGCCTCTCACCACCTTTTTTTTTTTTTTTTTTTTTTTTTTTTTTTTTTTTTTTTTTTTTCCTCTGATATGTTTATTTCATGTCCTGATTTCTAAACATCCCCAGACTTTCAGCCTGCTAACTTGGACATCTTTGAGCAAACCATTTGGCCTCTTTTTCAGTGATCCCCATCTGCTGGGGAGGGACAGTGCTTCCCCATCTCCCTCGGGCTGCATTTAAATGGACTGATGTTCATAAAGTCCTTTCAATGCCTCCTGCCCAAAATTCTCCAAGGAAAATCAAGGCACAAAGAGCTGTGGAGACTGACTACACTTTGATGAAATTGCAGGCTGCCTCTTTTTGGCTTCCCTGTTTACTTTCTTTTTCTGAAATGTTGATGCACTGAAAAGTCAAGCCAGGAAAAATAGGGGGAAAAAAAGCTTGTACTCCTATTTGACAGATTTTTTGTTGTTGAATTAAAACTTCAAAGAAAATGAAAATAAAAACTTAGATACTTTAGCTATCTGACCCTTTATCTTTGACTGAGTTCTCGAAGTAGACATTTCATACGTACTTGTGACATGAGTGAAGTGTCACATGAAAGGACAGGCTGTTTCCATAACATTGAGGTAGGAAGCCTTAACCTAAGTTAAAAGTTAAAAGAAACACCTGAACACCCTGTGGCCATGTTATTCTGTAATTATCTGTTCTATACAAATCACCCTTGCTTTGATAAATAAAAGTACATGGGGCATACAGGCTTCCCCAGAGGGGATCAAACAGAGCAAGGGTTTAGAGATCACAAATGCTTGTGGCACAATGGAAATCCACTATTAAAAGATTCTCTGATACCAGAAGAATCTCCAGCTACTGATATCAAAGAAAGTTTATGTTAATTAATGGGGAGCACTGGCAAAGATGGGTTGTGCACCTCTGAACTGATTCTGACTGATAGGTTCCCATTTCTACAGGGGCGTAGAAGAGAGAAAACCAGTCTGCCCTTGTATGACAAGCAAGTCACTTCTCAATTCCAAACCTGTTACTTTGGGTTTTGAGCTTGAACTCCTTGGATTTGGTGATAATTTTCATCTTTCGTTTCTGTGCTTTGCCTCCCCTGTTTTCAGTCAGTGCCATGTGTGTCACCACACGTTCTCTGATGTGCTCACGTGTGGAACATCTGTTCTGTGTACCAGCTGCTTACCCTAAATTTCTGGTTCCTCTTAAACACACTTTTACAAGAAACTCTCCAACAGTGATGCACTGAGAATGAATCCGTAATGTGCATCAATATGTATATCTGTAAGTGAATGGGGTTTTGCACACTGCAATTCTAGTACTTAGGTTGCCAATTTCGTAGTTATTTTTTGCTTCACACAAGGTCAGGTTTTGCTACCCTTGTTTGCACAACCCCCCTGGAACATTATTAATAATGACTTTAATGCACAATTTTTAAAATCTGCTTTTCTGCACCTTGCTGTTCATCATGTTATTATGTGCATTTTTCCAAAACTGCTCTCCATTTGTAGAGCACAGACCACACAATGTATGCACGAATTCAAAGGAACAAGTTAAAGAGAATTCCTCTTCATCAGGCTCTCTGGAATGAAAGATACTCTTGCTGTTTCATGCTATGGACTGTACCTGCTATCACTTGGATTATGTGGTGCTTTCCCAAGAAAACAAAAAAAAAAAAGTGAAAGGTTTTTAGTGCTGTGTTCTGCAGTGGTGTGGATCTGGGAAGGTGTGGTGAGACACATTTTGTGGGATTTTTAATGCAGTGAAGCCAACAGATTGAATTTATCTTGCTGTTACTGTTGTATGAATAGCAGTAATCTGTTACTGTTGCATGAATAGCAGTAATTACCCATTTTTCCTTTCATTAACTTTGTGATTTTGATAGATATGCTGCTTTTACAAAGGCACACACTAAATCTCTGAATTCTGTCTTCTAAAAAATCATCCTCTCTGGGAAAAACTCTTCCAGAGGCCAAGGAAATACTTCAGCTGGCAGTAACTCTTTTTTGAGTCAGTTCCTTGTGTTCTTTTCTGAAGAAACTGGTCTCTAATGAGCAGATCTGATTTGAAGCTGCTTCAGGCTTGCACTGGGAAGAGAGACATTTCTAAGCTCTGGGTCAAAGTTTGAGGGAATTTCCTTTTGTCTACACAGAGCCTTGTGTCTGATTATTTCCTTGCACCCTTTTGGAAGCCTGTTATAAGCTCACACAGAGTGTCTAAAATAAGGGCTATAGGAATAGACTTGATAAGGATCGAGAAGCTGGATTTCTTTTTGCCAGTCTTGCATCTGAAAATACTTTTCCTTGTTATTTCTTTTATGTGAAGCAGAGATTTTGAAGTGGTGACAGTCTGGGGTTTTTTGTGAGCTTTACCATGGTGCTTACCTTTTCCTGCAGCTGGCCCTCAGCCATGCATCCTCTGGAACATAGGGATGAGGCACAAACAAGCAATGGGCTCTCAAAGTGTCCTCACTGATATAATTTATTTAAACACCAAAATATCAGACTGCTTTCAATGAGGTGATTATCGAATAGGCTGAGGATTTTGCAACATGGGAAGGCTGAATAAATAGCTAGTTGAATACTGACTGAAATGGTTATTTAATTTAGGTGAAATAAAATATTTTAAAACATGGGGTGAGGTCTTACTAGCATAGATTTTAGTATGCCGAGCTCTTTAAAATAATGTGGTGTTTTTTCAGCAGCCCCAGCCCCTCTGTGCTTCCTCTGGGCTCCCACATCACGTGTCCCATGTCAGAGTGTGGCACTAAATTGCTGAGCACTTGAGTGGAAATGGTGCTGCTGACTTTCATTTTAGGATAAACCCAAATTTTATTGGTGCTTCTCTCATCCTTAGTTCATTCCCTAAAGTGAGCTCTTCACCACTGATGTGAGCTTTCCATGTTCTATTTCTGTGAACTGATTTTGGTGAACTCCACTATCTAGATTATGTACAACCCCAGGAAAAGATTAATGTGGGCAAAAGTAGTTTATTTTACTTCACTGACAAAGGATATCTTTGAAAATAAAAGTGGTAGCTAGGCTGTTAAGCTTTTTCTTTTTTCTCTCTATTCTTTCTTTTTCTTTTCTTTTCTTTTCTTTTCTTTTCTTTTCTTTTCTTTTCTTTTCTTTTCTTTTCTTTTCTTTTTCTTTTTTTTTTTTTTTTTTTTAATTTTTATTTTTTCCCTGTTTCTTTCCCCAGAAGAGGTGTAGTAAGCTTTTAACAAGTATATCTGTGAGCACAATAAGTTTTACACTTTTGTTTCATGTTTGCTAAGGAAAAAGTTTATCAGACTGTTCTGTTGATCTTTATAGATCTATTCTGTGGGGAAAGGCTGCCAAAATGTCAGTCAAGGCTTAAGGCAAAAGCCTACAGCCATCCTGATGTATTAAAACAAGAAGAAAAAAAAGAGGGTGATGAAAACCCTGATCCACTGAATTACTAGAAAGACTTCTTTTCATTCATATTGTTGTGGTGGATCTGGCCTAAGATTCTCACTCAGGATGTCAGTGCTGAGTGAGGAGTATTTGTAAATGATGCCTGTACCGAGGTTCATTTGGGATGTTTACCACTGCTCACAGTGCTCACATGGCTCCATCCCAGCTCCCGTGGCCACAGACATCCTGACACACATCAGAGCTGCAGGCAGAAACTTCGTCAGCTGTGGAGCTCCGCTGTCCAACACAGCCCTGACAAGTGTTTCCCCTCTCATGTGGCTGATGTTTGAGAAGTCTGTAGTGCTCCCTTCCTCTTAAGGGTGGGATGTCACAGTGTTACAGCTAATTTTTGTTGGTGGCATGACTGCACCTATTTTCCTTTTGGAATGACAAGTTGGGATGTGTCATTTATCTCAGGCCATGTACCAAACCTGTGGGCCTCCTCCAACCCTAGAATTTATGCTCAGTTATAGGGAAAGAAAGAGTGTGTGATGGATGTGTTTGCCCACTCCACTGCTCTTGCAGCTTCTCTTTTTTGTGACGCTTGCTTCACCAAGCCCTCATTATCTTGTGTTGCTGAGACATGCAGCCAGTCCCTTGCCTCAGATAACTCAGGCTGCCTCAGACATCTTGGAGGGAGCAGGGAGTGGAGACCGTGGCTTTTGGAACATAATTACAAATTCATGTCCAATTCATTTTGTCACGGTGTCCACCAGAAGGAACAGCCTGGCTTCACTGTGATGTGCCTGTGATCTGTTGATCACTATCTTCCCCCGGCCCCGAGTCAGAAACAGAATCCCCTGATGTTTAACTTGAGTTGAAGGGGTTTGAAAAATTGATGGCACCCGCAAAGTCAAGGCTGTAGTAAAAATCACTGGTTCTCAGCAAGCTTTCATTAGTGTTTCCTTTTCAAAATCAAAAACTTCCCCCGGTAATGAGCACTGAATTTTATACCCTACGTATTTTTCCATGGCACGTGCTAATTGTTTTTTTTATCAAGCCTGCAAATAATTGGTATGCCTGTATCCTCTGAATATTCGTGTCAACTAATTGCAGACCAACATGAGTTTATCTCCCTAGACTGGTAAACAAAGACAAAAAGAGTAATTTTCTTACTATTCATACCACTTTTTTTAGTGGAAGGGGTTAACTTCTGATTTAGAATTGATTATCAAGCTTCAAGGGAAACCCAGGTTACGTGTGTGTTAAGGTAGAGATGTGTCTGATAAAACCTGAATATGGATCTGCACAGCTAGGTCCCTAATTACCCAGCTGATTGCCCTGTCAATTAGGAGTCCCAAGCCAGCATGGCCATTCTGCCCCTGGCCTGTCTGGGCTCCTCATGTTCCTTGCTTGTCTGCTCTATCCTGCTGCAGTTCAGGCAGAGCCAGAAATCTTTGCTCGTGCCTCTTTTCTCAGAGCCCTCCTTCACAGGAGGAGGATGCACTCACTCTCTGATATCCAGCAGCTGGCTTCCTGCTGATATATTGACCTTATTTTAAAATTAATTTCAATTACTGGCATAAAACATCTATTTCCTCCAAATTCTTGGAAATTCCCATTGGTTAACAAAGGAATGTCTCTCTGGTTTCTAAATATTTTTTTCTTCTCCCTTCTCCCCCCCTGCCTCCTCCCCTCCCCCCCCCCCACCCCAAAAAAAAAAAAAAAAAAAAAATGATATGTGTGTTTAATTGCATTAAATTACTTGAGATGGAAGGGCTTACTTAATTTAGTAAATTTCTCTGTGGATCATAATAAGGAGGATTGACCTGTTCTACTCATGTTCTTTCTGATGGCATCAGCAATAAAAAGCACAGAGGACCTATTTTAATCATTAAAATTGCAAAGGCATGTCAGAATGCTCAAGTAAAACAGGTCTTCTGAGTGGATGGCATATTTACATAAGTGCTTTCAAAGGAAAAGTGCTGCTTATGATTGTATCATCGCAACAACAAAACATGAGGAATGCAGCAACAAAGTTTTCAATCTTAATTATAAATCAGTTCAGTTACAGGTCCAATGTAACTTGTATTTCTAATTTTCTTCCTATAAAATTAAATTATCTTTGTTGATATAAAAGTATAGTACACATCTGTCAAGTAGATGAATTCAAAGACGTAAGAACTGCAGATTCCGATTCCTCCTCTTTTTTTTTTTTTTTTTTTTTTTTGATTTTTGTATTTTCAGCTACACATGTCTGAACAGTGAACTACCATAGAACTTTTATGATTCTAATTCAGTTTCTCAAGCATTAACTTAGTTCCTTCAGAAATGACCCCCTTCAGATCGCCATCTGGGTTGTGAGCCAGTTAATTATTTACCAAGTAGAATTAGTGACATGTACATATTTCTGTAGAGGTGTAAGACATTTTGCAGTCCCAGGTCAGCTATTGCAATCCAAGGGCTCAGGTCCCCTCCCTTGCAGAGCAGGGCTCCAACACAGCGCAGCGGGGAACACGCCTGCAGCCACAGCTCTTCAAGCAGGCTGATATCTGAGGTACAAGGCCTCGGCCAGGAAGCGGAGAGAAACCAGAAATTAAGTAAGTGAGAGAGAAAAATCTGTCAAAAACGTACAGTTGAGAAAATAGCTGAAAAAAAGTATAGCTGCAAATTGCAGAGGAGAACAGAGCCAGTTCTGCCTGGAAATGCACTCTCTAATGAAGAGCTCATTGCAAATTTAATGTGTGCCTGCAGTGCATTATTTGAAGCGGATCTCTGTAGTTCATACATGCATTTATGATACTGGAAGTAGTGACATAGTGGGTGTAGGAGCCTGGGAATATGTCTGCCTGGATCTCTTGCACATAGTGAACATCTGGAATAACAGGCATCTCCTTTACGTGTTGCAGAGCCAAAGCACTCTAACATTAGCCAGTCACTGAGAGAGATTTCAGCATCGTGGTCTAAACCAGTGTTTCAGAGCAAATAACCAAGTAAGCCAAGTTTAAATTCTGAGGTGGTATTTATTGCTGTATCTAGGCAGTTTACAGTGCTCAAGCAGCAGGATGGTAATACAATGGCTGCCCTATGTGTAATTAGGTGGGTGAACAAACAACGGAACTTAGCAGAAAAATCAATTTATGGAGGAAGTCCTTTGTGAATTCCAACAATCCCATGTTTGATCACAGAACAATGTAATTAAGGTTCTATAGGAAAACTCTCTCTTTCATTCCAGCAGGGCTCTGGAATGTGCTTGACAACATCCACGTGCCAACAGAAGCACGACACTTGCACTTGCTCAATGATTTTAGAAAACCAGTTAATGCAGATGCCGTGAATTAAATGTGCTAGAGAAGGTAACTCGTGAGAAAAGGTCTGACTGTGTGTACAGTGTCCTCAGGCCTGGGAAGCATCTGCTGCAGTACTGTCCCACATAATGATCTTCTAAAGTCTTGGGAAATGGAAAGGACACTGCTCATGGATCCTGAGGTGAAGTCACATTATGGCCAGAGCATGCATAAGTTCTTGCAAGAGTGAATTTTAGACATACGAGAGAAGGACAGTGCTGAGAAAGACATCACCAAGCCAAGAGGCTGGTGAGCCCTCTCTGCAAGGCCTCAGGGACCTGGCATCACTGTTACCTTGTGTTGCTTAAACCAGACAGCAGGCTGCGAAAGTCACATTATAGGGTTGTGATGCTTTATTTAGGTTGGTTTCCAAGGAGGAGAGAAGCTGAAATAATAGCTCTGGGTAGCAGTGGATAGGAAAATAAGTGGGTTTTTAACCTGCCTCTGGTGGCCGAGTTTGTTCACTGGCTCTCATGAGCACTTCACCCAGGCACTGTCACTGTCAGAGAGTGTTGTGTTTCAGCAAACACAAAGAGAGTCATTTGTACTGTTTCTATGGGTGCTATCCACACAGGAGACTTCAAATGAGGGCTGGTGCACTGCTCACGTGGAGCATTTGTAAAACTCTTTGACGCAACGATGTGTTTTGCTGGAATTCCAAAACGTGGCTTCCAGATCTAGTCAGCAGAATCACCTGACAAAACCATCTGTGTCTGGGTACAGCTGAGTTCTGTCATTGGTTATGCAGAGTAGTGATGCAAAGGTAGGAAGTTGTGGCTGTCCTTAATATTGAATATTGCCAGGGAGCTTTTTTGAGTTGTTGGGTTTTTTTGGTTTTTTTTACATAACTTTGTTTTCAGAAGTCAGTCCCTGGAACATCTGTGCTTTTGGGATGAAATTCTCTTACGTTGATTCATGATGCAAACCTGTCTCTCATGAATCTCCATAACCCAATTATTTGCATAGCACCAAAGAGAATTTTGCATATTAACTAAAGCCATTGCTTTCCAAGCTTTAGGGAACTGTAATTATTTTCCGTTAAAACTTTTCTTGGCGTTGTTACTAAAAAAAGAGGTAAAAGCCTTTTTTTTTTGTAGTTGGCAGTAATTCTTAGAAAGAATGAATCTTTACTGTATTATTTCAACAGTCTCTCCAGTTTGTTTTTTGGTAAGTTCTGTTTTCAGAACGTGGATACCAAACTGAAATCCTCTGCAGGCACTAAGCCAGGACAGTGGAGCAGGGGGAGGGTGAGCAGTGGATAAATAGGTAACTATAGGAATAATTTCTTCCAATCTCACCCACTGTGCACCCTGCATTAACATACAAGAGGAGTATGTAGTCTCAACAGCGTATCCACTGTCCATTGTTTCAGGATTTTTTTCCATGCAGAAATGTGGGATTCAGGTATTCCAGAGGGCTTTCACCAGGTTTCTGCAGGACTTTGGTAGTGTCACCATTCAGAATTTGTTTCTCTCCCATAGCAGAATGCTCTGATGGGGCCTCCAGTAAAGCATCTCCTCAGGTACCTTTTCCCAATGCCTACAAGAGGTTTCTAAAGTCTATTATCCTTCCTTTGACATTGATCCATACCCTGAGGTAGGGAATGACGGGATCAGCTCGGCTGATTTGCTGCCCTTAGGATGTCAGGAGGGCATCGCTTCTTGATACCTTCAGTTTGCAGTAGTAATTAGAAATGCTGTAGACCTAAAAAGCCCTGGAAATATAATTGGAATCAAACATCATACTTCCTGGGGCAGAAATTGGCAGTGGTACTTTCCGTTCCCTAGGAAATGTCCAAAGCAATAAAAATGAGCCCTTGTTAGTGGACAGATGGGAAGCTTCCTGTGTAGGGCTGAGGAGCCTGCATGGCTGTTTCTACCTTCATCTTACCAAGAGGGACCAAAAGGGAAACACTGTTTCAGTGAAGGAGATGTTCACTCAGCTTTTATCTTCTGTGTGGAGGACGCAGTTTGTCTGTCTGAGGGGTAACTGGACACCAGAAGACAAAGTGAGCTAATTTAATAAAAAGGCTGAGGAATAAAATTTTAGTCTGCAGCTGTGGCTAATTCTGTTCTGTTAGCAATAAAAATAATAATAGCTTTCCTGTGACGTGGCCATTTTAGCATCTATGTTGCAAATAACTGGCAGAGCAACCTGATAGAAAAAAACATAAAAGTCCTTCTTGTATTGCAACCATTTTGGTCAGGAGTTAAAAATGACCAAGTTGTGGAAGTAGTAATATGTGGGTCATTGAATCAATCCAACACCAATTTATGACTGTGCAGGGAAATGAAAATGGAAAACAAGTGGTCTTAAAGTCATGTTACAGGAGATACCCATCACTCACTCTCAGCTTATCATTTTTAGGGATATGAATACCATAAGCACTGAACATGACTCTCAGTTCCTAAATCAGTTTTGAAACAAAAATTTTTTGAAGTCTACAGGGAATTTTCACAGAACTGCTGTATAAACCAGTAATACAGATGTGCAGAAAGCAGGAGATTAAATGTTGTATCTATAACCTTAGACTTGGTTGAGTTTTAGGAAGGATGTTGTCATTCTCATGGGCTGCCAAAGGCAGAAACGCTGTGGTCTCTCCCTCATTTGTTCTTAAGATTTGTAAAATTAAGTGCTGCTAAACTTCATCAAGGAGCTGAAGCACCAATCTACCAAAATAATGGAACCTGCTCCAGAGAGTCAATGATGGGTATTTTATGACTCCATGTGTGTGGCGGATTGCAGTTGCAGTATCCCTCTGAGTTGCAGAGGAATTCAAGCTGAGAGAAGCTCCATGGATTCTGCTTATTTCCTCTCTACATGTTAAAGGAAAGCGCATGTCAAATCAGGCGCTGATAGGATAATGTGTTGCTAGCAGCAAGATATTTTGAGTTAACATTTACTTACATACAGTATAGAAATGTCAGGCACAAAGCGTGTGACTGGTTCCCGTATCAATCTGGGGTTTTACTGTTTATTGAGATATTGCTCCACAGGCCCTGTGCATGGTGTTCGTGCTGGAAAGGTGAGGCCAAAGCTTAGCGCTGTTTCTCTGTATTGGCTTCACTTTGTCTGCTTGGTGCCCTGCCTGCTGCTCTGCCTGACCAGGATCACCCTGGCCTGGGGCTGGAGCCACTGGGGCAGTTCTATGGAATGATGTTGGCACTTTAGGAGCATGGCTCTGAACTGTCACTGAACCAAGTGTTGACTAGCATTTACCGGCTCCGTGCCGCTGCAGGGTTTGTCTTCTTCTAGGGGCCTCAAAAAACTCAGGCATAAAGAGTTCTGCTGAACTGGGGGCTTGATTTCTGCCTACTTAGGATTTCCTGGGGAATGTGTAGGATTTTTTTCCTCATTTCTTATCTCACTTGTTGAGTTAATGCCTTTAGCTCAAGCTGTTTACATTTCTATTTTGGCTGTGGCAGAGGCAATTGCTAATCATGAATGGGGCAGATGTGGTAACACTGATCCATGTCTCACTGTCTGTCTCGAGGGGGAAACATTTACTTTCTCATTTGTTCCTATATCAACAAATAAAACTGTCCTCCAAAACATGAGGCATGTCCAGAAGAGCAGTATCTGATGGTGTTATGCAAGAGCAGCATACCAGTACATGACTCATGGCTTCTTTGGAGCTCGGCTGGAGGGCACTGAGAGTGCAGGGATTTCTTTTTCATCCTGCTGTACTTGCTTAGCGTAAACAGAGTCCAGCTATGGCTCCCGGTCTGCCACTGACTTTCATGTAGAGTCTTCTGGCAGATTTGTCCATGGGACGAGAGGGATCTGCTGCCCTGAGCACACCTTGCTGTTAGGTCAGTGGTGCTTTGGTAAGGCTCCATCCTGCACAGAATTCATGTGGGCAGGTGGTAGGTTCAGTGAAATCTAGACCTGTTTCCTGCGGGATACTCTGAAGTTTGCTAAAGAGACACATTTTTAAACCTTCACTGAAAAAGTATTGGTTTTACTGCTGTTGCTGGCAGACATTTTTGAAGATTGGAATAGATTTTAAGTAACCCATCAGATAAAGCCCTTCTTTCCCTGTACACACAGACATGACTTCTTCCTGGAAGAGCATTTGGAAGGGAGCTGATGTGTGATCCAGAACGGGAGCTGGAGCTAGGGAGCTGTGCCAGAATGATGGGAACGGAGCAGATGAGCGATCCCCAGGAAGATTCACATGAGGAGGGAGAAATGCAGACTGGCTGGCCTTGGTGTGCCAGAGGCACTGAGGAAGGAGCTGCTGGGGAAATGACGATACAGTTCTGACAGCACAGCAGTCTGTTGAGAGCTGAAGCCCCTGTTTACTGTTTCAAAGGCCAAAAGGACCTTTTCAGGGGGAACTGGCGAAGGAAGTGTGGGAGGTCTGTTCTGGCTGGGAGTGACATCACCTGGCTCATGCGTGTACCACACACACTGCCAAGGGAGCCACTCCTTCCTGCTGCTTTTCTGCTCTTCAGGGGTCACCGAGCCTGCAGTTGAAGGGAATTAATCAGCTGTAGTACCTGTAGGGCCGCAGGCTCCGAGATGGTGATTTCATTCCTGGGACCTGCCACACTGCTGTGAGTTTGGATGTTTGGGCCTCTCGAGTAGCCATGGCCATGCACCCTGGTTGGGTGTTCACACTGCCCTTTGCTGCAAAGAGCAAGTCATTTTGTAGCATGAGGTTGGAAACTTTAGTACTTCCTTTCCTCTCCTGCTGCTTTGAGGTTTCCATTTACAAACTTGGAGCCTCGTTCTTGGTTTGCAGAGGTGGTGTCTAATGCAAATGCAGAATGGAAGCAGCTTGTAGTGTAATGCCTAGCTGTTTTGGTTTCTTGCCACATCTGAATACTCCTAATTTTTTGACTGTAACTCAGATTACCTGTAAATTACAAATGTTTGAGTAACTCATCAAAAGGGAGTATAAATGATACATATTTACATTCAGAAAGAATGAGGTAAAATGTCATCTTTTCCCCATTTCTCCAAACTACAGTCCTGCAGTTTCCAGTCTGCTGCGCTGTCCCTGTGTGTCTGTTCCTCTTTCTGCACCTCTGCCACCAGCTCCACTTAGGTGTGGGTTACCCAGAAGTGATTCTCGAGGCCCTGCTTTAGGAAAGCTGGTTATCTGCATGTGAAAGTGTCACCCAGTGTGTGTCTGTAACTGCTCTGTCCTAAAGCAGGTGTGTTACTCTTTTAAAGCTGAGTCCAGCAGAAAAAAGCAGTGGGTTATTTTACAGTCCAAATGTGATGCCTGGAAAGTGGGGCCCTCCTGGATAACTCTCAGGTACCTCAGATCTGAATCACTGATGCCTTCCAAATATTCAAATCATCACTTAGCGTGTCTCCAGGGCAGGCAGGTGGGGTTTGTTACTGCTCTCTGAGGATTTTACCAGAAATACTCTCTTCTTGAAGCAATACCTAAAGGAACAATGTTAGCGTGTCATGGAAATGACTTTACTGTGATACATCGAAGAACAATGTGCTCAAGTTATGTGCATGCAAGCTATTAGTGCTTCCTCTCCCTCACACAGCAAGCTGTTTATCTTTCAAAAGGCTGGAAACTCCTCATTTTGCATTCCAGAGATTTCCTTATGGAACAAACAGTATAAATAACACCTGTGCTATGAAGCTTTGGGGAAAAAGAGAGAAGCTTTAGGCCACGGTGCCTGTATTTATGTATTATTATTATGTTTGCACTCAATCCCGAGGAGCAGAGAAGGCAGGGAAGGAGTGCATTAGGACCACCTTGCATTGTCTATTCACAGGAGGAAGAAGCAGCTGCTGCTGAGATTTCTGAACCCTTGCTCTCTGCCTATCTGGAAGCTCACCTAAGATTACCTGTGACTTGGTATTCTAACAAGGAATTAAATACAAGGCTTTGGAGTATCTTTATGCTGTTATTTATAGTGAAGTTACACATACAGCCCCAGTTGAAACTGGGGACCATTTTTACCAAGCATTGTACAGATTTGTCAACGCAACGCTGTGTCTCAAAATAAACATGGGAAACAGCTCTACAGGTGGTTTTTATAATTGCCCCGAAAGCCACCGCTAAAAGCCACAAATAGATCCTGCCTCATCCTTCTCAGCCGAATGCTCTCCTCACTAGAACAGGATATATTTTGGGCATATTTTAACATTCTAGCACAGTGATGCCAAACGCTGTGATTAGAACTCACATTTTATGTAATTTGTATTGCTGCAGTATTTGACATTTTTCTTCAGGTGTCAGTTTCTGTACTCAAGCAGCTGAAAAAGAACCTCAACGTTCTTTAAAAACAAAAGTTTTAAGCCTTTTGTGGTTGCTTGAAAACCAGACTCTTTCATCAGTTGGTTTTGAGGAGCAAAATGTTTGTATTCTTTCTTTTCATATTTAAATATTTTTTTAAAATCTGTAAGTACTAATCACTAAACTAGTTATTGCTCAAATTTCTCAACTAATTCATGACCGTGTGGTCACTTGCCGTGGCTGCACTACTGAAAGAAAAACAAACCTGTAGGAAAGCAAGCCCTTATTTTTGGCATTACTGTTGGATGAGCCTCTGTTAAAAGGTAGGACTGCTGAGGCACATTTAGTTTGCATCCCCGTTGCAGTGAGACATTCCTGATGGTCCATCACAACCACCATACCATCTGCTTTTTCCAGGCTATTTATTCCATCCTTGTCTAACCTCTTTCTGCTTTAAAAGCGAGCACATTTTCTCAAACCTGTTACCACTCACTAAATTATTTTGTACGCATGTTCTGAAAAAAATTAATCCAGTCTCCATCTTGTCCAATATTCTGTTGCTGGATCAGCTATGGCTTCTGAGGGAAGAAAATCTTACTGTGAATTAGGGTTACAGCATGATGTATCCACCCTGGAAGAGTGTCTCTTGCACTTTCATCAGTCAGCCATGAATTTGTACAGGCTGCTTAAGCTTCTTCCCAGTTTTGAGTGTGTGAGTTATCGTCATGCTCTACTTGGTGGTATCTTCAAATGATAATGAGGTTAATCCTTGGCTTCATTCTTGAATCAGGGCTTGAAGAATGAAGTGCTTCTTCTTCGTCCTATCCTGTAGTATTTTATGATTGTGTTATTAGGGAAGTTTTAAATTGTTTTCAGGAAAAGGTGTGGATTTCATAGCTGTAAAAACAGCCATCTTTTCAAACCTCATTGAGCCTTTGTCTTCAGTGATTGTGGTGATGGGTTCATTATTGCAGCGCTTTGTATCAGTTTTACATTTCTGGCTTTCACACATTCTCCTTGATCTTGTGTTTTAAGAATGCTATAAAAATGCAGGGCTTTTCTGGCACAGTCCTTGGTGCTTTGTAGCCTGGTATCACTACTTCCCTAAGATGTATCCTCTTTAGATCTCCTTGTCCTGCTTCTCATAACTGTTGTGGTTGGTGGTGCATTCTAGTGAGCATTGCACAAGCAGAGCACAGAGACCAGCCCCAGAGCTGGTTAATCATCCTTCATATGGAAATGTCCTCATTCCTTTAATCATTTAAATCGATCCTTTTAGAGTCTGCTGTCTCGTCCCCCCAAAAACTTTGTGTGGGTCTGTTACCAATGACAAGAAGTGAATAAAATGTTTCAGGGAAGTGCACTGCGGATTTGCATAACAAAACTGCAGAACTGTGTTCCTACCCTATTTCTTCACCATTCTTGGACGGTTTGAAAAGGATTTAGAGTCCTGCAACACTGACGTGCTACTACCAACCTCACTGTGAGAAATTGCTTTTAGAAGCTCTGTGGCACTGACACGGTAGGTTTTCATGGCACTGTCCCTTAGTGTCATTCTTTTCTCTTTCTTGGGTGATTAACTCATTCAAATGCACAGAAAGTGCAAAGTTTGAAGTTACGATTATTGGTTATATTTTACTTTTATTCACAACTGATTCCATCTGCTGTCATGCTTCCCTTCTGCCCTGAATTTTCTTGGGCTTCTCTGTGTCATCCTAGACATGTTTGTTTTCTGCATTTTATAGTAGCATCATGTTTGTGTCCTGCCTGTTTTCCAGATGCCTGTTAAATATATTAAAAGCTTTTATTCTAAGGCAAGTATAAAACCTTATGACTCTCTTTAAACATACATGGTCTACGGCTTACTTAGACTGTGGATTTTTTTCTTCTGGGCTAGAGCTATGCATCTTGCTCAAGCTGCCAGGGATTTCTGAGTGCATTTTATCCAGTTGGCTTTGACTTATTAATACAAGGCTGTACAGTTTCCGGCACTCCTTCTCTTCCTATTTAATGCGGTGAAAGTTACTGGAAATGGTAAATTTGTTGCTCATATTTCAGTGAGGAAATGAGAACAATAGGCCCATGTGTGAGAACCTTCATTCCTGCAGCTGATCCATCCGTTCTTGTTCCAAAGGAGCCCAGTTTCCCTTTTACCTGAGGAGACAGTGTCTGATGTTTGGGAAGGGGCTCAGGAGGTTAGGCTATCCCTCACAAACTTCACTGAAGACATTATTTGAAGGAGAGATCCTTCCCACTGTCCTCGGGAGCTGCCAGCACACCTGCAAGGCCTGCCTGAGCAGTAGGATGTGCTGGGCAGGCCTCAGGGGAGCTCCATGGCACTGCGGTGTTCCCAGGTACTGGACAGCCCTGTGGGGCTCTGTGTGTCCCTGAAAGGCCCAGCACAGTACAGACTTGTGTCTGCTTCACAAGTGTCCCACACAGAAAGCAGAGCCGTGCCTCAATACGTGCATGTTTTCTCTCCCCCCTCTTTCTCCTCTCTAATAGTTTTCCCTAAGATTCCTGAACAACAGAGCAGATGGAAACCTTATTTAAATTTAGAAACCGTGAATATGCTGAGCTCAATAGAGCAATTCAAGTTGTTTTTTCTTAAATGATTTTTTTTTTTTTTTTAATGCTGGATTCCATTTAGAATTTTTAAACAGCGCAAACATGTGACACAAAGCATTTGAAGGTACCTGTATTCCTTGCCACATCATGCTTCACTTGGACACAAGTGTGAAAATGTGTCCTAAACAGACCCAACTTCACAGCTAGTCATCCTAAAAGACATTAACACTCCATTATTTATTAGAGCCATTATAAAAGAAACGCCAGCACCGTCCCCAAAGAGGGAAAATCTGTCATGGTTCCCAGGAAAGAGAAGCAAGGATTATCCTTGAAAGCAGTCAAAGGAGAGAATAGTTTTTACCAACTTGTCAGAGGAGTTGCCATGGGCACCAGCCAGGAGCCAAGGTTTAAATGTCAGATTTCCCTTCCAGTACTGTTTTTTCCTTTCTTTTGCCGTATTTTTGCATTCATACCATTATTCTCTCTCCCTTTTTTCCCCTTTATAAGAATTTCTCTAACCATGTCGCTGTTTTCCCAACACCCAGTTTTGCTTCTTTTTATGCCTATCCTTGGACATCATGCCAATCCCAGGTAAAAAAATCTGTTTGGGTTTTGTTGTTTTGTTTTTTTTTTTCTTTTAAGTAAGAGAATATGTTTATTCTCTCACTGGTTTGAAAGTCATTAGCATATCAATATTTGTCCATCAAAAATTTACAAAGCCAATGAAATTGCATTAAGAGACTGAGGCAGTTAAGGAAGAAACTGCAGTGTAGAGCCAGGAGCAGCTCATTTTAGTGTTACCATGCCTGCGTGTTGGGAGACATGTGGTACATTTCATTATTTGCTAAAATATTACAAAGAGAGGTATGGGGGAAGGAAAAGAGCAGAAGGAAAAGCTCACATCTGTGGTAATGTCTCTGCAGGGAGAAAGAAGGCAAATCCCACCATTTGTGGAAGGTATTCATGTATTGTCGGCTGGTTAAACTGCACGTCAATTGAATTAATGTATCTGTTAAATCTAGATAAAAGCTCCGAAGCAGCAGTTTAGAAAACGCTTTTTTCTTTTCTGTCCTTTTTTTTGTCTTTTTTCCTTTTCTTAATTCCTCTAAGCTGCCACAGGACATCTGGGTTGGTTTGGTTTTGTTTTGTATACTGGGTTTTGTTTTGTTTTGTTTTGTCTTGTGTGTCTTCACTGTCAAAATCCCCAGACAAGCGCAGCTGCCTTAAAAAAACCAACTCCGTTTGTGTTTTGCTTACTCGTTAATAGCGTTAGCACGTAAATGAACACATCCGAAGTGAACAACTCTGCAGTGGGTGGGCAGAGCTATTGTCTCAGCCTGGCTGGCTGTGGGCTCAGCAGGGCCCGAGTGCGAGGACAAGTTTTTGGCAGAAACAAGGCAAGAGATGCAAAAAGAAAACGGAATTTTTGTAAGAACCAACTAAGGTTGTCATGGACTGGGTGCCTGTGACTCTGGTCACTAAGTTTGTTCCGTTTGGAAAATAAATGTTTGTGGTTCTGATCTCCCTACCATTGATTTCACCTTGCATTTAAAGAGCTGAGCATGCTTCCATATGAATTATTGACATAATTAATAGGTCAGTGCCGACTTGAACACTGGATTGTTAATAGAACTCACAGGATGCACATTTTCAGGATGCCTTTTCTTAATGCAGGCTGAAGTTCCCCCAGTGGTTTGGAATTATGTGATTATTTTTATTCCCTCTTGGGAATCATTTCTGTGTTCCTGGTGCGTGTAGCCGTGGTGCTGTGTGGTAGCGAGGTGCATGGCCATGGGGTCTGGATGGCTGTGGTACAAAAACAAATCAGTGTTCAGAGGCTGGGACAGCCTAGAGTCCTCTCTGTGCAGCCTGAGGTGATTCCTATCACATCTAGCCCCAAACTCTGTTACATCCAGACCATCCAGTCCTGGAAACAAAAGCTTCAGGAAGCATCCTGTGCAAGAGAGAGGAAGGTGTGGAAGTTTAGTGCCTGCAGCAAATTGTCAGGAAGATTAGGAGATGGTATCAGTGGTGTTCATTGAAGAGCATAAAAGTTTTCATCTGCTGAAGCCTGTGAGGTGGGAGAACCGATGTAAGCAGTTACTTGGAACAGGAATGTCGTGGGTGTACTTGGCTGAAGAAATGTGCTAAATAAAACCTTTCCATCAGGGAACAGTGGGAAGGACTGGGGCCCTTTAGCCTGGGTTTCCAGGACGATCCAGAGTTTCAGACAGCTGACAAGAAGTCTGGCTTAATGATAGCAGTAGCCTGTCTACCTTTTTTTACAATCAGAAATTATTCATGACCCTGATTCATGAAACCTTCACTCTTAAGCCTAGGAGTCATGTTAAAAACAGCTCAGGAACCTCTACTAATTTGTTGGGAAGAGTTGGTTTTAAGATTTTCTGCAAGCATGCATCACCATAGTAATTTAAAAACCTTGTATGTAAAATTATAGCAACTCTTTCCTTGACATCTGTGAAACGTCTCTCAGTGTAGATATTCTGGGTGTGCTGGAGGTTTGGGACTAGATCTTTACCTGTTTACTAATATTTTCTTTCTGAAAAAAAGAAATTAATTCATCCTGCTTGGTAGGATAACTGAATGATTGATTCTGGTATTTTATTTGCCATCTAAATCTAGAGTAATCATCATCCCCAGTCAGTACAAATAGTCTTGCCTTTTAATCCTGTCCATTTCAAAAAATCTTTTTTCACGACTCACTGAATAATATCTTAATTTCTTTTTCATTCTAGTATAATCTTACTCTGAAATAAAATAGATAAAAATATAAACTCAAAGAAAATACAAAGAGGTTTTTTTCGCCCGAGCCGTTCTGTGTCTTTATACATAAATTACGATCAAATTCTGTATGTCACTCCAATGTGCCTTGCTAGTGAAATCCATGTAAAGTACATTCTGCTGCAGCATCAGCCTTTTAATGGAGAGATTCCAAGGGAGACACACAAAGTAGGAGAGGAACTGTGGCCAAGATTTTGAAGTCAGAGACCTCCTTTTTTCCTGTCAGTAAATGAAAGAGTCTTACATTCTGCATATATGATAGATACTGATGGTGATTATATAAATTCAGGTACACATTTCTCATTTTCAGTACAAAAGTGTTGTTTTCCTCTTTGTCTCCCTGCCCCACCGCTGTGCTCTTGGAAGGGCTTTACTGTGCAGCAGATGGCAATGCAGGTGTAGCCATAGGTTAGTTTTGCAACCTTGGCCTTCAGCCATGGGGGAGTGTGGAGCAGGGAGACAAATTGCCAGATGGAAACCTAAAGCTGACATACAGACACAAATTAATATCTCCAAGATAAGGCTTACTACCCTGTTGTTAGCACCAGACAAAACCAGGAATCAATATACTCATGCAACACTCAAACAACTTGAGTGGTGAAGTCATGTGAAAACCAGGGGCTTTTCCTGAAACCTCGGTGAAGGTGTATGTCTGGTGCTTGGGATTCATCTTAAACTTTTATTGTACAATGCCATTACACAATCACATTAGAGAACTCAGGGAAAAGAATTGATAAAACTGGCTTAAAATCAAAAGATGTGCCAACAACTCACCTTTTCAGGGATGTTAGAAAGCCACTGGTTCCAATGGCTGCCTTCACAGTATAGTGTGGAAGGCACTGGAACCCCCACTTAATATTGAGGCTCAGCAAAATGTGATTCCTTGGCAGGCAGCAAGCACGGGAGTTAAAGCATGGTGAAATGATTGTCCCTTGAGGTGCCTGGCCAGGGCAGTGTCCAACTCAGCTGGGTCTTAGGACTGGTGCTTGATGTCAGGAGCAGAAACATCCTGGTGCTCTTGTACTCTTATGTGTTGGTCAGCACACAAGGAATTCCTTGTTGAAGGCTAAAGACAAGCTTCTAGAAAGCCAGGTTCCAGGTCAAAGGGAGGCAGGTCAAAGGCTAAGGCACACCAACATGCTTATCAGAAGTAGAAATTGGCCTCCATACACCTTGGGCCTTCCCTTTCCATCACTGGACATAAGCATGTTTGGGAAGAGTGAAACCAGTATAATTTCTTAAAATTGTTCCAGCCCTCACCTGATGCCTGCCTCCAGAACATGCTAGAATGATACAGCTTCTTTGTGGTTAGTAATATATTTAAGGGTTTCCATGGACTTCTCAAGTTTCCCCTACAATCCCATTCAAACTTAAAGACTCACAGTGCCCTTACTGCACATGTGAAAAAACTTCTCTTTAGATGCAGGGCTCTTCCTGCAAAATTAGGCCACTAGCTGTGAAAATATAAAGCAAAATACAGGTCTCTGTGTGAGAAAGGGAAGACACCTAAAAATGTAGCCCAAAACTCTCAAATAGGGTTTGTGTGTTGGCATGTAAGATCCTCAGTATTTTAAATGTGCTTCCTCATACGGGATTGACAATTTGCCCATTGGTGAATGGTATCATCATGCTCTAGTTAAAACCTTTGTGCATGTGCTACAAAAATTGCCAGAAAATTTAACAGACTTCAGCTGGCAACAGCTGCCCTTTGTTATGATGCCAGCATGTTAGAGAGATGAAAAGTACAGAAATTAGAGTGAAGGAAAAAAAAACAACCCAACAACAAACTCATGGGGGTAGGGGAGCAGTTTCTGAAAACCGCCTGATTGCTTTACAGATCTGTCCTTTTTTCCATTGTTGACAAGCAAAGCTTGGGAATAATAAGTGCTGCATGAATTAAATCCATCACATTTGACTGACTGGATACCATGTACTGGATCTTCCAAGCAATTTGGGTTCTATCAGCATGCCACTATTGATTTTGGTGCTTTGATAGAAAATAGCAGAGAGACAAATGAAGAGGGGCAGGAATCCTACAGAGATTTTTTGGGATGCTGTAGCTGTAGGGGGTAGCTAAGGTAGTGCCAGTTTTCTTCCATGCCAGGCACCACAGAACGTGCGAGCGTGCCTTTGCACAGCTCAGTCAATAGGTGTTAAAATGCCTCTGTAGGTGCTGCACGCTGCTCTTCTGTGGCTCTTTAGGAAAAGCTTATTGACAGCAGGGCAGGAGGGTGGTGATTCTTGTCCACCTACAGTGTGTCTGTTGCAGCAGTACCAGCTTTCTCTCGGCAGTACAGCTGTGCTCTGTCACAAGTACCACGGATGAGAATGTCACTCTGCCCCATTGAAATGCAGATGGGCAGAGATGTTGTGCAGGTCTGTCACGGAGCGCTGTTTATTTCACGTTGTTTTTATTGTTCAGACAAGGACTAGCTTTGAGAAATTCCAAAAAGCATTTTATTTTCTTTCCCTCTTCTCTTTTTCTGGGTTTTCTCTGATCCACTTTACTTAGTTGAAGAAGGATCCTGTCCCTGGCTGGGCCCAGGGGGAAAGCTGGGACCGGAATGGCCCATGAGCTGGCTTGTGTGAGGAATAGCAGGGACTCCTGATAGAGCACTGGGAGGCTACCTGTTGTTTTTCTGCTGAAATGTACGACTGAGTAGTAAATGCTGAATATTCCATGGAGTGCGCTATCGATTGCTCCTGGGCATGGAGCTGTGGCAAGGCCGCTAAGGGAATGGGAGGTTCCAGCTGAAGTTTTCCTGTTTGCCTTGTGCCACATTCAGGTAGGACACAATACCTTTCTGCCTTGTCATTGATGTCTTCAAGTTGCCTGTCGTCTGGGGCAGGGCTGTTTCTCCTGTGCTTGTCTAGGACTTGGAATATTCCAAGTTTTCATGAGGTCTGTAGAAGCTGCTGTAATTCGATTCATCCCTACTGAAAAGGGAGTTGTATAGGACGTCTGTGCCAGGCAGGTACAGTAATGGAGTTCAGCGCCTCCTGCATGCGGGCAGCAGAAAGAATAGGGTTTGCACCATGTTGCCTTCTCCTCCCTGGTGTCTAGTCTTCCTTTTTACTCCTTCCTTTCCATTACTTCATTTTCATTATGAGCAAGGCATAATATAGAGTTAAAGGACTTCTCTGTAAGTGAAATCCAGTCGTGTTCAGCCCTATTAACATCTGTAGCGTATTTCACCTGAGTATGGTCATATTGGATAAACTGTTTTTCCAGGGTAAATACATGTTGCTGAAGGGAATGGATGCAGGAGTTACTGTTCCCCAGAACAGGTGACATTTTCTGCAGAGGGCTTCCTGGGGGAGAAATGTTAAACCTTAAGATTTCATCTCTCCTAAGAGAAGACTTTAGGTATCTTCTTTCTACTGTCCAAGGCACTACAAGTATGGAAAATAGACAACAGTAATGAATAGTTACATTTAATAATGTACTGTAATAATCAAGTACAGATCTGATTACTAAGCCTTTCAGTATCTGAGGTAGAAATTCTTATTGCTATAGGAGTCTGCTCCAAACCTTCCTTTCTGTAGTATGATTTAAAGTAATTCCTCACAATCCCCAAGCGATGTATTTTAGGAGAAGAACATCACAGAGCTCCCCAGCCTCATTTGGCTGTGATGGCTGTTCAGAGTGCACAGTGCTAATGGGGGGAGTTAAAGTCCCTGCCTTTTCTATGATGCAGAAAATGTGCCATTGGCACGTAAAAGGCCATTTCAGGGCTGTTGCTGCAGATCCTTTACAATGTGCCTGTGGTACAAGGATAGGTTTGAGCTCCTTGGAGACAGTTAGTTTCCCTCTCAATAGTTGCTGACACCACAAGGCAGAAGTGGCCCTGCCAAGTACTCTTCAGGAACAACCTGAATTCCCAAATCCCTTCAAGGGTAGCAGCAGCATTCTTTTAGCTTTGGTGCTGTGTGGTGGCTGTTGGAGGTGGTGACCTGATGAGACCCGGGCTGACAGGAATCCTTCCTCTTCTACAAGACCCATCCCATGCAGTCTAGTCCAGAATTAGATTCCCAGTCTGTCTAGAGGGCTTTTGGAAAGGTGAAATCTCTTTTTCAGCCCAGCTCTGCAAGACAGCTCAGACAGCTTGTAATTAAAAGGTTAAGATTTAAGAAAGGCAATAAAAACTGTGGTAAAATATGGAAAAATTTTAAAATATTTTTCCAAGCGGTCTCTACTTTAAAGTTGGCTGTATATTTACTTTTAGATTTTTGGGGTGTGCTTAATTTAAAAAAAAAAAAAAAAAAAGGTTTGGTTTGTTTTTGTTGTTTTTTTTTTTTTTTTTTTTTTTTTTTTTTTTTTTTTTTTTAATTTTTCACATTCTCAGAGTTGAGAGAAGCTCATTATTTCAGCCTGTGTAAGAGCTGCCATTTGTCTGAGGAGTTATGGAATCCTGTGTCACCTTAGAAAACTTCATGCATACTAACTAGACATTTTAAATTTGATTCCCCTTTCATTTTTAATATTGTCTTTAAAAAGTGGGGATTTCTTCAGTTGTCTTAGGTTGGAGCTGTTTACCTTCACTGAATTAAGAAAATGCCTCCTTCAAGAGCAAAGTGACAAAAAAGCTCTCAGCATCTCTGGTTCCAGTAAAGAAAACATGGAAATAAAAACAAAGACATTGCCATTTACAGAGCAACTGTTCCTGAGACATGATTAAAGCTGTTCAGACTTCCAGTAATGTATATATAATATATTCCTGTATCTGCAACATATTGGTAGGAAACTTTAAACAGCAGATGCTCCGTGGGACTCTTAAGCTGAAGTCCAATCTATATAGAAGACAGAACTTATAATGAGACATAATGTAGCTGTGAGACAAGACTCACAGGCAATTTCCTGCAAGAAAGAGTGAGATTTAATCACTTTGGGCTACTTCTGCAGCTAGTGCTAAGGCACGTTAGCTACTCTGTCAGAGGGGGAGATGCTTGTCAAGATTGTAAGCAAACGGAATTGCTGCCAGCCATTTACTCACAGACAACAGATGATTCTCAAAGACCATTTGTTTTATTTCTGTGCATTTTGTCTTGGGCTTGCTTTCTCTGTAAAATCCATGGCCTTTTATGTTAGGACAACAGGACGTTAGCAATTGTTGCAGTGCTCCACACATAAACAAAGCCCCTTGTCCTCCACGTTAGGCATCAGAGCTCAGTTCAGTTATTATCTCTATCACTTCTAAAAGTTTTCATTCTAGTGGCTTTATTTTCCTCAAGGAAATAACTTTAGTATTTATGATTAATAGAAGTAATTGTTCAGGTGCTTGGAGAAGCCAGTCCTGTGTTACATTTAATGGCTTACAGGTGAGTGACTACTGCTTCCTAACTGCCAGGCAGAGAGAGAGGTGGGGGAGGAAATCCAGGTTATCTCAATGCTTGTATTTTCTGCAGCTCACATAAAATATTAGCCCCAATTAGCATTTGTGTTGCCAGCCTCAGCTAAGGCTGTGTGCAGCAGCGTGAAGGAAGAGCCATACCTGGCAGATAATGAGGCAGGTAATTACTCAGGGCATTCCTGGGCACTCATCCCCAGTCCAAAGGCAGGGCATGGACTGTCTAAGCAGCAGCTCTTGCACTGGCCTGCCAAGCTCCACACTGTGCAGTGCCTGTCACTCCTCCACAACGTTTATCCAGTCTTCCTCATCCTGTTGGGATTATTTGCAGCCGGCAGGGCCATCTTGATTTCCAGGTTAATTGCACAGATTGTAACCCAGGGCAAATTCGGCAGAGGGACTACTGGAAGTAAGGCAAGGAGAGGCAGATGGGGGAAAACGACACTGACCCAATTGCCTTGTCTGAACTAGATGGAAAATTATATCCTTGTCCCATCACTCCTCGCATATCAAACAAATTTAGGACTCCTAGATGAGTTCTGTGGCATCGCTTCCGCAGCCCAGGGATGAGTGTTACTGGGGTGAATGCTACCCTGTGCAGTCATTTGAAGCCAGCCTCACTGTCACCACCTTTTCTTTTCCCTCTGAGTACCCTGATGTTGATGTACTCCTTTCTCCTAGGGCATAATTCAGAGCAAGGACCTAACTAGAATCTTTTTCCAGGATAAACATCACACATACCAGTATACGCCTAAAAAGTGGCTAATGCATCTAAACCATTTTTTTTAAAACACCTAGTTATTGTCAGTAGCAGCACTGTATGCCAGGTGATTAGCACCCTACAGATCACTTGGTCTTGGCTAAGAGCCATGACAGAAAGGAGATTGAAAAGACAAAAAATTTTAGGTTTCCATGGCAGTGTATCGGGAACGATGTCACTGGTTTCAGTGCAGAACACGTGGGAAGAAGAAAATATGGTCCAAAGGACTGTGGCTAGAGAAAGGAGAGAGGGTAGGTGGGCTGGAGACCCCCTTTGCCAGAAAACATGAGATAGCACGTTTTCCTTTTAAAGCAGTAATTTTCATGAGAAACTCACTGCGGCGCTCAGAGATTTGTTCTCAGAAATATAAACGTGCATTAGGAGTATGGGGGCAGCATTCAGATGCAGAAAGCAAAGTTCTCCCAAGCAGAGGGAGATCAATGGTGCCTTCTTGGCCAAGACACCTCTTTCCCGATTTCCAAAAGATTTCATGGGCTACTGAATTGTCAGAGTATCCATAAATCAGGATAGTGCTTTGTGATTGATTCTTTCTTTCCTTCATTTTTAGCAAATAAAAGCAAATATCATTACAATAATTCACACTCAGAAGAACATTTTCCCTGTTGCATCTAATGTAATTTTATCAAGTTAGCAGAGTCCAGATTAAAATGTGAACATGATCTGTGTTTAATAGATCAAAAGCAAATTAAATCTGGATTTGAAAAGGTGTTAGAGCTTTTCCTTTCATAAAATATAATTAGTTCTAATTTGTCTCTGAAGTTTAAACTGAAATGAATTTACTGTTGAAATATAAACTGATAGCTTAATCCAAGTTTAATACATTTAACACTGAGGAAACTTCTTGAGGAATATTTTTATTATTCTTACAAGTTGAGGGACAAATCAGCAGCACTACTGAAATTACTAGAGCTACAATGCATAACCCCTTTGAAGTTTATGCCCATGGAAGAGGCCAGGACCAGGGAAATAAATACACAGTTATGTTTTTAGTAAACTCACAGAGATAAATTTTTACAGGTGTTTAAGGTGGGACATGAATATTTTGAAGACATTACGTGAGGTCCTGTATTGGGTGTAAATATTCACAAGCACTGCAGTGATGTTTTACTTGAGGGTTACAAATGCTGTCTTCTGCATTTGCATCCTTTTGCTTCTGTTCTTCATATTATGTAATGAATGACTTCACTAAGCCTAATGTGCACGCAGTTGGCAAACATGATATACAAGCATTTGTCTAAATGGCTGAAAACCAATTTTGAGTTTGGAAATGTGACTGTTTGTTCGAGGAGTAATTCAGTTTTAATGGAAAACCACAATACAGGCCATCAAACTAAATGACAGAATCCAAACAGAAACCATCAGATACCTAAACAAGCAGCCTGGGTTAGAAAATACTGAGATGTGATCATTAGGTGACAGTTGATCACCTAATTCCGAATTTAATCCTGAATTTTAGGCATGTGATTTTTCACAAGATTTGCTTCTCAGCCTAAGTTTTTCTTTTAGTAATGTTGGAGTAGTGATACTTCCTCTGCTCTGTTATCTGAACATTTCAGAGGGCTCTGGTATTATCCTGTTACCTACTCATAGGGGCAAGAAGTGGATAATTGGGTTTCAGTTTACCTTCATGGGATAAGAGATTCCTCGTTTAACTCTACCAATAGGAAAATTAAGAGTCCTTGTTATTCCAGGAGAATAAAGTTGCATAGGACAGAAGTGAGTAATAGTGAGTATAAAGTCATGGCTGTAAACCAGTAGATCTACGCAATAAAGAAGTTTCAGACAATGAAATATCCTCTCTAACTTTTATGGTCATACTTACAATTCAGTATATGGAGACACATTACTCTGGATCACATGAAGCAGAATAAAACAGCCCATTAATTTCATCAGAAGTTTGCAAGCTGACTTCATATATTCCCACCTGTCATGGGAAGAAAGGTGGTGAGACTTCCTGTGAGAGCAGAGCCAGTGGAAAGGCACTTGGAGCTTATCTGTACTTCCATGACCTCTCTGGGCTGATAGGCACTGATAATTTTACCCCTGCAGGATTTGGTTGGGTTTGGACAGCACTTCCTGGCTGTACACAAGACTTCTTCTACTTCAAACTTTAAACTTCTATTCCAGTAGAACCTGCTTTTGCTTTACAACTGGCAAAAGCCTTCTGAAAAAATGTGGCCAAAGAGGAAGGATAAAAAATAATTTTTGTTTTGAGGATGTGCCAAGCTCACAGTCGTGTCCAGGGAGGTGAGGTGCCTTTAACTCCTTTGGTTGTCGTGGTCTGTGACAACTGAAGGGCTTTTCCCACTGGGAGCTTTGGGTTGGTGCTGGCAGCAGCTCCTACACCTAACTAATAATGTTTCCTGGAGAGCCAGAGATGGTTTGTTCTCTGCCTCTATCAGGCAGAATTTTGTTACAGGAGATCAGTTAGTTCTGCATCTCTCATTGTTTTCTTTGTCAGCTTTTATCTGGGCAGCATATGGAAAAGCTCTTAGCACTTAGCCAGCTTCCACACCAGGCTGGTGTCTTCTCTACTGTGCCATCTCTGTAGAAAACCACGGCTGACCGAGTGTAGGAATGTTTTTTCACAGCTGCACAACATTTCTAAGCTATTATCTGCAGGTTGTTTTGCGATTGTATTTTTTTGCAGTGACCTTACAAAAATACCCCTCCAGCCCCCTTATGGCTACAAAGCTTAATTACTGTAATTCTCATTTAGTTTGACTTTCCCAGGGGTCTCTGTGCTCTAGAGTAGCATTTATCAGCACATTTATTCCCTGGAATAAACTGATGTTTACAGGATACCGTTGGGTGCTGTCTGCCTACAGAGTGTCTGGTAGGCTGTAACTTAAGCTGTTAATTTTTAAAACCTGTAACAGAGAGGCAGTATTACGTTGCAAGGCCACCTTTCTGCAGCACCTCCCTAAAAGCTCTTTTTGTTTTGATACTTTCCATATTTCTCAGGTTTCCACTATCCTTTCTGTAGCAACCAGCTCCCTGCTGCTGCAGGGATGTTGAAAAAGTGATTTTCTTCTGGATGGTTCTGTCTGTTCTGAAATCACTGTTGGGAAACATTTCAGGGCTTCTCCCCGTAGTCCCAGCTGGTCCTCCCTAAAGACCTGATTTTTATCTCCTCCTTTCTGGGTCTTTACTTTGCAGCCACTCCACTGCATTGTTTACCAATTTAAAAATAATCCTTGTCAGTCTCTGAAGTGCAACCAAAATACGCTTTTTCATGGCATCATAGCAAACCCTTAAATAATTGTGACATTGTATTGGTGATGAGAAAAGAAAGCATTTACATGAGGAGCAGCTTGCCAAACCTTAGCAATTTCTTCTACAGTCGAGAGGAAAATGAAGCCTCTCGATTCTCCTAGATTTAAATGATTATTCTGTGCTATTGTTCGGTATGAACATTTTCGGGAGGATTGTAAGAAAAACATTGTAATCATCTCCTAATGGAAAAACATAGGTGTGTGTCAGGCACTGCCAAGAGTGGGAATGTATCAGTAGGCTGCAAAGGTCAGCTAGGTAGAAAATATAAAGTTATGATTTGGCCTGTATAACATCCATGCTTAGTGAAATTCAGTCAAATTTAGGTTTTACATTGCCATTGATATGGGTGTCTGAGCCTTGCTAGGGGAAAATGGAACATATTTTATCCACCAAGTACAAGTGTGGACCAGTTCCTGTTTTCCAGACTTCATAGTATTGAATTATCGTGCTCTTTTTCAGTTGTAAACTTTTCAGGTTTACGAACCAGACAAGTTTAAACAACTCTGTAAAGGAAATAAATGAGATATCTCTCCAATTAAACAAAATTACTTCTTTAAGTCATTGTTTTAAGAGATCCTGCTATTCTGTGGGCAGGGATGGGTAGGGAAAGATGCTTCATCGTAAATACTGAAAAAAGCTGCATTTTGGAGAAGGGAAAAAAGAACATTAGTAAAATTTGTAGGTGGTACTGAGGTGACAGGTACTATAAACACTACAGGAATAGAGACATAAAAGAACAGAATAATACCTAGTGAGAAAAGTATATGCGCTGGAAAAGTAAAATGAGATTCAACCTGAAAAAAAAATGCAGAGATCTCCCCTGGGGAAATTATTCCTGAGCACACAGGCTCAATGAGCAAGAGAAAATTGGAAATGGAAGTGATTAAAGAGGCCCTGAGGTGAGGCTAGTCAAAGAATTAGACAGCAGCAGCAGCAGTACGATATGGCTATAGAAAGAGGGAATTTTAGGATATGTTGTGTTCCAAATCCAGTCATTCCCTGGCCAGGGAGCTGGTGCAGGGTTGAGGTGCTGCAGCTGACTGATGGCAGCAGTAGGTTGATGTTGGCTTTCTCTGGTGCCTGGAAATCCATACTCTGGTTTTCTGCAGCTCCAAGTTTCCTTCCTCCTGCTGCGGGAGGAAAATAGAGATTAATTGCTCATGATGTGAAACACAACTTTCCTAATTATTATTTTCAATCAAATCATTGTGATTTTCCTATGAGAAGAGGAATAATTAGGAAAAGCAAAGACCTGAACTACATTGCTTCTAAACATATCCAGCTAGTACTTCAATCTGTGACGAGAGCAATCATTTCTCTTTGTCTTCTGTTGGAAAACTTCCTCCTTCCTCCCCACTTCACATTTGGTAGTAAAAAACTTCTCCTATTATAAAGTAGAAGTCATCTCAATAGTAAAGGATTGCAATCACCAGCATTCTCACGTAAGACTGAGGCAGACATGCACCAATCCAGTAGAAAGGCCTGAACGTGCAAATGCCAGTTCCAGCCTTTCATGCCAATAAACTCTCTGGTGCCTGGGGGAAAAAAAAAAAAATCAGGTCACAAATTGAGTTAAAGAACCACTCAAATGTCATGCCAGTTCTTTATTTGCTACCTCTCTTGTAACTGGGAAGTATGTCCTGAGCCAAAGGCTGTTCAAATGCATCGGTTCAGGGGGCACTTGGGCACGTGCCTAATGTTGGACTCGGCGGTGGTGCATTAAAGGCTCATTCATGGAGTGGTCACCTGTGGCTTCCGTGGGAAGCACCTTCACATCCAGGTAAAAACCAATATCAGCAACCTGCCCAAATAAACACTGCCACCCCCAAACACCCCAAATGGATTTCTGCTCCACAAAAGTTTTGCTCAGACACTGGAAGTCTCTTTCAGATAAAGTAAAAAGCAATTTAAATTCCATCTGTGACTTGTGGTTTCTTAAGTTTACAAAGTGCAAAATAAATGTATTTTGTTTCTGTACCTGAGGCTGCCACAGCCCAAATTATTCTAGGGAGCCTGTTATGCTAAACTTGGCAGAGAAGTTAGTCCTCGGGAAGTTCAAGGTCAGTGCTCAGGCTTCAGAGAGCTGTGTGTTCTTATCTCAAACTCGTGCTCAGTTCTTATCCTGCAGTGAAAAAAGACCTGTCCAAATCTCTAGTTTATAGCATGTTTGTTTTTGACACTGGGGAAAAAAAAAATGAAACCAAACCAAATTTTGGTCCCAAGAACTTTGATCTAAATCTCTGCCAAAATAAATGGAATCACACTGGCAGAGTATTTTTCCACTGCATTGTGCTATTACGGATTTATGCTTCCCAGCCACTCGTGTCACTCAGCCCACCACATTTCTTGTGATGCCTGCCACTCACAGAAGAGAACAGCAGCTCCCTGTATATCCTGACTGAGCAACATGGCAGTCAGTGGATTTTTAATGAGACAATACAATTCATGGAAGAACTGAGCCACAGCTGATAAGGGGATGTAAAATACAGTCCTTCCTCTTTTAATCCCTCCTGCTTACTTTACATGAGAAGAGTGTCTTTGTAAGCACCGTACTGGAAGCTCATTATACAAGAGGAATAAAATTCAGCTCCTTGTTTTTATGTTATTTTTGTTGAAGACATATCCCATGTAGGGATCTCAGCTATAAAGATGCCCTAACGTAAAAGAAAGAAGCAACGGGATCAGTGCCCAGCCTAATTGGCTTTTTCAGATGTTTAAAACATGAGGCCAGCACATTCATGTATGTGATGTACATGAGATTAGTTTCTGGTAAAGAATTAAGTGAAGAATCTTATAATGGTGTACTGCGTATGTGTGGATTTCCAGGGTTTGGTTTGGGCTAAGACATTAGCTGAGGGTAAATAGTCCCCAGTAGTTATTAATTCCAGTAGAACCAGGAGTGTGATGCATCTGCAGTAGCAGTGGTGAACTTTGCTCAAGAAATCTGGCAGAAGTCTCCTTAGGTGAAGAGGATAAACCATTTGTTACCTGGGGTTCTGGAAGCCTTTCAGAAAAAGGCGCCCTTGGTTCTGCAGAGTACAGGACATGCATTTTTTTCTGTGGTTTGCAGGAGGTGAGGAGCCCTGTTCTGGTCCCCTCAGGGGCAGGAACACATGCTCAGATCCTGCTGCTGTGGTGGTGGCAGTCAGCAGCGATGGTTCTGAGCCCCGTGTCTGTCCCATGTCCTGCAGGGTAATACCATCACCCCCAGTCTCTCCCTGGAGACACAGGAGAGGTGGCTGACAGTGGAATGTTGTCCCTAATGGAATAATTGATCTGGTACCGGCTTTGTCTCCCAGCAGCTTCCAGTATATCTCCATGTCACCACAGAATCACTCTTGCATCACAACATTTCTCTTTTCTTGCTGGTATTTTGTCTCCTGAGCACATTTCTGGAGCTTTGTTGTTCCCTCATGGCTTTGTGTGTGCTGCTTACCTCGAGGAAGGTTTGTTTACAGTTGCAGAGTAGCCTCTGAATTTAAGCCGCCAGAGCCCTGAAAAACATTAATTTCACTTTCCAGTGTTTGCTTTTCATTTTTCTTGCTTTTCTCTCTCAGGTTCCCTTAGTGTAACAGGACCTGAGCAGCAGAGAGTTTGACTTTTGGTCACTGACATGCAAAAACTCCAATGAACTTGGGCAGATTTTAGATTACAGCTTCCAGAGGGAAAAATCACAGATTCAGCAAAGGTAGTTCAAATTGTAAGCAAAGTCAGTTATTCAAAAATGTCCCATTATTTATTCTCAAATGCAGTTATTCTCACTGCAGTTTGGGTGCAGTAGCATTACATTTGTGAGAATACAGCCGTGTGCTATTTAAAAACACTTACTTTAAAGCAGACCCATCTTTTCACTTTCTTCTTAATTAGATGCAGGTGTACTTTTTAAGAAGGTTACTTGCAGCATAATGTGTTAACTCACCACATCTGTGAGTTTGTTTGATTGATGGGGAAAAAAACCTGGTTGCTTAACCCAAGCTGTGTCCTGGCTGCTTCCTGAGCAGTGCCCCAAGAGCTGGGTTGAAGCCAGCAGTACTGGGGAAGGTCAAAAACCCATTTCCAGAGTTTCCCTGGTCTGAAAACTGTTAGAAATTCTGCTGTGATCTGCTTTTATTGCACATTAGTTTTAATAGGGTATTATTGGTTTGTGAATACCCTTTTCCCAGATGCTGCTACAGTGTAGTTTTTATTGCATAGCAGTTTTAATGTGATTTTACTGCTTTGTAAATACACTTTTCACCATTCTTGCCTTGCTACCATGGCTGTACCAATATGTTTGCACATTACTGTTACTACTGTCTTAAAATCAAGGTTAAAGCAATCAGTAGGGCCATGCAGAATGAATGATAATTGAAAATGCACCTAGCAGGATGCTCTTGATATTCTGTAAACAAAGCAGAATCTTTATTCATTATTTATCACTTGTTCTTTCTGACATTTCTTTACAGGATGTATCTTTTTCCTTTCACAGAGCTGAGCCAAAACATATGTCAGGCCAGATGCATACATTTACCTCTCTCCTTTTCTCCCACACTGAATCACAATCACTTTGATTTTGCCCAAACTGTGCTTTCCTTATGAATCTACTCCATTTGCAGAGAGTACCGTACAGAAGGTTTTAAATATTGGCACAAGATTTTGGTACCTAAGTGTTCTACCACTGCCCTGGTATTCCAAGATGTGTTAAAAATTTTAGATCAGTAAAATTTGCTGACCCCAAATTTTAGGTTTCTGGGTAGAAAAAAATCCAGATTGCCTGACCAAAAAGCATGCATCCCCCATGGTTGTGGTGGCATCCTCTTTATAACTGATAGGCTGGAGAGCACCCCTTCTCACAGGATACAGGCGCACTGTCCTGTTTTTCCAGTCATGAATATTTATTAAGTAGTTCCAACTCATCTGTGTCTCTGTTAACAGCCGTAGGTATTTGCCTCAGGTCAGCATGGACTTGAGTCTTTATGTCTTTAGCAAGCCATGTGAACTTCCTGTACTCTAACCTGGAATTTCTGCTGGTGTCTATCTCATTTATTCCATCCCTAGATTTATGTGATAAATGCTAATCACTTGTTTCAAAATTTTAAAAGTTTAATAGTAAATAAGATGGTTATAAAAATAGAATTAGAGTAAAAATTGAACAATTTTTGAGTTAGGACAATACGAGACAATAAAAACAAAGTTACAGACGTCTGGGTGCCTCTCCCGAGCCACAAGCTCTGGAGGAGGACCCCTGCTAACAAAGGACTATCTCTTAAAAGCAATAGCCTGTTGAATATTCATATATTTTATACATGATGCACAAACTTGATTTAAACAAAGAACTGTCTCTGGTTAGTATCACTTTTTTTTTCGTTTAATCTCTGTGGCATTCTCAAGGCTGAGAGAGGCAGGAGGAGTTGGTTTCTTCTGATGAGGAAGTAGGAAATTCTTTTTTTCTGAAAGATTTACGTTTTCCTGTGGTTGGCATACAAAACCTATACTTTAACTACAAAACTTCATTTACTATACTATCAAAATATTAATACAACACCAACAATTAACACAACAAAACACATATAGTAAATATCTTGCGTAGAGCCATATAATATGCACTTTTCACAATTTACAAGCAGGCTTTGTTTTTATTGTTGCCTTTATTTCTTTACTGAACCAAAAGTTGCCTGGAGTTCTCTTCCTTCTTCACAGGATGGCTTTGATTTTAAACAAGTTTTAACCATATTTTTCTGCATTAATTTTCTTCCCATTCCATCTCTCATATTTTCTTCTGGTTTGGAAAGTAAAGCCCTCAGAACTACACATGGATATGTGCTTTGATTGTAATTCTTTTCTCTCAGGCTGGACCTGGCAGGGTCAAGATTCCTGTTCCTCAGGCAGCAGCCCATACCTAGTCCAGTGATTTATCCAACCTTCTGCATCATCCCTGGGGCACAGCTGACTTTTTCCAGGTGGGCTGTGCTACATTCTAGGTTTGAAAGGCCCTTGCTGAAGTCAGTGGAAAATGCCAGCTTCCCTGAATGACCTTTGTGTTGAAAACTACTTTTTGGAATCCCAAACGGTTTTATTTCTACCTTCCTTAAAAAAAATTTAAAAAAAAAAAATCCTTCAGAACAGAATTGTTTTCACACTCTTTGTTCTCTTGCTTTGATTGCTTTTGATTGGGACATAGCTTTGCAATTCTGCGAGGAGTTAAGTCTCACTGTCCTTTGCTCTTTCTTACATGCTGGTATAAATCAATGAGGTTCTGCCATGTACATATCTTCTGATCTGTGAAGAAACTAATTTAATTCCAAATTAACTGCTCTCAAAAGTACTTTTTTTCCTTCTTCATTTCAATACACTGCAAAGCTACAAGTAACTGTAGACCAATTTTAATGAGAACAGTGGAAGGAGATAAATGTCAGTATATGTCAGAACATCTTAATTTCTGACTGGTTTAGTGAGCGAGGAGGGCATTAGTGAGATCCCTTCCATATTCATAAATTCTGTCCAGCTTCTCACTGCTCTTCAGAAGCCCCCTGATCTTCACCTTAACTTCCTTAACCCAGAGTCCTCTTGTTTCTCTGATCCTCCCATTTCATCCCCTTCAGTTATTTTGTCCTTAATTGTGCCTGCCTGGGAACATTAGAATGACTTCAGACAGGTTTCTTTGCCTGCCCTTGGTGTGTCTGTATTTATCTCTTCCTTGATTTGCATTCTTCAGCAGACAGTCGGTTTTGTTCTGTGTTTGTCAAGCAGTTAACAAAGTGAAGAGGTTCAGTGTCAAGGGTTTACAGGCAATAATTTTGGCAACAAATGTTAGGATAAAATGTTCAAATATTTCTACACCAACATGTTCTGTTAACTCCAGCCTTGTTTTGAGTTTAAACAGGAGCATCAACTTGTTACTTGTAGAAGGTTTGCTGTCATATTCAGTAGAGGTAAGACAAAACAATTAAGGCATCTTTCAGTGGTCACATGTTCTGTTCTTTCGTTTCCTGCTAAGTGCCTGTGCCTTGTTCTTGCAGCCTGCAGGAGGTACATTCTACCTTAGAGGCAACCCTATTTGCTTAAATCAGCAGCCTTCCACATTTATCATCATGATGAAGTTTGCAGAGATGTTAATCCTCTCTCTTTTTCCCTCTGTACACATTCAGAGCAATTTAGACACCATCCCCACTTGCTCTTAGAGGGAATCCATCCCAGAATTCTGTCAAGCTAGAAAGGTAAAAATTGTGTGATAAACTAAATATCACCATGCCAGTATTTACCATGTGAATATAAGAAATTGTTTAAATTCTACGCATGGCCTGAAAGTACGTGGGCGTACAAAGGCGATGTTTCCTTAAAGCTTTCTATACTGACCTTAACTCTGAGTTGTGTATCTCAGAGTTAAACCTGTCCTCTGGTTCATATCTTAAGTCAAGTGCACATCCCTCTTTCTATACTAAAAATAAAAACAATAGAAATAGCTATTTCTCCACCTAACTATCTCAAACTTAGAAAAAGCAGGAGTTATTTCACAGCTGCATCCCCATGTGTACTGTTTCCACAGATATTCTCCAAAAACCATGACATGAAATAAATTATTTTTAAGGAGATACATAGTTCATGAACATGAACAAAGACTCTTTTAAGTATTCATGAAAAAAAACCCAACACTGTAGTAATTTCCTTTTTTGTAATGGACTTTTCTTCTGGCTGCTCTTTTTGAGCATAAGTCAAGTGTCAACCAGAAGAAAAGAGTGATCAGCCTCACGTTAAATATTATTTACATACGTATTTTTATGTGTTTTAGAGGTCAAGAGACAGTAAAAATCCTCTTAATTTCTTACTCTTTCCTTAAATTCTTTGAAGTTAGGAGAAAGTAGGAATTTGGGCTGGTTGAGGTTTTTGGGTGTGGGTTATTTTTACTGAGTGAGATTCTGATTGCTTCTGCATAGAGTGGAGTGAAACTAAGGCAAAGCTTCATTAGCATCACGACATGTACTTGTGCTTAAATTTCATAATTCTTCCAGGTCTGACAATAGAAAAGACATGCTTTTCATTCACAGGGAGAGAAAACTAATTAAGTTTTCATTGAAAATGACAGCAAGTATCTCTGAGAAGAGATTTATTTTTCCAGCTTTTGAATTATCTCAAATTCTGGTATAATCTAAAACCTTCAGGCCAAGAAGACTGAACCAAGCAGAGCAGAACATTCTTGTAAGAACATCTCCCATGCCTCAGAGACTTGTTTGTATATCTGATGGTAACGTATTTTGTACTTGTTCTGGCCCCAGCATCACAGCCCGCTTTTAAAGCAAAGCAGTTTGTAAAACTCAGAGGCTACCAAGGTTGGCTAGAGCTGTCAAGTTGGCACAGCAGAGGCCCCTCCAGTGGTACCTGAGAGCAGAGAGACTGGATGGTTGCTCACAAAGCACCAGGCTAAATTCAGGTATGAATAAGAAACATCCGACCTTGGGTTTCAATCATATCAACTATCAGCAGGGTGAAGGGCTTTGCAGCCAAAGAGCTGCAAGTTGTGTATTCCTGCACTCTGAAGCATAAATAAACTGCAGGAAGCATCACAGGTAATTTGCCTCTAAAATGGCAATCACAGAAAAAAGAAAAATTTGATGATTTTCTAGGGCACAGTCCCACAGTAACTATAGCAATATTGTCATTAAAATCACAGGGTTTTTGCCTCATTGAACAAGGTCTACAGGAGCAAGATAATAATGTAAGGAGAATCTAATTTGTCCTCAAGCAAGTCAAGCAAGTCAAACAATTACCAATGACTTTTGAGAGTGTACAGAAGTTGAGTTTAAAGCACTTGTGACACAACACCCACACAGCAGCAGCAGGTGTAGAGTGAAATCCTCTGGTGTCACGGAATGGCTGAATGACTGAGGCAGAAAGGGCCCTCTGGGGTCATCTCATCCACCCCCCCTGCTCCAGCTGTGTCACCCACAGCAGCAGCCCAGCAACATTTCAAAAAGGATCTATACAGCTCCAGGAACGGAGACTCCACAGCCTATCTGGGCAACCTGTGCTGGTGTTCAGTCACTCCCACAGTGAAAAATGGGGGAAGCTCCTGCCTTTCAGTGTGTTCCCACTGCCTCTGCTCCCTTGGACTCTGTTTATGTACAGGGGCATCTCAGGTAAGGTCATCTGCGTGTTCAGAGAACTGGAGGAGGCAGCAAAGACTAACGTGCCCAACTGGTGCAATAGACTACAAGAGAACCGTAGCAACAATTTCTGTCCAGCACAGTTTTTATCAATCTTCTTACAGCTCACAAGGCTCATTATGGATTCCCCTACTTGAAATTTATCCACTTCAATCCCTTCACCCATCCTGTTCCAGCAGTACCATGCAGTTTCACAGAACAGATCCGGTGTCACTGGATCCCTGTTATTCTGGACTTTGCTTACTCTTCTCAGTTTACGACCCTTTACATCTGCGTCCAACTTTCATATTTGTAAGTCTTACTGGCTTCATTTAAAAGAGGAATAGAAAAATAGAAAACTGATATATTCTACTATTTGCAATTGTCAGAAAGGGAAACAGTTATTTCTCATAGAGGTAAATGAAATTCAGCAGCAACATGGACATAGGCTGTGCTTATTCTCAAAAGAAATCTCTTCCTGGATTTCTACTCCTGGAGGAGATAGTGAAAATGAGCCTTTAAGACTTGAACTTCAGTCTCACAGACTGACAGGAGTGTAGGAGAGGTTTCATTATGTAGGAATATTTGGGTAAGGCTTAGTAGATGTTTTTCAGCCACTTGATAGATCAGGGGTTTTTTGTGTGTGTGTGCCCTACTTTGCATAAAAACTAAAACAAAACAAAACAAATAAACCAAACAAACGGAAAAAAACCCCACCAAAGGATAAAAGTCCTGGGAATATGAGGTAGGGGGAGCTCATTATTTGTCAGGAAGTGTGGGTGACTGCAAAGTGCAAACTTTGTGAAAAACGTCATACTGGTGTTTTTATTCACTTTGATTGAATGAGATGCCAGTTGCTCTGTTGGAGAAGCACATTATGAACATTTTTGAAAAAAGACACTTTATCCCAGGAAGGCTGATGTCTTGTAACAGGATCAAAGAAAGGGTCATGTGGTTTTTGATAGTGTAGGAGTCCTTCATTAGAGGCTAATTGACGAGCCATGGAGACAAAATAGTTGAGGAAGGATCCAAGGATGCTTTCCAGGAAATAGGACCGGTTTCTGAAGATTGCATAACTGAAAGTTAGCAATGAACACATGCATGCAGGTTGCCATAGGGTTGGTTGTATGCGCAATTTGTTCTTAGCTCAACAAGCATTTTAAGACTCTTGCCAGTAGTTTGGAAATGACAAAATAGTATCAGATGCTGTGACTTCAAATGCTCATCATTGCAGGCACAGAGGCCTTTCTGATTTGTGTTCTTTTTCTTGTCATCTACATTTTCCACCATGTCTGCACCTGTGAGATCGTGCATACCAGCACAGCTGGAAGAGGGAAGAGAATGAAGCTGGGATTCCAGTACTGTCACTGGGCACTGAGTGATCTCTGGACAGCCACAGGAGAGCCCACACAATATTTGAGTATACCCAGACTTCCAGCTGATAGAGCCCTTCTCTCTCTTGTGCACAATGAAGTGTGAACGGCAATTCAGAAAATGTATAGTTACAAGTAACCAAGAAGAAAGGTAACTCCTGAAATCCTGCTGCTTCTGGTCAGTAGTGGAAGAAATAAGTTTAACTGAACAGGCACTATAATTTAAGTATCTATTTTGTCCACAGCCATCTGAGCATGAGATGGCAGGAGGGTTCATGTGATTTAGCTTCTCCCTGTTCTCCCATAAGAATACTGCCCAAGCTGCCGATTCAGGGCAGGAATAACAGAGTGTTCAACATGGTGACAATTTCCCAGCTCCCCAGTAAGTCTCAGATTTTTCCTTTCTTGGCTTCATAAAATAGTTTTAAACATAAAGGTCTGATTTCAAAATATAAACCTAATGTACTCTGTTAATGACTAAGGATATAAAAAATATTCCATATTCTATCTACCCTATGAAAATTAACATTGCTTTATACTGACTCTTGGCTTGATTTAACAATTTGAATTGCCAGTTGTTACGTAAAGTGAAGTTGGATATCTGTTCTTCTGTTCTTTGACCTGGTAGAAGGCAAATTGTAAATGGCACATCTAATTAAAAAAAAAAAAAAAAAAGAGAGAGAGAGAGAAAAAGGAAAAGTTTATGTGGGCAACAACAACACGTACAAGCAAATGCTGCAAAATTCAATTAAGGCTGAAAGAACAAATGTTGCACTAGGGAATGTCTACTGCAGAACAGGGGGACGTTTTCTGTGCAATAGTCCTTCGAAGCATACAGGAGTTGGCATCGCTCTTGTTAGATCATGTTGGGAGTGCAGCCTTACAATTATATGGAAAAGTATTGTTCTTTTTATTTGAAGGCTGGGAAAAGGGATGTGATTCATTGTTTTTAAAGGAAAAAACTTATACAGCTGTGTTTCTTAGGGGCATCATTACTGTCATAGAGCTTTTTGCTTCTAGAGCTGATGTTTGAAGCTGGCTCATGTCCACACCAGTTGGAAATCACCACTATCTGAGACCTGGTCCTATAACACAAAAAATTCTCTGAGGTCAGTGGTAGCTTTTTATGCAGAGGGGATTCATAATAAACCTTTCTTAATTGTTGTTCAGTGGCTTCTTTGAAGTGGGAGTTCTCAGTTCAGAGCCCAGTGGATGCCTGCAGCAAGGAAAGCACCCGGCAGCACCACAGGTAGTTTTGTCTTGTATCTTAGCTGGAATACAGGAATTGAGTAAGTACCTGATTGCTGTGGCCCTGAAATCACAGGGTATTGCCTCTTGCAAGTGAAGCTAAATAAAATAAGAACACAGACTGTAATTAGAAAACTTCACAGGGAAATTAAAGTCTTGAAAATTATTTTAATATTCTCATCTAAGATGTAGGGACATTCTTCATTACGCTGCCAGTTCTAGGAGTTCTAGAAATGCCTTTGTAAAGACTGACTTATTAAAAACTGCAATGCAGCTTGTCTCACGTGAGTGCTGTCACTGTGTCACCTTCGGAAGAAGGAGCTTGAAAATGGATTTTATTCAGTGTTTACATGGGTAGAAAGTAAGATACTATGGGAGGAGATAAATTTGAGTTTGATCAGTTCATACTGAAAGCTGAAGAAAATGGAAGGGGATTGGGAAAAATTAGCTTATTTGTTGTTAATTTACTGCTTTGTTGGCTTGAGCAATGGCTAATGTACCTGTCTAGTGACTTAAGGACAGACTGTATTGGGCTTTTTCTGATAGCAGCTGAACATGTCTCAACAATTAATGAGTTTTGAAACAGATTTTTCCCTAGAAGAAAGCATCAATTCCGTACCATAGCCATGCATAAAACTTCTTTTAAGATGCAGTATCTGTTCAGTATCAACAAAGTTCAATTCTTGCTCTGTGTATAAATGGACAGACTTGCCTCAGAAGTGGCTACAAAGGCAGAGAGAGCAATGCATGTGATGGGATGATGGAAGGAAATAAGGAGAGGATTCAGCCTTTTGCTTAAGTAACAGTATCAACACGTGGCAGAAGTTGGGAAATGACACCTGTCCTAGAACACAAGAGCAGAGGCATTTGGAAGTGACAGTCTGGAGCTGTATTTTGCAGCTACGGCAGTCTGCTAGCAAGGGAACCTCCTCCACTAGGGCCACTCTGCTGTGTGTGGCATCACCAAGTGGAAAATGGCAATAGCACGCTAAAATACATTTGTGAAAGGCATGAGATTGAGCAGCAGAAGATACAAAGATGGATTTTTCAGGAGAATGTGTCCCTGTCCAGCACAGTAATTCATCTTCATCTAGTAAGATATAGAGCCCAGTCAAGTGTGCATAAATCATTCCTTGTTTGTTCTGTTTGTACTGGGCGTGGATGGGATTAGAGTGCTTTGGACACTGTTTATGTCAAAGAGGGGAAATACTGCAGTGTTAAGATAAAGAAGGAGAATGCTTCTTTGCTACAGGCAAAACATGCACCTCCATCAGACTGCAGTCTGCTTCAAACAGCAAACAGCATTTGGAAGGGCAAAATAGTAGTTCTGGAAAAAAATTAACCAACAACATTCTGTAGGAACTGAGAAGTTCTGATAGTGCCCCTCAGTGAAAATCACCAGCCTCAAAAGCGAACTGAGGGAGGAGCTCTTCAGCAGAAATCCCAGGTCCTTAGTTCTTTGCTGGCTGCGGTGCTCGCTCATGGTGAACTTGGGCCTTCTCTCTGAACTCTCAGCCTTCCCAGAGCCTCCTGTGGGCAGGCCTCCGATCTCCTGTGTGTACAGTGCAGTGGCACTCGACTCATTTGCAAAATCAAGACTTCAGATGCTATGGAGATAGTTGCAAACCACGTTGTGAGGCACAGTGAGTTGTTAGAGCATCACGGTCGTGGTGGCGTGCCAGAGATATGGGCTGTGCTCCCCCTGCTGCACTGAAGGATGGCAGGAGCATCCCTTCCTGTTCACACATCCATGCAATCACAGATGCCTGGGACACTTCAGCAGCAGGTAGCGGGCAGGGAGCTGCATCCAGATTTCATGTGAGTCCTCTGAGTTGTCCAGCTGCCTCTGTGCCCTGTCCTGTGGAGCTTGTGGCCCAGGAGCAGGCATGATGTGCAAGGGCTGTGGCACGCAATGGGTAAATGAAATTAAGTAGTAAGGCTGACATGCAAAAGCAGCATTTTCTAGGCACAACTCCTAGGAAACTTCACAGGGAATTACGTACAAAATTTGTGGCATTAAAAAGCATTATAATTCACTGCTATTATATGACCACGGGCTGCTAGCTTAAACCTACTACAATTTCTGCTTTAGAACAACCAAGTTGAAAGGTAGAATTAAACTTCTTGTGATGGGAGTCACGTATTTTCATATATTTGCACAATATCTAGTGCAGTGGGGCACTAATAACAATAGGAAGTTTTAGCTTTTAATTTTAATCTTCAGTCTGTCTGGGCTAGCATTTGCCTTTAAGGTGACTTAATATTTTGCATGTAATTACAGTCTCTGGATCTTCGAAAAGAACTGTTTCTCTTGAGTTTTCTGAGTGGAATAAAACACACTTACTAGCCTGTAACCTTTTTTAAATCCCTCTCCCATATAGTATTCAGATTGTGCCACATATAACAAAATAGGATAATACCCTGAATAATATGGACTATCATGAATATTGATGAACAAGGTAATTAAGATCTCTGCATGGTGCATGATTACATATGGGCAACCTATTGACGTAATTTCTTATGATTAAATCAAAATAATATATGACAAACATAAGAGTTCTACCATCTTATCTGATATTTCAATCTATTTTATGTTTGGGGAGAACTGAAATATTAATAAGCAGAAAAATCTGGTATTCAAATTAATTCTAGCAGGAAAGAAAACAATTTTGCCCTTTTTTTCTTTACCTGTTGTCTTGTGGGACAGATGACAAGCTGATATGTTTCCCTGGAGGCTAACATCTTTTGTTCCAGAATACAGGCTTTCATTAAAAAATGATGACTTTTGAGGAGATGTTCATATTCATGTGAACAGAGTGCAGGTACTCATCTTCTCTAGCGCCTACAGACAGCCTGAAACAACCAGTGTGACAAACAAACCACCACAGCTGAAACAGCAGATAGCAACTTCTACAACAGTGATGAGGAGTTATTTGTGTTCTTCTTGGGTTTGGTCTCCCAGCACTATAAAAACTCTTGGGCCACTGATCGATAGATGCTCTTAAGCCATCAAGGCCAGTCCAGCACTGTGATGAACAATGTCTGATGGTCACTCAAGATCCATTGCAAAGTTAACCGCTTTTTGCTGTCACTGCTCACAGAATGGGTCTGCTTCTCTCTGGTGATTTAAGAGCTTCTTCTAATTTCCATCCTAACTTTCTGCACCAGTTTTACCCACTCATTATTTTGCCAAAAAATCTCTTTTTCTTAAAAATACTTGTGAGCTACCACTGCATATTGATGTCTCCCCCTCAAGTGCTGCAGCTATATCACCTCTCAACCTTCACCTCGACTATCGTGGCACAGGCTGTGTATTCACATGGGAGCATCTCTTCTCTCCACCTCTTCCACTTGGAATCACTTTCTCTGAACTTTAACCAGCCTTCCAAGTGAGGGTGTACCTCAGCCATATGAAACAGCATCAACACATCCATATATCCACCTCTTCTTTTCCTCTCTGAGCACTGCTTGCAGTATTTTCCAGACACATCACTTTGGCAGCTGACAGACATTCCCTAACTTTGACTGGTCCTCACGTCCTTTCTCACCTCAGTGATTCCCAGCTGATGAGCTCTCAGTTTGCAGCAGGCAGTCGTGTCATTGATCCTGCAGTGTTAGCTCGCATGCTGAGTAACTTCCCACCCCTGTGCAAACTCCTCTGGCTATTGCTCTGTGTTTGTTGCCACAGGGAAGTGGGGCTGTGCTTTGGGTGCTGTGTGTTCAGGAGCACAGAAGGCAGGAAGGAGGGATTTTTTTTTTTTAATATATAGAAGAAAGGGAAGCTTGTGAGGAAGTGGAAGGCAGTGTTCAAGCACGCTGCTTTTCTCAAAAAGAAAAAACAACAACAACAACAACAACAACAACAACAAAAAACAAAAAACACACCACACACAACAACAAAAAAAACCCAGCTAAATTACCCATTTTCTCCAGAGTTACTTCTGCTAAGGGAAAGATGGAACTGTGATGATTTTTCCAGCTGACTGTGAATGACATTCTGCTTCAGGAAGTGTTTAGGTTATTGCTGAACTGAAGTGCTGGGTATAGCAGTTTAATGTTTTCCCTTTTTGCAATGTACAAGATTATTTTAGAACATTTCCTTTGTTATTGGTGTGGAAAATTAATTGATTTTAGGGTAATAATACAAATTCTTCTTAGCCCTATTTTATATGTATTCTAAAATCAATTTTTAACAGAAGTTTTAATGACACATTACTTTCTTTAAAAGGGCAAAGATGCTTCAGATTGTTGATTGTGCTTATAGAGCCTTGGTTTATTTTAAATTTTCTTCCATCCCCATTATCCCTTTTCTGTAACCAATTTCAATATTGCTAAGGAGCTTTCACTCAAATTGAAATACATTCAAAACAACTCACTAAAATTAATACATTCTGAATCAATGCTGCTATTTTTTTTTTTTTTTAAATATTTATTAACTTGGAACCTCTGACCCTGATATAATAGGAAGGAAGAGTGTTTTCTCTCTTTTCATAAGCAAATTTCCTGGTAAATTGCAACAGAAAATGCTCAGTCCTCCTCATTAATGGATCTGTTTCACACTTCACATGGCAAGACTTGAGCAGTAAAGGGTGAGTTTGCAGCTTACAACAGACACACCTAATGAATTCCTAAGCTTCTCGAATTCCAGAGCTGCCAATTTGATCATTGTACAAAGATGACAGTTGTCTCGATACCCTGATTAACATGGAACAAAACATATTTATAACAATAGTTTATTCTAAGCCTGGAGATAAAACTGCCCTTCTGCTGCAGAGCAGTCAGCGCCCACGGCATGTAATTAGCAACTTCCTTCCACTGGTTGGAAAGATGTTACTACAATGTATGCAGATAGTGGGATTTTTTTAGGCTAAGGTGTTGAAAATTAAATAGAAAGTTCTGAAAAGAAACAATAAATGGGTTTTCCATCTGAAAGCCAGTGGCTTTATAGGGAAAGTCTGTAAGCGTGGCTGGCTTACTGTATTGCTTGCTACAGAATAGTCATTACACACTTCACAAGTGAAGGGTATTGTAATAACAATAATGGAAAAATGTAGCTCAGTTGTAAACTTGAACAGTGTTGGGTTTTTTTCTTCTCTCTTTCTTTCAGCCTCTTAGCTGATTACACTCTTGACCACAAGCATTTCTTATATCTTAGACCACATTTTTCTCCTCATTATATAGATGAAAGTAGTAAAGAAAACCTTTCCCAGTTTAACAAGTTTCTGATTAATCCAAAGAGCATTATAAATCTACAGTAAGTTTGCCTTTTGACTAGTAGCATTTGTAATAGTTTTTAAAAAGTAATCATGAAATTACTAAAGCCAGGCAGTTGCCTTGATGATCCTTGTTTTCAAATACCTATATCAATGTAATGGCTTCCTGCAAGAAAATGCCAACAAAAATAATACAAATAAAAATGAGTGTTGGGTTAGAAGATGTCTCTAAACTTTGAAATGGCAGGACTGGATAAAGTATTTCCTTGTTAATGGAACAGTGTTGCTATTACAAGTAACGCTCCAAAGAGTGACCTTTCTGATGTGCGGTGTAACCAGTCAGACCATTGTATGAGCCCCTCGTGTTGGGAGTTGTAGTAATGATCATCACACCAAACCAAGAGCTCATCTGCAGATGTAGAGCCATGCAATGGTTAGAACTGTTTGTCGCAGTAGTTGCCAGAAAGTGGTAAGACCCTGAGAAAAGGTGGGATTCAGCTCACATGAGGGAGAGAGATTGCTGATGATGCAGAAGGATACAGGTGAAGACTTGAGTTGGAAGAAAAACATCAATGGGAAAGGGAGCATTAATGTGTAGAGGCCAGCAGTAAGAAAGCTGAGTCCTTAGTTCATGGTGGAGACTAGCACTTGTCAAGATGTGTCTCTGTTTTGCCCGCAGTTCAGTAGGTTTTCTTCCTCCCTAATTTCTTGTCTGGATTTACAACTCATTTTCCTTTTTTTCTTGTGAAGTACTGTGTGCCAGGCAGAAATCTTGGCCAGAAGCACAGTCACCGGTGTCTCAAGATGTATTGCTCAAAGAATGGCTAAGACATCACTCCCAGTTCACAGTGCACTGACAGCTCAAGAGCAGAGAACTGAAAAGTAGCACCAGGAAAGAAGAAAGCTGTTAATATTCCTGCTAGAAGCGCTCGGTGCTGCAGCTGACATGCAGTGCTGCAGCCCTCAGCCGTGAGGTGTCTAGCACATCTCTGTGAGCAACCCTGTGCTTCCAAGGACAAGCACTCTCCATCCAACATGTTTCTGTCCAGGTTGGCCAGTGATGACCTAAAAACAGCTGCTCAAGAGAGAAGGGTAGGAGGGAGACCGTGAGTCTGAACTCACAGCCGAGAATTTCAGTCACTAGTGGCTGACTTCCACCCCATGCTTCCTAGCCTGTTGTAGGAAAAATCCCTCGTAATAGAGTCCCCAAAACAAGACTGTATCAGGATATTCACCCAGTCAAGAAGCTTAATCTGGGAGAAAATCCCTTTCTGTAGAATGCTGAGAGGGCAACAAGATTTTAGATGGACTCTCTATTCCAGGGATTAATAACCTCATGCATAGTAAGCTTGTGAGAACTTGTGACAAGTTCTCTTTTCTACTCTATGTCTAGCTCATGGACCTTGCACTGTTTTGTAGCTTAGAAGACAGTTCTAAAGAAAATTTGGGATATTTTGTGTGTAATGAGAATAAAAGGAAGAAATAGAGGAGAAAGTACATAACAGTATTTCTGAATTAAGAGCTGTAAATTCTCCTGATGTTTGGAAAAGCAATGCTCTGGTGACTGTAGCTTTTCTCCTTTAAGCTTTTGCCTTGAGCAAGTCACGGAAAGGAAGGTTTGGACAGACAAGCGCCAGTGATGGAGTTAATCTGATGTATTGAACTGTCAGGCATTAGGTGAGCTAACAATCACTGGGCAATTGTGAGGTAAATTAGCTAGATCAAGAGGGCACTTGTAAAATTTATTAATTTCATTTCCCATTTGTAGACGCTAATGCAGTGCAGGGAATCGTAACTCCCTCACCTGTAGTAATGGAGCAGCTTCATCTCCAGAGTGAGGGATGGAGGGTATCAGTGAAAAAATACAGTGGGGCTGTGTTTAACATAGAGTTAGAAAATTCAATAAAGGAAAGCAGCGAGGCTGCAAACACATTAACTGGCATTCTCTCAAGATTTTAACCCTGCATGGTCTTGACAAAATGCAATTGACCTCATGGAATTTGTACCCTTGAGTTCTACCTTTAGAGCGGCTCAGACAGCGACCACACCTGCACCGACAGCGAGGGATTTGGTGGGAGGCTGTGAGCTAAACTTCCCCTTAGCGCGTCTGCAGCAGAGGCTTCCTAAATTGGCTTCGGAGGAGCGGGGGGGGGGGGGGAATCATACTTTATTTAAGACGGGAATTAAGAATCCCACAACTGAGGGAGCGGCGGCCCTCGTGTGGGAGGGGAGCGCTGCAGGTGCCGTGAGGGGCGGGCTCCGCGGGTCGCTGAGGGCGGGAGCAGCCTGAGGGCCCGGGCGCGGCGCGCCCCCGGCCCGGCCGAGCCTCGGAGGAGGGCGGGCGATGTGGGAGGTGGGGCGGCGGAGCCCCCGCCCGCCCCTCGCCGGCGAGCGCGGCTCCTCCTCCGGGAGGGCGCGGCGAGGCTGCCGGGCGGTGCTGCACCCTCGGCGGCAGCCCCGCCGTACCTCCGCGGCCGCCGGGTGCCGGCGCCTCTCCCGGAGGAGGCTGTGCGGAGGGCACGGACGGCGGCGGGATCCGCGGCACCGCGCGGGGACATGTCGGCGGGACGCGCCCGGAGGTAACGAGCGGGGCGGGCGGTGCCCGCGGGCCCGGCGCGGTGAAGCCGCGCAACTCCGCGCCCTCGGCCCCGTGCCCCCGGCAAAGTTGTGCCCGATCCGCCCGCGGGCTGCCGCTCTGCTGTGGGCACCGCCCGGGCCGGGAGCGTGGCGGGACGGGGCGGCTGCTCCGCCCGGCACCGAGGCTCCCGCTGCCGCTGGAGGCGGCGTTTGCGGGCCGGTTCTCTGGTGTTTCTTGGCGTTTGGGTTTGTTTTTCTTATTTCCCGGCGCACTCGACATCTGCCTGGCGCGGTCCCCGCGCCAGCCTTCAGTGGCTGGGCTTTTCCCTTTCGCTCTCCTCGCGGAGTTGTTTTGCGCGACGCTGTTGCCCTCTAGTGTTTGCGGGAATTGGTTATGGCTCCGTTGGGGAATAAAATTAGAAAGCCTCGTGCGGTAATTATTCATAACTTCAGGTGGTTATAGCTGCTTGGATTCGCCAAATCCCGTCAGAAATTGATGCGTGTTGCTGCTCGGTTCGGCTGTCATGTGCGACCCTCGGGAAATGGCAGAAAACTTTTATATTATTCAGTCTGCTGCCTGATGTGCTGGATAATTCCTGCAGGTTTTGTTTTGGTGAGGTTTTCGCTTCTTGATAAAATGGTAAGTGAAGGAAATAGGGTTTCTCTCACTGTCGGCATGCCCAGTCAGGTGTCTCGGAAGGAATGGTGCTGAACTCTGCCTTATTAACTCTTTACACTTCGCAGCTGTGGGAGAAAAGAGAAGGGAGGTAATGGTATGGGCACGGACCAAACAGCGTGCTGGACATTTATCTGAGAGACCTTGAGCAGATCATTTACTCTTTAGGTAGTGATGTTTCTGCAATTGCTGAAAAATAACGGGGTTTATCTCAGAAAAATTGTGTGATGTCAAGAGCTTGAAGATCTTTCTGTAGAAAGTACAGTATGAAGGTAAAGTAGTAATTTGAAGGCTAAACCAAACTTTGGTGTTCTGTTGAAGTCTTCAAAGCCTTCTTTTAAACTATTTTTAAATATTGTATGTTTGAACTTTAGAAATATATTTTCTTGACAAACTGTAATGCATGAATCTCTATCCTGTAAGGGTGTCTAGTACTGCATTAGGCAATGCAGCATGGAGCTAAGGATATCACAGGTACAGTAGATACTGAGAACTGCTTACCTCAAGGACTTAAAAAAGAATTTCTATCCGCCAGGATTGTTGTGCTGCCTAAACCATTCCCTTTTTATTTTTTTTTTCTAACAGCTATGGGAGAATGTAAGCCCTTCAATAGTCACACATTCCAGGGTTTGTTATGTGATACTAAAGGGTCTCAAAGAATTCTCTTGATAGCTCATATCTCAATTTTTACAAGTTGAAAATGTCTTTTTAACATGCAGTTGTAAGGTCTCATTCTCAGCCTGGATTTACTCATTTGAGCTGTTGCTGCTTGAATGCTTTAGTCAGTAAAATGATGCTGTAAGGAGGGGTACTCAGTGTTTGGAGACTACTTTGGTATTTTCATAACTGATTTAAATATCTGAGCCCTGCTGTTCACCCCAGGTTTGGTTGTGTTCAGTTGTACTTTGCTGCTTCTTACCATGTCATTTGTATATCCAAAGATTTCCATTTTAGTAACACTAAAACAACTTGAGAGTACTTCCTTTGAAGCCATATTTCATAGCGACTGGCCAGAGCAGATCTCCATGTTCGAAGCAGTTGATCAGCATTCTAATCGGGGGACATTTAAATGTCTATAGTAATATGCTAAACAATATGTCTCCTATTTTTCTGCTCTTTATTTCAAACTCATCCTTCGTGCAATATATCACCATGTCTCCAGAACTGTGATAGCGTCCAGCCTGGTAAAGAACAGAATGAGGATATAGTGATGGGGATTATTAGAAGAAAGTATTAGAAATATGTCCCTAGACAAATGTAATATACCTGAATAATTTTGATGACTACTCGATCCAGAACTAGCTCTGTTTTAGTAGTTCTTGATGAAAAGGATTTTTGTTACCCTTTAGAGTATGTTTTTTTACCTATAAGTATGACCCAGCCTTACTGTTTTCAATCGAGGGTCACAGCAAACAGTTGCCCTAGCAGGCCTGAGGTAAGACTAAACCAGAGTTTTCTTACTGGGCTTTGATAAATTTGTTTTGAGAAAAGCTTCTCACTTACTTATGGATATTTTGGTTGAGCCCATTGCTTTAATCTTGATATTAACACAGCAGAATAGTTTCTTGTTGTTTTAAAAATTGTGTTGATGCTCATGATTCAACTTTTTTTTAAAAAATTCTGTGCAATTTTATGTGCCTGTGCAAGTACCTAATTTCTTACGTGAGGATCTTTTTTTACTGGATTGAGAACCCCTGTGAAGAATTTAGTAGGCTGCGTTCCCAGCCAGTGTTGTCTCCTGGAAGAGTTTCTTTAAGGGTTATCAGGGTGAAGGGGTTTAAAGAAGCCAGGGATTTGGTCATTTGTGCTTACCAATGAAACAACAAACTGAAGAAAGCTGCAAGTGGTAGGAGCTCACTTATGGTGTGCTTCAGGTCTTTGGGGTTCCTCACAGTGTTTGTTCTGTAATCAGTGCTACTTTAATTAAAGAAACCTGAAAGAGAACAAGCAGAACAAATGATAAACCCCCCAGATCAATCCAAATTGAAGATCTCTATTCAAATGCATCTGTGTCATGCTGGTTGCCTGCAGACTGTGGCTGCCCAGCAGTGCTGTTCAGAATGGTAAATCTTCTGCTTAAAAAGGTGTTAATTCTTTCCTGTACCGGCAAGATTTTCACGTGAGCTAGTTCTGGGCTGCAGAAACCCCTTCTGCAGTAGATGACAAGAACATTGAGCCTTGCTGTCTGTGTTCGTAACAAAATACAAGACTTGCTTCCATGACTCAGCTTTCTCTCAGCAAGATCTTCTCCACAGTGAGTCTGTAAGTTAAAAACCGAATTCTGAATATTCAAACGTGCTAATTTTCACCTTAAGGGAGCATTTTGATACCTCCTACTTTGAGCAGCAGAGGTAAAAGATTCTGATCTGAATTTTAACATGGTGGCATGAAAATGCAAAATAGGAGATCAAATGCAGGTTGTAGGAGATCAAATGCAGGTTCTTCTAAAGCAATAAAGTTCTAGCTACAAAAACAAACAGGTAAATTTTATTGCTTCAAACCATGGAAAAGTACTGTACAAATTATTTTACAGGTAAAATTTATGGCAGCATCTGGTTTATGGAAAATTTGGACTCATATAATATCTGAACACCTGTTTTCAATGCTTTGAGGTACAGGTGGGACCATATTTCTCTGTCACTGAACTCCACATGACTGTAGAAATCAAAAAAAGCTGGCACTGCTTATGTTATCTATGGGTCTTTTTAATGTTTTTTTTTTGAAACAATACTAACAAGCTTGAGCTCTTGTGAAGACTTTTCTAGACTCTTTTTGGTTTTTTTTCCTTTAAGCCTTTTTCTTATACTTGGATTTTTTTTTAATTGATGTTGAACATATCATGACTTCTCCTTTCTTTGGTAAAGTATTGCATTCTTTTGTCATGAAAGTAAGACTCCACAAGTACCGTCCTCTTCTGAAATGCCACTTCTCACGGCTTACTTGCTGTGGGTACATTGAGAATTGCACCTTTTGTCTGGTTTTACTGTAGGAAATGATAGTGAGCAAGGACCATCTTCCCTGAAGCCACGAGGTGATAGAGGTCACATTCATGGTCTCCATGGGTCCCACAGTGTGTGGTGTGCCCCAAGGAAGTCACTGCCAAGGGGGTGCATTGTGAGTTATTTTAGCATGCTGCTGTAATACAGCACTAGAGTATCCAGCAAGTGCCATTGCCCAGGGGAGAATGCTGCTGTCCCTGGAGGAAAGCAGCGGTACCTTGTCAAGGCTTTGAGACTGTTGGTATTGTAAGATGCATGTTCTCTTTGAATTTTTTGTTTTCTTCTTTCTGTGTTCTTTTGAACTCCTGCCATGCAAACCAGTCCTTAAGCAAGTGAATATTACATAAGCCTCAAGCTGATACAAGAGAGTGTGCATTTAAAGCTTGTGCCTTGCTCCGTTCCGTTCCACTTCCTGACCGTCTCCAGCAGGGAGTGTGCCAAGTCTGTCTGTGTCCTGCTGCCTTGGAGAATGCCTCATTCCTCACCCTGGAACCTTGAGTCTGTCTTGGCAGTTCCAGCCATTCCTCCTTACAACTGCATTCTGTAGCCCCCGGGGTACCTGCAATTAGGAGCTGAGGATACAGTGATGGGGCTTTTCTTGAAGAAAACACAGGTTACTGGGCTGCCTCCAGATTCCCCTCTCTATGGAATGGCATTAGGAACCGTGTCCTGGCCACAAATGTTTCTTGGGCCGCAACCCTTGTGTAATACCCAGTTCAAACAGCTCTGTCTCATCAGCCCTTCCTTGCTGTGAGCTTTGGTCGGTGTCAGTTCTCATTTTTTTCCCTATCTAGGCCAGCCAGGTCTGTGGTTATGAAAAGGTATGTACAGCTTTTCTGCAGAACGCAGTCAGTGTTAATTTTAGGCACTAAAATTACGTGTTTCTTGGCATTCAGGCAGCTGAATTGGAAATACAAAATGAAGAGAGCCCTTTGTGTGTGTAATGAAAAATCATTGGTCTGGAAACCTCTCTCTGGTGTTAACTCATTCAGGATGGAACTTCTCTTTGTCACCTGACTTGTTACCATATTAAATATCTCTGTTATGCCATCTGGGCTGGTACTCTTGAAGATAGTGTGGCAAGGATTGGGCATTTCAACGCTTAAGAGTGTTGAGTTCTTCTAAAGGTACTTCTTTATTGTTGTTTGATCTTTATGCATTCTTCAGGGGTTTTTTGAGATTGAAACCAGGAAGCTGGGTTTGTGTGGTTTCAGTCTAACACTGATTAGTGAGCCTGGGTGAAAGGCAGGTCTCCTGCCCAAGAGCTTTGAGCAGCTGCAGGTAAGGTTCATGGCTGGGTTTAAGACTTCCCAGAAGAGAAGGGGTTGATAAACAGGCATCTGTGAGTAGAAGGTGAGGAGAGTAAAATCTGTTCGGAGTAGAATCTATCCAGACAGCAGGAATCTTGCTATGAATCTTAACTATGAATGAGACAGCTCACGTACACTTGCTCTTCATGCTGAATTTTGCAGTTTTGATGAATAGAATGCCTTGGAGTTTCTTTTTCCCCTTATCTGATTTTTCTCTTTTTTTTTTTTTTTATTTTATGCTCATTGTGGCACTAGGAAGATCTGTCTTCAGGATTTAATTAAAATTGTGGACATTACGTAGGTACTGTTAAGTACATCATATTTTTTAGCTTTTTTGAAAATCTGGAGTGAAAGGCCAATTTGCTTACAATGTAGAATTAAAAAAAAACCAACCAGGAATGGAAGGATCAAGCTCTCAGTTAGGAAATGACCATGTTAATGCCACACCTTATCCTAATCCCATTTCCAAATGGACCTGGATGCAAAGTACACCAGCATTGCAGTGGTATGTTCTAGATCTTCACACACTTAATATTTTTCAAAATCTGCTTTGAACCTTTGTTTATGACTTATGCTCATTGTTTTATGCATGTCACACCATCCAGTTGTTTTACTAGGGAGTTTTGACAGCAGTTGTACTGCTGGCTTGAAATATTGCTCTTTCCTTAAGTACAAGGTAGAGCATAAGTATATCCTTAGGTGATCTGACTGTTAGGTTTAACTTTTGATTTATTACTTTCTCTTCTCAAATTTAAGAGCTTGATTATTCTGTGTTATTTTCAATGCAAAGAAATGCAAAGTGCTCCTAACAGTTTGCAAAACTCTGCAGTCCAGAAAAATGCTTTGTTTTTCTCTAAAACATTAGGAACAGAAAGGAAGTTTGGCTTTAAAAAAATCCCTGTAATGGATATAATACAGAGTATATGAGTATATGTTTGCATAGCATTTAAGATGTATGTGTTCTTGGTTCTTTGAAAAACTAATACAAGATAGAGTTTGTTTGATCATGTTCCCCCAGCTTTTTAGGGTTAGAAGAAAGAAGGTTATAAATTTTCTTCAATATTTTGGTTGTTAGCAGTTGTCTACTTGGAATTAACTTTTATCTTTAGGTAAAAAGAATTTCTAAAACATAGGAAATTCTTTGCTTTTACATCTTGCTTTTCAGTGCCTCTGTCTGCTTTATTTGAGCCTCTGAGTTGAGGAACCTGTGAGATTTAGAGACCTTCAAATGCACACGCCAAGTAGTGGGAGCAGGAGAAAATAATATTATTGCAAAATTTTGAGCTGTTGGTCTCCAAACCTCTGGCTGGCAGTGATTTCTTTGCTCCCCATTAGTTTAAGTGGATGATACCTCACAAGGTGATGCCTCCATTAAATCTCTGATTTTCTTTTCTTCTAGACTATGCCTTCAGTAAAACTCTGTGGAAGATAGATGTGTGTGCTGCAATGGTGACATAAATATTTCAGAGGACTGGAACAAGTTGTTGAGAATCTGTGTTTGTTTTTCATGCTGCTGTTGAGAGCGGTCTAAGGCAAGTAAACACCATGAGTTTTATCCTGAAACTTCACAGACATTTTCAAAGAACAGTAATTTTGCTGGCCACTTTTTGTATGGTGAGCATAGTTATTTCTGCCTACTACTTGTATAATGGCTACAAACAGGAAAATGAACTTCCTGAAACCTCTTCAGAAGTGGAATGTGGTGATCCTCAACTGTTGCCATACAAGCTGATGGAGATGAAGACCACGAAGCCTGTTGATCCCCTGAGGACAGACCTTGTAGTGCTGGTATTTGTGGAAAGCCAGTACTCAACGTTAGGCCAAGATATAATAACCATTCTGGAATCTAGCAGGTTTCAGTTTCACATTGAGATTGCATCTGGGAAAGGTGACCTCCCAGTGCTTATAGATAAAAACAAAGGCAAATACGCTCTCATAGTATATGAAAATATTCTAAAGTACGTGAATATGGACTCTTGGAACAGAGGCCTTCTAGATAAGTACTGTATAGAGTATGGTGTAGGTGTGATCGGATTTCACAAAGGCAATGAGAACAGCTTGCAGAGCTTTCAGTTGAAGGGGTTTCCTTTCCATGTCCACAGCAATCTGGGTGTTAAGGACTGTTGCATTAACCCTCATTCCCCACTGCTCCATCTGACTAAACCTTCTAAGCTTGAGAAAGGGCCCTTGCTTGGAAATGACTGGGCTGTTTTCCAGATTAATCACACAGCTTATCAACCAGTGATATTTGCAAAAGTAAAGACATCAGAAAACCTTTCTTCTCCACCTGCTGCTATAAGTGCTCTATATGCCACGGTAATTCATGACTTGGGGCTCCACGATGGGATTCAACGAGTCCTTTTTGGCAATAACTTGAATTTTTGGCTGCACAAGCTGATTTTCATAGATGCCGTCTCTTTCCTCTCTGGAAAGAAGCTCACACTATCCTTGGATAGGTACATTCTGGTTGACATAGATGATATCTTCGTTGGCAAGGATGGAACAAGGATGAACACCAACGATGTACAGGTAAAGTATGTGCACAAACTAATGGTCGTTACAGCAAAGTGATTTTTTTAATCTGAAAGTGAATAGTTGTTCATAGTTGGAACTTCAGGCCTCCACCCAGGAGCTGTTCGTACTTAATGCACATGTTGAGAGTCTTAGAAGCAGGAGGTAAATGTGAGCAACAGTAAATGTCAGCATAAACTTTGAAGAGGGGACTGGGTTATTGGCCCTTTCAAATAGGTTTGGATGTCAGGAATTGCTTGCAGTGTTTCACCTCTCTCACCTCTGTTTCATGGTACTTGCTTGCAAGGAGGGTTTGTGTTAATATTGGTCTTGAAAGCTCATTCTAAGTCACTAAATGACTTGACAATTTCCATTTTAATGTGTATAGTTGTAAATTCCTGAAGGTCCTTTTCCACTCTGTTGTGCTGTTCAAGTGAGGTGGTAGTTGTTGGTCAGTACCACTAACATCTTAACATTATTTCTTCCTGTAAGTATTCTGTGCTTTTTGTGATGAGTGTTGTCCCAAAGCAGGTAGTAGAAGATCGCCTCTCTCAACTTGGTCTAGAAGCTCAAAATCTGTAACGTACTGATTGTTGCCCTGTTTGTGCTAAAAATAAGGGAGAATGTTTTCTTAGAACTTTGTTAATGGAGTGAGGAACTGCAAGAAGGAAAGACAAGGACAGCACTGCATGCAGTGCGTTGTTTTTGTTTCGTTTTTAACTAAGTCTTTGGTTTTTTTCAGTGTTAATATATTTGTCAAGCTACAGCAACTCTGCATACACTGCTTCCTTAAACAAAAGCCTTGACCCTGCAATTAAACTCTTAATTTGCTTTAAAACTGCAGCACACACTCTTTTCCAAAACATTCTCTGTACATGCAATTATAAATGAGATTTACCTCCTTGTTAAGTAGGTGTTTTCCTTAGGCAAATAAATCACTTGGGAGAGAGCAGAAATAAAGGTGAAGCTTCCTAAATGTTTTTCCTGTGGAGAACACGATGGCAGTGTTTGAGTTAGGTGAGTGAGCATGCTTGGGGAGTCTCCTGAATGCAAACTCAGGTGGCAGGAAAAAGTCAGATCTGACCAACATCACTGGCAGAACTTGTGTTGTTCTGCAGAAGCAGCACTTTGTGGTACCAAAGTGGGTGCAGTAAAGCCCGATAAATCCATCACTGTGTTGTGCTATAGCAGTCGGAGATGGCATTGTTTGGCATTGTTTTGTATTGTTTCTCTTTGCAAGTGACACCTTAGGATTGTCATTTTAAAATAAGTTAGGATGTCTAATTGCCAGAGTTGTATACCAGAAACAGGAGACTATTGAGACAAATTTGATTACAGCAGATGCAGAAGGATGAACCATATTGTTTGGGGAAAATAATTTGCACTATGTCAGAAAGTAATCTTCCCAAAATAAAACTGTCATATTAAACAGAAGTAATATCAAAGTGGAAATAACTTTTAAGTAGGATAATTGCATTTATACAGAACTGTGTTTTGAAACAATGGAATCTGAGAAAAGTGTTCCCTTCTGATTCTTCATCTACTTACAGTTAAAACATTGTTTTAAACATGTTGTTAGGGCTGTCAGATGCAATGCATCTTCATTACTATTAATATCAAAGGAGTTATTCTCTGTGGCACAATGACATGTGGAAGGAATGAAACAAAATCAATTTGCAGTAGTTGGAAATACGTTATTGTAAAGCGTATTTGCAGATAAATGACATCTCATTAAACAGGAGTTTTACTGAGTTCTGCTGCAGTGACTGTGATGGAGAATTGGGCGCTGCAAGTGTGAAAAGAGGTTCTAAATGCAGACTTTGTGTAATTTCAGTACTCAAGATTAGCTCATTCCCACTAAGCACACATTTTAACTACTGGCAATGTAGAATTGAGGAGGATACTGTTTTGTGACTTAATTTTGTTTGACGTCTCTCCTTGTTAATATTTTCTGGATATACTCACAGACCTGTGAGCTGGAAGGGAGTAAAGTGAACATTTCTACCAGTGTTCTATTAATGCAAATCAGCCTGAAACTTAAGGAATCTCCCAAGAGCCAGAAGACCTCTAGGGTTGGTTCTGGCTGCTCTGTGGATAGGACAGAGTTCAGAAACTGGGAGGTTAATGCAGAACCAGTAACAAAAATCAAGTGGTCATCTGCTCCAAACCCTCTGCTCCAGCTGGGCCATGGCCAGGTGCCTTTCCACTCTGTCCAAGGAGAGGGATCCTGACTACACGTAAGATCATGTTTTCAAAGGATTTTCTTCTTCAGATATCTAAATTAGGTTTGCAAAGTAGCCAGAATAGTTAATATTTGGGGGCTTAACCCATTAAGGTTTAGAGCATGTGAATTAGATTTAGACACTTAGAAAAATTGCTATTATAAGGTTTAGGTGGTAATTTTTTATCAGTGTTATATACTGACCTCAGAAGAGGCCAAATTAAAAGCAGACCCTCTAAAATGAGTGTCTTCTATACCTCTAAAGAGGAGGCAAAGTGATGGTACTTCAGCTTGAGCGCCTATAGTGTCAGGAATGCAAGTGTAAAGAGCCCTTCTGAAAATCTTTTTACAAACATAGTTTATCAGCCTAAATCCTGTTGTAAATGCTTTGTTTTGTTAAACAGCTGGTTATGTTTATTCTAGTTTTACCACAGCTTCTTCAATTAAAAAAAATGGGACCCCAACAACTTGAAACAGGGGTTCACATTTTTAGAATAAGCACCTGTTCGAGAGTTGCCTGTCTCTGTGTAACACCTGGGCTGATAGTTCTTCCATGTAAGATACTGAGTAGCTAGCACTGTGCATCAACAACAACCATCCATCCTCTTATTTATGTACTTTATCTTCCTCTGGTATAATAGAAATAATGGAAGAGAATGTTTTCATGGTCTAATTGCTTCCCACTTTGAAAATAAGCTTGGTAATAATCAACTCAACGTTCATTTTCCAGTAAGTTTTTTTCTCTTCTATTGTCTGTCAGACAGGAGGGACCATTAGGCTGTGACAATGTTATATTTTATTTTCTTTGTTTCTTTTAGAAAGACTTAAGAGCCTGTGCAGTGCAAATAATTCATTTAAATGGACATAGAGAGAATAATCTATCTAGATATCCACAGAATAAGTTTATCTTAATAGACCGTGATTGTCCTGGCTGACAGTCTACTAATTTAATATCTTTTTTTGTTACAGTTATTCTTTGTGAAATTTTTATTACTATAAAGCATTGAGATTTTTCAAGGGAGAAGCCGGTGATAAAAGAGGGGAAAATAAATGTGATTTTTTTCTTTTTTTCCTGATGACAGTTTGTTCTGTGCTGGTGGTCTAGGCCATCTACCTTTCCCTTCCTTTCCCCAATGTATGCACTTTCTGGACTTCCTTGAGAGTTAATCACATTTTTCAGATGAAAAATCAGAACACTGCCAAATTATTGTTTCCTAATAATTAGCTGTGTGAGCTCCTCTTGACTGTCTGGTCCTTTGTGTGCCTTTCAAAAGGGACTGAATTGAAGTCAGGATGGGGATCTCTTCAGGTAAGCCTAACCTTTTTCTATACCCATAGTTCTTTATAATTGCCAAGGAAAAATCTTGATATTAACCATAATCATTATTGGATGGGGATGATAGATCCTTATGTATTGTTCTGGTTTGGGAGTGCTTGGACAGTGCATCTGTTAGTGTATATGTGCCCTGCAGCGGGCAGTGCAAGATTCAGGATGCAGTCTTCCAGCATTAATCACTGGAGAATGGGAGAGAAGAGCTGTGCCGGATGTTGTTCTGGTAGCGGAGAGGGTTCAGCCAAAAGGAATCAGTTCATAGCCCATTGGTCTCCGTAAACAGTCTCTCATCTTGCCTGGATGTTGTGGTTCATGAGGCAGACACCTCTAATGGAGCTACTCCTCTAACTTCCCACAGTAGACACAAACAGAAAAACAGCTCATCTTCAGGCAGGTACTGGTTAAGTGAATTGCACCTTGTCGGACTGCTGTTCATAAATTGTTTCCGGTGTGACTAAGATCAAATGTAAACATTTGTATTTGGCCAGATCAGTCCTCTTCCATTTTCCATAGCAAGTGCTGTCACTTCTTTGTCACTTTCTTAGCAATATTGGTGGCCTAACCTTTTGTTTAACAGAGTTTGTTTAATAGCAGACTTCCCCACTAGGAGTTAATTGTTTATTCCCTGTATTTAATTCATCCACATTAGTCAGCACTGCTTAAATTATTGCAGTTGTTTAAAACCCATTAAGTGTCTTTTCACCCTGTGCAGCATATATGGAGAGAAAGCAGAACTTCCCAAGGCAAAGCAGACCACTTGGCTATAAATTGTAAAAATCCGGTCGTGTGGCTGTTCAGTTTTTCTTGCATAGGAGTGACCTAAATATTTGCCTGAGAAGAGAATCTTCCATATATATTGTGTTAAGGCAGAAGGGCTAAAAGGTGCAGAAAGTGGCAACTGTCAAGACAAAGGATGGTCCCTGTCATAGGAGGAAGTCTAATTCTCTAAGTTAACTGCTCCTTTGTCTGTAGGATCACATAGAAGGTTATCAGAAAAGAAATGACAGATGTGTCATCAAGTGTGTCAGCTGCAGAACCACTGAGGCATAAATCTTGCCTTCAGAGAGGTTCAAAAATCTTTGTAATCATATCTTTAAATTACATAAGAAATTAACAATTGCAAACTTTTGTTCTGCTAAATCATTTTGCATTCCCAGTCTGTTAGCTGTAATACCCATGTACCATTGTGGTACAGGTATTCTGTCTTCTGTGTGTGTACTTGATTCTTTCTTAATGTGACCTGAGGCTCCTAAGGTATTTCATACTGACTTGTTGGAAATACTGGGTTAAAAGTGCATTCAGGTCTTCGGAAGTGTCAAGGGAAAGGAAGATTACTGTCTGCGGTGTCTCTGTAGCTGTCTGATGCCTTAGCAAGACTTGAGCATATTGTGTCAGCTGTAGTAGTGTGGAATAGTGCACACTGTGAGACAGTAGAGAATTAGAATTAGTTTTCAGAACTACAATACAACTTTAAAACAAGTTATAAAAATTGTCTTACATATTTTATTGGCTGCTACCAGCATATATTACACTCCAATGTCGCTAGAGGACACAAATAAATACTCATAGATCTGACTCCACGAGATGAAGGCTGAAGGAGAACTTTATTATTTACAAAGACCTCGCTTTTACCACCTCTCCATCCCACTGGCCAGGCTAGAAGTCCATCAGTTGACTATCATCAGAAAGGAATGTGGAAACACGATGTTTACAGTACAGGCTGTAGGAAATTCAGTTACAGAGCTGTAAACATCTCACAAAAGCTCATATAATATGGCAACATTCTAGCAGTCAGTTGCCATAACATCTTACTTCTAAAAGCAGTTTGTGCTTTATATACCAGCCTCTGAATTTTAATGTAGTAAGAGGAATACAGCTGCTGCTCAGTAGAGCCCAGCTCTTTTTGTTAAAATCATACTGATGTTGAAATGGAAAGCAGGATAAATATCCTCTCCCAGAGCAAGGGGGACTGCAGAGGGGCCACAAGCATGGAGAGGAGCTGGCTGCTTTGGGTATGACACTTCTGGGGGTGCCAGAGCAATGCTGCGAGTTCCTTGTGGGCCTCTTCCTCCTGTTCTGCACCTGTATGAGCTGGACATGACCAAATCCATGGAATAAGCTTGGTGCTGACTTTAATTTAGCAGTATATCCGTGGTGGATGATGACAAAAACTGCGTGCAGTTTTGGTTCCTGTACATTCAGTGGTTTTCGTTAGTTCTAGTTTTGCTGAAATTCTTGTTTTGTCAGGTATTTTGTATTTGGTTTTGTTTGAAAATGAATTTTTGGATTTTTTTCCTTCTGTTTAGTTTTGCAATACTGGAATAACTGAATCTGATGGGCTTTTTTGTTTGGTTTGGTTTTTAATTTGAATGCTCTGACACTGTACATGGAAACCTAAAAATGTTTTGTGCAGACTGAAGTCTTGAGACAGTGATATGTCAAGGATTGCACCATCTCCTACCGGTATAAATTCAGTGGCAGGTAGCTAAGAGAAGAAAAATGCATTTCACCTGCAGTTTTTTATTGTCAGAGAGACTGCAGAAATTGTTTCTTGGCATGGTAAAAATCCCATGAGGTCTTTGAGGACAATGAGGCTGATTTGCTACAAGCTCTTGTGCCCCAGCAGCTGATCTGACTATTGTTTACACACTCCTTGGTTGTCTTCAGGATAGAACCAAAATGAGGAAATCATGGCTTCTGTGGATCTGCTGGTGCTTTCCCAAGTAAGATGATGTGCAGTGTGGCTTCAGTCATCTGCATCTTTCCAGAAAATCAGAGTGATTTAGTTTAATTTCTAAATTCCCCATATTTCTCTGTGGTGGTGAATACTTTGCTGTCCTTAGGCTTAGTGTGACAATGATGTCTTCCTGCTCTCAATGGAGTTTTCCGTTTCAAGAGCTCTTTTAAATGAAACTTAAGGCATGACACCTGAAATCAAGTGGTCTAACTCTGAGTGCTTGGTAACGCTTCGGTTTTTTTCCTTGACTTAATTTATTATGAAGAGATATCTTTATTCTTGGGAATAAGACTTCCCATCCAGAGAAATCCTCAAAAATGCTTATGTCCACCTAGTGTGCCAGCCTGCACTGATACCACTTGTGGCTCACAGCCACAGGGTTAGCAAGCTCTATCTTCCTATGTCTACTTAAAAGTATACACTTCAGGAAGGTAGGTGAGTATTTTTATGGGTGTGATAAAAAATGCATGTGATTCTGCACACTTCAGGTGTTGTCAGCATAACCTGAACTTTGCAGTGTTTGGGTTGATCTGTCTGACCATGGAAAACAAAAGCTGCTATCCTGTCAGTCCCTCTCTTTCCTTGGATTGCAAGTTCTCTTGGTCAGAGGCTCTTTTTGTTCAGCAAGCACCTCAGTAATATAAACAATAATCATGCAATGCAGCTTCCCACAGAGCTGCACAGATTCATCAGCAGCGTATGAGTGGCTGCTGCGAGATTTATTTTGGGCTTTTTCAATGGCAAGTTAGCCATCCACTCCCTGCTTCTACCAGAAATGAATAAGACTTTCAGAGCAACCAAATAAAAAACAAACCGCAGACAGATGTAGAAACCAAAGCCATTAACTGTAAAACATGATTCCAGAAGTTGAGCCTTCCTCTGTCCTGCACTTCAGTCACATCGAGGAGGCTCAGTCTGGCAAGAAGAGAAAAATGAGAGTGGAAGGGGGACTCCTAATTCGTTCGTTTCTTTTACAGTACAGCAGCATGGAAAGTGACCTTTCTTCTCAGTGCAATGACAGGACTGATTCTTTGGTGACCATGCTTACAAAACCAAGGAAAGGAAGAGCAGTTGGTTGACAGTTTGTGTACCCCCTCATGGAATAACAATTCCCTGTCTATTTCCAATACCAGTTTCTTCTTCTGTGCACAGACCATAAAAACCTTACGACCAATTTTTAGAGGCAGTTACTCTTTAGGAGATTCTTTCTTTTACTTTGCAGTCCTGGAGATGAGTTAGTGTTGATCCTTAAAATGTAGCTTCGTATCTGAGATAAGTAATAAATAAAATTTAAAACCAGTTTATATTGCAGAAATTATACTGCAATCCATTTGAAAATAGAAACAGTGGAGAGGACAAATAAAAAAGTCTGTGACTGTGCAGGGGAATGCCCCCCACATTCATTCCAAGCCAGGTCAGTAAATCCACAGGACAAAGGTCCTCCAGAGGAGACAGGTTTGGGTTGGGAGCGCTGGTTGCTTTTTTTGTGGAATTAATAAGCCACAGCTCTTCCTTAAGCTCCCGTTTACTTGCCTTTTAGTGTTAACAATCCTGGGAATAAGCCAAGTGTCTCTTCTCCATTTTAAAGTGGACTTGGACTAAAGATACCTCAGAGTTGTCTCTGATAGAATGCTAATGGCACTTAAAAGAAGGCTGGAAATCAATTTTGCATTTCTATAAAAAATGTTATTTTGTGCTAAAAGATGTTCCTCTTTTCCCTTGTCCTTTTCCACTGCCATTGTTAAAGGTAATAGAAATGTTGAAATGATAATCCTGAGAATATCCTAAAACAAGATGAATACTAAAATGTATCTCAGTTTGTAATGTAAATTGGTCTTAAATTCAAACAGACTACGAAAAAATATTTTACATCAGTGAACCACTTCATCTTACTGACTGAAGAGGTTTCTAGATTGTGCTCAGTTCTGCACAACTTGATTTGAATTATTTGGAGAGTGCTTAGAGACACTGGAATAGTCAGGAAACATCTGAGCAAAAAAAAGAAAAAATAAAGGCTAAAGAATTCAGTAAGTAACGATGACCAAAGCAGAAAGCAATAGGCTGCAGATGCCTGCAGGGTATAAACAGTGAGGATGGATAAAATATTTAATGTAAAGCACAGAGATATTTAAGTGTCGGCTGAGTAGCCCATAAAAGCAGCAGAACAGAGGCTACTATCCAAAAGGAAATAGAAGGATTATGTAAGTTTAAAAATTAGATTTGGCAAAATAGTATGAAGTATGCTATTGGAAGGAATGTAATATTGGCAGGGGATTTGTATTAAGATATGTTCTCAGTCTCATCCAGTAAATCAAATGCAGAGCTCCGTTGGATTCTTGAGTGTTGGTTTGAGGCTGCAAGCGTAGACTTTGCCAGATGATGTTTATCTAGGCACACCTAGCTTTTCTAATCTTGTCTTTTAGAAATGCAAGCACTCATGCAAACAGTAAGGTGTGTGTTAACACTTCTAACAAAATCATCCCCCCCTTTTTCTCTGAAGCCTTGGGATTTTCTGCGGTTACATCCTTTAGGCTTGATACTATGTGGGAGCCAGTGAAACTGTCGAAGTTCTTCTTACTTGGAGCTTTCAGAGTGAGAAAATGATTTTGTTGTTGTTAAGATTTTTTTTTTCTGTCAGTAAAGATGAAACATGGAAAAAGAGCTTTTGGTTTTCCTCAGCTCACCTGAAACAGGGACAGAGGCAGATAGCTATTTTTATTCAGAGTATTAGAAGCAGAGGAACCTTTTTGGCTCTATTAGGGAAAAAAAAGAACATCTAAGAAGCATTTGTGAATGAACTGTTGCATTGATGCATTGCCCAGCCCATAGAATAATCTTTATTTAATATGCCAGTGATGTTGTAATTTTGTTGTGCTTTGCTAAGCAGGGAGAGCAACCAGTTTATTTTGGTTTTTAATGTAGATTGCAGGGTTTGGGTCTTCATTCATTTGCGGTCCCTTTGTTCTCTAGTATGCAAAACTCAACATGAACACAAATATCGTGCTTTAGTCTTAACTGGGGAGGAAAAGTATCAGCTGAGGGGCAAACAGGGTGTTTCTCTTTGCTTTGTGTCAGCGTTTTAGACATAGCTTGCAGTCTCCAATATTTCTTCCCAGGCACCTAAATAGCAGCTTGTAACACCTTAATCTGTAGACTTGAGGTTTTCTGTAATCATATAACAGATTTATAGTGTAATTGTGGCCAGTGTTACTCTTTGGGAAAACAGTGTTGAAATTTAAATGATTTGAATTGTGTGCATTTGAAAAATAGATACATTTCACTCACTCTTGAGCTCTGATAATTTAAAGCATTATATAATGATATAAACCAGACTTTGAAATCTTGTTTATTTAATATTGTGCTGAACAGGAAGCAAAGCCTGCAGGCCTTTTGGGGATAAGCAGGTCTTAGTTTCTCCAGGCTCAGACTTTGAGGTCCAGAGAATATTGGCACTGAAGATAAAATAAGGCATTGAGGTTTTTCTGGAAGGCCATATTCACAGTCTCTTGGATTTGATATATTTAACACCGACACCACGTTTTTGCTTTCGTTACCTTAACATTTCATTTCATTAAAGAAATGGATTTTTTTTTAATTTCCCAATCTGTCTCTGTCAGTCCAAGAATTAAACTGAAGGAGGGTAGATTTATACTGGACATAAGGAAAGAAAGGTTTTTACGGTGAGGGTGGTAAGGCACTAGCACAGAGAAGCTGTGGTGACCCCACCCCTTAAAGTGCTCAAGGCCAGGTTGGACAAAGCTTGGAGCAAGCTGGTCTAGTGGAAGGTGTCCCTGCCCTTGGCAGGGTGTTGGATTGAGGTTACTGTTCCTTTTGTATCTGGATAGGACGTGTGGGGCAGGGCGGGAAGGGAAGGGGCTGCTTTGGAGACCTGACATGGAGAGCGGGAAAGGACCTGCAGGCTATTGCACCTTGGGAACAGCAGTTTAGGAATCAAATCTGTGGTAAACTAGGTTTTACGGAGCGTCACCTTTTGTACACGAGCCATGGTGTGCAAGGAGGCCTGAATTTGCCCACGGGTGCAAATTGAAACACGGGTGCTTCAGGGAGAGTAACGTGGCCACGGACAAACTTGGCAGCGCCCCAGCCGCGGCTGCCTGCAGGTCGGCTGAGCCCCGGAGCTCTGTGCTGCTCCCACACTGGGCCTTGGCCTTCCTTCTTCCAGGGCCGAGCCTTGCAGGTGTGTGGGCACACGCTGCCAGCGGCAGGGTGACGTTTGAGTCGGGGATCGGGCTGTGCTGCACCCAGAGCTCGAGGACAGCCCGCCTTGTCCTGCGGCCGCCTCTGCCCGCGGGGCCTGCCGCCTGCAGCGGGTGAGGAAGCATTAAATAAGGAGCAAATGTGCTGTTGGTAATGAATGGGGAGCTGGGATCACAGCCTCTGTCCTTTCTGAGCTGGGTGGCTATAAAATACACGTCCCTTAGACAGAACAGCCGTGCCACGGTTTTATCTGTGACGGAGCGCTGTGCACCCTTGCAGACAGGATGTGGAGCTGTAGAAGTGTGGCTTGGCTAATGAGGGTTGCAGAGGTGTAATGTCTAACATTTCCTGGGAGCCAGACAAGTGTCAACACAAATCAGTGAACGGCCCTTATAACTTATCTGCTGCTGGTGGGATGCAGTGGAGATAAGGCAGACTAAGCAGGCAGAACAGAGTGGCCCAGAAGTGACCTGGAACAGCATCTGAGGCATGGCCCGTCGTGCTCAGGGCTGTGGGGCTGTGTGTGACTGCAGCTCAGCTACCGGAGTGCTTCCGCTGGGGCTAACAAACCTCACGTTCCCTCTGTGCTGACCATCACCAGATCACAAGAACTTCAATATACCAAGAGATTCGAAATGCCTTTTAGAGCCACTTTGGTTTTACTCTGAGCTCTGTTACACTCTGAGAACTCACCTCTTAATACTTGGCATTACAGAAGCAGGTCAAGTGTTAGGTAGAAATGCTGCTGGCAAGGTTTCTGTTGAATCCTATCTGACCAAAATCCAGGGGAAAATAGGTAGCAGTACGGTGTTTTATTAGCTCTGTTTCCCAACTGACCTGGGATTTTTTTTGACCTTTAATTAAAAGAAATGCAGGATTTTATTTCTGCTAACTGCAAAATAACGAGATCGTTTAGCTGTTTAGTAACAGTAACCTCTTTCATCTAAGTACAGTTTAATTAAGTGCTAATAAAGCAGAAGTTCAGACAGAACCCTGAAAACAGCATGCTAATTACTTTGCTTTATTAAATACTATTGGAACCAAGTATTTATAACCTTCAAGTTACCTTGCCATAATTAGCTCAGTTCTCATTAGCTGGTACTTCAGCCTCCAAGAAGTGAGAAGTTGATGAAGGAAGTTAGAAATATTTCTTAAATCTCTTGGTTGTACAAGTGATTTACCTAGATGAAAGAGCCTAATTACTTGAAAATATGCAATTGCACTATCATCAAGATCATTATTGTATGTGATTTAAAAAAAAACCCTCTAAAGGAAGACCCAATGACATCTAAAACGGTGTGTCCTGATGAAAAAACTTTTGATTGAAATCTGTTGAGCAACATTTTCTAAAGTGGCCCTTTATATTTTAAGGATCCTTCACTGGACACGTAAGTCTGGACACCTAAGATGAAGTTTTGGCTCCTGAATTTTTTTCTTTTATTGGACAATGAAAAATTTAGGGGGCACATAACTGGGCTCCAGCCTTATCCTTTATTGATACTTAGAGGGAAAATTGGGTTACCTGTTCTCTGCCAGCAAAACACTTTATAGAAAAAGCTGAAGGTTTTCTTTGTTTTTTTTTTTTTTTTTCTCTTGCCCTCTCTCTAGTGTCAGCTCTGCTAAGAGAGTGGACAAAGACAGATTAAGCTTTCTTATCCTTTTGTCAGAAGGATAGATAAAATGTTTTTTTCAGGTACACCCCTATACCCAAAGCAATTATTCTTTCCCCCGCATAGATTAAATGTTTATGGTAACGGGTGTCAAATTGCTAATCTTGGAAATACAGAAGGAGTAGTCATTGCATTTCAATGATGTTCCAAAATACCTAATTTATCATGAAGGAATCATTTTTCCTCAGAAGCAAAATAGTCCAATAAAATACTGATTCCCAGACACTTGGGCTGGACCTTCATTGGGGCTGTCTTCTGTTCCTGCTTGTCCTGCTGCTTCCCAACACCCCAGGCTCTTCAGGAGGGGGAGGTTGAGGGAGGCAGGTGATGTGCCAGTACCTGAGCAGCAGCTTCACCTGCAGCAGTCCCAGAGCGGAAAAAGGCAAGGTGATGTTCCCAAAAAATGCAGAGTAAAAGGACATTGCATCAGTTACAGCTCATTAAATCTCTCTACACCAAGAACTCCACTCAGAAAATGGCTTTAGTTCTGGTTCTTCCCTCTCTTGCAGGGCTTACAGAAGAAATACCATATGGAAAAATTAAAGCTGCTTCTGGATAAGAGCTCCCATGGAGGGCTCTGCTTAACTCGGGTGCTTTCAAATTACACTTTCTATTAATTTGTCCTTCCTTTTCAGAAGGTCCTTGCCTTTCTTGAAGAGCCAATACGACATTAGAAATTTTACTCAAAAGCAAAATAATTCCTAATTTGATGGCTCCTTTGATGCTAGTATCAGACAGTAAAACAGTTAAGCAGGTGAGCGTTGAGAGATGAGATCTGCTTCCCAAAAAAGGGAGGAAGAGAAAGGCTTTCTGGAAAATGATGAAGCTGCCCTTGCATTTGTGGCTGACATGAAAGCCTGTGCTGATGTGAAGTGTAAGATGCTAATGCTGCGGCACTGTGAGGCTCTGTCTGTCTGCTTGCCAGTTTAGTTGGAATGTACGTGATTACTAGAATTACCAGCATATTGAACTATTTCTCTTTTCAGGTGCCTGAGTTCTTTAGCAGCTTTTCAGCAGGAAAATAGTCATAAGTATGTTGGTGTGACTGCACAAAGGCAGCGTTGTTCCTCTTTGGTGAACCAGAGTTCAGTGAGGCAATCGTGATTTATTCCTTTGATCAGTCAAGGCATTTGAGTCTGAATATTTCTGTTGATGCTGAAGAAATTGCAACTGAAGACAGGCTGACGCTCGTAGCTTCTCTGTGGCAGACTCTAAGGTGAAACCACATTGAGATGTTTGAGGGCAGGAGACAGCATGGCTTCCCGGCTTCTGTGCAAGTGGGAAGCAGGTTTGAAGATAGTTTTATCCTTGGCTTTTCAGCTGATTTACTTGAACAAAAACTTGTGACAGCCCATGCCATCTGTCCATGCCTCTGTCCTGTTTGAGAGATGAGAAAATCTGTTGTTTTGTGCTTGGGATAACTTTTGTCTATCCCTTGAATTGTAACAAGGCCTTTTTCTGAGATTTTTATTTTTACTATTAGTGAAGAAAGGGGTCTTTCATCATGTATTGAATGCTTATGTTTGATTTCTGGCGCTAGGAATTTCCTAAACCTAGTCTGTGAGCTTAGCAAAAGTTCAAAAGAAAGTACTCTGTTTGAGCTGTGTACGTGAAAGGGATGATGCAGCCAGTGATTTATTTTCCTTATAGTACCAGCAGAAATATAACATATACTTAATAATTATTTATAAACATATGAATACTTGACAATTTTAAAATACGATCTTCAGTACAGGTGTATTTATGTAACACCTCATGCAGATACCCAGAGTGGCTGTTCATAAACAATCATAAAATATCCAGACAATACCAGCAGTTTACCTTCAGCTTATAAAACAGCATGTAGAAATGAAATTTCAGGCTTTTGGTCCCCCTACTTTTCTCTCATTCTGTCTTTCTGATGGAAACTCACAGTAATCAGCTATGCCATCTGCTACTATATATTTTTCGTGAGTTTTAACATTTTGCTTTTAGAACCTGAAAGATGAGTAAAATGTCAAGTCGCCCAGAAGATAATCGTAGGCACGACAACTCAAATGTTAGCTCGGCTTGTCTGTACCCAGAGCGCTTCACAGCAGGTCTGGGGCCTCCCTCTTCGCCGGCAGAGCAGGTACACCCTTGGAATAAGCTGATGCATTCCCAGCACAAAGAGAGAAGGTGCCATTAACACTGGCAAAATTAATTCCCAGGGAAGAAGTGAACTCTGTGTTTCGTTGTTACAGAAACGTCTTGGGCCTCTTGGTACCTTTCTCCCTTCTCCCTTTTAAAAGCCTGTTTGCCGTTCTAGTTTTCCATCCTGCTGAGACCAGACTGGAGTTGACAAGCTGGGAAGGTGTTAGAAAGGTACAGGATAAAACCTTCAGCTCAAAAAATGGTCACAGCTCTTAATGTGGAGGGAAAGAAGCAAGCAGCCCTTCGTGCCATCTCGCGGTCAGGCTGTGTCCAGGATCCCTTCCCCTCCACAATGTGTGCCCTTAGCGCAGGAAGGGAATAGCTGGATTATTTGCCTCCTACCTTTTTAACCATGCAGAGATAAAATTATTTCATTGAATAGGTTCTGAGCAGCTCAGGGTTGGTTTTCATATAAATCCTGTGTAGATTTGCTGCCTTTCATCAGAATAAGAAACCTCCTTGGAGATCTTTGCACTCTCAGCCTGTGCAAAAGCCCTTGTTACAGCATTGCAAGATTTTTCACTTAATAATCCGCTTCTGGAGCTTGTTTTCAGTTATCTCCATTTTGCTTCATTTTGCTTGTTCCTTTGGAATGCCTCTTGTTCACAGGATCATTTTCAGGCTTTGCAGTGAAAGATGATGACCTTTAGCAGGTGTGCCCTGGGAAAGACCGGAAGAAGAGCTTGTGTGCTCTAATAAGGTGGATATTGCCTCAATCTGTAAAATGGGTCATATTTTAAGGAATTGTAAGTTGAATGTACTGTGCCTGATATCTTAACTGGACTGGACTTCCTAGTATTTTGTTGTCATTGGCATATAATTGTAGGCAAATCCCTTATATAATGAAAATGTCCAGGGAAGCTAGTTAAAGTTACTGGCTCATGTTTTTCAAGGCACTAAGTCGTCTTTGCATTTCAAAAGACACAAGTGTCTTTGCTAGACCTTTCAACCTTTGAAAATCTCCAGTTATTTTAATACTTTTTGTGCAGCTAAATACATTCCCCATTCCTAACAAAGTTACTCTTCTCTGACAATAGTAATGTTTTCAAACACTATATTAAAATCATTATGTTACCTTGGAAAACTTTTTGATGACCTTTTCTTGTCTGGTTTTTTTCCTGCTTTGGAAAGCTGTGTTTGGAAAGCTGGGTTTCTGTGTTCCACCTGAAAGACTGAACGAGAGAACAGCAGGGCGTAAGAGTCTGGGAGAGAACTCCTGAATGTAATATGTAAATCTTAGGAGTAACAAATCGAGAGCATATTGAAATCAAAGAGTGAAGCTGTACCTGATGAATAATGCATCCCCCTTCTTCCTACATGCTGTATTTTTGTTTGTACTGCTTTAGCACAAGTACGCAGATGCTGACAGTCGGTATGCTCACTGTCTGAGAAATGAGTCAGAATTTGGGGGAATCTGCCATCCAGTTCTTTGATGTGGAACAGGGTTGATTTAGCTTCTTGCAGCATCTCTGAGAGTTTTCTTTTTGCGTAGCCAGTGATTTTGAAACGCAGCTGAAATGCTGTGGATGTACTTGAGCTGATGTACAGAAATGTAACTCTAATAGTTGCTCTTCACCCTTGTGAATGGAGCAGTGCTGGGGGGCCCAAGATCTGAAATTCATTCCTGGCTGTGGCCCAGGTTTCCTGAGTGACCAGCAGAAGGGCTTTTCTCTGTGTGTGCCTTTGTTTTCCTGTCTCATGATTCAGGGAGTAACCCAGCATTTAATAGCTGGTCATCTTCAGGAGGGAAACGATGGAGTTTTCATGCGGTCTTTAATCTTTATGTGGTAATAAAAATATCTGTACTGTTCTGTTTTACAGAAAGAGCTGTTTTTAAATCCCAAAACAAATTGAAAAAGGGCATAACTGTAAAAATATTGATATTATTATATTAAATTTCTGTGCCAGGTTGTATTTTCCACAGGTGTGTTTATATGCTGGTTTGATTCTTTTTCAGGCCCTGCTTGATACTCAGAATCTTTTGAGAGCCCAGATTACAAATTTTACTTTCAACCTGGGATTTTCAGGAAAATTCTATCACACAGGTAAGAATGAAACACTAAAATTACTTTGATTTTGGTGGTGTTCTGTATAGTGTGAGGACAAGTAGGAATGATAGAGTCTGAGAGCCTTAGCATGCTGTCTTCCTGCATTAGCTGCTGGTGTGGAGCAGATTAAATGACACCCCCCCCCCCCCCCGCCCTTTATTAAAATTTAGTTCCTTTCAGTCTGCTTTTGAGTGCTAAATTCCACCAATCACATAAAATTTTCTATTGGTTTCACTGAGAGATCTGTTGAGCTACCACAGTTCATCTTTGTGATTGTTTCAATCTCTACTGTAGAAATGTAGCAATATATATTATCCCTTAAAATAATTTTGTTTTAAAACCACTATAGAAATAGAGATAAAAGAGAAAGTATTAAATAGGATGTGGGCCAGCAAAGTGGTCCTGACTGTCCTGATTTGTCACCACTGCTTCAGCAGGAAGTATTTCAACTGGTCACAGTTTATTACGTTAATATCATTCTTACTGTTTCCAACATTAATAAAAATATAACAAAAGTAGAAATTTTACTTCAAAAATGTTTGTTGTTTGTTTGTGGTTTTTTAATTTCTTCTGCAGGGACTGAGGAGGAGGATGAGGGTGATGACCTGCTGCTGAGATCTGTGGATGAGTTCTGGTGGTTTCCCCACATGTGGAGTCACATGCAGCCACACCTCTTCCACAATGAGTCCTCACTGGTGGAGCAGATGATCCTCAACAAAAAATTTGCCTTAGTGAGTTATATTTTTGCATCTTCTGTTTAATTTAGGTACTCAGAAACCAATACTCTGTTTAGGTTAGAAGAAAAATCAAGTTTCTGAAAGAATAAACACTCCATTGAAAGGTATCAAATGACTTTGTGAAACCACCGGATGTTAGGGTTTGGTAAGTGTGCCACATTTGCAAAGAAGTAATTCTGCAGTGATACCCAATAACATCTTATATATTCCCTTTGGATCAACTTTCTGTAAACTCGTTTTAAAAAGCATTGTGCCTTCTCTAATTATTTATGCACAGCAAATCTCTGAATCAAAATGTTTCCATGAGAATATAAGAAGAAATCAAATCAGATTTTAGGTCTGAAGATATTGGAGAAACAGACCACAGTTAATTTCATACAATAAACCAAAACAAAATTGTGTACATAAAATATGTTATTTGTCTGAAGAGGGGGTCTGGTGTTAAGATCTAATTGTATCAAAATATCTCAGCAGACTCAGCTTGTCTGCTGAACTACATCTGCTCTTCCAGCAGCCTAATTTTATTTCTTCCTTTTCAAAATCCACTGGTTGCTCTTTCGCTGGCAGGTGCTGGCTTTGCTCCTGGAAGGAGCAGGGGGGATTTCAAATACAGAACAACAAAGAGTGCACTTAATGGGCGTGTGTCAGTGAGTGCAGGAGAACGGGATAGACCTGACTATCAGCCAATTAAAGTTTGTATTTGAAAACCTGGCTTTTAAGTGAGACACATGCTTGCTTTCAAACAAAGATTTCACCAAGTTAGCTGTAAATTGTAGTTGTACCGAGTAAAGCTTCACTTTAATGTTTCCTTTCAAGAAATCATTGCAGTAGGTCTTAGATTCCTGAAAGTTTAAAAATCTTGTGTCCAGAATTGCCCTTTTAATGCGAGTCAGTGTATTGGTGCAAGCTCCACTGGAAATAAAAATGGATCCTTGCAGCTCTGGTGTGACCTAAGACATCCTCTGGGATTAGTGTGCAGGATTTCATCGTTAAAGGCTGTTATAAGGATAATGCATTTTTGATCCTGGTTTATGTAACTTCAGCAATTGCCATTTTCTTCACTATTTTCAGTGCTCTTAATGCTTACAGATCCCTTATATTAATTTTTTTTCATGTTTAGACATACAGACATGAAGTTACTCATTATGTTTCATTTGTTCAGAGCCTTTAAATTAATAACAGATAGTAGTAGCTACTTTTTTGAAAGAGGCCAAAATGACTGATGCCTCGTGCATTATCCACTCCATGTGTGCATTGTATGGGAGATGCTTAACTGGGGTATAACAGTCAGTAAGGAATAATGGAGACACTAATTCATTGAAGATGATAGGCCTTTTATTAGAGTGAAAGATTTAGATTACATATTTGTTACTGCCTGTTGTGAAATTTGAGGGGAGATGCCTTAAAAATCAGACTTTTGTTTATAGATAAATGAAGGAGATGCAGTGGGGTGTTAGAGAATGCAATTTCTTACATGTTCGGTGGAAATTTTCCTTTCTGATGTTTATGTATGCTTAAGGGCAGTAGGAAAGATAAAAGGAAGAAGAATTGGATTATCTGTGATGGAATTAAATTGTGTAAAGCAGCATAACTGATGGAGTACCCACTCTTTATCTCCTCATGCAGTACAACCAGGAGGGCAGATGTTACTCATTCCTATTCGTCAGATTATGCATGATGCCCTTTATGTGCGCCATAGATTCCTAAAGGCAAACAAGAATTTCACCGTTCTTTAAATGTAGAGAACTCGGTGTGATTGAACCAGGTGTGTCTGTTACACACAATAAATGGTTTTACTGACATCACACACCTGTTTTTTTAGAGATTTTCATGTTCCTTCCTAACTAGTTTATTCAAAGGAAGAGGTCCAGGTGCGAGCCAATGCTTTGCACAAACAGTATGATTAGGAAATATGGTGAGGATGACCGTATCAATTCAAACCATAATAAAAACTGTAAGAATTCAAAGGCAGTGCAAGGGCAGTCTTCCTAAACCATGGCAAAATGATATCTTATGGACTGTGCATTCTGCTGATCAGCATATCAAAGACTATCTGCTCTACCCTGTTCGTTTGGAAAGTAACCTGAAGGAAAATGCACTGGATGTGAGGAGAATGTAATGGCACCGAGGTGAGTATGTACACAAGATAAAAGCCAGGAGTCTTCAGAAACAGGAAATGTGCTGAAGAAGGGTGTACTCTACAACATCTGCCTGTAGACTGTTACTGATAGCATAGGGTTAAAATGTTTCTAAAAATCATGGGAACTGTATACAATAGATTTGGGGGAGTGGGAAGAAAGGTTGGGTCTGGTAGGCCTGGGAAAGGGAACTAGGCCCTGAGAATGAACGCTGAGCTTTGTCTTTAGTTGATCATGTGAAACTGCACCTGCATAATCATCATATGATAAATTATATGATTGTTAAATGTAATAATTGATTGGTAATTGAATACGATTATTGTTTAATCGTAATAAGAATCATGAGAAACTATGTAATCGTAACAAGAATCATGAGAAAGGATGTTTGGGGGACCTGATGAAAGTTACAAGAATTCATGCTTGGATAAGATCAATGTATACAATAGAACAATAATTAATTAAATTAATTATTAATATATAGTTGCATAACGAAAAGGGTATAAAAACAAGTCCATTTCAAATCCATGTCGGAGTCAGATTTGGGTTTGCACCCCTGATTCCCAGAGCTCTTCAATAAAAGCACCTGCATATAATCATTCCGTGATTATGTGTTTCCATGCTAACATTACAATGGTTCTCTTTCTTCCATTTTTAATATGACACTGAAATAGTTAAGCTGATTTTTGAAAATGGATTTGTGTTTTGAATGGACTAGAGGGGAATGCAGTGACTCTGATATTCAGCTCCTCAGCCAAGTAATTGTGAAGGGACGTGTAGTGGAAATTGTGGTTTTGTAGTTGCAGCTGCCAAATGCTACGTGTTGTGTTGAGTATGTGCCAGTGATTTTCTCTCTGAAATCGGAATTTGTGAGCAAATTCTTTGCAAGAACTTGAAAGAGTGCAGCTTTCTGTTTAATGTAGATTGAAGAAACCAATGTAAAATGCATTTATATCCTTCTTCCCTGCCTACTGATAAAAATATTTTCTGAAAAGACTTTTGTCATAAAATCCTGTGTTTCTTCTTATCCCTCCATCTCCTTCCAGATCAGCATGTCTTGATATTACCATTATTTGCATTTCAGACCTGTTCTTGGTCTTTCACAAAGCATTTGAGAAGCACCAAAACATCAAGTTTCTTAAATTTTTCAGTGCAGCCATTGTTCTGTCGTGTTTTAGGAACACGGAATTCCAACTGACTTGGGCTATGCAGTGGCTCCACACCACTCAGGAGTCTATCCAGTACACATTCAACTATATGATGCCTGGAAAAAGGTGTGGAACATCAGAGTTACCAGCACAGAAGAATACCCACATCTGAAACCTGCAAGGTACAGACGAGGCTTCATCCACAGAAACATCATGGTGAGTTGTATTGCTGATGTTCATTTTGTACTCTGCCATTTCATGAACAATTTCCTTTTGAGTGGAAAAGCAGGGGATCCTGAAAGTTCACGTTGCCAGAAGCATGTACTACTACACATAAGTAGCAAGATGTATTTGCCAGTGTCTTGTTAATTAAACTCAGTCTGTTGCTGGTGCTGTTTCTGCTGATGAAGGTGGTATCCAGGCTGTTAACAGGCTGTTAACTGTTCTAGAACTGCGGTTCATGCTGCTTCAGGGACCTCAGTGGAAAGAGTCAATTTTGCATCATTTAACACAACGTGCTGGGTTAGATTTCTGTCAGGTTTTCAATTTGCATGGTACCATTCACTGCAAAAGAGTATTGCCAGGTTATACCACTTCAGAACGTGGATCTGGGTGGGCACATATTTTTGTCTTCCCTGTGAGCTGTGCATGGAAGCCTTGATCGGCTTCCTGCCAAACACAAATGCAGCCTGGGCTTTGCAGCCTGCTTTAAGTAACCCAGAGCCCTCAGCCTGGGTGGAGGCAGAGCCTCAGGAACTGTGGGGGGGGAAGACACCCCCACACCACCTCCAGGCTACCAAAGTGCTCTGAAATCCCAGTGTTTTCCTGGATTACATCACTCCCAGCACTGTCGTGGATAGCCACCTTTGCCAAAGGAAGGGCTTGTACTCAAGTGACATGAAAGGCGTTGTGCTCTTGCCATCTGGGCACTGGGGTGGAGGCTATTTCGGGCTGGCATCTTGTCGGTATTATCTCAGAAGAGTTTCAGAACAGCTTTCCAAAATCCTTGGTGGCGTGTTTCCTGCTAACTCTCTTTTGGAGCGTGTGGGAGGGCGGTGAATGAGGGCCCTGTGTTGTACCTCTGGCTGCAACAGGCACTTTTGGGAGGTCGAGAGCCTTGGCACAACACTGCCACTAAGAACAGAATTCTGGTATTGCTCTCAGGTTGCCCTGGATACCTCTTTCCTAAGCTAAGTACTAATATTTTAAAAAGTTTTGATCTCTTTTTGAAATGAACCAAATGAAAATGATCTCCATGAGTGTAGGAACACAACTGACACCAATATAGGGTTTGTTCTTCTCAAAGCAATCACTGCCTGTGAAATAATGGGTTTGCTGATGTGCTCAGGGAGCACAGAGCATTTGGAGAAGACATATTGACTCAGAATCTCCAAAAATCCCTTCCATAAATATTTGTAAAAACGCATCATTTGAAGACACATCATGAGATCGAACACAAGGGCACGCAGCCAAAAATCTATTTCCACAACTGGTCATATCACCACCTGTTCAGGGAGTCTCAAGCTTTCAGTTTTCCAGAGCAAATGCATCAATATTTTACAACTTCAGCCTAAGAAATGAACATGCTCAGTAAGAACATTGTTCTGTAAGATTTGTCAGAGCACCTCCCATCCAGTACAGCTTCATTCCCTGCCCCTGTGAAAAATTGTTCTCGTATTTCCTCAATGAAATCCAAGGGTTTTTTAAAAGCTTAGGCAAGTTTGTAGCAGATGTATAAATTCCATACGTTTTCTAACACAGAATTTACAATCCATGATCACAGTATTCTCCACAGCACAAAAAAAAAAAAGTTGAGAAATGAAACTGCAAGAAAGAGTATCTACAAACCCACGGCCTGTTTCAAATAAGGCATTTTTATGCTTTAAAAGTTTATCTGTCGTAACAATCCCAGTTAACCATTCTACATGAACATCCATTCTCAACTGTTGATTTTCCGTAAGGAATAGACATAATTGAAATATTCTCCAGTAAATTATTTTCTGAATTCAGGAGAAAATATTTTGAGTTTCTGATGCAGAATGTAACTGCATTTAGTTGTTCTTCATATTCAAAAGATTTATTCTTGGAATGTTTTTAAAAATAATTTCACTTGTACTATGTATTTCAACCAGTCTTGAAAAAATAGCACAGAAAGTAAATCTTTCTTCTGCAATGAGCATTAATGGCAATATTACACATGTGTCAGGGTAGAATTATTGGTGGTGATGCCTGAGTCAAAAGAAACCCAATTTGCCTTTCCAATTACAGTTTAAATTTACATCAAAGCTGTCATTCAGATAAAAGTGGAACTGATTGATATGATACAGACTGATAATATTTTAGATTATCTTTCACATTATTTTAAAACTTTAGACTTGAAATACTTGGGTTTAGGATGAGGTGTTTTGGACAGAATGAGTCTGAGGAGGCTGTGGAATTGTAATTTGGTGATAGAGATCAATCTCCAGTTTCAAACAAAATGTGATGAATTTTTGGATGTTAGGATTTTGGATAATGGTTCATCTAGATCAATATTGATTTCCAGCAAAGCTGAGAGGCCAAATATACCCAGCAATTTTCTGTTATATATTATTTCTCTGACTTTTATCATCTCATTAAAAGTATAAACTCTTGAATTTTTAATGTTTTTTTTTCATAAATTCAGGTGCTTCCTAGGCAAACTTGTGGCTTATTCACCCACACCATTTTCTATAAAGAGTATCCTGGAGGTCCAAAGGAATTAGACAAAAGTATTCAAGGAGGAGAGTTGTTCTTCACAGTGGTTCTCAATCCAGTAAGTACAGAGGAATTTTGAAACGTTTTTAGAAAACTAATTGAAGAAAAAGTTACTGAATGTTCTGGGGCTGATCAGCTGGGTCTCCAAACAGCAGTGGTTACTGACAGTGAGTTCTTTTGCTTTTTCAATTAAGTAAATTAAGATCTAATATTATATATGTTGTTAGTTGCACAAAGCCATCTCCACCTTTTTTTTAAAACTAACTGTTTTATTAGTAATGCAGCAGTGCCAGCCTGTCTTGTTCTTTACTTTTTGCATGAAATAAGATCCCTGAGATTTAATTTTTTGAAGAAATGGAATGTAAAGAACTGCTGTGAGTATGTCAGGTGAAGTTCATTTCTCTGCTATGTCAAAGTTGTGGTGCAAAGTGTTGGGGGCACTAATTGAGGTGAGAAGGCTGCAAGCAAGGAATGCTTAGGCTCCGATCAGGTTTGAGAAATTTCAGTTGCTCTCTCGTAGCAGCTTCAAAGAAGAGATCCAAGTAAAAGAACCACACTGTTTGAAGAAAAGATCTGAGTAAATGAACCACATCTGTCTAACCTTTCATTTATGTTTAATGGAAGGTAAACAAGAGGTGAGGTGCTGATACTACAGAACACTGACAGGAGAGAGCAGTGTAGTATTTCCAAATGGCCTGGGATTACGTCAGCTGCCTCAAAATTGACCTTTTAGACAAGCTTTTAGATTTTCGTTTTAGATTTTCATTTTGGTTTTCATTGGGGTCCAAATCAAGCATAAAAATAAAATCCTGCTGTTTTATAAAAATGCAGTCACTGGGGGCACCAAAGGGAGTAAAACATGTTTCCACTCAAATCTTTTGGAACAACAGCCTAAATATTTTGTGGCCTTTTTAAATCTTCTGCAATGCAATGCAGTCCAAAGGAAAACCCATTTCTGAAAGCTACTTCAGCAATTTATATCCAGTTGTATTTTTCAAGCCTCAAATTCTTACAGGCTATAGTTTTGTCTCTTTGAGGGCAGTTAGTGTTTTGTTCCGTTTTTTCACGTTCCCACAGCAGAATTAGGAAATAAAAACTTCATTTCCCTAGCACACGTGTGGTTTCCCTTCTAGAGGGTGGCAATGGTTGCAGTCCTGGCTTGGTTGATGTGCATCACTCCAGACACAGCACAGAATCACTCACAGAATGGTTTAGGGTGGAAGGGACCTTCAAGACCATCTGCTCCAACCCCAGGTCAATAGAGCTGAGACCTGAAAAATTCCTTGGGCGGGGAGGATATTGTCACCATAGCAGTCCTTTGGTAATAAATGGGGTTTTGACTAAAAGTTACTAGGTTAGCAAATCAGAGGAAGGCACAAAGCAGTATTTTGAGTCAGGATAAAATATATTCCCCACTGAAATACAGCCACAACAGCCAAAACCTATTTTATAACATAGGGAAACAGCAAAATTTAGTATGAGTGCTTGAGGCATAAGCCTTTTAAATTAAAAGAATGAAGAGAATAGAGAGGAAGACAAGCAGTGAAACCTCCATGGTTTTTGATATTCATCGTGGAGGTTTGATCATGTCTGCTTGACATCCTGGAATGTGAGTACAGTAATGTCTTTTTATACATTACAATTAGGTCTTTGATGCAAACATTGCTGGGTAGACTGTGTGAACATCTACTTCTGAAAATTACGATATCCCCAATGCAATATAGGCTAAAAGAAGAGAAGTTAAATGCAGTGTTTTCTAAATATGACTGTAAGTGAATATTGGGCCAAAATCTTTCCAAGACTGCTTCTAATAAGTGCCTTTGAAAAGATGATGCATCTGGTTTCTAAATATCTGCCTATAAACAGTTCCTAAAGCTCTAAGTATCAGCACATAGTCAGTTTAAAGACTGAGGTTTGTATCTTCGTGGGGCTTAGGTCTTGCATGTATTTATGTCATGCTTTGCAAGTCAGAGTTGGGCAAAAATTTAGACATTAAAATGAAGACAGAGTAGCTTTAGGAGTCTGTCTAATTATGGAGTGGCATTTTGGATTTCATAAGCTTTCTTGTGCTTTCATTAAAATTGCTGGCATTTCTTTATGTGAAACACCCAGCTGTTGGGGGAATGCAAAAATTCCGTCCGTTATGAGGCATTTTCAAAATGTTATTTTTCACTGATAAAATAAGAAGAGAAAACACTACCCATGAATCATTACAATGTCAGCTAAACAGTGTTCTCAGTAATGAGTACATAAATAGTTAGTTTCCAAACCTGGAAAATGTGAGTGTGGATTAAATGTTAATCTGAACAAATTTCATTATATTTAATTTGGGAATGAATATCATTTTTGAAGTGGAAGTTACCAGGCTGAGACTTCAAGAACTGGGTACCTTACTCTGAAGTAAGTGTCCCTAAGAATGAATCCCAAAATTTCTCAGTGGTTTGGCTGTACAGTGGTGTAAGAGAGGCTCTGCCTCCTTAGTGTGCTCGATCAACCACCACGTGCAGCATAAACCACAAAAAACCACAGGACCGTGTGTGCAGCTGGGAGTTTTTGTCACGAGAAGTAGCGTGATGGCCCTGTTCTCAGAGCATTGTAGAAGCAGATGTGCTGCAGGTATGGAAAGCCTCAGGAAATGCTGCTCTGTAGATGCTGTTTGTGTAGCTGGGAACCAACAGTTGGCTTGTTGGAGTAGCAAATCTCACGGCTGGGAGGTTGTGTTCCTGTGGTTTGCATTGGTACCGCTGCACTGGTGACTGGGAAGTGATCCTGGCCACTGTTCCTGTAAGGCATCCCGAATTCTGAAGTGCCACCAAATTGAAAAAGAGCCCAAGCACTAAGAGAACACTATAACCCACTCTTCAAGTAATATTTTGTGTGTCTGTCTCCTGTTAAAGATCTTGCTGACTGCAGCGGCCCTCGGGCGAGATCGTGCTATATCAGGATCTTGCAAAAAATGTTTCCCAGGAAGAGAAAAAGCAAGCTTCAGCAGCCTGTATTATTGGTATACTGGTGTTATTTCTCCCACATTATCAGTTGAATAATTCACTTACAGGGAGGTTGTGGGACTTGCACTGATTTAGCCAGGGAGTTCTGGGGCAAAGCCACAAGGAAAGCGTGCATTGTAGAAGTGTGTAGTGATGAGTATCTTATCCAGTCAGACACCTCTCTGGTTTATTGTCTCACATTGTTACTGGTTTTCATACCCCTCTACTGACTTTAAAACATTTTAGCAAGTATTTTTCCTGATAAACCTGTTAGAATCTTCAGTTATTTCAGATTCATCTCTCTGCAATATCCAGGGAAATTCTTGGATTAGTAAAACAAATTTCTGTTCAGTGTTTCTTAGAACGAAAGTGTACCAGTTTCCTAAATCAGTCCTCTGAAGGAAGTGAGCCATTAGGTTTTGAGCTATGTATAATGAAGAGGTCAGAATAGACACTGCCATCAACTGTATCACTGCTTTTCAGATCCTTTGAACTATAGAAGATACAGATCTGGAGCTTTTCGGTCCTACAAGATGAATGTTTAAGGGTAACCAACAGTTGATGAAACTTTTCTATACCTTTTCTGCCCCTAAGAAAAACAAACAGAAATGCAGTAATTGCATTACGTGCACTTACATGCACTTCCTTGCAAAGTACTGTGTGTCTGCAGATGGAAAGAAAAAGGGAAAATGCCCTGTGGAGAGGAATTTGGTGAAAGCCTTCAAATGGTTGACAGCCCAACAATGAAACTAATGTGTAGCCAGCTGTGTGCTCTTGACATGGTTACAGCAGTGCTGATGAAGAGGAAAGGCTGTTAATGCTTTAGGCACTTTGATTGATCTTAAAATAATTGTAATCTTTGTGTGTGTTCAGTTCTAAGTATTATTTTCTTCTAATTTTTACCTCTCCCCAGTTGCAGTGAGTAGAGCTGTTATTAAGCTAATTGACTTGCAGCAAGGGAGAAATTATCTCCTTTAGCACTGAAAATGAGAGGATACGTATGAGCATCAGCACAACCTGCTGTATCTTAATGTGACCCTGAGCCGGCACTACAGAAGTAAATCAAAGACATTCAGACTCGGATCTTTCCTTTCTGTCCGTCTTGCTCGGCACAACCTCATATTGAACGCTACTGAGTGTGAGAAGCAGGAGAGATGGTTCAGTTTGACAGGCTTGCCCCACTTCACGGGTTAGAAAGGCATTGGTTTCATCTCTTCCCTGTCCTCTCATGCCCATAACTCCTGCAGTAGTTGCCATCAGTTGGGGCAGGGGTGGGAATCAGTTTGGCCGAGCATTTTGGAAACAAGTATTCTTTGCCTTCCTATCTGTTCTTCAAAACCAACCCACAGAAGCCGAGACCGAGTCTGGTATTTTGTGGGTGGAATAGGAAAAAAAAAATAATTTCCTAAGTGAACAGGCATTGTGGAGAGGCTGTGGAGCAGGCAGGAATAGCTGTCTCTTGAGAGCTGATTCCTTGTAACAGCAGGCAGGAAATGCATTGAAACTGTGGCAATGAGAGAATTTTATTCTTCTACAGTCCTTAGAATTCTGGAATGGAAAGCTTTGTGCTGGTCCTTTAGAGTGAAGCAAGTCTTTTGAACAGTACTACCACTGCTGAGTCACAAGGGGAAGGAGCAGCAGCAGAAAATAAGCTTGGGATTCCTGACTGTCAGATCAACAGAAGTGCATCAAATAATAAAATTTTGTCTGAGCTCATGACTCTTCCCTGCCTTCATCATATTTCTGGTGGAGACACCACTATGTAAATGGAATTCCACTCACTGGCAGTCTGCAAGTGGACGGCTCCGTGGCAGCTGTGAAAGCAGCAGGACAACCTCAGGGCTAAAAAGGGAGTTGCAAGCTGGAATCTCTGTGGTGGAATTGAACACAGCTTTGCTGTAAGCATCCAGGTCTGAAAGGACTGTCTTTCAGCCATTAAAAATACATATTCAGTATAGACTCTGCTCTGATTTGTTATTCCATCACTTTGGTAGCCTAATGGAGCAAAACCTGCTGTTTCTGAGTCTCTGAATACCTGAAATAAAAATATTCGGAGTAACTTGGAAACAACAGCAGAACTGCAAACAGTGTCTGCACAATGCCAAATTAATTGGAATATAGGTGTTCTGAGAGTTGGATGTACTCTTGTGGCCTGTAAACATGTGCTCAGTAGCTAAAATACCAGCAATATTCCAAATTGGTAATGCATATGCTGTTGGTGCCTAGCCGAGACCACAGAATTAATTGTCCATCATAATTTAACTTCATTTTGAAGGGTTGTGCATAACTTCATTGAGTTGGGAGGCCTCAATGCTGTCTTGTAGTGTTGCACAGATGGGAGGGTGACATAGTGTCTGTGACTAAAGTACCTCAATGACTGGTTTATTAGTAGGAATTTATTCAAGTTGGAATTGCCTGCAATAGTTCTGTATATGGTTAAAAAAGGTGCCCAGTATGTAATAAGTGTTTATTACCTGTTTTTTCTTATACCAACTCTTCTAGTTCTAGATTTGAAATGCCAAAATAATTAAACTCTTCAAGATCATCGGTGTCCTCCTAATCTCAGACTTCCCTCCACTTCCCTTGCTGCCACAGCTGATGTCTGAAAAAAGTCTTCTCTCTGCTCTTTGGGATCTGATCCTGGCAGCTTAAGAGAGACCCCTTGACTCCAGGGCAAGAAGCCAGGAGCCCTCGGAAGGGCTAGTCACTCTTGTGAATGGTAATATCATTCCTTTGGGAGGCAGGTACTCTGTTTTGTGAGGAAACAGTAGCTGTTACCAAGACTCCAGAAGCTTAGTTTGAGTAGTGTCCTTGTATAATTTCAATAGGTGCAGCATCCTAATAATTTTGATTTTTTAAAATACCCAGCCAGTTACCATCCATCACTAGAAGTCGGGTAACTTGTTGCTTTGTTTTGTTCTCTGTAAGCTGTTTGTCAAGCATCTCTCTGTTCTTGATACATAAATTAGATCATGCTGATCCATCTTTCCCTGAGACATGATTTAATAACAGCAGCTCCTTCTCGGTCTCAGCTCCAGTTTGTTGATCTAGAAGCTATTGCCTCTTCCCTAATTGGGAAATGTTGTAGTAAGGAAATATGCAGCATAGAATGAGCAGTCAAAAAGATAAAAGCTTTCTCCTGAGCGCTTGTTCTCATTTTGCTCCATTTCTGCAGTACCAGTTAGAATCCCAAATAAAATCAGGACTAAGGAAGGAGAGCAAATGTAACTTAGACCTCTGTGCTTTCACTCTGGGGAAGGAGAAAATGCTGAGGAGAAGCTGGAAGGAAGAAGGCAGAGCGCAGGAGAGCACCTTTCAGATCTGATATGAAAATTGTGTGAGAGCAGGAAAGGAGCTGCTGCCCAGAGGCCAGATTTAGTCCTAAACCATTATTTTATAAAGTGTCTGCATTCCATTTCAGTTCCCTTGTGAAGGATATTAAATACCATGGAGAGTGTGCATTGAAGTGAAACCAAGATGATGGTTTGTTTATGAGGAACAGCTAAAAAAGGGTGATCCTTCTGCATTGAAATAAAGAAAATGCTGAGATTCCCGAAAGAAATTGTGGGCCTGATATTTCTGGGTCCAAGAAATTTTCCCTTGGGAAAAAGTTAGCAGCTGCTAGTAGGCTAAAATCTCTCAGACCCAAAAATATCAGGCCCACAGAAACAATTCTAGAAGAGTGCTGGAAATAATCAAATCAAATAAGCTCTTTTTATCTGAAAGGGAGGTTAAAATGCTTGTTAGAATAAATGTAAATCCATTCACAACCGCTTCCCTATTAAAGGAGGAATAAAGCAATATACGAAGGTTTGTTTGTATTTTACAGCATTTCCCAGAGGAGGAATATTATTGAACAAATAGTGTTATTTACTAGGTGCAGCCTTGGGATGTGGCCACAAAGGATTCCTTTTAGAGCTCCTTGCTTGGTGGTTCCAGGAGAGTAAATCTTCAGAGGCATAGCGTGCTGTTAGTTGCAGCGAAAGAATAATGATTCTTGTTAATTAGAACTTGTTTGAATGAGTCTGGATTTGGTATGATAGAGCAAATCAAAGCATCATAAACCAAGTATGGAAGGGGAAAAATCATCATTACGTTTTGTCTTGGTGTGTTCCCATCCTTCTGCGCAGGGAAGTGGGGAGTGATCCTGTTGCCATATTCTGTTAGCTTTTGTGAATGTTTATTTTCTGTAGTCCAGTCTTCTCACGCTTGTAACATAAACAAGAGTTGTTTTTCACATTCCTCTCTGATGAGGGACAACTGACTGACTTCTAGCCTGGCCAGTGGGATGGAGAGGTGGTAACCTTGTTCTCCAGTCCCTGGTCATTGTCCAGAATCTATATAAGCAAAGTAACCATAATAAAGTTACTCTTCTTTTACCTTGGAGTTGGAGTGTGAGTATCATTTCTCTTCGTGTCCTCTAGTGACATCCCTCTCAGTTAATCTGTGATGTTTGTGATGCCATCTAGAAGAGTCTTTTTCTACAATGTAAATTCGTGTATTAGGTCACGTTATCTGGTTGGCTAAGTATGGATTTCTTTACAAGACTCAGCCATTTAAGTTTTCAACCAGCATTTGATCATCTTTGTGTTGTAAATAATTAACCATAAAGTATTTGACTTAAAAAAATATAACTAAAATGGGATCTTAGGTCTCTGGTAATTTTTCCCTTTCACTGACACAGTTTTATAATCTTGGAAATTATTTATGATGATATGTCCAGTCAATTTCTTAGCCTGTACTGACATTCTTAAAATTACAGTGATATTCTCTCCAGGGAAAGAATAATTATATTTCCCTGAACTAGCAATCTTTTCAACTTCTCTTGCTTTTTCTTTCATGGCAGTGCAGTAGCTGTTGGCAGGTGAGGAGTTGCCAGGAGGTGAATTGACATTAAAAATGTCAGAGGTGGTCAGCCCACGTGTAGGAAAGAAAGGGGCTGTCAGGAAAGCAAGTTAACCTTTTTTATGGAAACCTGCTGATTGTGACTTTAGTGAGAACAAGGTAGTCCTGTGGCTGCTCTGCTCCTGCTTTGAGAACTGAAATAAGAAAGGAAACCTGAAAAGGTCATACATTTGGTGCCTAAAGGGAAGGGGTTTTCAATCTCAGTCCTACCCACAAAGAAAGATCATCTCCTAGTGATTTAGCAGTGTATATCTTCTGATTTTACTGTAAATACCAGCTTTTCATTATTTTCTATTTCTTTCTTTAAGCTGAGGACTGGAATTCCTTTACAAAAGATTGACTTCAGTTCCTGCACCAATTTCAGAATTATGACCGTGATAAGCTTTTCTTTTTTTAAAGTGGCTTACATAAAGTCTTACTTTAAATAGATCTTGCTCATTCATGGCATTAGCAGATTTATTTATAAAAAGGGTCATGTTTCTAATTTTTTAATGGAAATTAGTCTGGAGAGTTTGTTTTGGGGGAGTTCTACTTGAAAAAGAACTTCAAGAAAGAAATCACTGGTGGAGAGGTGAGAGTTTGCAGATTTCAGTGTAAGAGCAGACTGCTGCATCAGTGAAAAATTACCTTGGAAAGGGATCACTTGAGAAAACAGAGGATTCTGTCTGCAGCCCTTCCTCAGTCCCTGAGAGCTCATCCTTGCATCCTGTGTATTCCTGCTGTGCTCACCAGCTCGATTTAGGTGTATCCAAAAATGCCCTTCCTGTGAGAACCCTTCAGGAAGCGTTGCTTCCATTGGGAGTGCAGAAGTGCACTTGGAGCCAGGGCTGGAGCAGGAGGGTGTATCTGGGTATCACCTTCATAGTAAGATACTGGCAGAGTTAAATACCAGCAGCCTTAAAACTTCTGGTGGTTTTTGTTTGGGAATATTTTATGCTCAGTTATTTGAAAGTACTCAGGTTTCAGATTTTTTTTTTTTTTTTTGTCTGTTTTGTGTGTCAGGCCAGTGTTGCCGAATACCTTTGTAGAAGAGATGAACTACTTCCTCTATAAAACTTAGACCTGAAGCCATGAGATTAAAGTCACAGCAGTAGAGCTCAGCTGCTTCCCTGGTCTGTGGCTTCTTTACTTTTCCATGAAAACCAAAATTACGTTTGTAACAACGCATTTGTATTCCTGTTAATGTTTTTGGTTTTGCTGTATCCTGTGCAGTAAATGCACATAAAGGTTCTGTCAGTGTTTCCCAACCCCGGGGTAGCACTGCGCATCCTGCGGCTCACAGAGCCCTTGGGACCCGTTCCAGCGTTTTCCTCGCTGATGGCGTTGAGCTGATTTGAGCAGAAGGATGTCATCAATGAGGGGCCAGGGTAGTAAGGGCTGTGTGAATGTGATCCAACGCTTGCTGCTCGACGAGCAAAATGCAGATGGGATTTACATGACCTGGGGCTGCACTGCCATCTAGTGATGCAAGCGCTCGAGGTGTGCTCTTCATTTTGTCTCCCGCAGATCAGCATCTTCATGACACACTTGTCTAATTACGGGAACGACCGCCTGGGCTTGTACACCTTTGTGAATCTGGCCAACTTCGTTCATACCTGGACAAACCTGAAACTGCAAACCCTTCCCCCCGTCCAGCTGGCTCACAAGTACTTTGAGCTATTCCCTGAGCAGAAGGACCCTCTCTGGCAGGTGGAGGCTAAGCAAGAGATCAGAAAAATTGTCTTGGTGGTTTTGTTTTTGTTTTTTTTTTTAATTCTTTGTTTCAGTTTCTTGTAGAGAAAAGCAGTTATATTTTTAAGTTGGTTCCGTAAGACTGAAAGCCAACTGAAACTTCAGGATGTGATTATGTTCCCTGTCGCTTGTAAAAAGCTGTAAAATTATTATGCATTAAGATATGTAATTAAAATTATCTTTAATTTGTTTTATTTGTGAGTTTACTTGCCTTTAAAAATGCAGGGAAAGGCAGGCAAGCGCATGTTGTGTTATTTCTGTTCTCCTTTTGGAAATAACGGGAATAAGGCATTTGACAGGCAGATTTACATGCACCTTCTGGTAGTTAAAGAAATGAGTTTTTCTCCAAGTGTGGAAGGAGAAGCGGGCATTCAAGAAGAGAAAAGAGCATTAAGACCATGGACACCCTAATCAGCCAAGTGGAAGTAGATGAGATGTCTCAAGTTATTGACGGTAGGCTGGGAGCCGCCCGAAGAAGACGTTTGCCAAGAAGCTGTAGACACCTGAGTCCTGAATATAAAATCTGATTAAGGCGGCTTGGTAGAAATACTCTAAGGAGCAAACTTTACTAAATCCAACATAAAAATGTATTTAAGCTTTCTCACCAAAATGTTTTCCAGCCTTGGATATTGAATTGCCAAGTTAGGGTCTGAGATTGCAAATTTGTACTTAAATATGTGTCTTGAAATACATGCTGGTTTTGAATAAAACATTGAACTAGAGGGGAAAATGTCAAGGATTTTGCATAATACTAAGAGAGAACCATTTTAAAAATGGAAATTAGCCCGTAGCCAAATTACTTGAAAAATTGTAATTACTTAGAAAAAAAACATTTTTAAGTTACAGTGACTAAGACATACTGTATGTGGTATATTTTGTCCATAACTGATGTAGTTGTGAATACAGGTGTATATTCTTAAGCCTCAAAGGGGTATGTGGAGATCATTCTCTTCATCTCAGTGCAGTATTGCCAAACAACAGTGTCAAAAATTGTTTGTGGGTAGCATTTCCAGAACAAATTTAAACTGATTAAGTTGTGAAGCAGCAAATATTAATGTTAGGTACTGATTTGGATTGGAAGATCAGAATATGTATTTGTAAACAGAAAGCCTTAAATCATAATAAATTACTCTTTTAGTTTTAAAATGCAGCATATATAGTGTGGTAGCTGTTACAGGAATGGGGCAACTATATATGTGTAGGAGAGATTTTTTCAACATCTTTAAAAAAAATTCCTGACACTTAAGAGAGTCAGGTTCTGACCTGGTTACATTGGAAATGCCATTCTGAATCACTGGAATATTTCTGTAATGCATTGGTGTTCAGTCATAATGAAAAATAGTAATTTCTGATAAGAATATTTGTACATGGACGAAAAATAGGTAATTTATATATAAGGGTAATTGAACCTTTTCAAGTGTGATTGCCAATGAAATGCTGAGTTTTCTTCTCTGTTTTAGAACCCCTGTGATGACAAACGGCACAGAGATATCTGGTCTAAGGAAAAAACCTGTGATCGGTTACCAAAATTCCTGGTTGTAGGACCCCAGAAAACTGGTGAGATTTTCTTTTATTCCAATAAGATAGACTCTGTGTAAGTTCAAATAAGTAAACCAATTAATCACCATTGGCTCAGGCTGCTGTGTTCATCCAACAGCATTTTTTTTTATTTTCAGATACCATGCAATATACCTTAATAATGTAAGTTACAACAGCCAGTGCACATTGAAAATGCAGGGTTCAGGTGTGTGTCATTTTTGGGGGGGATTTATGTCAAAATGAGTAAACTTTTGATAAAGAAATGAGTAAGATACACAAGCTCTTGTCAAAGTGGAAAAAGGAAAAAACAGACCAGAGACATATTTCAAATGGGTTGGATTCTGAATTGCAGGTTCCTGTCTTGCATGTGTCTTGTTTATAGAATCTTGTTATTGGCATTTTTTTTCAAGGCAAGAAGTTCCTTATGGACAGTTTTAAATACAAGATTGCAGTAGTTTAAAAAATTGACTCAATGGTTATTTTTCTTCTCTGTAATCAGAAGATTGCATGTAAGCTTCCTTTCATCTTCACCAATCCCCAATAGCTGCTGAATGCAAGATTTTAAAATTATTTTTGTGACAGTCTCATACATGTAAATCATTATTTTTTAAAACACGGCTATTTTAAGTAGGAAAAGCATTTCAACACTGGCACTCCAATGTCTGTATTAACTATTTACAGTTCTTTAAATGTCCTGATTCTAAAAGCTCAGAAAGCACAAGATCTTAGGTGACAGAAACCAACATCCCTTCAGTGAAATGAAATGGAATAAAGCTGATTTAGCCCCATTTGCAACTATGAATCCCCCAAAAATGTTTGTGTGTAGTTTTATTTTAAATTTTGGACTTTTATCCTATTTGCAGGTACTACAGCCTTGTATTTGTTCCTGATCATGCATCCTTCCATCATTAGTAACTCCCCCAGCCCAAAAACCTTTGAGGAGGTACAGTTCTTTAATAGAAATAACTACCACAGGGGGATTGATTGGTAAGATGGGTTATTCGTATAAATATAAAAGTTTATATGTTGTGAACAATAGAAAAATGACATTACTGTTGGTAATGGTAACAGTGCATATATAAAGTGAGATAAGAAATAACCTTCAGTGTCCTTCTGAAATGAGAAATAAATGCAAGTGAATAACGATCTTACTACAGAATATCTTAAATGCACTAACTTTTGTGAGGCTTTCTTGTGAATATCCAGATAAGAATTTGTGAGAAGAGTAACCAAATGTGTATTTCTCGTTACACATGCCTTTGAAAATGGGTCAGTATTGGTTGTTTGTTGGACATGTGGACACAGAAGTTAAGTTCCCACTGGAAATCTTATTTCTTAAGAGAAACAGAAAGCTACTATGAGAAATAGGCGTTTCTTCCTTTAAATAGGATATAGCAGTAGTACTAATATAAATAATAAAAAATGGGGGCGGGGAAAGCCTCTCAAAATGTTCTTTAAAGATCAGGTAATTAGGAGAACATGTCTGTGTGGGTCAGTCAGTGGTGCTGAGACAGAGCCTGTGTCCCTGCTGCCATGTTCACTGTGGCTCCCTGGGAGTCACCAGGCACAGCTGCACCTGGAGGTCACTCCTGATTTCCTCTGCTTTCCCAAAGTGCTGCTCTGTAAAGCGCTGCAGCATGAAAACTGCTGACGTGCTGTAGTGGCTGGGGAGCACCAGTGAAGGATTATTGGTTTCTTATCTTGTTTCTTTAGTTTGCCCCCAGTTTAAAGGACAATACTTTTATTGCCTTTGACTTTGTATTCATCCATAAAATTACCAGGGTGAGTACTGTTCTGTGGTCTCAGTGCAGACACATCAGATGCAGTTTGTTTGTATGCCACTGGTTTTCCCAGAGCTGTAATTGTTGCAGCACATTGTCACTGGGAAGGGTGGTGAGCCAGCTGCTTGTGCCACTGCAGAGGTGCTGGATGCATGGCTGGCAGAGGGAAATGGCTGCTCAGGTGTCTGCAGTCACTGAGGAGGACATGCAGGGAGGCACAGCAGCTCCATGCTGATGGAGCAGCCGAAGTACAGTGAGCCCGTTCTTCCACAAAATCAGTGTTTTTGTATTGCTGGAAAACTACTGTGCTACTTCTCTCATCCCCCCTGCCTCATCCACTTCCCTAAGGTGCAGGTACCACTTGGCTGCCACACCCATCAGATTCCCCTCATCTTAATGTGGTGCTGGTGAGTGAAGCTCACAGTGGTCAGCCTATCTAAAGCAGGCACATCCCTTTGACAGGTTCACACCACAGCAGCCTCTCTGTGCCCCACCACCCCTGCCAGGTTCCCACAGTTAAGTGTCAGACCCAGAGCTCCCTGTTGGTGTAGTTGCCTAATTCTTAGATTTGCATTCTGTCTGCCAGACAGATCTCTCAGACCACCTAGTCTGACAGAGTATTTTAATGCTGGCTTGTAATGAGCTTGCCACTTTGTAATTAGATACAAGGGCTCTCCTCGTTAGGCAATGGACTAAATGGCTGGGCTTCCTGCAAGAATCACAAATAACAATCAGTTCAGTTAGGTTTGCGGTTGTGGAGGTAGGGCTTTATCCCTGAGCAGACTCTTAGTCTTTGTCCAAGCTTGGATTTAGAGGAGGGCCAACTACAGGAGCAGAAGAGGGTTCTTTTACCCTCAGAACCTCAGTATTGCTGTTTTGAAGGTAGTGTAGATGTCAACTGTAGGCCTCCAATAGATGTGGCAGAATAGTAAGATGAGAACTGATCTTGGCGTTGTTCAAATGGAGAAGTCTAAACAGACCAGTCCTGCATTTCTTTATGTAAGCTTTGTTACAGGTTTCTTGGACAAGTTTCTCTAAAGCTGCCTCAGCTTTGCCCTTACTGAATTTAATAATTGTCTCATGAATGAGGGATTGAGCAAGACTTCTGCAGTGTGTCCAGCAGAAATGCTGACCCTGAACTTTGAAACCTCTTGATATCACACCTTGTCCAATCTCTTTCCATGGCACATCAATCTCTACTTTCCCCCCCCCCCAAAGTGCCATATTTGATGTTAAAGGCTTGTAGTCCTCATTGCTTTGTATTTATCATTTTACTTCCAGGACTTCTGTACACCAGCACAGTAACACATGATCTAGAGCAGATTTGCCCCTAGTGCCTGTTGCCTCTCTCAAAGCTGGCCTTCTCCTTTCCTGGTAAAGCATTCTGAGCCCACACAGTCAGGCCAAGTCATTAGCTTCTAATAATTTTCTGAGTAAAAATGGGTACAGCTTCATCAAATCAGCCCTAACTCTTCTGGGAAGTAAAAGTCCATTGACTTCAGTGGTTACAGTTTCAAAGCCAACGAGTGCACATCATTTGTATTGGAAGTAGCTCGCTTGTATGAATACAGTAAAGTCTAAGCACTAGAGGCAGTCTCGGTCCTTAAGCATGGTCTTCAGAAGAGGCTGTTTAAATAACATTTATTTTCTCAGTACAGGTTAACTGAAAAGTCAGGAGGGCCAACATTTCCTATTTATTGTTTCCCCAGCAATAACAAGAAGTGGTCTGAGGGCCAGGGATAGAGAAGTCCTTATAGGACAAAACAATTTCAGGAATTTAACTACAACTTCATAATGGATTAGGAAAGCTCACAAAAAACCCCTAAAACAACTACAAACCAATTTTCCCTAAAAATGTGACTCAGAGAAAAATAAGTGAATTCTGTCACTGCTCAAAACCCTTTTACCTGATGAAGCTGTGGGGGGTCATTTCAGTGCATCTTCCCCATGTAAACAGCCTCTTACTCTTCTCAGCGAAAGCAATTCTGATACTAAGTAGCTTTTTCTTACGGTATTGCACTTCAGTTGGTGTCAGCAAAAGGCCAGATTTGGAAAACTCAATTTCTACTTTAGCCTTCAGCAGTTTGTTCTGACTGAAAAGTGAGAATGTGCGAATTTTAAAAAAACATAAATACTGAAACATTTTTATCCAGTTAAAAAAAAAAATAGCCGCAATGTCTAATTACATAGAAGCAAGCTAGTACCAAGTAAAATATGATATAAGATACAATGTAAACTTTGGTTTGCTTTTTTTTTTTTTTTTTTTTTTTTTTGCAATCAGGCTTTTATTTTGAGTATTCTAGAATAAAGTATGCTTAACAGATTTATCAGCCTTTGTGTGATTTTTAAGTAGTTTTGAGGATGATGTTGCTTTCCCAGGTACATGGATTTCTTTCCCACTCCTTCTAATGTCACCACTGATTTCCTCTTTGAGAAAAGTGCCAACTATTTCCATTCTGAGGAAGCTCCCAAGAGAGCTGCTTCCCTCATCCCCAAGGCCAAGATCATCACCATCCTCATCGACCCGTCTGACCGCGCGTATTCCTGGTACCAGGTATGCACTTGGGACAGCGTGGGCTGGCACCGGGCCAGGTTTCCACCCTGAATCCTCTCGGTGTATCCTCTCAGGATATGTCCCTGTAGTCAGTGACCATCTGTGATCGTCCATAGGCTGAGATAACTGTCAGATTTTAAGGGTTAAAATACCAGTAACCATTTTTTTTCAAGTTATCCATAACACAAGCATGTAAAAATTATTAACTAATTTATGTAATCAGCACATACAGAAATTAGTATATAGACACAGTTATCTAGATTAGTATATAGACACAGTTATCTAGTTCATGCTCAAAATACAGGATAGGCTAAGAAATTTTGTCAGTAAGAGCAAACAGTTCTGCCTTGTTGCCTCAGCTTTTGTGGTCTGTAGAGTTCCAGCAGTGTCACTTCTTTTACAGCACCAGCGTTCCCACGAAGACCCCGCAGCTCTGAAGTTCAGCTTCTATCAGGTGATCACAGCTGGGCCTCGAGCCCCCTCTGAGCTCAGAGCTCTCCAGAAGAGATGCCTGGCACCTGGATGGTATGCTACCCACATTGAAAGATGGCTCACTTACTTCCCACCTTACCAGGTGAATAAGATTCTTGACATCCTCATCCTATATCTATATCTCCATACTTCCTGGAGGTTTACCTTTGTAAAAGTCTTGCCTACTGACTGCTGATTTTGGGGGTATCCTACAAGTCATTACCCTCCTTCTGGCCCTATGTAGGGTCAAGCCTCAAATGATGCACATCCTAAGCCCTGAACATCATGTGATAACAGCTGACCAGGCAGGCAATATCACATGATCGGTATTTTCTTGGGAGATTTATTTTTGGAATGGAATTTTGTGACATTGGCAGTGTGTCTGACACTGCTCCCCACCCAACAGTTAGAGGGAGGTTGGCTGCAATCCCAACCTTCTGTTTATCCAGGACTCTTGTAGCTGAGACAAGCTGGCTGGAGTCTGCACCTTCTGTTTTCCCGGAGTGTGCCAGGGAGGCTCTGATGCATCTAGCTGCTGTTACTCTGCACATACTCCTTTTCAGCCAGCCTTGAATCTCTCTTCATGAGACTCACAATGCTGTAATATCCTGACTCTCGTATGAAATTCTCCTCATTGTGTTTTCATTAGCTTTTCTCTACAATGAATATTGAATAATACGCATTGTCATGCAGATTTTGGCCAGATCTTGTGTCCCACAGTGATAGTGAAGAATCAGCTCTGATGGCCTTATGTTTTATCTGGAAAAGTCGTAGCTGTTATAATTTTTTCTTGGCTGGGCCAGTCTCTCAATTTCCTGACAGTATTTCTTATCTTTCTAGATCCTTCACTGCTATTTCTCTGTTGTCACAACAGCTTCCAATGCAGTGTAATTTCAGATTTAATTAAGATGCTGTTTGCCCTGCTCCCAGGTCATTAATGATGATGACAATTAAAACTGGGCCCGTGATTGTTTCCTGGGGCAGTACTCTCCATATGATGAAGGAGTTTGACAGAGGTGGAAATTTCAGTTGCGAGCCTGAAATAATGAATTTCAAATTCAATCTCCATTTATTTTCTCTGTTGTAGTTGCTAATTATTGATGGACAGCAGCTGAGAACTGACCCATCTACTGTAATGGATGAAGTACAGAAGTTCCTGGCAGTCTCTCCTCATTATAATTACTCTGAAGCTCTAACGTGAGTTAGTTCATCATTTTTACATGTTCCTACATTCCTAAAATACCAGCTAGTCTGTCAGTCAGCTCACTGCAGAATAAAGCCCTTCATAGTTCTGTGAGCTGTCGCTAGGGTGAATTGTTCAGATCACAATCCAGGGTTAAACTTTCTGTGAATCATTCACTGAGCCACCTGGCTGTTACAGAAGTAAAGCTCTGACAGACCAAGTGCTGCTTTGTGAGAACTGCATATGAATTTTCAACAGATCCAAACAAATTTTACTTCCATAAGTGGAATGTGGAATGCTGCTGTGCAGAAACAGAAAGCAAATAGAATTAATTTCTCTTTATTTTTGGCATTAGCTGAAAACCAAATTCAGTTACATCAGTCAGGAATGTAACATCCACGCCTTTGGATTCTGACTCCTAGGTTTGGTTACACGCAAATTTTACACCGCACAATGTCTGTTTCAGGTTTGATTCACATAAAGGATTCTGGTGTCAGCTCTTGGAGGAAGGAAAAACCAAGTGTCTTGGAAAGAGCAAAGGCAGAAAATACCCTCCTATGGATTCTGAGGTAAACCATGATGTTCATTGGCATTGTACAGGGATTCACTTGGCACATATGGCACATGACACAAGCAAAATCATGAGAAAGAAGAGAAGACAAAATTAAGTAGGTGTTAATTATTTGGCTACCTTTCCCTACAAAGGAAATGTTTAAAGTGGCTGTGGGCTTCATAGATATTCAGTTCTTTATTTCAGTTGTGAACATTAGGTCCTTAAAAAACAACAGCAACAAACACCCCCCCCAGCCCCCGACTTCTAAAACCTGGAGCCCCTTAGAAAACTAAACGTGCTGCTCCTGAAGTCCTCCTTACCTTATCGACTGAAGCAGCAGAAGTTCCACAGTGCAGGTTTCTTCTCAGTCATGATCAGTGAGGTGTATTTGAGTGATCCTTTGTCTTTGAGACTGGTTAGATTGTGACAAGTAATGCAGGCACTCCTATAATCCAGCTTTTAGAGAGGTTAGGTTCTGTTGCTCTGAATTTTATAAATACCTTCCCCAGACAAATGCTCAAAGTGGGAAATTTCAATCAGATAAAATGCTGCAGCCTGTACCCAAGGGCAGTTCGGTCTCCTGTTCTAGCTGGAGCTTTCATGTTGATTCTGTCTTGCATTGCCATTTCATTTAGCCTGCCTAAAATGCAAATAAAAAACTTAAAATTTGAACAGCAATAAGAATTAATCTGCCAGGTAAGCTTGGACTTTTTCTCACAGTACTTAAATTAGGAAAAAAGTTCACAGTAGTAGAGTCATACTGATACAAAACCATTGGGTGAGAAGGATTTTGGTCAGAGATAAGACAAGACTGTGTTTGTGCAAACTTTTGTCTTTTTCACCTCTAAATACCTCTGAAAATGGGGATTGCTAACTGATACAAGTCTATATACAAAGATATTTTAGAAGCTGTGATTTCAATCACACTGCAATAAAAGTATCTCCATCATCGTCAGTGTGATTCTAAATGTACAAGACTAGGAGTAGGATCAAATTTTGCTTTGATTTTGGTGTTCATGTTGGACAACCTTTGTTTCCGTTGAAATTACCTTTCAGAGTTCAGCTCCTGGCATGCAGTAGATAGCATAAAACAGTATAAATTGTAAAGGAGGTAAAGTTTTCACACAGCTCAAACCAACTTTGAAACCTGTTTCACAGCAACTGCACTACAGCCTTTTATTAAATAAAAACCTCTTCTTTTGTGTCCATCAGTGCAGGGCCTTTCTGTCCAGCTACTACAGAGATCACAACGTGGAATTGTCAAAACTCCTCCACAAACTGGGACAACCCCTGCCATCGTGGCTGAGACAGGAGCTACAAAAAGTGAGATAGCATTGGAAAAGAGCTTTTTGAAATCTTCTTTCACACTTCACTTACCATACCTGAACTTTCCAGCAGCTACCAGAAGGTCTTGTAAGATATACCTCTTCAAAAAAGTGTAAAGGATAGAAAGTATTTCCATATGCTGGCATGTGGAGTGTAAAAATACATGTGTTCCTTGGAGCTCTGGTGGGCCAAATATTTCTCATAAACATTTCTGGGCCTGTGGACTTGTGGACTAGTGTGCACCTACGTGGAAGTTATTTACAACTGATGTAAACATCAGAGATACATGACTTGTCCAACTTCCTGGTAAATATTCACATTTTTATATATCAGTTTGAAAGTATTGTGTCTCATGTGGGTTTTTGTAGCCCTTCCTTGTTGGACCACTGGTGGTTTTTCCTAGGATTTGATTATTGTGTTGCATAGGATAAGATAATGTAGCACAAAATGCCCAGAGTACTTCTGCCTTTGGAATCAGCTTGCTAATGCCCAGAGCGTGTGCAAACACCGGGGAGCAGTACAGTTATCATGTATCATTTAGCTGTGCACGGCAACAAATGCAGCCAGCAACATCTGCAATCCACAGGTGTAGGAGGAAAACCACAAACAAGCCAAACAGAACCTGTGGTTTTATCCAGTAACAACAAGCCCTTACAGTGTGGGAAGGGCCTTTGTCTGTAGTTGATAGGTCTGGTTTTGTACTGACTGAGATGTGAGTTACCTGAGCAGAAAGTTGATTGCATGTGTGAAGCACACAAGTTGCAGTATTAGACTTAAACAATTGTGACCCAAACTCGAGCAATGCAAGGAAGAGGCTTTCAGTCCTGGTCCTGTGAACACTGCACTGCTTACATTGCTCTGGGGCAGCAGTGGCGCCACTGAAATGCATGAAAAACTCCTAAAAAGCAGAAACAGATCCTTACTTTTACTGCCTTAGTTTGCACCACTATTTTTTCCTTAATTTATTTGCCTTTAACCTATGCTTTTTCCCTCTCAGCCTCATCAAAATTGTAGCATCTTTCAGCAACCTTCAGATGATGTCAGCTGCAAAAATTATCAGATTTCCAGATGAAAATACCAGTTCTGTTTCCAGATAGATTAAACATGTTTGGTATTAAATATTAGGAATGAGCTTTCGAGGGGACAAAAATAAACACAGTGTGTAGTCATGGTAGAAAATACACCAAAATCACGGGAAAACACAAATATCTGCCCTAGCAGGCGGATACTTCTGTGATAGTTCTCAACAATACATCTCTCAATGCACCAGTTTAGATCTGAGATAAAGTCTAATAATCATGCTTAGAAGTTGAGGGAGATCATTGGAAACTTCAGCTAAGTGTGGCCTTAATGCTTCTCACTGAACTTTGGCTCTGAGTGTTTCTAAAGGCATGAAGGGTTCGTGAAAACAAAAAAGAACTACACTACTAAATGCAAGGCTTTATACAGGAGCTCTGTAATGTTTTCATCATTTGTTCAGGGTGAATACTTAAAAACATGCATCAGATGGTGGAAAAACTTCCGATGTCTCAGTGCTGTTTTATTACATTTATGTAATCATGCAATTTAACTTGCAAGGTAATGGAATGGAAACCAGTCTGTTATTCCCTAAATAGAAAACAGATGTTGAGATCCTTACTGTACCTCTAACTGGTAATCTTTATTATTTATTGATTTTGTCTATGTAATATGTGGTTTTGATAGGCCTGTAAAGAAAAAGAAAATCTAGACCAATTTGCTGTATATAACAATATTCTTTAAGCAGCACATTTTTGCTATGGGAATATGCATGATTAAGGATGAGGACCTACTAGAGTAGACATCTTTTAAGATGAACATTTCTATTATTTATTAGAATGAGAATTTAATTTCACTTTAAATATTCAGTCATATGGATTAGTTTCAAAAGCTGACTTGTCTTAACGTACTTCTTATTTGATAAAAGCAACACTCTGGATTCGGAACATCTGTAAAAAGCAAATACTCTGCATGCTATGGACAGCTCGTGGATCCTGCAAGCATCCATAGAGATTTGTAACAGCTAAATTGAATAACTGGAGAAAATACCTGGGGTTTTCATCCTGTCATGATTGATTTTAATCTTGATACAACCTGGTGTAACATCACTCAAATGTTTTAAAAATGCAGGGATTGCACAAAGCTCCTGTTGTGCATTGCTGCTTCAGTTACTCCTTGTTTTTCAGTGAAACAGCATTATAAAATAAAGGAAATGGGAAAAACCTTGGGCACTGTCGAGTGCCTGATGTTTTCAGGGTGAGAACACAGATTGAGTGCCTCCTACATGCAGGAGGAATGGCCTTCAGCCACATTCCTAGTTCTTTCTTTGTTTTAAAGAATTCCTTCTCTGTCTTCTTGCCCTGGGAAAGCAAGGCCCTGACAAATTGAGTGGGCAGTCAAGGACAGAGCAGTGACACTGGTCACATTGTCCCCTGGGGAATTCTCCAGCCCATCTGTGGTCACCATGAGGCACTGGGACAATAAATCCTCCACACGCACAGCCTTGGCCTTGGGTGGATTATTAGTTATTTGTAAAAGGATGGTGTGAAGCCATTGGGGGGGGGGGGGGTTTATTCCAGAAGTGTTCTATTGAAATGTGTTCTTACATCTAACAGGAGCCTTTAAAAAGCACTTCTAACATGCAGCCCACTCGGTGCAAGAGGAGGCTGAGCACAGCCATGCAGCCAGCAGCTGGGTGCAGTCAGGGCATGCACAGCTGCGCAGCCAAGTCACACCACATGAGTTACCTGACCGAGTGGAACCTCTTCTATTCACAGCTTACCTGCAATCAGTGTTCGATTTCCAGAAGTACACTATCAGTATTAATGCTCCTAAAAAACCAGATTTGTTACAGCAGTTCTGTTTGCTCGTCCAAGTCAGATGTTTCGTTGCGGCTGGTAACACAGCCATGGTTTCTGTTCCCCTGGTAAGTAACTGCACAAGCGATTTCTTTACCAGCTGCTTGATTTTGTGAGTTTCATCTTCATTTTCATAGATGTGGTTCTGAAATTTGCTTTCTGCGGACATCAGGGCCATGAAAAAACCATGTGTGGTTCTGAGCAGATACTGACCATTTGGGGGTGTAAACACAGAGCCTGATCGAAAATCACCTCATTATTTGAGCTAACATTGCTGAGAATACTGTGACATTTTCCCAGTTCTACTTGTGCAGAAAGAATGAGTTTGAACGATACCCTTTTTCATTGCTTAAAAATGTGAAACTTCCTCAGGAAGAAATTAAATAGATATTTCAATGTTTATAGATGTAATACTCTTGTCATTCACATTGAATGAAAATTGCTGGAAACATTTTTCTCAGAGTTTTTTTTTTTAATAAAAAATAGATATTATTCTGATAGTGGCATGGTATTTGAAGTGCAACAATAAACTCTGATAAAAAAATGTAGTGCTGTGTGGAAGTGACTTTCATGTTCACAGAAGCTGTTCTTTTCCAGGTTGGTTAGCAGCTATTGCAGCTTGATGCTGAGCTACAACACAATCCAGCAGCACAGGAACAGCATGAAATGTTTTCAGAAATGAAAAATACTGCTTACTTTTGCTGTGAGTGAATATTGCTGCTTTATGCAGCTGCTTGTTTTAGTGCTTTTGCTTCCTGCTTATTTTTTATTTCTTGTGCCAGCACTTGCTAATGCTCTGGAGAAACATCTCCAGAGTTTGCTGGTTTTAAGATAACAAGGAAAATGTATTCAAATCATTTGCCTTGGGGATTGAATAGTTGTGCCAATGCATCAGCCTACACAGGCATGAGAAAGGCTTTCTTTGGAGAAACCTCTAAAGATGCTATGAATGTCCAAAGGAAAATTCACTGTTATCAGCTAATTCACAACAGAATACAAAATCGTACTTATCTAGCTGGGCAAAAGCTGCTTAGGACTCTGGGAGATAGGAAACCTATATTAACAAAATATTGCATTCATTACAGAGAAATGATGCAACTTAATTTTAAGAAGGCTTAGCTTCTTGTATAATACCATCTCTATAATCTCTTAAAAAAACAGTAAAGTAGCAACAGGTAGTAAGAAAAGGGGAAAGATCCTTGATATAATAATAGCTTCTCGGCCTCTGTCTTTGATTTATCTGCTTTTGTATAATGTTTCTTTTCAGTTCTTCTAGCCCACAAATTCCTAGAGCTCAAAGGCAAAAGGTACTTTTTTTTTTTTTTTTTTTTTTTTTTTCTCTCCGGGCAACATGAATGGAGAAAGCACAACAGTCAGCAAAGGGCAAATCCCAGGAGCAGGAAAGTGAACAGCTGAAACCAATGGCCAGGGAAAGCCGAGTGGAGGAGGAATCTGGACCAAGTGAGGCGATCATCCGAAAAACATGTTGAGCTTGTCTTCCCTGGACTGAGGATGACTAATATAGTTGAGTTGCTGTGGTGTGAAAGTTACAGCAGTAAGGAGAGATTTAGGCTTGACATTAGGAAGCATTTCTTCACGAGAAGGTGTTCAGATGCTGGAACAGGCTCCCTGGAAAGGTGATTGATGCTCCAGGCCTGTCAATGTTTTAAAATCATTTGGAAGATGCCTTTAACAACAGGCTTTGACTTCTGGTCAGCCCTGAGGTGACTGGGCATTTGGACTGATGGTCCTTGTAGGTGCCTCCCAGCTGGAATGTTGTGTTCTGTCCTATCCTGCTTTAACTCCAAATTAAGGCGTGGACATTTGGCCAGCGTGCAGATGCTTGCGTGGACCGGAAAAGGAGAAAAACCTGTGTTCACCTAGAGGGATGACTTCATTTTTCTAGTACATCTTTCACGACCTCTGATTTTTATTTTAGTCCATGGTTTTCAAATAACGAGCGGTATTATTGTAGCATTTAAGGCCCATTTTATGACTGGGCCGAGCACACACACACACACGTGTATCTACACAGACAAAGCAGCATCGCTGTCTCAATCAGCTGAAGGTCTCCGCTCTGCTTTGGACAACGCCCTAAAACCGTTTCCCCTCAGGGATGCTCCTTTCTTCGGCAATGAGCGGGAATCAAAAGGGGAGAGTGCCGCATCCCACTTCCCGTCCACGCCTTCCCCCTGGGGCCGAGCTCAGTGCGCATGCGCGCCTCGGCCCCGCCCCCGGGTTCCGGCGGCTCGCGCTTCCCGCCGCCGGCGCGTGAGGCTGCGGCTGCTGGGCGCGCGCGGCCCGGGAAGCGTGAGGGGAAGCGGCGGGGATCGGGATCGGGATCGGGCGCCTTCTCCACAGCGGCACAGGAGCGGAGTGCAGCGTAACAGACAGGAGGTAGGCTCCATGAAGGGACGGGCTGCGTAACGGGGAGGACGGGTGGGGAGAGGAAGGGAAGATGGCGGCCGCACGTGGCGGCGGGGGTGGGGGGAAGCGGAGATCCATGACTCCATGGGAGCTGCCGCCTGTGGCTGACTCCCTTCCTAGGCATGGAAGAGCAGGGTCTTGCTAATTGGCAAAACTTGTACCCTCTTGTGGGTATGAGTCGTTGACTGTGGCAAGTAACAAACCGAGGCTGCCGTGGGGTTAGCCTTCTCCCCATTTTTCGGGTGTGGGTGGTTTTTTTGTTATTAATTTATTTATTTGTTTTTTAATTGGCTTTTCAGTTTTTTCCTTTTTTTTTTTTTCCCCTCCGGTAAGGTATTATCGTCCAGTTTCTAAACTTTTTTTAATTTTTTTGTTCTGCAGGAGCGCAGAAACTGAAAGCGTGGAGATTGTGGTTGTTGAAAATCGTCTTCCCAAAAAGTATGTGTCTGGCTGCGCCTAATAATCTCTTCAGAAGTGAGATTTAGGGCAGAAATAATACAGATTTGATAATTTTGGTTTAGCGATTACTCTGCTATGACTTGTCCTTTAAATTAATCAAGGCATTGGTTTGGTGTTTTATTTTAAGGCATGCTTCATTTTTATGGTTTTTTTGGGCAGAAAAGTATAATCAAGTGTATTCATGTGGCTAGGAGGAATTTGGTTTAGATGTAGAGACATGAGAAAACATAATCCCCTATTCCTGGCATTAGAAACACTTTGCCGGTACTTGGCCTGCCAAACTAGAAGCATCTGAATGCACAGATTCCTCAGGGATATCCTGTGCGAGGGGAGTGTCTTTTTAAGTAAGCATGTGAATATTGAGAGAAATCTGCAACTGCAGGAGCGAGGGAGATTGGAAGTTTATACCAGCAACTTTGTTTCAGAGCAGCTTTACAAATTTTGGGAGAGCATCCTACTGTTCAGTGATTATTAGTGTCTTGTTTGTATCTCCAGTAGTAATGTTAAACTGCTTCAAACTTGTTTTTACAGGGTGAAAAGAGCTCTTGAAAGAAGATGGCGCTAAATTCCACGTGTGAATTCTAGGAGTAGCTGTGACTCAATCTGTTAATTTCTGCTTAGGGTAGGTTGGGTGTGTTTAGTCGTCTGCAACTGATGCCTTTTGGGAGCAGTAGTATTTCTAGTTGTCAAGCAGAGCTAGCAAAAGCTAATTCTAGGCTAGGTCTTAACCTCGGTTTTTAAACAAAGTTAAAATTTGGAGCTTTAGTGGGAGCTTCTGCAGTCCATCTGATCTTGATGAAAAGGGACTGGAACCCATCTTACTGTGCCTAAAATTATCTTTGCTTCTATACAGACAGATAGAGTTAGGGTCTCATTATGTGCTGCTCCTCTCTTTGGGTTGTCACTAAGCCTTAAGCTCTTGCAGTAGTGGAATCTAGTTCAGTGGCTGTACTGTACCTTGAGGGATGTCTCCTCTGCTCTCAGAGTGTGTTAGAAAGGTTGTAGTGAGTGTACCTGTGCTGCGGAAGCTGCAGGTAAGTTTTTGAAGTCTGGAAAATGGATGTGGAAGCTACAGCCGTGATGTTGGTGTCTTGTGTGAATGTAAAGCATTGGAATGTATGAGTAAGTCAATAAAGAGTTGTGACTGGCTGCAAGTGTGGTTTCTTTCTTGAAAAAGTGCTGGTAGCGAAGGCTAGATGTACACATTTGTCAGGATTACTTACACGTGCCAGATCTGCCTGTTCTGGGAGCACACCTTTTGGACAAAACCTGTGGTTTCAGGGGCTGATGTATTGTCTGGGAACACTCCAGAAGTGGTATGGATTGAATCAGAGGTAAGTGCTGCAGGGCAGAAACAACAACTTTAAAGACTTTAAAATAGAGTTGATCGTTGCAGTTGTTGATGGATCCATATTTAGGAAAATTGATGGAAATCTAGTAGATGGTGAATCACTGCACACTCAGACAAATACTTCTCTTAAATGTAAATGTACTATCTTAGTGAATGCCAGCTGTGCTGGCACAATCTCTTACGGAATATCTTTCATATCATAATTTTTTTTTTTTTACAAATAGTTGGAAATTAAAATGTTAGAGGGAAAGGGGGGGGTTGAAAGGACTGGGAAACAAAATCTGTGAAGCTGGAACTGGGATAATCAGCATATGGTATAATTGCTGCTGTTTGGCAGCTGAGGTTGGCATTGCTGGTTGAAGTGAATGGAGCAGAACTGTGGGCTCTAATTACAGCGTGGACTAGATGTGAGGAAATGATTTCCAGTGGTTGTGTTTGGCAGGGAGCTCAGGGAGCCATCATCAGAGACCTGTGGAGTTTTTTTTTAAGCATATCCTCTTTCTGCCCAAGCGGAAGTACAGCTGAATGTGTTTCCTTGTGTGGCGCTCTGACAAGTGATAGCACACCTGTTTAACTGGTGGTGTGTGATTACTCTCCTCTTTTAACAGCCCTGTTGTATGGCTTACTGCTCTGCATTCCAAGGTCCTAGCTGCCAAGCCTGGTAGCGTATGCTGGGAGTTTCCTTTTCTCCAAAAACATCGGACCTCTGTAGTAACTTCACTTCTAGAAATTACCACATCTCTTCTATAGGGGCAGTTACTTGCTTATCTTAGATGGGCAAATTTTTGGCAAGTTGTTTAGGGTTGAGATAAGGAGGCTTTGTAAGTCAGTGGCAGTGATGTTTCTGGTTTATATTCTCTGGCAAATAAAAACTTGGAGTTCAGGAGGGCTGCATCTAACTGAATCTTCATGGTGCCGGGGAACCTCGAGAGATGACATTTCTTTAGGATGGTCATCTCCTGTGGTAACAAGTGCCAAGTGTTTTCATGGTTTGTGCCACCATTAGTACAGTTATTAAACAGCTCTACAAGTGTAGGATGAACTTATGACAGCCTAACTGGTCTGAGTTAAAACACTGGGAATAAGACAAACTTTTCCCTCTGAGAACATAGCCCTAAGTTTTTATGCTTTAATGAAGATGCTTTCACAAGTCCCCTTTCTCAGTTAAAGCCCACAAGGTTTACTCAGCTGATGTTCCGCAGCAGCTCCTTGTGCATCCGCAGTGTTAATTAACATGCAGAACTTGTAGTTAGTGTGGCAGTGTTTATTCGATACATTTACACCATCAGGCTCACTGAACAAAAACGAGAATGGCATAAGGTGGAGACAATTTCATTGTATGTTAAAAACTGAAAAGGCATGCTCAGCATGGAAACAGTAGTAGTGCAACATTTTAAAATCTAAGAAAGCGTTCTGTTAAAAGAGCGAAAACAACCAAGTACTGTACTAAATCTAAATGCTTACTACACTTAGTATGCAGGCTTAGTTCCCTCTCCCACTCAAAGTATCCTGTTTCTGTGGCGTAGCTATTAAAGGAGGATTATTTCCCCTGTATGCAACAATATGTTGCACTATGTAGTCTACTGTCACCACATGTCTCAATGGGTCTTTTACAGAAAAGCTCAGATGTTACATGCAGATATATTTTGACAGACTGACTTCCCCTGTAATTAAGGGCTGTACAGAAGTAAAAATGTAATGGTTTCAAAGTTCACTAGCGCAGTGTTTCACATTGGTCTAACAGTAGGTGGTCACAGTACAGTGATTTACGATGTTTTTAAGTATTTCATGCTATTTCAAACTGTGTGGAATTACAGACAACTAAAATACATTAAAGCACCTCATATACTAGTTTAGCACCAGTTACAATAATTAGTCCTGACCCTTGAAAACTTAAATTTGAGGTTGGAGATAATAAGGGCCAAATGTCCAATCACATGGGCTGCTGCAATATCATTGCCACATCGAATGCAAGTGAGTTGTCTTGGATATTTGTTATATAACACCAGAGAGACACACAACCATACAAAAACAAATTATTCCCCACTTAAAGCATGAATGCAAGCACCCCACTTTTTCACAAAACTACACAACACAGTCATAGTTCGGGGAATAGGAAACGGAAACAGTCACTGGTAGTCAGTTCGCACAATCGCTATGTGGTGACACTCACCTGCCGCACTTGTCACACTGGAGCGTCTGATGGCCCACAGCTTTCAGTTGTGCTTTTATGAGCACGGTAATGTGATGCGTAGAGCACACTTGGACTCAGCATGGCCTTTAACAGGGATTGTAGTGCTGGGCTGTCCTGGCTCCCTCCCCACTGTGTCAGTTCCCAGGTGATTTCCAGACTGATGCCTTTCAGCCTTGCACTGAGGTGGTGATTACCTCCTGTGTTCTACGTTTGGTGTGGTGGCCCTTCCTCAAGGGACAGTAAGGTGGCTATCAGCACATTTTTATAAAAAGTTGTTAGGGATTTCATAACATGGGAAACAGTATTTTGGAAAAGGAATTAAACAAAAGACATGTCAGTGCTTTAAAAGTCACTGAAAAGTAAGCTTCCCTGTGAGACCAGACAGAACCAGTGTTGCAAGTAAGCAGGAGAGAGTTGTGTAAGCATTACTTTAGAGAAAATATAGTTTAAGACTTTGTAGACCTTTTCAGACAAGTTTTGGCTCAACAACTCCATTGTACTGATAGGACTGACCAAGGTTCTTTGCGCTACTTGAGGAAAGCCCAGCAATGAAAGGATAGGGATGTTTGTTAGTCTGACACTGCACTGACAGCTAGTGGTAAATGGAGAAAGTGAATCCCCTTCCAAATGCTGTATATACTTGAAATTGTGAATTTCAGAAATATGACAAATGCTACTTAGGTAAAGTAATAAGTGGTTGCTCTTGCAGCTGTGCAGGATGTTTGTGGAGAAACTGTCAGTGTACTGGCTGCTTTACTTGGGAATGTACCTTAGGCACACTAACCTGTGAGGCCATTTAGGAGACTAGCTGGGGATGTGATTATTGACCGCTATTTTCCTTCCTGCATTTAATACATACTCAGAATTATTTTGCAAGAATCAGGCTACTAGTGGTCTCATAAGCTACTGGAACATGAACCAGATTTAGGGGACCGAGTGTAAAATCATTGGAATAATAGACTAAGTAAACTAAACTGAAGATTAATTGAGATCTGTAATTAATTGTAGAGAAGCTTGGAGCATAAACAGCTTGGAGCTACAGTCTTGTGGGCAATCTCCAGCTGTCCTGCTCCAGTATGACTCTAGCTGGCTATCACTTTTCCCCTTAGATACATGGTAACTTGTTCATGCACTACTTAAACTTCTGGAACAGGGAGGACAGTAATCCCTAACTGGACGGGTTGTGTCTATACAGCTTGGATTTAATTAAAACAACAACACACAAATTAGGAAAATGTCCGTTCCACCCACTGTGGGCCCAGCTGTGCATTGCATGTTCTGCTCAAGTTGTCCTGCCTCAAAATTTGGTTTTCATTATAGGCATTCATAGTTTGGTCACACTTTTAATCCAGGGTACGAAAGATGATACTTTTGTGTAGACACCTGGGGAATCTTTGACCCCACAGCCGTAGCCCCAGGAGGTCACACCATACACAACCCAGCTTTCCCCTGTGCGTTCACACATCAGGGGTCCACCGCTGTCCCCTTGGCAGCTGTCGACATGTTTCTGTTCCTGCATGTTTCCAGCACAGAGCATTCTTCCTGTGAATCTCCTTTTGTAGCGCTCTTCACACACCCTCTTGGGAAGCAAGGGGATGGCAGCCTGTTGTAATGTTCTTGAATAAGCCCGTCCTAAAAAGGAGATCCAAGTTACTGTCTCATTACAATGGTCAGTCTTGGAAACATAGATTTGTAATCCAATTTAATTAGATTCAATCAAATGTTTGCTCTCAGGTGTTCACACTGCTTTGTCATTACATGAAATTACTGGAAGCAAGACTACTAAAAAAATCTCTGCATTAAATATAATACTAAAATATACTGCAGATATAGTAAATGTAAAATATAGATGCTTTTTTTAAAAAGTAGCTTTTCTGCGTGTGTTCTCTGGATCTTTCCAAAGCTGGAGTTTGGTTTATTCTGAGCACTTTGTGTCTTCTACAGAACAACATACACTTTAATGCCTCTGTGTGGAAGCAATTTCTGGGAGGCTTGAGAGTAAAGCAGCAGAAATATGTCACCAGTTCAAATCTAGTGTAGCTCAGCCTGAACAGGTGCTGCATCTTCTGGTGGCTTCCAAGTAGAGCATTAAAATGGATCTTTCCACCCTTTTTTTCCATAGCTTGTGCCTCTTTCAGTTGGAAGCATGGGAAATGAAAGCCAGTTGGTTTTGCCCTTTTTTAAGTAAAGTATTATCACTTGTGAAGTAATTATGATTCATGTAGTAAATGTGAAATGTCAGCTGAGATACTGCAATGATGTAATTTTTTCCCATAAATTGAAGCCAATTACTGCAGTGGTTAATGTTTCCTGAAATAGATGTCCTAAGTTGACAGTATTGCAGGACTTTCAGTGAATTATGTAAAAAGGCTGGACAGAGCGAGGCAGTGAACTAACAATTGTTTTTAGCAGAAACCCCACCCTACATGCGTCTCTCGTTTATTGTAGTACAGTGACCCTGACATCTGTGCACACAGATTAGTGCATGTAAAGAGGAGGGGCAGACACTTGACCCTGCATTGTCTCCTTGCCAGCGTGAGTGGGTCACTGGGGCAAAGGCTCAAGTGCGGTTGCTGTCTTGCACTGCATTCAGCACCACAAGAACATAAAAGTCAAACATGGTTATTATTTCGTGAAACATTTAAAGGACAAAGACCTTCGAGGAGGATGAATCTTGTACTGACCAAAAAAAGCAAGTAGAAGCCTGGAGTGCAGATTGCATTGAAGCTCTTGTTAATTTTGGCAAGAGGCTGTGTTATTTAAATCAGAGCTGGTTGAAAATGTCAGTGGTAACAGGGAACACTAAAATGTTATTTGAAATTCTATTATGTGCATATTTTCCATCCATTTTTCTATTGAAGTATTATAATTTAAATAACCTTTTTAAAATTAAAATATCCATGGTCCTTACCTTTGAAACCTTAAATGTGTTAGAGCTTTTAGTTATGTACTGAGGCAGGGGGTGATAAGCTGCTGTGCAGGATGTGCCTGGCAACAAAAAGGCTTTTTATTCTTGCTTATCAGTCTTAATGAGGCCACTTTACTGACAGGGTCTGTGATTCGGAGTGGCACGCTTAATCACTGGTTTCCAAATACAAACTACATTCAGTAAACAAAATATTGTCATTCCTGGTTAAAGATCAAGAGAGAAAATATTCCCCTATGTTAAAAAAGAGTAAAATGCTTTCATTTTAAGCATTTTCTTATTTTAATTATGTGACAGTTTTTTTGAGGCAACCTCAGATGAAGAGATTGGTGCACAGAAATGATCTTACCTGTGTCACCCCATCCAGTGATGAAGCAGTTGGGAGCAGTTTTCTGTGGCCGCTCCCTCCTCAGTGGCAAGCAGGCGGGTAGGACGTGGGTGCTGAACCTTGCACACTGCTCCTCAGGCCCCTGCAGCCTCACCAAGGCAATGTCGTAGTCGCTGCTGTCGGGCCTGTACTCCTTGTGCACCACAATCTCCTGGACTCCGATTTCCTCCTCGTACTCCTCCAGCACCAGCGTGTGATAGTCCCCAACCCTCACCACGTAGTTGCGAGTGTTGTTGCCATACCTGAGATGGAGATGAAAACAAACAGGGCTGCCTCAGGCAAAGTCACATCCTGAGCCCGCAGAGTTCGTCACCTTCTTCATTCACATAACTAATGTTACCAAAAGAGTTTTTTAAAGAGCAAAAATTCTCAAGTGCTTACACTGGAATTTCAGTGTGTCCTAAAGAATATAAAAACCTTCCTCTGAGGTTTCAGGTTGTGCCATGTTCTTTTTGAATATTTTCACCGGCAGTTTTCTTACGGCCATTTGCCATGACTGGCACTTCAAACGTACAAGGTGTGCATTGTACATTTATTTAGTGAGGGTAACACGCTGCCAGTAATGACAATGACAACCTGACATCATTGCAGTGCTCCGGACAATTACTGTAATGAAAACAGCATCCAGGCCTGCTTTGTAGGTTGGTTGAGGAGCTTTAGAGGCTTCAGTAACTTAATAAAAACCTCTTACATCAACTGAAGTTATAGTAAGGATGACAAAGCATTTGTGTGTCGCAAGCAGCTACTGTCAAACTGACAGGAGGCCTGTAAATCTTGGGCTTGTTTTGCATCTGATATAATCCCAGTTTCTTTCACATCATGGACTAAATGGTAAATATATTAGCGATTACTACTGTGACTGAAATAACCATTTTCTTTGCATGCCTTTGAAGATTTTTGTATTCCAGGGCACGCAGCCCTTCCCAGGCAAAATGCAAACAAGGGAGTACTGTTGGGTACGTGTATTTACTTTAAAATATGGCTAAGCTAACAAATATTCTTCCTTAATTTCTCCCTTTCCTTAATAGCCTTCAACAGGAAATTTCTAATATGCTTGCACTTGCTACCCACAGTCTCCTATCATCTTTTAACCTATGCCTGTTCTTTTTATACCATCCAGCAATGTTCTGGCCTCCATACCTTGCTAAAGCCTGCTTGAGGAGTGGCAGACAAAGCAGGAGCATTACAGTTTTCTGCACAATATGTACCACTGGATATTTATTCTAGTTGTGAGTTGCATTCCTGGTTGCCTGTAAAGCTTTTTTGGTCTAATCCTTCAGGTGTTCCATGAGCAAAATTTCACTTCTAGGCTTTATGGAGAGAGAGCTGCAGGCTGTGAATAAACATTCTTTCATCCAAAGATGACTTACTAGATAGGATACATGAAGGGGGTTTTCCTATGCCTCATGTTTCTAGTTATCCAGTTATTTTTTTAACTATACAGACCTTCCAATTTCCCTGTAGCTGTCGGAATAACTTAAGATGAGGGTGGGTTATAAAAATAGCTTCAAACATTTTATCTTAAATTATGTATCTGTGAATGTATAGAAACCAGTAATTCCACTTTAGTACTGGTGAACAATTCTAATCATCATGCATAAAATTATGCATAATTTTTATCCACAGTACAGATGAGCCCACTTTGGTTACTTAAACAGTGTTCCAATTTCCAAGATATGAGAAATGGTATACTGGCCTTTCTCTTGTCCATCTGCGGAAAATATGTCAAGGAGGCACTTGATCTATAGATAGCTCTTGGAAACCTATCCCTGAAAATCACTCTGAGATCATTTGGAAGTTCAGCCCAGCCTGTCCAAAGCCAGCTAATGGCATCCCTCATTTCCAGTGAACAGTAGTGTATCCACAGGCTGTTGGAGCTGCATGCTTAGGTCTAATTGCAGTTTAAATGCAACTTCTGGGACATAACAATACTTTCATCCCTGAGATCACTGGTAACAGTTCCAGGGTAGCCTGTGACAGCCCCTTGCATGGCTGCACCAATCTGGAAGTACAACAGTGTATTTTGCTCCAGCCATGTTGCTGCCCCATCCTGTGGGTGCTCAGCAGAGTATCCAAAATTGGCACTCTTGGCACCACATTCAGTTTCCAAGCCTGTAATCAAAGGCTTTCTCAAGACCCTCAGGCAGCATCCTTGGTAATCACTACAGAGATAATGAACAGGGAAATAGGAAGCCATTGTCTGTGAATTTTGATGAAAGCAACTAAAGAGCTTCCACAGTTCTGCAGAAGCACCTGGGACATCAGTTGAAATAGAGGGAAATTACTAACTTCGACTGTTTCAGCTTGAAATATTGCCAAGGAAAGTCCTTTGTGATATCAGGAAACAAGAAAATACGTGCATCTGGTGCTCAACAAAGATAATACACTCTGCATTTGAGTAAAAGTGTATCTGACTCTTCATTTTAGTTACTAGTGTGCAAAAGGAAAAGCTCAAAATCAATTTGAAACATTTGCAGCTCACTTGAGCAAATTCTAGCAAATACCACCAAAATTGTAGTGGTCCTCTATGCCTTTTTTTTTCCCCCAGCCCATTCCAATGAAATAATCACAAATCACAAGATTAGCTTCTTTACCATGCAAGTTGATGCTTTTATACTTCATCAGCAGTGAAGTCCTGCATTTAGTCACTGCCGTGATACACTAAAAATGTCGTATCACTGCCAAAATCTGTTGTTACCAAATTTAATCCGAAATGTTCCAGTCCCTGTGTTTGGTGTCTACTCAGTTGTCTTCACTATAATCTAAAAGCCTTAAGCTGCATTTTTGTTGGAACAGAAACATAAAATGTCAGTAGTGTTGCGTATGTTTTTTGTGAAAATACTGAAGTTGTGAGCATAAATCGCATGAATGATAACACCCAAATAATTTCCATGCATTAGGGTGTTTTGTTTGTTTCAGGTTGAGTGGCAGGGTTTTTTAAAACCAAAGGCTAGCTCTTGGAACAGTTTTCCATGGGCTTGAACTGCAATGGTTTTGCATATGCCCAGAAACAACGAAGCAGTTTAAGCCACGGTGCACTGTTGAAGAGGGACCCACCTTTTAAAGCAGTGTGCAGCAGTGAGGACCCAGCAGCTGCTGATGAGAGTAGCGCCGCACAGGAGTCTCCCATCACCATGAGAGGATTTCAGCCGCAGTGCCACCTGCCACGGCCAGCCGCCCCTGTGGGAGTGACACACCGTGTTCAGGGTGCAGCAGTGGGGAACGTGGGTTACCTGCAGCGTGCTTTCTCTTGGCTTTCTTGACCTGACACAGCTTACTTACAAATGTGCTCTTTATTAAGGGTGGTGAATATTTTATATCCTGGCAACATTCGGAATGCCATTTAAAAATGGCCCACGTTACTCTACGGAGGATTTGGGCATCCAGTACTCTTAAGTGCTTCCTCCCACAGTCAGCTATTTGAACTTTCTCTTCTCAGATTGCATTCACTGAGCCAAAAACACATTGGGCTTCTCGCCAAATACCGTCCAAAAATCAACAAATCAGAAATTTCCTGTCAGCTGGAGAGGGAAAAGGGGAATTTCTTGAAAAGCTGAACCCATCATCCATCCCTGTCTTCATGAGAAAGGAAGCTGGCAAAACAAAAGGTATAAAGCAACTGTAGAAGTCTCAAGTCTAGAGGAACATCTTTTTCAGCCTGTGATTAACTGTTTTTTATAGTAGATCTGGCCATATTTCCGTATCTATGAATACAGGATGGATTCTTTCTTGCTAGTTTAATACATTTGGAGTCAGAGAAGGGGAAGAGATGCACCTGTAAGCAATGGCAGCATCTAAGAATAAGCAACAGGTAGTTGAGTGTTTTCTGAGTACTGTCAACTTGAATGGGTGTGCTGGACAACAAGAGCTGCCAGGGATCATCTAGTCCAGCATTTCAGAATTACCAGTGCCAAACGTTTTAAAGTAAGGTGGGGGAATTTGCTTCCCATAAAGAACAAAACAGTTTAGACACTTCTCAGTTTTGGAAGATCGGATTTAATACATTTTTCTAAAATGAGGTAATTCAGACAGCTTTGGATTTGCTGGTACATATATAAGTATCCAGTTCTCTTCAAACTTGCTCAAGTTCTTTTTCTTAATGACTTCTTGTGACATTGAGTTCTTTTCTGGTACATACCTATGCTTCCTTTCTTGATTTTGAAGCATTTCTATGTGCACTATTTGATTCTTCTCACCTTTTTGCTTCATCTAACATCCCTATGCTGATTTATAATGAGACCTGCTTCCTTGCTCTGACTGGATTGTTCAATACATTATTTGTCACCATTGCATTTCAGCAAGTGTCCTTAGAACACATATTCTGAGACAAGAACTCTCAGTCTCTGCCTGTGCAGTGCATTATCTGTTACCTCATTTGTCTCTTTATTAAGGTAACTCATCCTACTTTACTTTATCTGGCTGTGTTAAAATATTTTTCTGGGCTCCCTCTTGATACTGTTCTTTGAAGCTCCCCCACTCGGGCAGTGTCTTCTTTGAAATGGATTGATTGGTGCTGTGCACGTCGTTTGAAATAGGTTGCACAGTGACGTGTAATGATGCTGTTGGTGTATTTTTTACCATGCCTTGTGTAAGACTGTCTGAATATCTATTTTTTTGTGTTTAGTCACAACTGTTATAAAAATAAGTCAGTTCCTCCCGGTTTTTTAGCTGTGCCATCATCAAGGCTTATCTTGTGGAAGAAAATAAGGTCTTAGGCCATGAATCATGCCCAGGCTTTTTTTTTTTTTTTGTGTGTGTGTGTGTGTGTGTAGATGGCATTTAAAATCTTTTACTACATTCACAGCTCTGTTTTTATAGCTCACATCCTGATATCAAGATATTCTCTGATAAAAGTAAAGTAGCTATTTTCTAAGTTAAAAATTTAACCCATTCAAGGACTTTACCCACAGGCACCTACAGATTTTCAACTAATGCTGTAAATACTTATCAGTTAATACTTTTTGATTTCCTACCAAATTTGCTTTGGGTATATTTCTACTCCTCCATCATGACAAGTCCAAAGGAAAACAAACAACAAGCCTACAATAAAATTTTAAGTTTGGCAAACCACCTCTGGCAAATACATGTCTTAGAAGATTTATATTCAAAATTATTTGTCTTTACCAATTATTTACCGTAAAGAATTTTTCCCACCAATTATTCGCTTTTGTCGACGATGGAGTAACCTCAGCCCACACACAGAAGCAAGAGAATCTAAACCAGAAAGGAAGATGTAGAGAGCGTTAAACTCAACGTGGGAAACAGCCAATATTCGATGAGAGTTAACTTTAAAAAAATCTAAAGGTAGAAGTTATTCTGTGTTTCATGGTACTTTTTAACAGGCAGATTTTCATCAGGGAAAATAGACTTAGAAATTCTTTATAGCTGAGATCTTTTGACTGGGGAAAATACACTGAATTCTTTGAAGACTTAGAAATTCTTTGTAGCTGAGTTCTTTTGACTGTGATCAGAGTTATTTGCGTAATTACTTCTCACATGTAGGATTTTGTAGGGCTCTTCCTTACTGCTGTTATGTAGACGCAGACCTTGGCCAAGCACACAGGTCTCAGTCCTTATCTGAGGATAACCTGTACCCTGAAAAGCTGAAAGGAGTTGTTTAGGTTTTTGCATCACGTCCCTGAAGTAGCCTAATGAACGTGGCAGCTGTAAACCACGGCGACAAATACCCTGTATTGATGGAGTGGTCTTGGTGCTTCCTTTGTGCAGCTGCAAAGAACGAGCTCACACGCTGTAAGCAGAGAGCATTCCCACCCCTTTTGTTCTATAATTGCTTTTGGTACAGCGCTTTCCCCCGTGAGGTGGGATTGTTGTTTGCCCGTTCCTACCAGGACAGCTGCTTAGCCGGACCCGTTGGTGTCCCCCTCACGACAGGGCCTCACCTTTATTGCTGTTCCCAGGGACTTTCTTGCTTAGGTGGTCGCAGATGACCCCCGCGTCCTCGCTGTGCCGGCAGTTGTGTGTCCCGATGTCCTGCTTAATGCAGTCTGCCAAGGACCTCTCATTTCCTGTACACTTCACGTTATCCACGTGGATCGGGCCTTTGCCCTCACCAAAATAGGCCATTGTCCTTGCTCTAGCTGGACCTCTGCAAACAGAGCATATTTATTATTATTAAACATTTGGAGGCATTATTCTACATTTTACTCTAATTTCCAAGAGAGCAGTCAAAGATACTGAGGTTTCTTTCCAAACTCTGTCACTGTTTCACTTGACAACAACCCTCTTCTCACCACCTCTCTTATTCTGGTATGTAGAAAAGATAAAGCAGTGACAAAATTGCTACATTTCATTAATGTTTTAAAACTGCTTTTGTGCGTCTGCTTAGAGGGCAGTGTGCAAAGTATTTTACGTTGTATCAGCATTACATTTTGCCATAAAACAAAAAATGTTAAAGCTGCTTTTTCATAATCTCTTTAATCCTTGTATAAAGTCAGCATCTCTGCAAGCTAAAAATAATTTGTTCAGGTCTGATTCCCTCTGAAAGATGGGCCAGTTAAATACAGTATACTTGTGGTGCAGTGGGAGCTATGATGTACAGACCTGTCAGTTGTTAGTTGTTATTAAAATATTTTGTTATCGTGTCATTTTTTACAGGGCATCTCATATTTGAGCTCTAAACATGTCCCGTGACTGTGTGATAAACATTAACTATTTTTTGTTCACTGAAGATCAAATAACTCAAGATAACAAGAAGTTACTATGTCACTATCTAAGCTGATAGGCAAACAGACCCTTGCTCATTCCTTCTCTACTTGCTTAATCAGCTTTAAGTTTCAGGAATTCCAGCTTACAACTACAGCCTTCATCTCTGCGACCACCGAGGGACAGAAAGAGACCCTCCCAGCAACACGTCACACATACATCATCGGAAGAAAGAAGCAAGATAAAAGCAAGACTGAAAAACCTGCCAATTCACGGCAGTTGGTGGAGCGAGACTCCCCTGCCGTCCAGCGCTGTATTTGCCTTTGCTTTGCCTGCTGTAATGTAATAAATTCCTATTGGAACTTTTCTTCGTGTTCATAGTCTATTACAACTGGAGACCAGTTCAGTGTCTGCACCCCCCTGTTCTTGGGAGGAGCCCAGTACTTGGTGCTTGTGTAGCATTTAAGCATCTCATTTGGCAACTCCTGTGATAGATTATTGCTGCTAATTAGTTAAGGTAATCTTCTTAATTTATAAATAGATGTTTTGTTGTATATGGTTTAAGAGTCAGAAATAATTGTGAGTGAGAGACTGGCTATACAGAGAAGTGGGGCAGGAAGCCTCAGACACCTCTAACTGTGCCTGAACTACAAGTTTACCTATTGGTTAAGGGCAATTTACTGACATTTTACTGCGATAAGGATATATGGAATTCCACATAACTAGAATACAGGTTTTCATTTTAAGGATGTTTTATAAATGGATATTGTAAAGTACTGCTTCTGTGCGTACAGAACTGTAACTGCAGATGTGATGAAATGCTGGAGCAGAGAATTTGACTATGAAAATGTATTAGGCAAGGAAGTCTTTCTCTCCCATTACAGCTGTTTTTGTACCTCTTTAATACCTGCAGTGTTGGGAAAGGTAGGTGAGAATGGCATGAAGAATTTACATCCCTTCTTGAGCTGGGTTTGGTCTGCTGGGGAGAAATCCTGATTTGTCAAACCATTTCTAAAGCTTTGTCATAGTAGAAGTGTGGCTGGCTCAAACTGAAGCAGCTCTCAATTGCCAAATCCATATAACTGAAACATGAAAGTAACACAGGAGCTTCCTCCCTTTTGGAACTTGCAGTGGGTAGGTTTACTGGGCTGGATTGTTTTTACCATGTACTGCAGCGTAGGTGGGCGGGATTTCCAAGTAGGGAACATTGGTTAGAATGCAGAAATTGTAAAAAGCCAAGAAAGAGAAGTTCATGAAACACTGCATGAGAGATCATACCACAAGGTCAACTGTCCTTACTCATTTTCAATTTCCATGGTTAGGAGGTATTTGCCAGATAATCCAAAGCCTTGGCAGCCTTTGGAACCTGTATAGGACAATCTCTGCCTAATGAGTCTACTATGACTTGACTTGTCAGTCCCAAATAGTGTGACTCCTGCTCCAATTTTTTTTTTTTTTTTTTCCTTTTGTGAGAGATACTCTGATTACAGATAACCACAAAAAAAGGTAAGTCCAGCTCTCTGATAGATACCAGAGAGGGCAGCTCATGTGTTCATGTTTGCTGTTACAACACAGCGACAGTACAGACACTCATTGTAAATTCTTACCTGGTTTTAGTATCTCTGTCAAATAACAAAGTTTCTGCTTTAGGGCATTGTTCTAAAGTTCCTGAGGATATTGAAAACTACTTTGTTGTGGATCACCACAGCATTGTTATCCTTCCCCAGAGAAGTATTTATTGCAGTTTAGTACAGAATTGTCTCTCTAGAATCTTATCAGTTACTTAGGGCACTACCTCCTTCCTACCTTTGTGTGAAAGCAATTTATCTCTTACTGTACATCAGTAGTCTCTCAGTTTGCTGATAATGGGAATGAAAGCTGTTCAGACCCAACCAACCAACCAACACCACCACAGAAAACCCAAACCAACCCCACTGAAGAACATCTGCCAGGAGACAAATGTAAAAAAAGTCATGGTGTTCTTGAGCAAGGAGTGCAGCTTAACAAAGAAAATTATTTCATATAATTGGGAGATCTCTGAAGGTACAAATGTTACATCTGTGTGTTTGTTACATGCTGGAATGTGCTCTTACAACTGGCTTTAGTGAACCCCTAACAAACACGTGTCCCTTCATTGCTGCTTCCCAAGCGAGCTCTTTATACACTGATGACCCTTCGAGAAACAACCTTTTGTGCCTGCTCAGATCTGTCCCTGGACAGAAGTGGTTGCCATGCACAGTAACAATACTGAGCTTTTCAGGTGCAGTACATCATTATTCATGATATTGTTAATGAGGAAATCCAGTGGATTAGGATAGATGGACACCTGTCCTAGAATTTACAAGTTAGGTAACTTGTAAGAGTGATATCTTGAATTTTAAGTCAAGTTTTGCCATTTTGAAGCTGTAGTGTAGTACTACTTTTAAACAGGCTTTTTACTAGATGAATACCAGGCAGTTTTTAAAAGGCATATCTTGTGTGTTCAGACATAATGTGATGATATTTGGTTGGACAAATTTCACGTTGTTAGATACAACAAACAGTTAATGTGATTTGTATTTCTTCAGCTCAAATTTCTTTATAGATACACTTGGAGGAAACATTTCACTAATTTCCTGTTGTATTTCAATAGTGTTCTGGATATTTTTCAAATCTTATTAGTACTGCTATTTATATATCTGCCCTCTAGTTGTTATATTTTTGCTGCTCTTGGGTATCCAGAAAAAGAATGTTGATGTAAGCCTGATTAAGTGATTTCTTTAAAAAGTGACATACATTGCAGTGGTTTTAATCAGAGGGTGGGTTTGTTCTGTCAGGTATATTCCTGTATTAAATGAAGCTTATTCAAATTACTGTCATGCAGACTGGAGCCATAATCCCTTGTGTAAAAGTTTCATCGGATCTTCAAGCTACATCAAACCTAAACAGATCAGTAAATGAAGGAAAAAATTAAATTAAAAATTCAGTAGCTGATGTGCCTGCATCTGAATCTGCAGTCATCATATCCACACCTTGTGACAGTGGATACTAACCTGGTTTTGAAACAAATATGACACCTAAATTTTGTATTTAATTAATAAATAATTTGGAACATTTAACTTCTAATGAAAAATATTTAATAACTTGCATTAACTTGCATTTCTGTTGCCAGACTGATTTTTGAATACTCCCGTTCCCATTCCCAGTTATGCTACTTAATGAATACTCCTTTTGAAGACATAGCCTTACAAAAGCTTACAAATAGCAGGAATACATTTTTCTAAAAGAATGCCTAACTGACAAGTTTTAAAGGCCATGCATTATCTTATTGGACATGTTTGTGGTATTTGGTTGCAGAAACTGAAGATTTTTAGATACAGAAAACAGAACTGGGGAAACAGCTTCATGAGCTTTCTTACTTGTAGCCAAGCTGTCGACAGACTACAGCTGCATCCTTATCAGACCATCCATCATCACAAATTGTGCCCCACTGGCCATTGATAAAAATCTCCACACGTCCTTCCTTCTTATTCTCACCATCCATCAGCCTGATGGGAGGACCTGGGAATAAATTACTGCTGTCAGCTCACAGCAACAGAAGCAAGAACTGGTACCTTCGGTTATTTTCGTTATATTCAGTACAGTCGATATTTAAGTTCAACAAGCCTATTATCAGTGGCTAAAGTAGTCATATTCTTCCTGGCTGGCAAAAGGAATCAGTTTGTACAAATTACAAGACAAATACTAAATACTACTGTACTTTACTCTTCAGAGTTCATCTGACTCCTTCATTCCATGCAAATATGTGACACAGTTCAGAAACTGACCACAATTCTATACAAAAAGGTAGAAAACACCTGAAATACCTTTGATATGATACCCATACAAGCTGGATAGGTTTTTCTTACAGAAACTTTATGGGTGAATTTAACTATGCCTCAGCCCATAAACCCATTCTCAGACTTGTTGCTGCTGCTTCTCTTAACCACTGTCTCAGCAAAAATAGTCAGCATTGTGTTGAACTTCAGCTATTCCATGTCACTATGTACATTGTTCTGCAGCGTGTTATTCTAGATTATTTTTCTAGCAATTTAAATTGATTGTTTATTCAGATAATTTCATAATATGAAATTTCACTTATGTGGATTAGTCAGACTTAGTTGATCATGGTTTCTGCAGCACTTTGCCTGTAGTTAAATTTTCACTCTTTAGGCAAAGTACCTACTTAATTCTTACTCACTCTAAAATTCCTCTATAGCCTGCAAGCGATGCAAATACCCTTAAAACAGTTACAAATTCCTCTGTGGCCTCTTTATAATGTTCAAGGGAGAGTCACCTTCTAAATCTTTTTGTATGGCATACTTTACAATCTTTAATATACTCCTGAGAGTTGCTTTTTAGAGTAATGGAAAAGACTCTTCTTCATTCTTCTAACCTGTTTCTAATCTTTTCTAAATATGTAAGGATGAGGAATTACTTAATTACATTCTTAAAGCAGTATTTTGAGATATCTGCATTTGATATTTAATTCAGATTAGTTTAGGATATGAAAAACTTCTGTATACCACATATGAATCTGGTCAGCGCTAGTTAAATCTGGGCTAAGTCATTAAATGAATTGGGAAATATTTCAAGATAAAATCCAAGTCTCTTTGCTTCCCATGTAATTTAAGGCACATTGTTTGTGTTAGACAGTTACATGAATTAACTTCACCAACATTCCTACACTGTCGTGATCTTATTGAACAAATGTCATTATTGTAGTGCATCCTATCTCCTTTTTAGTGTTTCTTAATAGCTGTGTTTCCTTAAGTCCTGTCATCTACTAATTTCTCTCATTTTTTTAAATGTAATTTATCCTTATGGGAAAAAAATGCTTTTTCAAATGCTGGGATGTAAATGGTAACAACACTTTGTCCACTTTCCAATCAGAAATCTTCTAGGAAATGTCAGATAAACTGTCTTATTTGCTTGTTGAATTGATGAGTTCTGGAAGAATACAGCTTATTACTTAGTGAGAATTATACTTCTATTAACCATATACAGGCATGGAATACTAATAATATTTTATTGTTACCTCATCTTCTTGTCATTTAGAAAATATATATATATATTTATGAGCACAAAATTAATAGCATTCTGGTAGTGGGGATGTGAGAATGTTACCATATGGATGTATTTAACAGAACCAAACTCCTTCAGCAGAGATATTTTATAGGAATTTGAGCAAAGGGGCACAGATGGTTTGCATCTGTAAAGACAGCCGTCATGGTACGAATTGCTGTTATTTTTGGTTTGAGAAAATTCTTTCTAACAAATAGGATTTCATATATGTACTGCAACTTAAAATATTCATTGGATGGTGAGAGGGCTGTGTAGAATAAGCCTGTAAAGAGGGAGAGACTCAAAAAGTACATGAGAAGTGCTGAATGTTGTTATAACAAGTAGCAACATTGAGCAGTTAATCCATGTTGTAGTTTGTGGGATAAACCTTTAGTCTGTGATTTCCAGGAAACAGGCATATAATACCAATTTCAAATCCAACTGAAATATTCTTGGGTAAGCTAAATGGCATTGGCAGGAATTTTCTGAAAGGCTACATACTGACAAGCTACACACTTCCTGTAGCAAATTGTAAAAATGAAACTTTTTCAGAATTGCTGTTCCATTGTTCCTGTGTAGTTTCTACTGTGCATATCTCATAACCAGAATTATTGTTTCATTATCTACATGTGGATTTATTATCTATGTGTGGATTTCGGAATCTTTAGAATTTTTTTGTTTCTATTTGGTTCTACAATTTCACTGTGTAATTGGTATTTTTTATAATTTCTTATCAGTCTTTTTATTCTCTTTATTTTCATAGATGTTTGTAGGCTTTTGACATTGGAACTGACGCTTTTATCTGGGTGTGTAGTATCATTCTGTCCTGGTAGGCAAGTGAGGCCCATTCACCCAGACACATAAATGACAGGCAGTAGTAGCACAGAAATTGGTTTGTGCTTCTCACCCTTCCTTCTCACTATCTCTGAACTCCCCATCTTCTCCATATCCCTTGTTTTGGATTTTCTGAATGCAAAGCCTTAGGAAGGTGTACTGTTGATTTGTATTCCTCAGCACTCAGGTATGTCTCCAGCATTTGATGCCTAGCATTACTTGGAGGTTGAGAAGTGCCAAGTAAAATTAGGTACACCATCAGGAAGTGCTGAATAGGTCCAAAATCTGGTGGAGACTGAAAGAACGACATCTCTGGAATGTGACTTTGTTACCTTGCAAATCTGGGTTGAGCTTTAATGTTCTGGATGCTTACGTTCTAAACAAAACTTGATCCCTTCCTGTGATCTTCAGGAGAAAAGATCCCCTCCTGTCCTTTCCTTGCACCCATCTGACAAATACTAGGATTTTGAGAATCCTTAAGTATCCTGTACTTTGGTTGGATCTGTATGCACAGCAGTACTCGTATTGTGACTTTAGCAAAGAGCTTCCTTACCGAGCGAGCGCCTGTGGCTGTCATTTTCTGGGTGGCAGATGAGTCTGACATCCTCCTGATGGTTGCAGTCGTGCTTCCCCCACTCCCTCCGGGAGCACTGCAGGAGGTTTGTCTCCTTGCCGGAGCAGATCACATCATCCAACCAGATGGGCCCAGAGCTTCTTTCCGAGGAGCTCTCTCTTTCCATACCTGCACTTTTCCCATACCTGCACAACACAGAGGCATGTTTTGGTCCACAGCGATCAGAGGACACGTGATGCTTAAGCATGAGAAAGCAAAGTGATATCCCTGGGGAAATAAAAGATTTCTCAAGTATTCCCAGTAAGCAGGTTCAGTTAGCATTAAATTCAATGACAGCACCATATGCTGCATCTTCAGTAATGGTTTTTTGGGGTTTTTTTAGGAATTACTGTTACATTAGTACAAACTTAAGAACGTAATACCTTTGATTAAGGCTGCTCTTCAACCAAGCAGATGGCTGGCTCAATTACTCTGAGGGTTTAAGCATGTTCTTAGTATTCTAAATACATTTAAATGTCACAGTATGAGACAAAATCCTTTTTTGAATGTCAGCTGTTACAGTTTGAAGGCAAGACAACAGTCACCTACTGAGAGTGTATCTTTGTAGCCACAGGTCAGTAGGAAAAGGAGGGAAGAGTGAGTGCATGATACAAATGGGATTTTTCTAAAATGCTTTTCAATACATAACTGTTCCAGGGCCAAGCTGAGGGATTTTCTGAGGCAGTGCAGAAGGACTTACACCTTGAAAATGTCTTTCATCAATAATAACTGTACAACAAATAAAGATTTAGAACAATCAAACTTTTATAGGCAAAATAGAAATCAAAATCAGTTCTTCTCTATACTACATGCATGGACCTTAGACGAAAAGGAGAATTGGAAGGAACTTGGTGAATAAAGACTGCTAAATCACAGTTGTTGAAGGTTCTTCTACCTAAACTAAGGTCTCTATACCTCTGTGAGACTGAGGGAAGCACTCTTTAATGGATTTTCACTTGGTCGTTTCTTTGAAGCACTCGGTTAATATTAAAAAGCAGACTCTTAAAATGGGGTCCATCATGGTCAAGTCACTGAGTGAGATAGCCAATATCAAGTAATCTTACTTAAATCCCAGTTGCCAGCAAACCACCTGCGTGTTCGCCTCCGTCCAGCCATCGTCACAGACCGTGCCCCACTGCCCGGTGTGATAGATCTCCAGGCGCCCTTCGTGACTGCCCTTCCCACCTGCGAGCCGCACTGCGCCCTCTGTGCCGGTAACAAGGGAAAACAGGACAAGGATCAGCGTTTCTTAGATCTCCTTGTTGTTCTAAAGCAAAATTGGTAACATTGCCCTCACTGCATCCAGTCTGGGGTTTGTGCCTCTGCAAACTTTAAAAGCTCCCTTTCCAGAGCTGTGAACTCCGTTTTTTCCTGTGTGATGATTGATGACTGAAGTACCTGTGAGAGGTGTGCAGGAAACACCAGCATCCTCTTTGTGGCCACAGTTGTGCTCTCGCCAGGAGTTTTTTGGGCACTGTTCTATCGAGAGTTCATTTCCTGTGCACTGCACTTCATCCAGCAGCACAGGGCCAGAGCCTTCTCCAAAGTAAGCCTGGCTCCACGCCTTGGCAACACCCCTGTGGAAATGCAAGGAGAACACCAAGTCAGGAGGAAGCGAGCTGGAGATTTTCCTTTCCTGTGGCTTTTAACTTTTCTAGGAGAGATTACAGACATACAGCTTGGGTATGAGGATTCTAATTTTAATACTCGTTTAATATCTACATATAGTAAAAATAATCCAATATATATTTCTGAAGTGACGTTCACCTGTTGTCCTCAAAGCACATTAGTCAAATACCCAGATGAGGCAGATAAATGTGATGGTTCCCCATTTAGTCACGTGAAAACCATAGCAAAGAGATCTTAAGTGACTTGACAGGTGTTGTATCACCCATCAGCAACAGAAATAAGAACAGGAATCAGACCAATGACTAGCCTTGTATGGAGTACATTCTCTGTCAGCAGAAAGGATTTTGAGCACAAAAAACTATGTTGATTGAAAACACTCCATTGTTTTAGACATACAGAAATTATGCAGTGTTTAACCCTTTATCATCTATCAGGATTTTTCCAATTCTGTTTAAAATACCATTTCATATATAAATGTTTACCATGGTTTGGTTTCTTTCCACTCAGTATTTCCTCTGTTCCTATATTCGCTCTAGTTTGAAATGGCAAGATTGAAATGTCTAAATTTTGGACTGTAATGATTTACCTGTCTAAAGCATTAGTTTAACTAAAAAAGCATCTTGTTTTTCCAGTGTATCTGATAAAAATGCTGGTAGAAATGTATAGGAAATGGAAAAAAGGAAGGGAAAAAAATATTTATTCATTGAGCAGCTGTCTGAAATCAAAGAGATAATGATGGACTGCTCTGAATGCTTTTACAATTTATACCATATTCCAGTAAGAGTCTCTGCAGTTAGGCAGAGACAACACATCCCATCATTATAACCGGAGGAATTTGTGTCCAGTAAAAATTATTTAGGAAATCAAATAATAAAAGCAGTTATCATTACTTCCCGCCAGTTAATGGTAGATGCATATTTTGGAATTTTATAGGAGTGCTACAGAAAAGTTGAAGGGGTGTGGGAAGCTACTTACTGAGAAGCTTTACTTTTACAGTTTCTGGCATGTTTCCAGATAGTTTAACAGTATGCAAATTTAGATTATTTTTAGTACTTCAGAACTGGTCTACTGCCACTGTTGGCAAGATTTCACTTTATATTAATTAGCATGTTTGTTGTAACATATTACTTACTTGAGAAATTCTGTAAATCTTTAGACATATTTCAAAAAGACTTAGCAGGTTTAGCACCATCTTAATGCAATTTATTTACTCAGAAAAACAAATCAAATTAGAAGCATCACAGAACTGCAGTTTGTGATTATTAAATATAAGTAATAAAAAGTTTTAGTGTCATCAGTAAGAAGGCAGGCTAAGAGCATTACACTTGTCATTAGTATACAGAAATGCAAAGCAGAGCTTAGTAGCTCCCCAAACCTATTAACAGCAGCCCAATTCAAAAGCAGGAAAAGCCTGCAAAAAGATAGACTTTCCATTAGGTATTCCCAATTGAAAATATGCAGGAGTAAAGAAATGCTACATAAAATAAACTGGGGACAAAAAAATGTGATGTCAGAGAATCATGTTGGTTCCTGTGTTGGCTCAGCAGGAGATCTACAATATTTTTAACTAGTCCACAGTTCTCAATCTTCTGAGCTAGTTTGGGTGGCACAGGCAGCCCAAGGCCTCAGTTACAAACCAGGCACACTCTGAGGACCACCCATCAATGCCACAGAACCTTCTTCCTTCAATATCACTTCTTTCAATTCATCGTAGTCCCAGCAGGCTTGAACAGGTGAGTTCTGTTCCAGTCTCCGCTGCATTTACCTGCTTAGTTCGCATTCACTCTCTCTCAGACAAAATCCCCTTCTCCTGCATGGGATACAACCCAGCATCTTCTCTGCCTTTTGCTCCTAGTTCTTTTCCCTCTTCCACCCCACTGGCCTTCCATCCCAGTTATCCTCATCTCCTTCCTCTCTGATCCAGTAGTTTTCCTCTTAGTCTCCCACCTCTGCAGCATTTTCTGCAAATACTTGTCTTCTGTGGGGTATCAAAATCCCCCCTGACTGTTAAGAAAGTGAAGCAAGAAAACCCTGTTCTGCTGCTGTAGTTGTATTTTGGACCATGCTTAGTTCAGACAGAATCACTGACAAGCTTAACTGTCAAACCTTGATACAGATCTCTAGCTCAGTATAAGCAAACTGACAATCTTCAGAGACTCGTGATTTAAACAAATCTACAGAGATTCTCACAGGCATGCCAAAAAACATATCTTTCCTGACAAAGCAGAGTTCTTGTGCCAAAGCCAGGAGGCTGTCAACTGTGCGGTAAAATGGATCGTAAGGATTTAAACAGTCAGAAAATTTATTTTCTTCATCTACAGGTTTTGATTGAAACTTTACAGGAATTGTAGTGAGTTTTCACTCACTTACAAAGTCAACATTTATTCTGAGACATTCTTTATCTGTCCGGCCAAAGAGACAAAATTGTCCCTATCATATGACACTGAAAACTGGTTCCAGGGAATTGAAAGTAATGTCACTGTACCTGAATCTTCTATAAATAAACTTAGTTACTGCTGCAAAATATCAGTATGATTTTAAAGGAGCATTTTTTTTGACAATTACACTTCTCCTAGCTTCAGCTGTGGATCTGATAACTCTCCTGCTTTGCTGCTGGAATAATAAACATGTAATAAAACAAACCCAAGGCCAAGCTGCCGACAGACAACTTCAGCATCTGCATCATCCCACTGGTCATCACAGACTGTGCCCCACTGGCCACCATGGTAGACTTCCACTCTTCCTTCGTGGGTATTGCTCCCACCAGCCAGCCGGATTGGAGTGAAGACAGGGCCTGGGAGCACACACAGGATATAGAACAGGTCATTCACATCCTAAAATACCATTCTGATAGTAAAGAAAGAGAGAGATGGCTGAATGGTTTCTCTGGCATCACTCAAAAACCACATTTTCTTTTTCCTACTTAGATGGAGAACCTGAAAGTAACGTGAGTCCCCTTCTGCTCCACTCTCACTAGCTGAAAACCCTTACACATACGAGTAACCATATTGATCTTGAATTACCTGAGTGTCTAAGCATTCACAGACACTTAGCGCTGTAAGGCCAAACATTGAATCAGTCAGTAGAGCTACCTTTCTACAAGTAAGAGCAACATCGGGTAAAATCTGAAGTAAGAAGCACAAATTATATCATGGACAGAGAAAGAGAAATTCATCTTTGGGTTTTCTCATTCCATTAGAAAATCCAGTCAGAGCAGTGAAATCTCTTGGACTGTGGAGTCTCACTTGAATTGTGCAAGTATTGTTCCCTTCTTGCTTCCAGTCTTTTAAAATCAGTAGCTCTCTTCTAGTGTATCAAGAAACTGTCTTGAAAGCATCCCTGCTGAATAAATCTATAATAGTGGAAACAGCTTAAAGCCATATAAAACTCCATAATTGCTGTAACGTAAACAAGGTTATTTTAAAGTTTCACCATACTAACATCCAAATTGTTTAAATTTGAGTAGTTTTTGCGTAACTTTCCAACCAATTAATGCTACTGTTTAATCTAATTCTCTATTAAAAAATCCCAAAACAAAAATACTGAGGGCATTTCTCCAACTTCATATTAGTGCATCACTGATATGAAATATGGGGGGGATGTGTGTATGTGAGCAGTTTAAAAGGCTAGTTGCAATAGAACCTGCAAAATGTGAAAACATCTGTAGTTTCTAGTTTCTTCAGGCAAAACTCTCTTGCTTTCATTTTTGTCTCCTAGCTTGGAGAACCTTTCCCTCTACTCAATAGTTTTCTAAGACCAGAATGTTCTTTTTAAAGCAATTTTTCAAAATATTGCTCATTATTAATATAAACCTTTAGGACAAAATTGCACCCACCTTTGGATAAAAACATAAGTAGGAGAAGAAAGGCTGCACAGAACTGGCTGCAGCCTCATGTTTTATTTTCAGCTGGCAAGAGATCGACATTGCCAGCTCCCCAGCACTGCCAGCCCAGCCCTCCTCGAGGCAGCAATATCTTAAATCTGATGGCATGCCTGCCCATTTAGTTAGCATGTTGATTAAAATAATATCAAATATCTAAAAGCCATTAATAATACTTGTTTTCCTAATAATATAATTTTGACATTTAAAAAAAAAAAAGTGGGGGAACTGTCCTCATTTTACAGAGATACTTGCTACTTTACTCTTTGTCACAACATACACCTGAAACAAGCAAATTGCTGGTGATTATAGAAAGGTAAAAGAGTTGTTAAACCTGTTGCTGCTTGAGGTATTTGAAGTAGTTAATGATGATTACAGATACAATACAGATACAGATTCAATCTGTATAATCTGTTCCAAGAAATCTTAACACTTTTTCTAATATAATAATGAGTAATTATTAAAACTTCTACTTAAATAAAATAAGGGCTTGAGAACACAATATGTATTTTTTTACCAAGGGAGGAGCTACATGTGACAGCAGCTGCCATTTTTTGAGGACATGTCCCATCTTGCCAGGTGTCTTTTTCACATAGCAGTATGTTTTCTTCATCACCACGACAATGGACTTGACTCCAGAAAACAGGAATAAGGCCTGATCCAGAAAAGGGTGTGTGTTTTGCTGTACCTTTTTCCCTGTAAAAATAATCACGATGATAGGGCATCAGAAAGGGAAGGAAGTGGGAATATTTTTCTCATATATAAATCTTGAAGTAGAAAAGAATTGTAAATTTCAATTACGCCAGTAGTGTAAATTCATCACATTTTCATATAGTTCAGCATTGTCTTCTGCACAAAGAAAAGTAACAGATGTGACCCAGTTCTCACCATTTCCTTGTGGGATGTTTTAGTACAATGACTATATTGCTGCAGAGCCAGCTACGTTCCTGCTCTCCCAGTTCTTAACTACAAACATCAATACAGAGTCCACAGTCCACAGACGAATCTACAGCACCAGCCCACTGCAGTTAAAATTCCAGGATGGCTAATGCCACCAGGTCTTTCTTCCTTACTCTGTCCTTTACTCCATGAAGACGTGCCACGGTCTGCCCATAACTGCCGTGCATTGTGGCTGGGATAATGGGGCAGTGCAACCACCTCCCACTCCATTCGATCAGGCCCCCATTGATTTTCCTCTATTCAGCCATTCCCATTCACCCAGAATGCTGGATAAACAGCTCTGTTTCCTTCTCATGGTGCATCTACAGCAACGTTTATAGAGCCATCTTCTCGTCCTTGCAAAGCACAACGAATTTAAAACAGAGCCCAAATCTGGTGATATCAAAGAAGCAGAGAGATGGAGCGCCTGAAAAGCACCAGTAACACCTTGTGAGTTCACCTGGTGGTGCAGAGATCCAAATTTCTGCTACCATTCAAGATAGCTCAAACTTTTAGCTACTGTTTGCTTGGGGCTTTTTTGGCCTGGGTTCAGCTTCGAGCCATTTCTGTTGGAAAGACGAAACAGCCATTCACCCATATCACTGAACTACTTTTGCTAACAGTGGCCTCGTTCAGCTGAAATGTTCAGGGTATGGAAAGCAGATAGGACTTACACGAAAATGAGGGAAGGAGCCACTGCACGTAGACAGCTGAAGTCATAAGCAAAATCACAGCCTCCAGATGGCTGAACTTTTATCTCAACTAATCCTCATATTTTTATAAGTTGGCATGGTGTGTCCAGATTAGAATTGAACATTATAACCCAGCTTAGATTTAGTTTTGGTTAGCAGTCTTAAAAATTGGAATAATCATTAGGAATGTCACAGTGCAAGTCTGCTATAAAAGCCTCTTACTGCTTGCAGCGAGCAAAACCACTGCTTCGGTATGTGAGTGAAAGAAATGTTGGGATGGGAATAAAGGCAGCCAAATTATGCTAAAGGCTGCTGTTGATTAACTCCACTCTGGCAGCAGTGGGAAGTGGTGGTCACTGAGGACAGCGCAGGGACTTTCAACTTGTCCAGTATGGCTATAGCTCTAAAACATTGCCATTTGTCAAAGATGTAGTATGAGTTCCAGGTATCATTTGGCAATGGGTGATTATTAGGATAACCCTTGCTCCTGAGAATTAGGAATTTTCCTTTGATTAGGAGCCCATGTAGAGTTTAATCCTGGCCACGTTTACATTGTTATAGATTCTATTACCTCACTGGAGCTGTTAATTGACACTGAGATATGTGAGACCAGGTTCAAACCACATAATTCTGTCCTTGGGGACATCTCCCAGATGTGCAGTAGAGCAGTTTGCGTTTACCTGAAACTTGCTGACCTGTTCACACATTTCACTTTGAAAGCAAAGAATTTGCCATGGTCTGCTCCTGTCCAGATCCTATCTTCAGCTTTCTGAGGAAATACTGATTTCCTCTTTGAAGTGTAATGTGGCTGAAGCAAGCAAAGTATTCTGGGAAGAACAACTTCACCATTCAAACACTTTCAAACAGAAAAAGCAATCATCAAACACAGAAAGCCCTCAGGATGTACAAAGTAAATTGTCCTTTACACAAAACATCATGAAAATGAGTTGATTTTTATTCAAACTGAAACTTACCCAAGTGCAAGCTGTCGACATACAACTGTTGCATCATTATTGTCCCAATGGCTCCCACAGATTGTTCCCCAGATTCCATTCAAATAAACCTCCACTGTACCTTCGAACTCATTCTTGCCTCCCCGGAGTCTCACTGACCCTAGTTACCAAAAATTAAAAACAAAACAATTACACCTCCAAGATACTCTATTGCTTGGTTAATGCATCCCACACAAAAGACTCTGAACCCCATTTTCCCTGAGTTCTTGTTTCATGGATACTGAGCTGTTTCCAAGAAACATTCTGGCACACCTAACATTCTCATACAGTGATACACGAATTGAGAGAACCCTTTTTTTACATGAGGAAAGCATTTTGCTCCTTGTACTTAAACTGCATCCTATTTCTGATCCTTCTGATGTTACAACTTAGTTAAAGATCTAACAAAGTATTTATAGACACATAATTATTGAAATGTGATTTCCTCTACCCAAATGAGAAAACATATATATGTATGTGTATATATATATTTTTGTATAAAATATGCTATACTTTTATCTTTCACAAAATTCCATTGGCCTTAAGGGAATCAGAAAATAACCACATGGTCTGCATAGCTTTTGCTCTGACCCGTGTTAAATTATGCATGTCATAGATGACAGCAGTTTGTTTTAGCCAAAGAATACATTTGTTCATACTTTTCTCGGACAGAAATTTTTAATATGGGGGGGTGGAGGGAGGAAGTGTTTCTTGAGGGCTACAGAGAACAGAAATCCAAGAAAATTGGCAGATTTTGCATTTTTTTGTATTACAGTAGTTTAACTTGAGATGTCAGATGCATCTACTGTTGAAGGTAAGCGAAGTGCCACTTGCAAAGGTGGGAAAAAGCTGGTGACTGGGATAACTACACAGAAACAGAAAAGAATCATGACAGAGCAGTAATTCAACAAGAAACATTTCTGTTAAATTATCAAACATAGCCCAGCTGTATGATTTCATATTGCCTGAAATCCCAGTTAATCCATCTGCCTCTTTTCTGTGATCTGCTTAGAAGCTACACCATCATCCAGTTTGCAGGGGTTTAGCAATGGGATGAAGATAGTCAGCATTTGTGCCTGCATTTCATTGTGTCTGTGTTCATCTTTGTGTAAATAACAATAATTATAGGTAGGTCCACTTTTTCTTCTCAGCTTCTGTGCTAGGTTTAGTTCAGTGTATTTTATAAAACCACAAAGCCAAACAACTGCCAAATAACTCTAGGAATTAATTAACCTCATGTTTGGCTTGATATGTTCCTCTTTGCCTCCTGTTTACTTTCTAAGCAGTAACTTACTGTGCAGTAAATTACAAACAACATTTATTCAACTCATGTTACAGACTGAGCTATCATTCCTGAGAGAGGGTTATTACTGAGTCAAATATAACTATACTGTAGACATGTTGCACATCATTTATCTGCCTTTACAGTTTTTCTCTTTGTGTTTTGCTGTATGTGTCACAGACAGACAGAGTCTGGAATTCTGTTTATTTCTGCTCTTCACTAGACTTCTGTACAGACTATTATTTTCACTTGAAACATCAACTGCACTCGTAGCAAAGTGATTCCTGACATACCAGAAAGCAAGTTTGAAGATGTCATCTCCAAAAATAAGTCTATTTTAGAGCATGATTGCTTACAGTGCTGCATGACACCTACTGAAATCAATACAGTGCTTCCTGAGTACACATTACACAATGTTTCTATTCAAATATTTGAATAAGGGAGTACTTGAAGAATAAAATTCTCTTCTAAGGTCTCCATGGCAGAATTTGGCTCACTCCTCATTCTGTATTTACAGATTTCCCAATGACAGTGGTGGAAGAACTTAGTCATGTACACACAGCAAAATACACAACGGGATTGTTAAAGGTAATTTTGTAACCAATTTTAAATATTCTTGATTTTCACCTGATAAGTTAATCTAGAAAGAAGTAAAAAAGCACTTATTTTTACATGTAGGTAATATTAAACCTGACATTTAATAGAGGTAACCAAATATATGGTATATGCACTTTGAAGTATGTATCAATCTCTGTCATATGAGCAAGTCATAATCATGCAGAAAACAAATCAAAGGGCACTAATGAGAAAATTATTTCTATTGTTTACTCAAAATGTTGTGGTATTCAGACACCTGGTACTTATATTACCAGATCAAGACGTGCATTAGTTACAGTAGTGATACCTCATAAAACAGAACCTCAAGATCAAGACTTTCATTACAGCAGCTTAGTTTTTCTTTCCAGTATATAAAATTCTTTCTTCATGATGAAACACAGCTCGGTGTTTCCTGTGTAAATTGATCTTAGGGAATTGCACGACAACAGGATGATCTGCCATCATGTGTGTTTATGCTGTATTACCAACTATCTGTTTATGTGCTAATATTTTAATTGCAAGATAGTCAGTGTTTGTGTTGTAAAATTACCAGGAAACACCTTTTCACTTCATAGGCAGCGAGAAACCTAATATTTAGCATGATTGACAGGATACAGGTTAATTCTTAATTTCACTGGTTAAGTCTACTGCTGTTCCAGTGCAACACCTCAAGCACCCCAGCATGTGTCTTAGGGGCTTCCTCTGTTCTGTCCCTGGAGCACAATAACTCTGCAGAAGAGTGTCTGCATTCCCCCTTAGAAAACATGTCTGCCTTAAAGGTGCGCACTGGAGGCTCTAGGTTTCTGGAATCAGAGGCATAGTAGCATCTCAAATTTTTAAGCTATACTTTCTCAGCTCTTTTAGTTGCTGAAGAAAACCAAACCTGTTGGGAGTAGAGCTAATGCGGTATTATCTACTCTTTCTGCTCTCCACCAGTTCAATATGGTGTAAGACCTCTGCTTAAAGTGCTTATCAAACCTACCCTGCCTCAACACAAAGCTCAACAACAGAGTACAGCAGCACCAGGATCCTGCCCATGGCTCTGCCCTCCTCAGCACTGGTTAGGAAGAGGGAGGATGAGGAGAGCTGACCTGACCCCACAACAGGTAGAAACAATGGCACAGGACACAAAGCAGGCCTCTGAGACAGCTCTAGACACATACTGTGGTCTTAGGACAGACTTAATTCAACCCTTTATTAAAAAACACAATCTGCTGTTTTGACAGAAACGCCTTCATTTATAAACACTCAGAAAGTATGTATGCATTTACTGTAATTGTGTTTTAGCTGAGGTTACTGACGGTCAATTCCTGTTGTTTACACACAGTCTGGTAATTTTAGTTGTCCTGGTATCTGCCCAAGTCAGTCTTTCCTATCTGCTATCACTGTTGAAAGGAGATTAAGTTATACTTGCAAATGCAAGGAAGTAAGGGTATCCAGTGGGTGCTGCTGAGACTTGCTCCAGAACACCTGCCATATAGGCTGAAGATGAGACACTCAGGAAAACAGGGGGAGAGGAAAACCACCCAGCCAACTTCTAATTAACTCCAAAAGCAGAAGAGCTTCAAAGGAACTGCACTATTGTGCTTGGCCTCTTTTCCTATACATTCTCATGTGCGGAGATGCTGGGTAACTTCAAACCCTCTTCTGTTTTTCACGTTTCACTGGGAACGAGCATTGTTAGAGTGTGGCTGAATTGCAAATAGAATGGGAATCACTTCCACTTCTGCTGTGTGTGTTAGTGCTGCAGCAGTGGCGTTTATGGTGTTGGCTAAAGGTGTGCCATAGCTTCTTGGTAAACGCCTGTCGAAAGGTTTGCAATTTGGCTGTCAATGTAGGCTGGGAAAATAGGAATAGGAAGTAGAAATTGCCTGTGCCTTTCACCCTGGTGCGGTGTGCTCTAAAACGGCAGATTTAAAGCGAAGCAAAAGAAGTCATTTCAGTTTTGGAAATCCATAAAAACAACAAATAGTTTTATTTCTGCCCTAATGTCCAAGGTGTTCCAATGTGGGACAGTGCTCCAGAAAGGCGCTGCACTGACAATTTGTCTCTCTTGTCTTGGAGTCAATTGGGTCAGTCCAAATCGACATCAAATGTGAGGGTTTCCCATGGATACATGTTATGGGACCACACTGTAACTTGTTGTATTTAGAATACATGGGGAGGATCCCTAATGTATGTAAAAGGGACCATCCCAGTTTCAGAATGAAACTAATTCTCTGGTTTCTATGAGGTGCTTGTAAAAAGCCACTTGTAGCACAGGTAAAACCTAACACTGGTTCAAATCAATGGAAACTCCCCTTCCCTTCCAGAATCAGGCCTGATTATAATCAAAGAAATTAATCCTGTTGACTTCAGCAAAAGTATTCATGGTGCTCCCTCTGATCAATGAATGTTGCTGTCTTACCACTTTCCTGAGCACTGCTCTTTGTCTGAAATCACAATTATTTTCCCCAGGCATTTTAACCTTGAAAAAAGGGTGCCTCCAGCAGAACTACTTTTTAAGAACTATCTTGAGGATCAGTAGAAGTACTGCATACTCAAGGATCCTTATATTAGAACTTTCATAAATATTGTATACACTGAGTGTGTAATGTGCTGCGTTGGTTCCTCTGCAGCACTGAGATCCATCATGACTCTGAGAAAACTAAATTGAAACTCAGCAATGTAATGGGCTCTGAAGGACTGCAGTTGTCTTATGTGAGCAGAGCTGGAAAAAATGAGGGGCCTCACACTGTGCAGCTCTGGTAAGAATGGTTCCAGAAGAGCTGCTTCTTAGGAGGAAAACATGGACATTCATGCTTCAGTTCTAATCATAAACCATTAGAAAAACCAAAGTCCCAAAAGTCATTCCATCAACTGCTTACACTATAGTATAACAGGTAGGGAGAATAATCTAGTGTTTAGATTATGAGCCTGAGGCTTGATTCTTCTCTCAGAAAAGTTTATTGAAGCTTCATTTGATTGACGTTAGTGGAATCACCTTTTGATAAAAGCAATTTGAATGGAAAGGTTTTAAAGTCAGGCCTTCCTGGAGATGTGCATTTATTTCCAGTTCTGCTGCTGATCTCTGACAAAGACACTTAGCTTGTTTTATATTGTTCCCTCTTTGTAATAGAAAAGAAAATAATTAACCCAAAGAAAATAATTAACCCAAAATGAATTGATTTGAAGTGCTTCCAATTAGATGTGTAACAACATTGCGTGGCAGCACAAGACACAAATATTTTGTGGCAGCAGCTGCTTGCAGGTACTGAGCTAGGCCTCGTTCTTGGAGCCTGAGTACACCACAGTTGTTATTAGCAGCAACTAAGACACTAAATTCTGGTAGACTTACACTGGCTCATATTCATTTATTGTCCTCTGTGATGTCCTTGGTCAGTCGTAATAATTTATACATATTTGTATTTGGTTTATTAGCTTTCAAGGCATGAATAAGTAATGTTACCCAGATATTTTTAGAAGGAAGGAAATGAAACACCAAACCCTATTATTTAAAACTGTAAAACTGATTTTAGACTGGTACTGTACAGTATAATTGCAAAGGTGCTTTTTTTAAAAAAAAATTGTTACTGTTTAAAAATAAACCAGTTTAATATATACACATGCACAAAGTTCAGCCAATTAATTTTGCAGATGAATCATAATATATAAGCTAGAAAACCCCAGAGATTTACAGGTAAGCCTTTGAATATGGTATGGTACTTAGTTATGGCAGGTGCCTAACACTGAGTAAGGGCTTCCTTAGCCCAGGTACTAAAGCAGGAGGTGCAGTGAGTTTCTCTCTGAGCGCTCTGTTCCTCTCTAGGTGTAACCACATCATGACATTGCCTAACTGGCATCTTCTTGCGTCTTGTGAGAAAGGAACATGCTTCAGGGGGAATGTTACAATCATCTTTTATTTCTGGGCAAATGGCTTGATTTGTGTTCACCTGAAGCCATCTCATAAACTCTCTAATTCTTTCATATTGCCCTCATGGAGGCTTTTGGACAGACATTGGCCCTGGAGTTTACCACCGAGTCCAACAGGAACAGATTGTCTATCCATTACCAAGTATTGGCTATTGTTCAGTAGCTGTGTCTTCCCTCTTAGCAGGGGCCAACCTGGATTTCCTTTTTCTTGGGGGAACAAAGCAGCAGTCTGAAAAGACTGGAGAAACACAGAAAAACCCAAATCATGCAGTATTTTTGGTAATTTTTTGCTTAAATCCCCTTCATGCTGAACGTACAGGGGATTCTGAAACTTTACTAAGTGCGAGACTGAGTTCTTAGCAATAAACTGCTGTGTTCTTCACTATTATATTAGAACAAGTCCTCATAAAGTATTTTGGGAACCAGACTGAAGAATTCTAAAAACCTATTAATATATTGGGCTGAATTAGAGAAGCAACTGTGGTACCCTTTCTGAAAGTGAGACCAGTTAAAGGGCATGAAGTCCTCTGGGTTTTTTTTCATCTGTGTCTAAGTATCTGTTTTCTCCTCCATGCCATCAGCCTGGTATTCTTCCCAGGGAAACATCTGTACTGCATAGCATCTCTTCTTGAAGGAGCACATTTGACTTAGAACACAGCTTTGGAAGCTGCTTCTTTTTTTTTTTTTTTTTTTTTTTTTTTTTTTTTTTTTAACATGTGAATTATCAATAGGGACCTTGGTGCCTCCATATCTCTTCATGTGGTATTTTATGCCAATATGTATAATCATGTTGTTCAAATTAGCTTTTTTTTTTTTTTTTTTCCTCACACACCATCAGTGGCTACTGTTGGAAGAGAAGGGTAACAATCCTTTTCAGTAATCTGAGAGTAAATTAATTAAAAAAAAAACCAAAAACATCACAACCCAAAGTCAGCTTTCACAACAAACAAAACAGTATTATTATCAACTTCCTTGCTGACTTTGTGCTATTACAAAAGATGTAAAAGGAAGGACAACGTAGCAGGGAAATTTAATTTCCATTTCAACAATTACACTTGATCACATTTAGTATAGCTATAGATAAGGCACAATTCTTATTTAGGTAGGAGATAGTATTAGAGCAATGCAGGAGAAAGTGTGAAGTCATTCAAAACCAGACTGTACATCAATATATTTCATGCCAACACTAATGAAATGCAAAGCTGATCAAGAGCTGGATGCTGAAATTGCTGTTCAGTCCTTCCACACTGAAAACTTCCACTGAAGTCAGCAGGAGTTCAGCTGGGAGTGTGTGAAAGGAGCTCAAGTCTCTTGGCTCAGCTCATGGATTTGTTGAGCACCAGCACTAACTTGTGAACCCCACTATCCTAAGATGTAAAAAGAGGTCATAAAGAGCGGGTAAAAAGAAAGTCATATTGTGTAAACAATTTGTCTTTGGAGCCAGGTATCCTTCTATTTTCTCCTTCTGCCACTTCACTTCAGAAGACCAAGTGCTTCCCGCATAAGGGAACCCGGGTTACAAAAAAGGAATGCCAGCCAACCCCGGCAAACTGAGCCTACTGAACGCTTACGGCACGGCTTTGAAACGCGGTTCGCCGACCCATATTAGAATAGCGGCGGAATAAACCGAGGCGGGACCTTCGTCTTTCCGCTGCATCCTCTGAGGCACGAGTTTGCCTCTCCTCTGCGAACAAGCTTTGGCTGTCACTTCGGCGGACGGTGTCCTCCAGCGGCAGGGAACCGGGTGCGGGATGGGAGAATGCGGCCGCCCGGCCGAGGCTCTCCCCGCGTCTGTCTCTCCCCGCGTCCCGCAGCCCCGCGCGCTCTCCCGCTCCGCTCCGCCGCCACCGCGCCCCGGGCTCGCCCCCTCCCCGCTTACCTCGCTCGCAGTCAGCGCCGCCGCGCTCCGCCGGGTCCCGGTCGGCCCCGGGGGCGCAGCCGGGCCGCCCCTCGCCGCCGCCGGGGAGCGCGCAGGAGCCGCGGCGGCCCCGCGGCGCCCGGCCCGCCGCCCCTCGCCGCGGCAGAGCGGGCGCCGCCGGCGCCCAGGGGCGCTGGGCCGCGGGGAAGCCCCCGGCGGGGCAGCCGGCGTGGGTGCTGCGGGGGCCGGGCGGCCGGGAGGCTGGCGGAGACCTGCCCCGGCCCGCGGGCTCCGGGGATCGCCCCTATCACCAGCGCCACCACGAAGCCGGCGAACGTCATGGTGCCAGTCCCGCCGGCTCGGATCCATCTCCCCCTCTCATCGCGCCCGGGATGCGAGGAGGGAAGGCGGGGCCGCGGCGTCCCGCTAATCCCCCTCGCCGCGTACCCCTGCCGCCCGCCCCTGCCCGGCCCGCGGGGGCAGGGCGAGCGGGGCGCGGAGGGGCGCAGCCCCGGCTCTGCCGGCTCCGTACCTGCCGCAGCCCGCCCGGCACGGCGGGGAGCGGAGCGGCTTCACGGGCGCGGCCCCTCGGGCAGCACCGGCGGGCTTTACAGGGGAACGCGTCCCCCGAGCCCGGCCCCGGGGCTCCCCTCCGCTCCCCCGCCGGCCTCGGGGCTGCCACCCCGGTACCATCCCTCCCCGGCGGTCCTCCAGGTTCTGCGCTGCGGTCCCACCGCAGCTCCGCAGGCTCACCCCACCCCTCGCATCGGGGCTCCCTTAGCAGCCACCTTCCCTGTGCTCGCCCCGTGCCTGTCTCCCCCGCGACCTCCGATAGCCTCAGAAAGAGCAGAAGGAGCCGGGACAGAGCCTGGCCTGGGGCACGCAGCTTCGGGGCGAGAGGGACAAAACGGGCCCTCAGGGCCGTCCGGGGCGGCACAGGGATGGAGAGACCCCAGAGGTGCTAGCGGGGAACAAAGGGACTGAAAACAAATGCCGTGCCGTGAAATGTCTTCGAGGGTTTAGCATTATCCTAGTCCCATGTGCTCTGAATAGTAATCTGCTTATTTCCGAGTGCTGCAGAGGTCTGCATGACCTGATCATCTCTGATTTCCTTGTCCCGCCAGGATGGCTGTCAGTTATTTCTTCTTCTTTGTCTCATCTTGTTCGGTTGTTAATTTGGGTTAGTTAATATATTTTACTTTACTGCTGATTTTAATCTATGCTGTTAATTCTTGAGGTCCAATTCTGCCTCATGGAGCATGTACCCTTTATTTGGCAATTTGTCTGTAATGTGAGTCTGTTGATTCACCTCCCCATTAAAATCCTTTTTCCTCTATATATATATATATTTTTTTTTTTTTGTCTGATAAGTGTTTATTTGGTTCCTGAGTGAGCACATCAGTATTTCCACTATCTTTTGTTGAGACAAAAGTCTAAAAGAAAGAGGCTGCTTTCTGCTTTCCATGCAGAATGCCACATATGTGCAGTGAACAATGCCCTTCCTTTAGCAGCCTCCAGTGTTCAAAAGGTGCAAAGTGCAACTTTACTGGTTTATACTTACGTTTATAAGAACAAAAGAGCTCCAATGCTAAGGAAAGCAGGTACCTTGGTGTTTGGGATTGCCTGTGTTCATCTTAGTTCTGCTCATCTGTGGTTAATTCTTTATTGCAGTATTACAGTTTGCATTTTAATCACTCACAAAGTTAAAGCATACTGTGCTGGGGTTTCTACAGCAACCTGATAACTATGCTATCACAGTGTCTGTTGCACTTCTTTGTGGACAGAAACGCAGAGATTGTTCTTTCTTGCCGAGATATGGAGGATATGGATATGCATTATTAAAAAAAAAAAAAAAAAATCAGGACTGGCAAGAATTTAATTTGTTTTCAAAGTATTTGACTATATACAAGACATTAGCCTGTAAGCAACTCATTAATGCCTTTTTTAAATTGTCTGAAACTCTGTTTCTGTCATGACAAGTTGCTTGCTTTTATCCTTTGGGAAGGAGCAAACAAAAGCATGCTCAGCCTAGCTGGTTAAGGTCTCCTTCATTGCCAAGTAAACACTTTTTGGCGTCGAGTAACAGTAATCTTTCACTTTCCCTGACCTAAGCTCTTTTCTCAACCCTCTGTGGCCTGGAAGACAAAGGGTTCTCCTGATCAGCACAGGGGGAAGAGAACAAATGAGTATGGTGAGTTTTGCAAAGTGCTTCAGGCTCTGAGCCTGGCACTTATTCATATATTCTGATTGCGTTTGCCTCCCCAAGCTGTGTGGGCTGTGCAGTGAACCTTCTTTACCTGTTTGGGTAGAGGTATTTGTGCTTGAGCTTGCAAAATGGTACTCAGCAGGAGGTGGGGGAAATGAGGCCAGGCTGCTCTGGGAAAAAGGTTTGGAAGTAACTGCAATTCCAAAAAGGCATCAAGAAGAAAAAAAACAGTGTCATAATGATTCACTCCCAAGACAGGGTTCATGTTTAATGGAAGGATCCACATGGACAGACTGACTCCTTAACATTTTAATTTTCATCATGATTGTTCTTTCTGATGTGATCTTATAAGGAGAAGGAGCCTTCGCTTGTTTTAGTAACTATAAATGAGCTTTCCGTATGATACGAGGTCTGTTAATGCTACAGGAAATAGTGCTTTTGTTACAATTTACAAATTAGGGACTCAGTCTGTCACCCATCCAAGACATTGATAGTAAACTCACTGTAAAGAGGAGGGGCACTCTTCTAAGAAATCCTGGAGCTGGTGGAGGGTTTTTGCAGACTGTATGCTTTGTGCTTGGTTTGCAGCTTCCGTCTTGGCTTGAGCATTTCCGAGTGTCTCCCCCATGTGTTTTCCCTGGTCTGAACAGTGTGAGCACATGCACAGTTTGTCCTGCGTCTCTGGCACTTACAGGTGCCATGCAGAGAATCACTCTGATCTGCTTGACTGCTTTTATCACACTTGTAGGAAGCTCATTATCTCTGTGACTTCTGCCTCTGTCAGGTGTAGTCATAATCACTCAAAAGTTATTGGAAAGAGCAAAGACAAAGCAAAAGTTATGTTATAGACTGTGGTTTTGAGAACCTTGATTCTTTTAGACTTGAAATGGACTCTCACATTAAAATAACAGTCAAAATAACTTAAATACAAAATACTTGAAATAACTCAAAAACTGCACTATGCTTAAAGGGTGGACTTTACCTTCTCATATTTAAAAACAAGAAAGAGAGAATTATTGCTCTGATATCGCTTTAGAAAGATGCCAAATATGAAATGCTCTCAGTGCATTTGGCTGCCTTAAAAGGTGTTATCTCTGCCATACAAAACTGTTGAAAACTCATTCACAAATTGAATTGCAAATGAAAAGGAAAGAAAAAAGTATGTTTCCTTAGTTAGGAAACTAGGCAAGTAGTTATTTGGAAACCTCAAAATCAGTCTGGGTGTTACATATAACTTGGATTCTGAATTTACAGCATCCAGTTTTTCAGGAAAAAAAAGGCAAAAAAATTATGAAAAAACAAAAATCTTTGGAAACTGTGCTAGTTAAACTCCTTCAGCAGCACTGGGGGATTTAAAGTCAGTAATCTGTGTTTAACAAGGCCTGTATTTTTATAGGAAAGCAAAGGTTTGTTTTGATCTTTTGGGATTGGTAGGGAAAATAGTCCATTTAAGACAACTTTACAGCGGGTGAACTGGCTCCAGGTGAAGCCCATTTCCTCTTTTGCAAAATGGTTCTAATACTTAGTCGCAGTTTTGTTTTCACAGCAGTCCTATAGACAAATGCTCATGACCAAAGCTGGGAAATCTGCTCTGTGCACTGGCAACTTCCATGACAGCAGTTGGAAATAATCTCCTAGAATAGGTTTTTGTTTCTGTACAGTTCCTCAACAGGGTTGGCTGCTTTTTTCTCTACTGGTATTTGATAGTCCCAACACCAAATTGTTGATAAAACAAAGAATAATGAATAATAAATAATTAATAGTTATGCATGGATCTGACCTCTTTAACACCCCCTGCTCCCCCCATATTTCCATGTGTAGAATCTGTAAGTTACCCAAGAAATGGAAATTTGGAAATATTCACATAATACAGAGCAGTGTGGGTTATTCAAAATATGCGAGGCTTTAAAGGAAACTTACTCAAGAGCTTCCTTCATCCTAATAGCTTTCTAAAAGCACTTGATAGTTCTTACCTGTGGCTGGCTCTGATTTTGCATTGTGTGAGGATACAGGTTTTTAGAGGACTAATTTTCGATGAGTGGTTCATGTGAATAGGTGAAAATATCTGATGTGTGGGTTAACTGTGCAAAAAACAGTAGTCCTGCATTTCAAAACATTCAATACCCGGCACTTAAAATTCAGCTGCAGAATCAGTCTAATTCTGCTGCCATTTGAATCAATAGGAAAATTCACTGATTAGCCTCTTCCTGCATTCAGTAAAGCTGCTTACCTTTATTTTCGAGTCACTCATGCAGTGTGCTGTCAGCAGAGATTTTAGAAAAGATGAGCACTTCCAGCTGTTGGTGGAATTTAGTTAAAATACTGGTGGCAAGTAAAGGCCTGACTCAGTCCTGTCCCACTGATAACCCTGTCCAAGGTATTCTCTCCTGCATTCCCTCCTGCCCAGGTTAGCATCAAGAAGCGGCACAGATGCGACAGCTCAGAGCAAGGCTGACTTCAGGCAATGGGCTATTTGAGAGATGCCCCCAGGAATGAAGTACAAAGCAGAGAAAATGTAGTCAGCAGGGCACAACAATGAAATTACTTTCATACAGTCTAGCTAATAATTTTGTACCTTTTTTTTTTTTTTTTTTTTCCCGTATAATCAACTACGCCGGGGCAAATAGATCAAGTGCTGGAATAAATGGAAAAACTTGTACATATGACCTAGTGGGCACTGCGTAAGATCAAACACCAGGCTGAAGTCAGGACTAGGAGAGGAAGCAAGGCTTTACACAAAGGAGACTTCCATGTGCAAAATGAGCCAGGGACAGGGTGCCGAAATGAGTCAACATTTTTAGGATGTAAGTCAGCGCTCTTATAAAATAATTTTATTCATTAGTGTCATTGTTTTTAACTACATGGGCAGCAGAAATTTGAAATGCTGCCAAGTCTGACTCAAAATTAATTTGGATTTGTGCTTGTGTGGAAGAGAATAGGCCTTTTGTCTGTAACTCCATATAAGCTCCATAGGGTGACCCTGCATTGCACAGGATGTAGCTAAACAGCCGGTAATTGATGAGGTTTCCATTAACACATGACACAGGGTGCACAGTAATGAGATCACAGGAAAAGCTTTTTCAAAGTGTTTAAGTACTTTTTTGTACAAGGAGCTGAGTTTGTATTTGTCTTAGTTTGGGAAGACAGGTGTCTGACAGGGAAAAAAATGGAGCTTCCCTTGGAATGGAGAATGTAAACCTCCTCCCTCTGAACTGTTATAATTTGGAAATTAAAAGGCTTTCAGGCAAAGATATGGGAATTGAAATAACAGTTCTGTATTAGGAATAGTAAAAATGTAGCAGTACAAGAGAGAAAAAAAAAAGCAAACTAACAAAAAAAGAAAACCCTGACAGAGTCACAACACAACCTAACACCCTGTTAGTCAGAGTGTTGGTAGCAGTCCAGTTAAGTCCTCCTGGAGTGACAGGTGTGGTTCTGTTGGAGTAGAGATGGTCCTGTAGAAGGGTCCAGTAGTGGCGAGATGGATCCAGTCCTCCTCTGGGAATTCAGTGGAAACAGGCTGTCCTGGTATTCTGAATTGCAGGTTTTATCCAGGTAGGAATGCTTGGCTCCTCCCTCTGGGTGGAGCATCCCCCAGTGGGATTATGTCATTTTATCAGTCATGCAGTGAGCCTCAATGGCCCGTTAACAGAAGATATCCCCCTGGAAGGAGGAGGATGGGTCCTGGAAATAAACACAGTCCCACCTGGTTTTAACAGCTGGCCCATTAACAGAAGACACCCGCCCCCCTGCCCCCCACCCAGAGCCATGAGGAACAATAGAGATAAAGAAAATAAAACCTCCCGAGCCGGTTTCAACAGAAGGGAATAGAATACATCTTGCACTGCAACCCACGACATATTATAAGGGAATAAGGAACCTGTTTTCCTGGAACTAGGCAATAAGAAACTTGATTTCCTGGAGGAGTTCAATACATAGGTGTATATATGTGCTCAACAATGATTTCCACAGACATGATGAAGCAGCTGCAGTCAAAACTGAGAGGTTTAAAACCGGGAAGCAGTTTCTGTTGCATGTGTAAAGCAGGTTACAGGAGTACCGGGTGTAACACTTCGGAGCACTGGAGATAGGATGCGTCCGAGGAGTTGCTACTATTTCAGCAACACCCAGGACCATGGAACTGGCGCAGCATACGGGCCTGTTTGTGCACTCCCAGTGCTGTGGAGTTTGAGCCTGGTTTGATATTGCTTCCCTGAGCAACCTCCAAGCACTCCTTATGCTCCTCTCACAGAAGGAGCCTTCAGCAGCTCCCAAGTGTGTGGTGCCATGTGGCAGAGCGGGGAGTGAGACTGGAGTGTGAGAGCCTCAGCCTGCCTGTGGAAATACAGCAGAGGTGCTGCTTTACCTCCTGATGCTCGCAGTGGGAAGCAAAGGCAGCATCCCATATGTTGTAGTCTGTTAACTGGGTGAAAGAGGAGGCTCTGTAGCCAGCCTATAAATAAGTGTATTTAAAGAACCAAGAATAGGCCAAGGAGGATATTTTGGAGAAATGCTATAGAAAATCACATTTGTTAATAAACAAGCTTAACGGAGTTTTGCTAAGAAATGGAACTTCAGTTCCAAACCTGACTGCCCTGGAGTCTGTGTGGGATTTGGTGAGTCAGTCCTTCAAGGGACACAAAATGGGACACAAAATGTGTGTGTGTGTTGGGGGGGGGGGGAGGGGGGGGGCGCGCGGAAATTTTGTTTTCATAATCATAAAACATAAATTTTGGACACTTTTTCATATAGAAGGTGGCCCTTGCAAATGAGTCTACATTAGGTAAGCCTGCCACAGAGCAGGAATAAGCCTTATTTATACAAAACATCCACTGTTACTGAGGACAACTGGTTCACAGAGCTGAGATATATGATCTTCTACAATTTCCTCTGACATTTATGTGTAGAAGGTTCCCTGGGGTAAACAACGCTTTATAAATTTACGTGTTTAAATAAATTCTTCTCTCAATAAATCCAGGTAGTTCCCTCCAATGATTTATGTCTGAAATGGTAGCATTTGTCTTTTCTTTGCTCAGAGACAAATTTCTGAAAACATTTCTTAATAATGCCTGTTCCTGAATTCTGCATTTCATTGTTGTGAAGTGTAAGTGGAGTGAAAATCCCAAACCACAGAAAGTGAGGCAGGCAGGGTTGGTTTGTGGTTTTGTTTTCCGCCTAACCCAAGTCCCACCTTCCCATTAGCAGCAGTGGAATGAGGCATTTCTGCTCTTTGCTACACTACCTGCAACAGCAACACAGACACACATGCACACAGCCTGTAAAGACTTTTTTTCTGCAGAGTTTCAGAGGGATGCAGGAATTACTTTAGTGCTGAGCTACATATATGCAATGGTCCTTGGTCAACATTACCCAAATATAGTCCTACCTATTTTAAATATATTTGTTTTCTGAGAAAGAAATTGTAAAGGCTTCATTCTCTTATCATTAGTAATAGCTTTGGATAAGAAAAATTATTATTTTTTCAAAGGAATGCATATTCTCATACTTATTGAAGGGAAAGCTAAGAAAAACCAGTTTATATCTACTTGACTCACGGAGATTTATTGTTTGTATTGAAAGCATGAGGACTAATTTTAAATTATCTTTTGTTTTATTTGCAATTTCAATTATTTGAGAAGTGTAACTGTTAAGGAGGAGAGTATATTGATGAGTGTTTATAATCCATGGTCTCTTGGCTGTATAGGTTATTAATGTCATTGAAACCAGTGAACCTTTTCATGTTAGTGAGAGGATTTGTGCATTATGAATTCATGCCTCAGTTTGCCCATATTGGTACCATTTTAAAAAATACAGGTCCCAGTAGTACCTAGCTTGCTTTCACAGATATATGCAGAGGTGGAGCAACCATCTCACACTGATTGCTATAAAGTGATGCACAAAGATCTACTTGTTATTTGTGCCTCCTTTCAACAACGTAGTTGAAATTTTACAATGCAGACACATACGCTTTAAAATAAATAAGGTGAGGATCCTGTGTAAAGTTTTGAGGAGTTTCTGTACCAGGTGGGATCAGAGGTATCTTTGCACTATTGAATTATATCTCTGGTAGTTAGAACAGCACTGGCATTGCGCAGACCTGTGACAGGCATTGGCACTTAGATTGCCTTCATTCCCGCAGGATGCTGATGGGAAGGGTGACAGATGACAAGGGGGCAAAGCAGGAAAGTTCCATTGCTGGAACTACTGGCAAAACAAAGTGCTTTCTTTTAATCATCATTGTTGGCTAAATCCTCCCTTATTCATCTTCACTCTTGACTTTCATATTTCCTCAGATCCCTCTTGTGATCCTATCATTGTGATTTCCCCATTGCTATTTCCTTGCTAATCTGATGGCTCTGTGGATTACACATTCCAATTTACTGTTTTCTTACTTAGTCATCTTGGCTGATATAATGATATAGCAAGTAAAAGGAAAAATTAAAATTAAGCCCATTGGATTATGAAGAGCATATTTTTTCTATAGTACAGCTATACAAAACATAGATAGTGACTTCTGTTTTCATAATGATCTGCTTAGCACCCAATTTATTTTTTAAATAAGCACTGTATTACACTACACTCTACTTTTTTTTTTTTTTTTTTTTTTTTTTTTTTTTAGTTTAGGCTTTAAAACATTGTTATTTTACATGATACCTCCTCATGGCAAGTCATTAAATCCTACTGGACCAACTCCAGTTGTCTGAAGTAGAAGTAAACCGTACAGTTTATCAACTGTAAAATTTCAAACCTCTCCTTGCTTTATTATGACTATTACTCTATTTTGGAACCAGGTTCTCAGAATGTTGCCATTAGTTTAGGCAGAGCCTTCATTTAGCCCTTAGAAGTCAAGTAAGTAACTTGTGCTGGGAGCTGTAGGAGATGGACTTGCAATCTGAATCATAGGATCATGAAACACCATGTTGGGAAGGACCTCAAGAACCATCTGATCCAAACTTTCTTGCCAAAAGCAGAGCCCAGACAGGATGGTCCAGCATCCTTAAAAGTGTCCAATGTTGAGAAATCCACCACTTCACTGGGGAAATTACTCCAATGATGTCTAGTCCGTGGATCCACTTCTTTTTTTTCTGTATGTGCGGTTTTTTCTTCCTGAATTTCTCTCTGAATGTCCTAGGATACAGGAAAAGTGAAAAACAGAAAAACTCCTTTCTCTAAGATATACCTACAAGCCATATTCTGGAGTAACAAGAAGGTAAACAGTAAGTTCAGGGCTATATTTTAAAACATTTTGTAGAAATAACATGCCGATGGAAAATACTCCATTTACTTAGCTATGGAGGGAGCCAGGAGACACTAAATAATACTGAAAACTAAAGCACTTAGTATGTCAGGTAATACATAAGGATGAGTTTTCTGGAATACGGGGACATCAGACACAGGAGGTTTTCGGTGTACAAAGCTGCCATCCCCTCTCACATTCTGTACAGGGTCATTCAGTCTCCTCTACTGCCAGTCAGCACAAACCAAGCACTCCGAGACACAGCATGTGCACAAGTACCACATGTAAACATAAAAACGAATGGGCTTGTTTTGCAAGCATGATGAGACACAGATTACGGCTGTAAGATAAAACTGGCAGTATAATTTCCGTAACATAGGGAAAGCAGGAAAGTGATACATAATATTTCCTGATCCTGGTGCTCGTTAAGTCTGTACGTTGGTAAAACCTGAGTTGTGTAGAAATGTGGCTCGCTGTAATTCAAAGCATTACCAGTTCACACCTTGATACTTTGGTTTGTAACAGTAAAGCCAAGAGGTGTCATGTCATTAGATCTGTACTGCCCTTGAGTGGATCAAATTCAGCTCAGTGGTAGAATGGTAGAACAAATAATTTAATTGAATTGTATAATGACTGGAGACTTGCTCCTGCCTCACTAAGGGGGCAGTGTCTAAGTGAAAAGGAGTCAATACGAGGGTAGATGCAATGCAACGTAGAGCTGCACTCCACCCTCTCTTCACATGCTGTGTTTTAAGGCATATACACAGACACTTCTGTTGAAAAGCATTCTCTGAATGTGGTGAGAAGCCGGTATTGCCTGATCTCCAAATGAAGCGGGACTTGAGGGAAGAAATGTAAAAAAGGCCAAGTCATATCTTTTGCAATACAAATCAACACACTGAATTTGTAGAATACAACAAACTAGACCAGACTGTTATGTGGTCCAACTGCCTTAGTACCTCAGGGCTGACCAAAAGTTAAAGGCTCTTGTTAAGGGCATTGTCCAAACACCTCTAAGACACAATGCCTGGGGCATGGATCCCCCCTCCAGGGAGCCTGCTTAGTGTTTCACCACTCCCTCATAAAGAAATGCTTCCTAATGTCAAATCTGCATACCTGTAAATAGGATATCTTGAATTAAGAATATAGACTATAATTTTATAAGCTTTGTGACACTTCTAGAACAAGACATATTGATCAGAGGAAATTTTAAAAGCCGAAATTATTTTTATTCCCAGCAATTAAATAAATCCAATGCAAGGTCTTAAAACCCTCTCTTGACCCATCCACATTTTTCAGCAAAACCAAGTTCTGTTCAAAAGCTTCTCTAATTCTGCTCCAGTCCTGCTGGTTTTCTTCCAGCAATGTTGGACACTGCTTGTGAGGAAGCTAGAAGAATGTTTAGTTCAGGCCATTTAAGAAACTGAATAAATTTCTTCCATGCAGGGGAATTAGAAATATTTTATCATTTTTTTAAACTTTTGTGCGCAAACCACTTATTCTTGCTGACAAAGTAGAATGAAATATGACGCCATTCAAAAACAAAGGAGTTACAGAATCTCTTTGAAAATTCCTATCAGTGGTCACATCCAGGTCAGGGGCAGCAGCTCCAACATCAGGGCTCTGTGTCCCTCACACAGGTTGGATCAAGCAGCAACGCAACTCGATCTGGATGAAGCGTGAAATCGCGGTGCATGCTGAGCAAATGACCCACAGCCTGTGGCAGGGCGTTTATGAAGGCTCTGGTTTGCCTTAATGCTTGTGGGCTTACTGAGGACGGGCAGTGCTGGCCTGATAGACACTCTGCTGCTCTTAGTTACTTCCAATCGATTTTTAAACGGAATTGGAGCTGCTGCAGTGAGTTTGTACAGATTCGTGGGTACGGTGGTTTTGCAATAGGCTCGTTAAGTCAGATTTGCCTTCTGGCAGGGACACAGCCTAAGGCAAGGGTAGAAAAGCCACGATCACTGGATGTTGGGATACTTGTTCAAAATAGGCTCCAAAACTGAGGTAACTATTCATAAAGATACTTCTAAAGAGGTAGATCTAGGTACTTCATTGGAAGCATGGGGGAAAGGGATGTGAAATACAAGGAGTGTGATGTTAGTCCATGCTAACATCTATTATAAAATATTCTTATATTTTCTGTTTTTCCAATCATCTGTTTTGTATTGAGAGATAAACTTCCTCATTTCATCTGTTTGGTGCTTTTAGTTTATGAATTTATTCAGCATATAATAGGGCACAATGTAGTTTGAGTTTTGTGAAGGACAATTAGAATGAGAGAACAGTGCTAAATTCAGCAGTTTGGGTCTAATTCTGTGTAACTTTTACAATAATTTCTACTGACACAAAATAATAGTTTTTTGCTAAATGGAGTAGTCTAGACTTGAATCTGTCTGTGCTGGCTTGAAAGCTACACCAGTGAGAGACTCCAAGTCAGAAAAAGCAATTTAATAGGAGAAATTAAAAAAGGTAAAATACAATAAAATAAAAGCAATAGTACAAAAGATCACTGTCAGAGTCAGAATACAGCCTGACACCCTGCTAGTTAGGGTGGTGGTAGCAGTCCAGATGAAGTGGTCTTGTTGAAGCAGTGTTCCCATAGAAAGATCTGGTAGCTCTTGTCCTCTGGGAATCCAGTGGGTAAGGCTGCCTGTGCTGTCCCAAATCCCAGATTATGTCCAGGTGGGAATGTTTGGCTCCTCCCCCTGGGTGGAGCATCTCACAATGGGCTGATATCATTTTATGAGCACTGCAATGGGTCCTTGATTGCCCGTTAAACAGAGATAGCTCCTGGGGAGAGTTATCTATGAGTCATGCAGCAGGGCACTGATGGGCCATTAACAGAAGAGAGTCTGGAGGGAGGGGGCAAGGGGAACACTGCCCAACCTAGTTCCAACAGCTCATGTAGATGGTGATAGAATACATACTTTGGGCACATCTTACATTGTAACCTAGGACACTGTCAGTGTAACACAATTCCCAAATGGGTATGAAATAGTGTCATTATTTGTTAGTGTGTTATGAATAATTTAAAATGCCATAAATGGTTAAGCTTAGTGGCAGAGAATGTCTGCTTACTGTGCAACAACCTGACGTTGTAAGTAGATACAAGTAAGCTGGAGGACAGACAGGATTTGAATTCAAAATTATCGCAACAATAGAAATAATTAAAAAGATTGGATGCGTGTCAGTAAAGAGAAGTGAAAGGCAATGTACTCAGGGATAATCAGCTAAATAAAAACAGGATGAGGAAACAATTGGCCTCATAAATATGAAGGAAAAGGTCTGGATAATGAATCAGAGTTGATGGCAGTTTCACAAACTCCTTAGTCACCATTAGACCAGCGAGAATTTGGTCTGACACCTTAACAGAAACACAGGCTGGATATAAGGCATGGAGACCTGAAACCACAGCATGCACAGAGAAGAAATTATGGAGTGTTCTGCAAAAATACAGCTTTTCTGTTTTGAAAGAGTGCATGTATACAGCAGAACATCTTCATAGCCAATAATGTTTGTAAAGCTCATCTTAGCAACCAGTTCTAAAAATGGAGCGCAGGCTCCCACAAACCTCGTGAGATCACACCCAGGAGGAAGTGATTCTGTTACTGTGCAGAGACTTCTAATGTATTCATTACACTCAACAATATCAAAGCACTGTGCAGCAGCATGAGGCAGCTACTAAGCACTTCTTTTCCCATAACATTTCCACAGACAGGAGAGTGTAACTAGTAATGTATTCCGTAAGGAGATGGAAAACCAACTTTTGGTATTGTAGGGTTTTAACATTTCAAAAGCAAAATCGTATTTCTAGGATATTCTATCACTGAGAAATGTGAGTAGCTGGAAATGGTTTCTTTTTGTATTAGTCTGCACATCTTTCATTTCCTTCTCTTCACGCATCTTTCTCAGTTTTCAGTGTGACCGTGTGGCCTGCATAACATCGTTATGTACACAATATGTACCACATTTAAAAAAAGGAGAACGACATCTTGTATCACTAAAGCGTGTGCTTATCCGGCACTCAGAAACCGGCAGAGGAGCAGCACGCTTTGTGGCAGGGCTGAGTGTCACTTCTCAGCTCTTGCTGGCCACATCCCTGGGTCTGCCAACGATGGGAAGAATTGTGTCAGGAGAGCAAGCATCAGCATTAATTGTAACTGCGGGATAACAAAATAATAAAGAAACAAGATTACAAGTTAAGTTTCCTTTTGTAGGACAGTAGAGACTGATGCTTATTGCAGGCCTTTATTTCCATCTTCATTCTTCACTGCATTCCTAACAATTCTCAGACAGTCAGCATGAAATACGGATTCGATACATTCCCGGACAGACAGCAGAGACAGGAGGGAGAAGGAAAGACACCAAAAGTCAGATGAAAAGAGCTCCAAAGATTCCCTCCTCTCACAGCGGAAGTTTCCAAAGGATCGGAAGGTGAAAGCAAAACACGACGCTAACATTAACCTACGACTAACCACACTGGAACTGGAATTGGATCTAAAGGCTGTACTTCGGAAGAACCGAGCAGGTGTTTCAGCAGTCACCGGTGTGGCACGGTGTGAGCCCGGTGTCGCCTCAGGGCGCTCCGTGCGCAGCAGCGCCCGAGCGAACGCGCACTCGGCACCTGCGGGCGAACACGGCCCGCACCCGCGGCACCGGGCGGCTCCGGACACCGGCATTTCCCGCGGGAGCGGCGCGGAAGTGACGGCGGCGGGAAGTGACGGCGGCGGCGGGAGCGCGGCCCGGGGCGCTGCGGGCCATGAACAGCCGGCTGCAGGAGATCCGCGAGCGGCAGAAGCTTCGCCGCCAGCTCCTGGCGCAGCAGGTACGGGCGGGAGCGGCCGGGGCCGGGACCGGGGCCGGGGCCGGGGCCGGGGCCGGGGCCGGGGCCGGGGCCGCGGCCGGGGCCGGGGCCGGGGCCGGGGCCGGGGCCGGGGCCGGGGCCGGGGCCGGGCCTGACTTTATGTTCCCGCTGTGCAGCTGGGGGCTGAGAGCGCCGACAGCATCGGCGCCGTGCTCAACAGCAAGGATGAGCAGCGGGAGATCGCGGAGACCAGGGAGACCTGCAGGTCGGTGTCCGAGGGGAGCGGCTGTGCAAAACTGGGGACGCGATAGGAGCACGGGCCCGGGAAACGCCGCGGGGTCGCACTCGGTGAAAGAAAATTCCGTAATTGGTTAAATCGGAGCGGTGAACGGGGCGAGTAGGGTCTAGTTATTCCCTTCTAAGAGCAGCTTGGAAATAACAGCCTGAGTTCTGTTTTGGTGTTAGAGAGCTACTGTGTAGGAAAACCGAGATCTGAATTTGGAATGGGCCGTCTGCTTGGGTCCTAGAGCCTTCACGCTTTGGCTAAGCACAGTTCAGGGCAGTTCAGCCCGAAAGCCCTCATGAAACCACGGATATGTCTAGGACAGCAGATAGTGCATTTCCATTCTCACACGTGTGTGAACGGGCCTAGTTTTGTAGACAAACTGCTTTGGGGTGAAACAGGCTCTTTAGAACAGAAAAATGTGAAGTGGAAGGGAATGAGCCTTACTCTGTAGATATGCTGCATTGGTTAAAATAAGCTGTGCTTTTGAGAGGAGAAAAATGAGAAAGGCAAGGGAATAACTCTTTTCGAGAGTTCTGTCCTTAATAAGCTGTGCTGAACTCACATATACTGAGAGAGGAATAGCTTTTCATGTATGATGTTTTGACATAGTTTCAAATTTAACATGCAGTAACGTGCAGTCAAGGCGTATTATCAAAGATTCCTGAACGCTTTTCTTTGGAGACGAAAACTTTCTTTTGAGGATTTTTGGGTCTTCATAGGGCTGCTTATGATACTTCTGCACCAAATGCAAAACGTAAATATCCAGATGAGGGAGAAGCTGATGAGGAAGAGATTGAAGAATATAAGGTAAGAAAAAGAGGAAAAAGGTACTTTTCTCTGCTCTTGTGTCCCTGAGGTACTTAGAAAACTTGTGTGTATATTAAAATAAATGCCGTGTCTATAGATCCTTTAATATGTGTGTTCCACAGTGGTGGAAGCACTCCCTTGATGCCTTCCGCTGCAGAAGTGTAAGCGACGTGACGCAGACGCTCCGTGCTTCCCCTCAGGTGTGACGTCGGTGCGCTGAGCTGTTCACTCCCCAAACCCCAGTGTGTGGAGGCTGAATGTGTGCTGCTTCTAGGAGGAGGCAGGCCCAGGTGCAAGTGCTCACAGGGAACAGCACTCGGCCGTGGCAGGCTGTGGGAAGAAATGGTGACACGTGTGTGTGCTTGGGTACACGCAGAAAGAATCTTGACCAGGATTTCGTTGTGTCAAAAGGAAAGCCTGCAGTTAGCGGCAGGCACAGGCCATGGGATGAGACACGAGAAGCTGAGGGTGTTTTCTGACCCATCTGTGCGCTGCTGAGGAAGGCAGTTCTGGATGAGCGGAAGAAACAAGGGATTCTAAAGGAATTCGAAGTAAGAGGCTTGGTTCAGGGCATTCTTTTAAGTGTCCAAAATATCCAGGAAGAGTTAGGTTGAAAAAAAGCAAACCAAACTACCTCCATGGTCATTGCAGTGTCAAACTCTCATGCCCTTCACTTTTCAAATGCTCATCCCAAAGCTATTTGACAGCTTTCTCCTAATGTGATGTTTTGGCCAAGATGAGAGACAGAAAGAGTTTAAACAAAGGCATGATTATGATACAGCTGTCTTTATGATTTGCTTTGGGATCTGGTTGCAGTGTATGTCCTCCTCCCCTTTTTCCATGTCCTAATAACCTTGTTTCTGTGGTTAAATCAAATCAATGTCAGTGTATTCATGAAATAGTGCAGTGTCTGTTATTCTCTTGGATGCCTGAAATAGTAATTTTTAAAATACAAAGCCTTCCTCAGGTTACATTTGTGTTCAGGTTTGTAAATCTTTCTGTAATAATGTCTACCTTAAATCTTACTAAACCAAAAAGTTAGTGTCTGACAGGATAGTTTTTGATGATTGATTTTGAAAGTCTATGTAAAGGGACAGGCATTATTTTTAACATGATAAGTGTTAGTCTGTACATCCTGTTCAGTAAAGAAATTGTCACCATGAGGTAGATGGGTGTTTGTGAAGCAGGGTTTTTATTCTTCCATTAGTGATCAGTTAATATCAATTAATTTTACTTCTTCACCAAGTACATTGTTAAAGAACTAAATTGTAATAACCTATAAAGTACATACAGATAAGTCACTTGGGTTGGCAAGGTGCATGAATCTTATCATTAAGGTTTCCTCAATCACTGTGGAGAAGGCTTACCCTGAGGTGGGCTGTAACCACTTGCCACACTTTTCTATGTTGTTGAAATGGAAGAATATTTTAATAACAGTAGCTCAGACAGAGTTCAGTTGAGCAGATGAACAGACTTAAGAAACTTGAAACCCCAGAGTAGAACATCTATAGCGGAGTCATCAGCTGTTTCCTGTAGGCATTGCTAATTCCCTATTGGCAAGGAGATAAGAAGAGTAAAATTCCATCTGCATTTATGTAACTTCTTCCTGAGCCCTCTGAGCCTGCTTAAATTTAGTCTTGTAATATGAACTTGTACCAAAAACTGGATCCTTAAGGTGTCAAGCCATGCTCTATTGTGTTTAATGCAACTTAGACAAAAGCAATAATAGTCCTAACTAATAGTGTTGTGGACAAGCTTTGCAAGTTTGGCAGTTTTGTTCGGAAAATCAGAGGTATTTCTGACGTGAAGGGACTTCAGTCAGTATCCCTGACTTGCAGTGTTGGGTTCTATGCGATAGAATCAGGTAAGTCTTCTGAAATGATTTAAAATTTTTGTCCCCTGGCTTCAGATTTGGTGGAAATGAGTGTACTCTCAAATCTGTGTGAGAGCAGTTTTTGAGATAAAAGGTGAAGTATTTTACTTTGCTCAGCCGTGTAGGAACATCTGATGCAAAAAAAAGGAAAAAGTTTTAATTTTTTATTTATTTGTGTCTCTACTTTTGTTTTTTCTGTAGAATGTGTGAATTTATAGGGGTGGTTCTTCATAAGGCTCAGGCTGATGTGAGAACAAAGGGCAGCACTGGCTCCAGTCTGGCAGCTTGACTCCAGTCTTGGGGCCTGGCTCTGCCTTGCCAGCCTTGGGGGGTGGGTGATAGGGAAGAGATGCACTATTGGAAAAACGGATAATGGACATTTGAAAGTCAGGAAGCTGAGTTGTGGTTCTGGAGAACTCCTAAAATCCTCTTTTCTTGTGGAATTGTAACAGTTGTCCCAGGGTTAGTTGAGCTCCCTGGTCTGTATTTGGAAGTGACGTGTAATGGGATTAGAGTCTCTGCTGCCCCTGCCAGGCTCTTCAGCACCCTCTGGGGCCAGTGAGTGCTGTTCCACCTGTTCCCTTCCCCGAGTGATTTAAGTCCATTGTTTGAACCTGTGAGTGTCTGGTTTGTGGAGTTTCACTTTGTGTGGAGTACAAAACCACTCGTGGCTCTGTTTTGCTGCCTGCCAGCCTAATTTGAGACTGCCCTGTTCTACTTTGTGCAAGCAGGGGCTGAGGGCTTGGGATGCTTCCGTGCCATTGTTGTGGAGGCTGAAGAAAGCTTACTTGGTTGAATCATGGATCACATGTAGCTCCAGTCATTTGAAACAGACTATGTCTGAATATTGTGGGAAGTTTGTTTCCCTAACTCAGCAACTCTATAGCAGATGCTTTGGAAAACACGGATAATTGATGTACAAGAACCTAGTATCTTGTGTTACTGCTGCTGTCATTCTGTCTCCGCTGTGACTCTGTCCTTTCCCTTTGAAAGTTGGTGCTGTGGGCTTTTGTTTGTGGCCACAAGACTTTTTAAATCACTTAAAAAGGCATAAAGAGAATTGGGATGACTCAGGTGACTTAACTGGTGCTTATCATTACAAGGACAAGATTTAGAGAAAGGTGAAAGAGGGAAACAGGTGTAACTTATGATGACATAAGCACGTTTTAGTAAAACTCAAGCTTTCAGCTTTTTTTTTTTTTGGTCTGAATAATGCTGCTGCTTGTCTGTACATTTCTTTTCCTTGCAAACACTGTTTCTGTGAGTAATCTTTTTTTTTTGATCTGGTTAGACGAGCAAAAAGACTGTGTATCTCTTATATTCATCACCTGAATAAGGAAGGGGAAGCTGTGAGCTGTTTATCACATCAGGTATTTCAGAAGTTGGTTCAAGGCTCCACTTTGGAAATAACGGAAGCTTACTCAAAGATTTTGACATTTAGAGGAACCAAAATTGGCAGGGACAAAGGTTAATTATTTATTCTGCATTCAGACAGCTTATGTAGGATAGGGTAAATAGAGCTGTAATAATATGCCAGATGATACCAATTAGTAGTTCTTCAGTTGTGCTTCTGTGTTTTATAAGTCTGTGTGGTGGGTTGATCCAGGATCAGTGGGAAGGCAGAAAGTGATGTGAAGTGAATCTCTCGTGAGTTCCTGTTCTCTCTGAGTTCTGTGTTGGAAGTTCAGAGTACATCGGTGTAACAGATCTCTGAATCCCAGAAACTTGTTGAATGAGCAGTTGGTGGCTCTCTAGATATGTTTATTGTAAATTTTGGGGTTGTAGAATAGGAATGTTAAAGTCACATTTAAGGACAGTCCAGATGAAATACTGACTTGTTCCATGATATGTTTCTGCAAAGCGTGGACTTTGCTAAGGCTGGAAAATAAGAGATGATTGTGTGGATACAAAAGCTCAGAAGTTCTGCTGCAGAACTTCAACAAAATATATACTTTCAGTCCAAAGAAATAAAGTTTTGTGGGACAAAAACGTAAAAGTTCTACACCTTGTGAAGCACTGTCAGGGGCTGGAAGTGAAGGGGTTCTTATTTTTTTTCTTCTTTAAGAGGCCTTTCCCAATAACACTCTCCTTGTCAGTGAGAGAAGTGCAGACTTTTTGGGGAATAGGTAAATTTTTTTCCCCCCTCCAACACTGGAGCTGAATGTGCTGTTTGTAGACAGTCCACTTCTCGTTATGGTTCTGCTTCTTAAGGAAAGGACAGAAACAGCTCGATCTCGTATGCACACTTGTAATACCTGCTTTATTTCCAAGGATGAAGTAGAGATGCAGCAAGATGAAGAAAACCTGCCCTATGAAGAAGAGATTTACAAAGATTCCAGTACCTTTCTTAAGGTGAGCTGCTTTTGCAGTTGGAAGTGTAGTCAAAGCTGGCCTAGTTGTGTTAAATGTTTCTGCAGCTGATGGGATCTGAAATACAGCTTTAAAGGCTCAAGAAGTGGCTTGGAACTCACAGGTCCAGAAGTTGCCAGTGGCAGATCTGACTGTAACTGGTGCTTGCATTGTTCTGAGGCAGCTCACAATGAGCTGCAGGAATGATGGGCCTGGTTTGGAACTAAAAGGGTGGTCTTGGCCAGTGGAACTTTAAAAGGCATGTTGAAAAGATAATCTGCTCCTTTCTCTGACTAACACATACAATGTGTCTGTGGATGTTCAGTTATCTCCTGTTGCTCTCACTGAACTTCTTCCTGTTCTCCAGGGCACTCAGAGCTTAAATCCACACAACGATTACTGCCAGCACTTCGTGGATACAGGACACAGACCCCAGAACTTCATCAGAGATGTTGGTATGTCACAGCCAGTAACTGTTTGAAAATGACTCATTTGATTCAACAGCACTTCTTTTTCTTCTCCTTTTTTAATTCCTTACAGTTTCTGGGAAGTGCAGATACACAAACTCTTCCTAATTTTTTGTCTCAGTGTGCATATATATCAGCAGAGGCATCTATATGAATGGTTTTATTTTCAGTTACTTAGGAGGTCATAATTACCAAGGCTGCTCTTACCCTTGGTTTTATTTGAAAGTATTTCACCAGAAAGATTTTGTTTTCCAAACTAAGCTCTTTTGATTCCGGAAAGTAGATGAGTTTAATGAGGAGATCTTGAAACCTCTGGAAATTTACAATTCACCCGTGTGCTGGGCTGTACTGCCTGTTGAGCATGTAAAGTAAGGGAAATACTGACATTTCATTCAGGCAGCAATGTGGATAATGTTTCCTAGCTAAATTAGGTAACTGCTGACAGCTTGTTAGAATGCCCAGGTTTAGAGGATGTCGCTTTTCAAGTTTACATTTACCCAGATATAACTTGCTACTGAAACAATGCTACACAGGGCCTGAGTTTAGACTTGCTAAAACTAAGGCGTGGTTTGGTCCTGTTTCCCAGAATAGGTGTCTGGCATTTGGTTTTTAAAAGGAGCAGAACATCTCCCTCTGCAGTTTTATGCAACAGCTCTCTGTATTTTATCAGGTGTAAAATTGCCAGGGCAAGGGGGTTGTGTTTTTAGATGACAGCCCAAAGAGGTTTGGTTTGCCTCCAGAGGCTTTTAGTTTATTCTTCTCTATATTTTGTGAATGCTTCTGTGAAGCACATCTGGATGGTTCTTAAGGAAAATGGGCTGTTTTGACTCAATTGGATCTTTATCTCAAAAGCACTTGGGCTTCACAGTTATGTGCTTGAGGCAGTTCCTCACTGTTCTTGGAAACGAGTAGGGAGGAGCAGCAGCCCCTGTTGTGTGCCGTGACTCCCCCGCTGTGTGAGAGGACAAACGCGTGTCGTGTGTTGGTGTGGAGATGAACACGGCAGCAGCAGCTGGGCCAGAGCCCTTGACAGGGCTGAGCTGTGCCCAGCTGCACACTGGTGGGGTGAGCAGACGTTTTCTACGTGTCGGTGGATGTGGCCCAGAGAAAAACAAGTGGTTCTGGAACACCCAGCTGTATCCTTTTGATGTTGCTTTTGGAGAAGAGGGAGGCACCTGTGGGTCTGGGTTTGGTTAGGTTGAGGGGTTTTGATTGAAAATTCTTTTGTGTCTATTGCTGCTGATAACTGGCTTCTGTCTCTGCTGCCCTGGGGTATTGGACTCACAGTGGCTGGAAGCAGCACAGTGGTGGAAATCAGGAGAACACAGCAGTAGTTCTAAGCCGTTACATGTGTAAGGAAAAGGATGAAAACTTTTGGGTGTTTTATGCATGAGTAGCAAGAGATAATAAAGGTTAGGTACTGAGAACTTCGCTTTCATCATTGCAATTCTAGGATTAGGACTTAAGAAGGTTGAATTAAAATCAGGAGAGAGATGACGGGTTTGTGGGTTTGGGTGAGGTTTTTTCCCCAATTTATTCATGCCATTCCAAGTTCTACTTTTAAATGAACATGGAGCCTTTTAAATAACTCTTGCTAAAGTTGAAGTGATGGTGCTTGGGATGCAGGAAAGGCACCTTGTTGGTTTATGCTGAACTTGCTGCTGGCACTAGCAAACCCATTGTCTTTAAGGGAGAACGAAATAAACTTCAAAGTATATTTTCCTTTTTACAACATTTGCTGCAAAAGAGCTAATTGAGGGTTCTCTGCTTTGCATTCTGTACACGTGAAAGATTGGAAAATTGACCCCGTAAAGCTTAGTGTAGGAACATGTGTTCAGATCTTCATGACTCCCACCACCAAATCTCAGTGTAGGGGTTGCCTCAGGGAACCAGCCACAGCCCAGGTGCCACCTTGGAAACAGTCATCCAAGATTACCCGGACTATGCTGTGGATTAATGTTAATTAGATCTTAATAGAAATTTATGGATGGGGGGAAACCAAAATAGCTTTTTTAATCATCCTGGCACTATCAATTTAACTGAAAGGTTGTTTCCTTCTGGTAACTGGAGCTGTGAATTCCTCGTCCACTGTAGTACCCTAGAGAAGATCAGAGCATAGACACTGCATCAGTAACAGCCCTGATCAGCTGGGTGAGGGCAGGAGGCTTTTGTCAAGTACTGAACGAAAAACTGCTTTAAAGGGTTTGCTTTGTTCTAACAAAAATTAAAATGAGGCTAAATATCAACATTTGGACCTATTCAGAATACTGGACAATGCTTAATTGATAGAGATTTACTCTGTTAAGTAGTTGTTAACTTCATGTTTTCTTCTTCTTAGGCTTAGCAGATAGGTTTGAAGAATATCCAAAACTTAGAGAGCTCATCAGATTGAAGGATGAGCTGATATCTAAATCTAACACTCCTCCCATGTAAGTGTTCTTGTGGAAAATGCCTTTCTTCTCCAGACCTGTTTGAAGTTAGCTGTCTGCTTTGCAAATCTCTTATCTTCAGCACCTGCTTAGAATTTACGTTTTCTTTCTGTTTGTGTGTACAAATGAATCAATTGAAGCATAGAAGAGTAAGATCACTCTGGTTTTGTTGGTTTAATCTAGATGTTTAATACAGTGTATAAACTAGATTTTCTTTCCAGTGTGTGATTATTTATAGTCTCTAAAGCTTTGATTTTTTTTTTTAAGACTAAATTGTCAACTGATTTGGCTGCAGGCTTTAATTTGGGAGCTAAAAGAGTATCATGTGGTGGTAATCTCATGTTATCATGTGGTTTATGCTAACAAGAAGAGCTTTAAAAAATTGGCCTCATGATATAACCTTCGCTTTTCTTGTAGCAGCTGGTTTCTGTATAGTGTTCAACTATTATCTCAGTATCCATCAACCACATGTTACTTTGGAGTTGAAGACAAAAATCCTTAGGCTGACTGGAAGTCATTTGTCCTTATTGACTTGAAATTACCTCGGAGTTTTTGCTGAATGTGAGACACAGTCTCAGTGTGCAACGTGTTCCTGCAGGGATTGAGACCTCTCTGAACTTAGCCTTGTGCTTGTCATATGCAGTAGTCTTAATCTGTACCACAAAAATCCACCTGATTTAATGATGGTCACATAAAACCCCGTGAAATAGTTGTCTGAACAGCTGAGTGCAAATTGCAGAACTCAAACCTGCTCTTTGAAGCTGGTTTTATGTTTTGGTCATAAAGTACTAAAGGGGGAAAACCGGTAATCAAATGCTGCCTTCTGACAACACCAACTACACATACGGAATCTCTTCCACACGCGTTTTGGGATGGGGAAGCTGGTGGCCTACTGATCAGCTGCACTAAGGTTAAAGGAATTTAGGGGAGGGCAGTGTAATTTTTTGATAGTGATAGAGCAGCGAGTGGTGTGCAGCTGTGGAGGGAGCGCACGTGAGCGTGTATTTACTAGAATCAGTTGGAGGGGGGATTTTGCTTGGTACAGGAATAGAGAAATACACGTATATGATATAAAAAGTAACAATGTGTCCAGTATTTAGAATCTTGGGAATTATTCTAAAAATATTCCACTTTCCCAGTTAGCCAGGCAGTGAGTGTTTGCCTCTTGAATGTTTGTTTCCTCCTATTATAGTCCACGGGTGTACAGAAAGTGCAGTGAGTTGCACTAGGTGTTGTTGTACAGTCTGTGGGCATCTGTTTCCTGCTTGCTAAGTTAGAATCCTGAAAACTGTTTATTAAGACTACTTAAACCCCACAAGGCAATAGCATCCAGCCTCGATTAAGTGAGGATGTGTAGTGGATCTCCTCTGGATTTAGAGCGTTTGAGATGTACAACCCACCCAGGAGACCCTGCTGTTAACTGGCTGCACACGTGGGCTGCATGTAGGGTAGTTCTCAGGCCACTGTTGCACCTTGTCCAAGCAGTCTGGCATCTTCTGCTTAAACAGGTATTTGCAAGCAGACTTGGAAGCCTTTGATATTAGGGAACTGAAGTCCAAATTTGATGTGATTCTCCTGGAGCCACCTTTGGAAGAGTATTACCGAGAGACTGGCATTACTGCCAATGAAAAATGCTGGACCTGGGATGATGTAAGTACCCTTTTTGCTCTGAAGAACATTTCATACGTTTGTTTAAGCAAATAGTTTGTGGGTTTCATTTAGTAAACACAACTTCTTGTTCTCTCTGAGCCTGGCTGAAAACTTGAACCTAGTAGTAGTGGGTTTTCTCTCTGCCCTTACCTTCACTGAGCTTTCTGTTTGATTCTTGGCTGTTGAAATAACCTAATGTCCATTGAAAATATTCCCTTGTTGAAATTCTTGAGATTCTTAAGGCATGCTTTCTAATATGCTGGTCTTCTAGTAAAAAGTGCAGGTAAGTTTGCTTTACTGACATTCCTCAATTCTCCAACTGTTGATTGGGTAGGAAATTTTAATGGCCAAACCAGTAATAATTCCTTAAAATGTAACAAAATAGATAAACCTCACTTGTGGAAGTCTTTCTCTTGCATTTATTCAGAAATGGTGCCTGGCAGTGCTACCCATGGAAGAAACATTCCATCCTGACGGGGAAACTGGAGTGTTAGAGGCAGGACTCATCCTCCTAGTTGGGAGTTACATCCTCTTAGAATGGCTGCTACTGCATTATTGTTCCTCAGAGTGGCACTGAATGAGGCTTGATTTGATGTGTTAGCAAGTTAGAGATGAATCCTTTCAACTTGTGATGACTAACAGATATTTTGCATCCAAAGTTATTTCGTCTTGAACATTACTCATTTGCCATTGTTGAACCACTGTCCTCATAAATTCTGGCTGCTTTTCCTGAAAGTGAAAATGCAGAGAATGTCTTTGCTATTTAGTGATAGGGATTAAGCTGGGATTTTTAGAACAACCTTCATGTAAGTACTCACAGAGGAAAAGAAACAGGCTGCTGTTGCTGCTGTATTACATATTTTTGCTGCAAGTGGGATGATAAAACAAAGCAGAGGTTTGCAGAGGAGATCGTGTGGGTCGTATTGGTCTTTTTAAGTCTAGAATTCTTTATACAGGTTGGATTTCTGTTTGTGATGGTTTCATCCCAGCCAGCAGCCCAGCCCCAGGCAGCCGCTCGCTCACTCCCCCACCAGTGGGATCAAGGGAGAGAAATGGAAGGATAAAAGCTGGAAAACTCATGGCTTGAAACAGTGTAATGGGGAAAGCAAAAGCCATGCACGCAAGCAAAGCAAAACAAAGAATTAGTTCCCTGCTTCCCTTGGGCCCCCAGGTGTGCTTCCTCATGGTTTCTGTGACAATGTCTGAAGACTCAGTATTCTTCTTGACACAGCTGGTGATTTGTATTTAATTCAGGAACACTTTTATTGCGCTTATTATTACTAGATCATGAAATTAGAAATTGAAGAAATCGCAGCCCCAAGGTCATTTGTATTTCTGTGGTGTGGCTCAGGCGAGGGTCTGGATCTCGGCCGAGTGGTAAGATGTTGTTTTAATTCAATTTATCAGGCACAGGCTTAAGAGTTTATTTTTATCTTTGACTTTTCCCTGTATAGAATTCTCAGCCCTAACTACTGAGGGATGTTTCGTTACTGTGTTAGAGGAGATGTGATTTTAAAGGGCATTAACTCTTTAGATACTATAAATGTCCAGACGAGTCACTGACTGTGTGAGGGAGCATTAATTCCTTGGGGTCTTTGCTTTGGTGTATGTGTGTTGACAGAGGAGCAGGTTGCCAAGTTACAACTTTTTTAACAGAAGTCTCAGTAGTTTTCTGCCAGAAATATTTATGCCAGGAGAAAGGTCCTACTGTTCCATAAATTGAGACACAATTGTCATCTTTCTGCATGCCAGGGAAACGCTGCTTGTGCTGGGGATGCTGCACTAAGAATTCCCAGTTGGCTCCTGCTGTGCTGAAACATTCTTTATTTAGTGTGAGCAGTGCTTTCCATGAAAACAATTCACAGACAACTGCTTAAGGGCAGCCTGTAGTTACTGACTGGTTTGCTTTGGCTGTATTTCTGTCTGAAGCTGGCCAGATAGATGGGGTTTGGTCATAGACAGGTTTGTAGTAGCTGGGCAGTCGTTGAGTAAGAAAAGTCAAGTGCCTAAGTGAGTGTTCAGTGGGGTCACTCGATGTTTTTGTGTAGCGTGAACTGTTTCACTTGTTTGTAACATTTAGTGTCTGCGCAAATGGGGTTACAGAAGATGTGAGGACATTTGCTGGATTAAAACAAATAAGAACAACCCTGGCAAGACCAAGACCCTAGACCCTAAAGCTGTCTTCCAAAGAACCAAGGTAAAGGATTTGTTCCATGCCTACTCTGTTTCCATTCTGTCTCTCTGTGTTAATGACCCACCCAGTGCTGGTGACAGGATTGGGAGAAAGAGCCAAGAGGAGAACTTCCGTTCTGTTCTGCAAAGCACATTTTATAGAACTAAACTGGGCAATAGAATTTGACTAAATGTCAAAAGAAGTCCCTAAATCTGTGGATTTTAATTGAATCTATTAATAAAAATAACTGTAGAAGATTGGCTATTGGTTCTAAATGCACACGAGCAGCTGTGTGCCCATAGCTTGGACCAGAGAGAGGTCTGGGGGAACCAGAGCTCAGACGGCATCTCCTGCCTTCCTGGAGGTGATTCCTCGTTCGTTAATCATTCGTTAGCATTAAACATTCTCAAGTCTGTCTCAAATTTGCCATTGTTAAGAGTATAAACTTCCCTTTAGGGTATCTGGAGTCTTCCTTTGACTTGCATTTACATTAATCTGAAGTTTGTTTGAAAGTGCGTTGTTTAAGTTATAAATATTTATAAGTATAAATATTGTGTGTTTATTGCATATACTATTGCAAATATGTGCAGTTTGCTCATGAGGGCAAGGTTAAAACTAACACTGGAGTCTTTGGGGGGACTTCATGTTATTGTTTAGCAAGGAAAAATAGTTTCCGGTGTGGGGGAATTCCTCTGTTTATTGAGCAAGAGTTGGGCTGAGGTCACTGTTTGTGATGAACACTGAAAATGGAGTGAGTTTGCTCTGACTGAACAAACACTGCTGGCAAGCTGTGCTTAGAGCAGCAGATGTGTTCTGTTCTGTCTGACTGAGGCATCTCTCAGTCAAACAGATGCTTGGTGCTGTGCCAGAGGATCCCAGGTATTTTGTGAGTGGCACACCGTGTGGTATAGGAGTAAAATGTTTGGGATAGTTCTAAGGACTAGACTGAGGAGGCTTGGCTTGGTGGGTGATTTGCTTAGCAGTATTCTGCTTTGCACTTAGGTTAATTCCAGGTCCAGACCTGTATTGCATGAGTGCAACACCATCTGCATAGATTTGACAGGTCTGATGTTGTCTTTCATGTTTACCCACTAACTCTGCAAACCCTTTCCAAAATTTGGGAATGATTACATGCTCTTGTTTGCAACCGTTTCCTGAGCCATCTGGTGGTGTTTAGTGAGTCAGAGTATTTGATCCTGGGGAACATCACTCATCCAAGATTGGTATTCCCACTGACAGAGCTCTGAAATGAGTATGTAGGAGCCTCTTTTCATCCTGGAACAATCGTGGTGATTCCTCATTCATGGGTGCCACATATCACTCACTTAAATTGGTCTGCCATGTTGCAAAAGGAAGGAAAGCAATGCGTGGTAAGCTCAAGAACACTTCTAATGCTGATGAGCTGCCTGAGAGTGCACGGACAGTGTGATAGTAGTTGTGGGGTTTTATGCAGCAGTATCTTCTGGAAAGGAACCTGAGGGAAATTCTGAGGGCTACTTTATGAACAGAGGTACAACGGGGAAAAGTACATCTTATTTCCACTGTCCGTTTTATGACTGAAAACTTTTTAAAAGTAATACATGAATAAAGTTAGGATCAGAATGTCTAAGACAGATATTAATCATAATAAATAACCATTCCTTGCTCTTGCCATCATGTTTTTCTCTTTTGCCTTTTGAGACTTCTCAGCCCTTCCAGCCTAAAGTTCTGTAGTCGAAAATGTCCACCTACCTGACTTCAGCCTTGATTTGAGTTTTACCACCTGGTAGTGTAGTTTATCAAGCTTCAGCTTGAAGTACAGCTCTGCTTTGTTCTCAAATGGCTCCTTCGGTAGCCTCAGACTTCTCTCCTGTAAGAGTGGGATGTGCTGTGCTTAGAACTGCCCTTGCTGTCCCTTGTGCTCACCTGGCACTGCAGTAGGTGTGAGAGGTGACAGCTCTGTGTGTCTGCAGGAGCACTGCCTCATGGGCATCAAGGGCACCGTGCGCCGCAGCACCGACGGGGACTTCATCCACGCCAACGTCGACATCGACCTCATCATCACCGAGGAGCCTGAAATCGGCAACATAGAGAAACCCGTGGAGATTTTCCACATCATTGAGCATTTCTGCCTTGGGCGACGGCGGCTCCACCTCTTTGGGAGGGACAGCACAATTCGACCAGGTAACGGCTCTGTTGGTTTTGATCAAATGGTAAAATTCATTTCAGGGTCCTAAAGAGATTTCTAGATCTAGATCACAGGCCAGACAGCAGATCCCAAGGGGATACATCTTTGCTGTATGTGAAGATCTGTCAGTCACAGAACTGCTGTTTGGAAAGTTTATGACAACTCTTATTTCTGTAATTTTTCCAGAAGAGAGATTTTTGTTAACCAATATTTTTGTCCATCCATGTGTTTAATTCATCAGTGATCATAACAAAATCCAGTTGAGATTACTTTTCTCCCATATGTTTACACTTCTCAGAAAAGCAATTTATTTCTCCATCTGATTTTCAACCCCTACAAGCTTAGTGCCAATGTCTGAAGATGCAGTATCTCACAGTGGGTGCTGCATCTGGCACGATGAAAAATGCAATAAATACACGCATCAGGACACATTGTTCAGGTGTCCAGTCCTGCTGCCAGTGGATTCTTCTGTCAGTGTCTCACAGAGTCAGGTTACTCTACTTGAACCTCTGTATTTTTTAAAAACGTTGTGTTGCAAGGACAAGTAGAAAGAAGGGGTAGGGGGTTGTGAAAGCATAGCATGGATGTTGCCACAGCAATAAAAAAATTTAAAAAAGAAACACAAGCCCTTAGAAATACCCAGCTAAAATCTTAACTTTGCAGCAACCCTAGAGGTGACTTTTCATTCTGTTCAGTGCCACTGATGTGTAGGGGAGTTTTTCTCGCTGCCACTTGAGTGTTCATTTACTGGGAGAAGTTTAACAGTGGCCTTGAAGCCTGAAGTTTGTTGTTGCTTCTGCTGACTGTGGTTTCGTTCCCAAGGTTGGCTGACGGTGGGACCCACCCTCACGAACAGCAACTTCAACGCGGAAACATACTCCTCCTACTTCATGGCTCCCAATTCCCACCTGACCGGCTGCACCGAGGAGATCGAGAGGCTGCGGCCCAAGTCCCCGCCACCCAAGTCCAAGTCGGACCGGGGCGGGGGTGCTCCCAGGGGAGGAGGAAGAGGAGGGACTTCTGCGGGCCGGGGAGAGAGGGGCAGGGAGAGGAACAGAACCAACTTCCGTGGTGAGCGGGGCGGCTTCAGAGGGGGCCGTGGAGGGACCCATCGAGGGGGCTTCCCCACCCGCTGAGGAGGTGACGTTGCTTCCCGGGTCTATGCCTTGTCCGGGAATCTTTTCTGTAGTCTGGTTTTTCCAAAAGTGAATTCCTCTGGGGACTCAAGCTAGATGACTTTTACAATTATTTTTGGTGCACGCCGTTTCAGACAGTTGGCCTTGCGCTCTGGCACAGCACTGAACTCCAAGCAGAGAGCACCAGCCCTTCACACCACGGGTAGGACGGAAATGATCCCCTTGCTCTCCCCTTAGGAACCTTGCAAGCTGGAGACTTCTTTTTCAACTTTGTTTTCTCCAAAACATGGATTCCTCCTCCATCTCCAGAGGTTCAGGTTTGGCGTGACTTGCATTAATATGCTGGAACGGGCAGGAAATGCAGTTGTGAATTGCATGGCCACAGCAGACTTGCTGTCTGAAAAAGTGCTGTGTCTGTATTGACACCTACTTTAACTTCTTTGAAACCAAGGAGCAAATGAAATAAATAGAATTCTATTTTTTCTTATTTGGTTTAAACTTCCCAAATTATTCCTGGGAATAGGAAAAGGTTAATTTTTAATTTGTGGTGTATATGCCCTCACCTGTCGTCTCAGTAGTGAGGAGAGTTGCCGTTCTGTGCAGTTGTGTGTTGTCCTTCCTGCAAAGCACCAAGTTGTGCACGGGTCTGGGTTGCTCCTTGAGTGGGGATTTTCCCCCAGTGTGTGTCTGTAACACCTTGTTCTGTGGGAGGGAAGAGCAGTGTCACTGCAGAGTGGTCCCAGAGGCCGTGCTGTGAGTGTGCCATTGCCTGGTGACGGGGAACACTGATGGAACTGAGTGCTGCCTTTGCACTTTGGTTCACAAGTTTGGGAATGGCTGCTGCTTATCCAGTGGAGTGTGGAAAGACAGTGACCCCCTTCCCTATGTACAATGTCCATTTTTAGCAAAACCACAACTCCGAGCGTCTTGGTAGGCTGAACAAACCTGGCTTTTGATGTCTTAGGGTCAGTTTTAGGTGTGGGTTTTGTAAAACTGGCGTTTAAGTCTCAATGTTTCTCTTGAAGCCAGCTTTTAATGACTGTCCTGTAAAGCAGTGGCTTATTAAACATGTTTATCAAAGCTGATGTTGAAATATCTTTACTATTTTGTGGGTTTGCTCTCCTTGAGGTTTTGGAATTGCTCAGTGGTTTCCTCTGTGCTGCTGTAGACAAGAACTGTTCTTTTGAAGATTTTGACAGGCCAGGGAACTGCCTGGCTTTGGTAGTGTTCAGCAGGGGAGTGCCAATGGAACCTGCCTGTTGTTTACAGCTTGTTTCTTCCTCTGTCATATGTTCACATCTGGAGAGGGACTGGATTTGGGGAAGGGAAGTTTTAAAGGTGGTGTTCATCTAGTCATTGGTGAAGTCTGCCATAGGCTATATGGAACAGCATCTGAGAGAAGGTAAATGCACTAATAGGGACACTTTCTTTTTTGGTGGTTTTTGCCCTAATTGTGTTATTCAAGAAAGGCTTTCCTTTACCTCAGGACCACTGCTTTTGTGCCAGGGACAAATATTTTCTTGTTAATTTCCATTTCCCCCTTTTAATTACAAATGCCCATGCTGGTAGTTTAGTGACTGGGCTGCTCTTAACACAGTTAGGATAAATGGCAGAGGAAGGTTGAAAACAACTGAATCTGATATGCTTTGTATCAGTTTGCAGACGCTGCAGTGCTGCTCAAGACTTCACTGACTGAGGCAAGTAGTGGCAGGTGATGAAGGTTTCGCGGTCCTTCCACCCAAAACAGAAATGGCTCAATTACTGTAAGGTTAAAAAAAAAAAAAAAAAAAATAGTGCTGCAGCAAGTGTTAGGTTAGAGCTGGCTGGCTGGGCCACCTTTGCCAGCAAAGTCTGACATCCACGTTGTGAACAAGCAACTGATGGAATGTTTTAATTGCGGTTAATGGACAGGGAACTCCACCTCTGCACTTGTCCTCCATACAGAACAGCACTGTCCCTGCTCATCTGAAGGTGGCATTTCAGCAGTGACAGACTGACAAAGGCCATACAGGTAAGGCAGCAGTGCAGGGCTGTGCGTTCCCAAATCTTGGTCCATGTCCTTGTGGGGACAGAGATGAGACTTGGCAAGTACTGGAGAGAAACCCAGTCCCACACACACTTATACAGGAAGAACACTGGGCCATTTGCTTAGTCATGGAATGCAGACCATATAGAAATGGTGATTAGAGATGAAAAGCTTTTAATTGCAGGAGTAGCTGTCAGTTAATTTCTCACTTGTAACACTTGCAGAAGAAGAGGATAAAGCTCAGAATCACTGAGCTGATGAGTATTTCACTTAGCACAAGTAACTGAAGACTTAATTTAAGCATGCTCTCGTGGAAGATAAAAAGCCTGATGAGTGTCTTCCTTTCCACTTCTACTAAATGCATAATGGCTCCAGTCTGATTTGGGGTGCCTGTCTAAATCTGGTCATGTCTTTCTGTTCTGGAGGGGCTTAGAGTCCTTGTATTATCTTGCAGCCTGTTAATTCAGTGAAGGGTTGAACAGCTGCACTGACAAGGTACTCAAGATGGCTCAGCATTCAGCTTAGGCAATTTCAGACCACTGTCATGTGTAGAATGTTGTGTGTAAATCGGCCATCAGCTGGAGCACTCTGCCCACTGACAGTGCTGGCTACAACAATCTGGCTGGAAGGTTGGCTGTGCTGTGCAGTTGGAAGTCAATGCTCTCAGGGGGCTAAAGTTCTTCCCCAGCACCGGTTCATTGTGTTCATAGGTGCTGAATGCTTTGCTCAGAGGAGTGGAATTCAGGCTCCAAGGCAATGAGCAGTTTTGAGGTGATCATGGAAGTTAACTGGCATTAAGTCATGGAATAATTTTAGAATATTCAGCTCATTTTCTATGCCCTGCTATATTAATAACCAGAGAGCAATGTAAAAAAAGACACATGAACATAATCAAGTCCATTACATTGAAAGAATCTGTAAGTCCTGTGTCTTTATAAAAGATAACATTGAGTAATCTGAAAATGACAGCTAAATGAACCCCCTCTTTCTGTATTATAGCAGAAAAGGTGTTTTCTCCTTACAAAATTAAGTTGGTTGCAACTTCATTGCTTTAACAAATGGCAACTGTGTAATGGACTGAATGTCAACTTAACGGGGCAGAGGGCTGCACTAATCCTTTTCAAAACAGGGTTGAAAAGAAAGCCGTGGGCAAGTTCTATGAAACAGAAAGTAATTTTGAGTATAATCACTGCAGCAATGAAAAAGGAGAAAAAGAAGGCCTAATTACTGTAAATCTGAGTTAAACACTACAGTCCTGCGGTTTATGGTGAAGCCGAGCACTGCACTTGTAGCACATGTGTGTGATACTTGTCACTGTCATGACTGCTGCCATCACGTGCTGCTCTCTCCCTGGTGATGTCTTACTGCAGGAACGCTGCCCAGGCAGGCCAGAGCTCTGCTGCAGTAGCTCTGCCGGGATGAACAGCTCTGGCTTACCTGAGCTGGGTTCTGTCTCTTTGGGACACCGGCCTTCACTTGGATTGTGTCTTCTCACCATAGCCATGGGTGATGACAACAGCAGTAGCACACTGAAAATGCTGAGGCCATCTAAGCTGCCTGTCTTGAGAGTCACAGTAGGAGAAGGTGACCTACAGTGTATTCACTGCTGGAGGCCATGGCCATAAAACCTTGGAGAACTTGGGATGGATGAAAGAATAAACACACACACAGATTATATTTAATATTTGCTTATTTTTTTTACACAAATGTTGCTGGTATCATTTTACAAATGAAATGGCAACAAATACTTTTTACAGGGTAATGTCTACAGCGAGAAAGTGCTTGTCTTGGCAGCTGAATTCAGGTCGAGGACTCTTTTTTTAATACAGTCACTTATTTCAAGAGCTCTTGGTCAATGACAAGAATAGGACTGTATAGATAATATCGAACCAAAAAACTATGCATTTTGACTGCTTATTGTGAATATTAAATAATTAATATAAGTAGCAACACTAACATGTTTAAAGGCACTTTTTACTGAGGCTTAACCTTACTTTTGAGTGGTTTTGGTTTTCTTTCACTCTTTTTTTTAATAATAGCTTTTCAAGTTTGGCAAAGTTCAAACCTCATTTTCAGAGGCATTGGTCCTAAAGAGACAGAAAGACTGATGAAATATCTGAGGTAAACAGCTGTTCCAAAGGCTCTGGCTTTCCACATTCTACCTTCCATATTGGTATTAGCAAAGGCTTGTTTTTCAAAGCAGTGACCATTGATTAAATCGGTCATGAGGAGAGGAGGTCACTATAATAGGACTTGTATTAAACAAGAGGCTTTATAGCACCACAAATAACCTTTGGTTAATGTGTCAACTGTCTCACAGTTGATCTGCCACTGAAATTTTGAGGGACAGGTTTTTCTGAGTTGTGCTGGGAATATTCCAGTTAGTAAATGTGCTAAATAAGGCCTAACTTGTGCAATTTTGAAAATGCAATTAAATAGTATGCTAAGCTAATTGCTGCCCCCAAGTGGACAGAATTGTACCATAATAGTGTGACATCATCTGCCAAAAGTGGCAAAAGGATTGATTGTTTGATTACTGTTCTTCCTGTGATCCCTGCTGTTGTTACACTTACTCAAGTCCAGTTACAAAACGGAGGCATTTCTGTCTCTTGGATAATCCTGGCTGTGGAAGGGTCCCCAGAGCTCTGCTGCTGTAGACAGTACACTTGTCCCTTCCAGGAAAAAAGGGATTTACTTTACAGAGATTTGCTTCACAGGAAGGACTTTGAAATCCTTCAAACTGAACTGCATTCTGGTTTACTGCCAATCTGGTTCAACTCCATGTCCTCACTTAGAAAAAGAAGTCTTTTGTCTTTTTTCCTCCTCTGTACACATTCTGATCATCCTTCCCAGCTCTGGTACAACTTATGACTAGCAAAAGGAGTAATTGAGAGTTTTCTATATTGTCTTTTAAGGAATGCATACCATATATGCTCTTAAGCATTGGCAGTCTGAAATCTGGCAATTCATGTAGAGGAAGAGTCAGGACTCCCAGATTAATACCTGAGTGCAGAACTTCCTATTCTAAAGCTTAAGAAGTAAGCAAAATACTCAGGGAGAGGTGGGATCAAATGAAACTCTACAAAAAGAGCACAGAAAAGGGTCAGTAAAGCACAGCAGAAGGGCTGGCTCTGGTGGAGCTGTGGGCCAGCCTTCAGGCACCCAAAACTGTCCCTCCTGCAAAGGCAAAAAGGAACTGAACATTTTACTTGAGTTGCCTTAACTGAGCAGCTGGCTGATCTCTCTGTGAATGCACACGAGGAAATCCACGTAGGAGGCTCCACCATAAATATTCTTGTCTTCTACTAGAAACTGGCGGAAAAGCATCTCTGGCTGCTCCCGTTGCTTCACTACCATCAGCTGGAAAGATAAGAGATACAGACAGATAGTTTTAGGATGCAGTCAGGCTAGATGGCCGCACAGTTGTCCTGCATCTCTTAGTGGATGCTCCCGAGGTAGGGAAAATACCCACACTGCAGAAGCTGGAGAGACTAACACAACTTGAGGAGTGCAGAATAAAATGGTTACCTTTTAAACTTGACTACGTTTGAAAATCAGTTTTGGTTGGGAATTAAGCACGTTTGAGATGCCTACGCCTGTGTACAAATCATGCTGGAACTCACCCACGTGCAGGAAGACTCCCAATACCCAAGAAATCTTTTACAGCCGCCGGTAAGTTTTGGCAAAGCCTGGAGTGTTCCTTGGAACAAGTGTGAGGAATGAGTTGAGGCAGAAAGCAGTTACCTTCATAGTGTGGGGCTTTTGGCTCTGGATTTGCTCCAGGATATGCTTCAGTTTCTTAGAAAATGGATTGTCCAGATTAGGCAGGGATGTCTGTTAGAAGGAAAGCAGGTTGTTATAGTCCAGTCACATCTCTAACCAAGACTAGCACCTGATAGTTATGTTATAAGGAACTGTGTATTTCATAATAAACCAGGAAACTCCATCTCTTTCACTAAAAGGTCTCATTTTTCAGTTTAAAATAATCTCCATATGAAAATGCATCACCAGGAAAACTTAACCATTGCAAAGTGTTTTGTTCTAATTTTAGCAATACACAGTTGAAAGGACTAATATCTGCAACAAAGTTTAAGATTAAAAAAGCTGTGAAAGCTTCTGTCCCCTTACGGTTCAGAGTGTCCAAGTGTTAAGTTTTATGTAACTTAAAGCAATTTCGGTGTCTTAACACCTTCTGCCGGTCACCTGTTCTTGCTTTTAAGGCTGAAGGATGAAACAAGACCTCACTTGTTTCTCTGATTAGCATCTGGTCTTGCTAAATCTGCAATTCTTAGTCTGCATCTACTCACGGCCTCAGTGCTGACGTGTGCGAAGGATGGCACGTTGAAAAGCCTCTGGATGAGCTCTGGGGACACGCTGGCGCCCAGCCACACAAACATGCTCAGCCCATTGGCCAGCAGGAAGGCCCCTTCCTCGGAGAGGCGCTCCTCGGAGCAGCGGACAGCGGCTGGCACAGCGTCGCTCTTTAGATCCAGGCTGTGCTGTAGGGCAAAAGACAACAAGAGCTGTGGAACCGACTTGAAAAGTAACTACTGAAAGGCTTGGTACATCTCAGTGGTGCCTTTTCGGGTAAGAGGAGTTAGAAATGCAAGTGAAAAATCCACTGCTGACTCACAATTGGCAGCAGCAGGGGGTAGAAGAAGAGCTGCGTGTCGGCCACCCCCATGGCCATGACCAGCTGGCGGTGGAAAGCTCTCTCATCCGTTGGGATTTCGGGCCTGCTGGCCAGCACACAGCTCTTCAACAGGCAGTTCATGTACACGGGCAACACCTTCATTGTGTCCGGCAGGATCAGCTGAGGAAACAACACTTTTAGTAAGAATCCAACAGAAATTATTTGCTCTATAAGCTGCAGTCACTGTCTTGGCTGCTGTCATCTCCCTGTAACCCTGTTAATTTTTGGGGTACTGAAGAACTAAGGAGAAAAATAGTGGTCCACAGTAAGTGGCTCTGGTTTGTTTGACATATTTGGTCCTCACAAACAATGAACAATTCACTACCCAGGCTTGTGGTTACTGGCAGGACCTCTGTGATGGAAAAGCCCGAGTCTTTCTTTGAATTGAATCACTAAGATGTAACTGAGTAAAATAAATGGAAACAAAATCAGTCACTGCTTAGTCAAAAATTAGAATACAACCATCTATAACAACATAACAATTAAAAATGAAAGCTTTGTGAGTCAGTGTCTAATTCCAGCAGGAGGAAAAAGCTGGCTGAGCTCCTTCATGTGAGTATAGGCATCAGTTTCATCAGTGGCATTGCCTTTTGGTCCAGAACAACAGTTTCTGTGTGCTCTAAGGGCCACCACTGAATCCTGTCATTAATTGCATTTGAAAGAAAAGGACAAGTCTGTTCTGAAATATTGCTTTCTGGCTCTGCTGATGTTGCAGGGTGGTTGTGCAGTTGAGGCAAAGCCTGGGTGGGTAGGACTGAGTGTGGTTTTACCTGGCTGACAGCTGCTGGGCTGGCACAGTTCTTCTTGTAGCAGGCCAGCATGTGAGCAGTCTGATTCATCAGGATGTCCCTGACTGTCTTCAGGGGCTGGCTCAGAATGGCTTTAAAAGCTACAAGGACAGAATAAAAGTGTGCGTTAAAAAAGACACTCTCTCAAAGTATCTTTGTCTGCTGCTAGTTTCTGATTTTACAGACCTGAGGGCCGAGGCTGCTTTTCAGTCTCTTCTACAGGCACCCAAAAACACCACCAAACCCCCAACACTGCGGCAGGATGTCCATTGCCACTTACTGTGCCTGCCCACACACACATATTACTTTTATAGCAGTTTGTCTAAAATAGGTAATTATTTGTCTTTTCAATTTCATAATTCTTCAGGAATTGCTCAGGCACGGAGCAGCAAGTTATAAAAAATTATTTTCCATTAGGTAATCACTTCAGCCCCCTTTCCTTCCCCTTCATCCATGCCCAAGTGAAAAAAGAAACAAAACCAGTCTGCTGCAACTGTACCTGACTTAGCAAAGAAGTTGATAAGTGCATCAGTCTCACAAGTCCTGTAGACATCAGCTAACTGGGAGCTGCAATTCAAGCCTAAGTTGTGTATGCGGATTCGCCTCTGCCCACTCATGGATGTGTACAGCACAGCACACTGCAAGAGAGGCACAAAGCGTCACCACTGGAGCCACCTTCTGTGCAGAAAAGGCAGGTGACACCTTGCACAGCGCTGCTGGCAGCTACAGCACCAGCATACCTGTGCTTCTTAGGGACATCTATCAGACATTAGACAGTAACTTATTCATCCTAACAGCATAAGTCCTACACTCTGTAGAGGGGAAGTGATGTTTAGCAACAGAGAACTGCTCTTGAGTAGAGGTCACAAGGAATGCCACAGCAATAATTGCCATGTAAGCAGCAATGAATCCCTTACTCCACCATAAACTTATTTACAGTGAAATGGAAAAAAATGAATAGCTGATGAGGTCTCAGTGAGTGTTTAGAAAGGATTTGGGTAGCCCTGAATAGAACATGCAGCACAGAAGCAGGGGAACACAATTTTTACTAGTGGTGTTATGACACAAGGATCTCTTGCAAGCTGTGCCTTTTGTTCCCGTGACTCCTACGCCATCACTTCTCTGCTCTGGCTGCAGAAGGTCTTGCTCACCATTTCATGGTATATATGAATAAGGGGTTTTTACCTGAATTAAGGCCCCGGTGTCTTCATTCAGTTTGTCATCATGTTTGAACTCCACTGTCACTGCTTTGTCACAGTCTACCGCTGCCATCTCCACATCCGTGGTGTTGTTCATGTAAATGGCCCCAAAGAAGTCTGTAGCCCTGAACCCTGCAGCCAGATTAAAACAGAGCATTTTACTAAAAAATGGCAAATTAAATTGCCATCACTTACTGAAGCAGGAGCCATTTTCACTCAGGGCTCTCCCAACAACTGTTCTTGCTGACAGCATTTGTGAGAGCTGGATACAGGGAAAAGCTGTGACTTGGACACCCGGAGGTTCTGCATTGCTGACTTGGCCTCTTTGGGTATGTCCTTTTCCCTAATACTTGCATTTGAGCTAAGAATGAATGACAGAAGCTGGATAGACACAGGAATGCCATTTGAGTACGAAAAGGAAGGCACTGGGCAGTCAGTGTCCAGCAGCAACACCTTTTTCTACAACTTCCCTGCAGTCCATGCTGTGTGCAGAGTGAGCAGAAGCCTTTCCCAGACTAGAAAATCAGTTAAAAAGGAGGAATATACAGGAAGTACATGTGTGTGTGTATATATATAAATAACAATATATACACACACAGCCATGGATTTTATCAGTCTATTCAATTAATTTTCAAGAGGTACATCATGAAATTAAACCAGCCTGATCTTACAAGTGATTTGCACAGCACTACATTATTTAAAATTCATTCACGTGGGTCCTAATACCTGTACTTGTCCGAACCCTCATTGTTGCATCAAATCCCATCTTTTTTTGGATGTCCTTCCTGAGGTCACTTAAGAACTGGGGGCTGTCGGCATCAAGCTGCAAACACAAAGCAGAAGATTGAGAGGTTCAACACCAAAGGGCAGCAGCACAGCAGTGACCCAACATCCTCCCCCCCAGGACCCTCATCTGCCCCCCAAGCAAATCTGTTCACAGCTCTTGAGTCCTTTAAAAAGTATTTGAAATGTGGATTGTTGCTATCAGAATCAGGTATATGCAAGTGTCCATCACGCACCACCTGGCCTGGACATTAACTGGACATTCCTGCACTTAACCTTTCAGCAAAATTTTAGTACACCAAAGAGCTTATTACTGCTTCGAGATCCAAGCTTGAGCCTGACCTGCAATTGCTGAGTTTGCATTTTATCACCTGGAATTGATAACCAGGTCTTCCAGACTCTGTCTGCTTTCAAGTTAGATGTCCAAGCACACATTGAAATGAAATGGAAAACAGCAGCAATGCCCCGGCTGTTACTACCTGAAAGCCAGGAAACCCGCATCACTTACCTGGAAATTGTTGTACTTGTACAGTGTTCCACCAGTGTACATTGTGACAATGCCCATGGAGGCTACATCCACGTACTGATTTGGGAAGAGGAACAAATTCACGCAGCAGCCATTGGCCACACAATCCTTGGCTAAGGCCTCATAATTTCCCTGAGGCTGGAAGAGGGTCTGCACAGGAATAAAAAACACAAGTGCCATCATATTAGATATTAATCACAACTCAAAGGGCCAGATTAAGACAAAAGGATGAAGTGGAAGTTTGAAGTGAGGCATGGCTATCATCAGAAACATGCTTGCCCTGGCCATGGATAGAGGGAACACCTCGGTATGTTCTTGGAGAAGCCATCACTACAGATGCATCGTGTAACTAAACACTTCTGGGTAAAAGATAAGAAATGAAAAGACATCAGTGCCCCATTAGACAAATGCAGTGTAACAGCAGTCCCCTGATAGTTCAGAGCAGAAAATACCTTTTCCTTATCTGTATTGAGCAGTTTTTTGTCATCTCTGTTTTTCAGCTTCCCTGGTGCTTCCGCAGTTGGCAGAGAAGAGTGGAAGATGAACAACTTCCCAGCACATTCTGCAGCCTGTTCCAAAAACACCACGTTGGTACATTTATTACTGCAGGGTTAACGAGCCCACAGTCAAGTCACACACTGGGGGGCGCTCAGAGAACAGCAGGCACTTTCTGCCAGCTCCCCAGAGGTAAGGAATTAATTTCCAGCCTCAGGACCTGACAGAATTCAGTCACTACTTCAGTCAGAAAGTAGCAGTCCAGCACAAGGGTTTGCTGGCCGAGCCATTCTGACAGCACCCTCTCCAGAGGCAAAAGCATGAGTTCCTCTCTTGGACACTTTCCAGTTGCATGCAGGCATTATGTAACAGGCATCAAAACACAAATACTCAAACTGGATCAAATTAAAAGGAAATTCAGCTTAACAGAAAAATTCAGTTCAGGCACACTGGTGTTCCATGCCTTTTTATAAATGGGTGACGATTCCATCCCCGTGGCAGACTCCACACTGAAATCTACACTGCCGAGATGCAGACACAAATCAGAAATCACAAAATTATTCACAAAACGTTCCACCTTTCAAAATAAGCTGTAGCGTTCTTCTGGCAGAAAAGAAGTCTCTCTGCTATGGCAGAAACACAACTGAAGGCAGCACCTGACTTTTAAAATGGCTGAAATTTCACCCCTGATATTTCCCTTTGGTCACTAATGACAATTTCTTCAATTCCTTTGAAGAAGCCTTCTGCTGAAGGCTGAAAGGCTTCCCAAATACCTGTTTGTTCTGATATGCATCAGGAATTATTGATATTGGTTTGACAAAATTTCTAAAATATACCTATTTTTAACACAATTCATTTATTCTTTTTAGGCAAGAACTGTTTTCTTGAGCAAGGGTATTTGCAGATGAGTAATTCAGAGTGAAAATCAAATTTTAACTTAAAAATTCTGAGCTAAAGAAAAAGTTTAATTAAGAGCTGCTTTCTTTTATAGCCATCATCAAAGGAAATTTACAGTTATGACCGTTAAACTTGTTTTGTAGAAGTCAAGTGTTAGGAAAAAGCATTCAGATGTGTTTTGCACACATACCTGCTGGTAGCATGAATAAATTACAAGAAAGCAGGTCTCAAATCAATATACAAAGAACAGATGTGAGAAATGTCCATTTTTGTTGTGACAAATTTCTGTACTCAAAGCTCATGCTCTATTCATACAAAGCTCACCGATAAATCAACCATTTTAAAGCACCACTGGCTGTGCTCTGCCCCTACAAATCTTGCAGTGAACCAGGGTGGTGTGCATTTAAGTGGCAATGCGCCATGGGAACGTCAGCCCTTCAGGGGATGTCCCGCACATACAGAAAGCAACTGGGCAGCACCTTGGCCTGCGGATCCCCTGCCAGCTGTATCCAAGCTGGGAGAACTTGTCAGTTAAAGGGAAACCTTCCAGCCAGGGCCTGATTCAGCCACAAACAGATAGTTATAAACTTTCTGTTACGGACAACAAGTTTTGCAGAAGCATGAGAATAACCAGAGCAAAGGCTGATATTGTTATTATTATACTGGCTTTCCTGCCCTTCACACGTGCAAACACAGAACAGCATTTGTTCTGCTGTGGTAACTAAACATGTCTTTATTTCTCTTAAACGCTGAACAAGAAACTGCCTCCTGCTCCTCATCTTCTCCTAAACATCCCTCCTATACATGGAATAGACTCTGGGGACTGGTCTCTCTCAGAAGAACATCTGAGAACAGATGTTACGCTTGTCAGTTCTTATTCTGACCACGGCGGTTGGAAGGAACTGTTAGAACAACTGAACATTAGTGCTGGAAACAATCAGTGACCTTTTTTCCCCTAATTTCCCATTGTGATGGGACTGGCTTCTAGCAAACCTGATTCCAAGCTGCTTCTCTAACAGAGAGGAAATGTTCTAACCTTTAGTGCCTCCATGCCAGCCTGGATAACGGGAGCGAAGATGGTCTCACTCTCATTAGTGTCTGCAAACAACTCTGGAATCTGGTCCAACAAGCTATGGAAAGAGAAAGGATCAGTGTCTCAACTGGTCAGCGTAGAGCCATCCCCAAACACACCTTGTAACGTACCAAGTCTTCACATGGGAAGACGCTTATCGTAAATTTATGTGCAAAAAATAATACAAAATTTCCTTGCTCAATTTCTTAGGATCCCAGCCAGAATAAAAGAAAATATGCATTTTTTAAGTCTGTGAGATGCATTGTTTCAAAGCTTGTAACCTAAAGGAACATGCAATAAATAAAAAATAGCTAACCATTAAGTAGTTCTGGTATGCTGTAAGGACTTCAGAGTCCTAAGATCATATCCAGGTGCACATCATGTGCATTGCAGGAGGGAGAACACCACGTGGCTCAGAGCCTCTCCCCTCCCAGTTTCAGCTTAGCTGAAAGGTGGTTTACACCTGGCCTACATAAACTTTCCAGTTTGGCACTGGAAAGCTGTGGCTATTGCTTTTTCTTTGCCTCAGAGGAGGAAACACAGGGCTTGAAGCATCTGCTGGCTTCTGAAGTGTTTCAACAGATACCCTTATGCCCCAAACCCCATCTGCTAAAAGGTATAATGCACATTGTAAGCATTCACATCTTACTCTTGTGAAGTATAATTGTACTTTACTTGGTAACAACTGATCGGGATTCCTCAAAGTCAACAAGGAAACCATCCAGCAGTGGAACAAAAACTTCTGCCACATCCGTGACCACCATCATCTGAGGCTGAGCTAAGCTGCTTTTCACATTGAAGAAGTGAAGGACCTTGTTATAAGCGACAAAACCAACTCGAATAGCTGAGGATTCTTCTTGTTCTTCTCTGTAAGAAAAACAAAACCCAACTAGTTATAATTCTGAAATGCTGACCTTGCAACAAAAGCATCCTTTTGACGTGCAAGGCTGCTCTCTGAGCATTCTCAGTACTGGGAACAACAAAGCAAACAACAACCAAGCAGATGTAACAGCCTCAATCTTTGCCTTAGGTCAAATTCAAACACCCTGATAAGATCAACTGCTCTGTTGTTTACTTCTAAAAAAAAATCATACAGTTACATCAACCCCATCAGTGGTGCATCCCATTCAAGCAATCCTAAGGATAAAGAATAAACCATGCTGACATCATAACATGGGAAAGACAGAACAGCACAATCAGTTATGGAGCTTGATGAGGACAAAGTGCTACTCCATTTTTATACATACAGCACTCTGCTACTTCAAAAAGAAGCATCCACAGCATCCCAGTTCCAAAGGTGTTTGGGACCTTTATTCCAGACATTGCTCTTATTAGTGCCAGTCTGCACGGCCCCACTGCAACCAAGCTCTATCATAGTTTTAAAGATTAGCTTTAAGTGGCCAATTGTCTCTGTAGTTCACACACTATTTAGTTATTTTTGGATACTCACAAGGAGAAACCTGACCCATATGCACAGAAATGCATTCAGATACTTTTTGGTTTTTATTTTTAATTATATACCTAAAAATAATAATTGCACAACTCATTACTCTGATTTTCTGAACTCATAAGCACATTTCTACAAACACATTTCTCAATATTTCTCAAAATACAGCCAGGGAGGGGGTTCTTGTTTGGAAGACAGGTTTGAAAACACCTGCTCTAAAATTTCAGCAATTCTTTTTCTGCACATATTTCTTTGGTACCCCAAGTCTTTCTTCTCAAAGATAGAAGGTCAGGGTGAATTCCCTGCAGATGGCTTTTCCCTCATGTGGGAACAGCAGAATATTTCTGCGGGTATCTTTCACCAGCAACAGAAAATGAACATCCAGTGACCTCTGTGTCTAAGGAAAAAAGTAAAATTTTCACCACAGATTTTGGTGGAATGCCTTATGTTTTTCTTCTTTTAAATTAATATTGTCTAAACCAACAGATAAATCTGAGGAAGCTGAAGAGCCTGGCTTTATTTTTTAATTGCTTTTTTCAGTGGACATGAAAACTTTGGCCCAAATTACTCACAACAGATCTCACAGAGTGCTGGTGAGAAGGATGAATATGTCTCATGTCTCTTTTGTGATATGGATACACTTGCTTTCATTCCTCCTCTACTTGCCCTATTCAAGTTTCCAAAATGCCAAATGCTTTTTGTTACTCCACTCATATGCCTCTTATTTTCTTCAGAGTCGACCAATCCTGATGGAAAACTCTGAGATATGTTCAGGATAATATCTAACACTTGTGTCTCTAGTGTAATCTTCAGTGAAAAACTACTTGAGAGATGGCCTTACATGGGCATATGATAAACTAAACCCCCACCCTGGACTGGAATTTCTTACTGGCACAGGGATTCTAGAAGACCATAAGAAAAAAGATTCTTAACACATCCCAGACTGTCCCAAGGATGTCATCTTCCACCCTTCCTCATAATGCTCTCTTCGTTTCTTAAGTTGGTTCTTCCTCTGCAAGCATTGTTCTATAGAAAGCATTTTCTCTTTGGATGCTCCTTTTTTAATACACCTTTATATGTAGACAAGAAGCATCTTGTCTACCTCATTTTTCAGTCTTTCACTGCTTTCATTTCTCTGTGTGTCTGTGTTACTTAAACTCTATTGAAAACTACACTAATGCAGTAAAACCTACACTAAAATAATACACTATGAATAACATTGACCAGTAGTAACACTACTGCTGTGTGTTTCATGCTCTCAAAGCACACGTGCTCTATTTCATAAAATGGTTGCTGCCTACAAGATCTGCTCTCTCAGATATAAACCAGGACAGAGAAGTCTCCCAATGCAGCAAGAAGCTTTAAAAGTTTTGCTAATTAACAGTAAGAGCTAAAGATACAAGCCACCAGCACTATGAGTTTAGAGAGACTGGCTGCTCCTGAGTATTCTCAGGGTATTTCCCTGTTCAATTCAATGAGAAAAGCAGGACTGCAGCAAACACAACTGCAGCAAGCAAAGTGGAAGCCACGAGCTGTGACTGAGCTAAACACCACTAGAGTTCACTGCAAGAAAGGAAAAGAATGCAAGCTCCACGTGCAGTAGCATGGTAGAGTCTTTCTCTAGAGTCTTTCAGACATCCAAGTGTAAGAATTGCCAGCAGTGTTAAAAACTAACATTTGGTCAGTATCACGCAAAAAACTCCTGTACTGGAAATTTTGACCTTTTCCATAGCTTGGTTTTGCCTTTCAACATGCAAAGCTGCATGAGAAGTGCCATGTAGTGAGTTAAGCCAAGCACACTGATGTCTCTTTACCTTGGAAGTTTATCTAGCAGAGTCTTCAGTTCATCACATATGAGTTTCACTAGGCCACTCTTTATGTTTCTGTATGATACATCAATCATGAAGATAAAAGCCGGTGGATTAGGAGGCTTCTTGTCCTACACAGAAGAAAAAAAAATACCACCCATGGGTAAAATTAGACAGTGTACTGTTATGAGGAAAAAAATTAGAGGTGGTACCATAAGGCAATGCAAATACTGTGTTCAGTTGTTTGAAAAATGCTGTGAGTCGTAAATAGTAACTACTTGCAGAGAGGTAACATGTATTAGGTAAAAGTCCAGCCCTGGAATAAAACATTATCACTGGAAAACAACATCCTAATGGAATAAAATATCTAAAGGGTAACAGTTCACTAGATACGATGAAGCACAAACTTTTCTGTTGGAACTCAAATGTTTAAACCAATTTACACTTTGGCTTTTTTCTGTACCCCTGCTCTCCTTTGGGAGTTCGTCTTATCCACAGTGTAAGTGGCACACAAATTGCGTATACATTACTGACACAAGTTTCTGCAAGTAAGAAAAAGAGAAAAGTTTACTTAAAAAAGAAGTAATGCCAAGAGATGTAGCTAGGAAGTTAATACAAAATGAACAGAGAAAGAGTAAACATCACACCCTCTAAAATGAGTTTCCTTAATTTCCATTAAATGAGTAGTAGTCATTATTTGGTGTCAAATTCAGGACAGCTTCTCCATTACAGTTTTACTTCTATTATACAGAGTTTTGACCTCTTAAACAAATTATACTTGTTAAATTAAACCCTAGAAAGATTCCAGTAAAGAAAAATTCATCTAACTCTTGAATTATGACTTATCCTGAGTCCCTGGCAAACTTTAAACTAAACTGAACGTTATACCCTTGATCTCATTCATTTGACTCATGCAAATGAGGATCAATTCCAGCGAACCAAAACCAGGCAGTATTTTTCAAAGCTGTTCTGTGTACTGTACTTACACTCTTGTTTCAGAAACTGCACCAAAAGCTGTTTCTAAACTCTTGTATCAGATCAGCATTTAGAAAGAATCTCTGCCTAAGTTCTGACAAATATATGGCAGAAAGGAGGACTCGCGCTCTCACCACATCCGCTTAGCAGGAGTGCAATAATGCAAACCAGCTGGAATTTGTTAACATTTTTTGTAGCTGTTCATCCTTGTCATTTGATAAGCACAAAAGGAAATGACTTCTCAGTTCTGGTCTTGAACTGGATTTATAAAAGAAGGGAACCTCTGCAACTTGAAGCCAAATGAAAAGTGAATTACAAAATAATAACACAATAAATGACCTAGCATTTCCAGAGCAAAGTGTTCTTTTGTAAGAGATTTCTTTTTTGTAACATTGCAGTAAGTCTGAGGATGTGTCTTTGCAGTACGCAGGCAGACCAGACTGGATGACTTGTTGAGGAAACTCCCTGATTTAAGTTACCTGGCAGAAGTTGGGGCTTCAGAATTGGAGCTTCACTGGATGTACACTGAGTTTCCCACACTGTATTTCTGCAACATCTCACCAAAATCCTCTCCTGGTCTGGGGTTTAACCCAGCTTTCAACCAAATTTTAACGGTTATCTCAGAGATCTCACTGGATTTCGGAGCAGTGCTCTCTACTGAGCAAGCGGAACCGAACCTTTTCATTTTCTTCATACCAGCAATGATTTGATTGTCTGAAGAAGATACTGGTAGCAACTTCAAGATTTTGCAGGACCCAATTGCCTTTTCTAACCTTATCATGGCCTCAGCTCCGCTCACGGGCAGACAATTCTGCCTGATTCCAGCAAGAACAGAAAAATAGGTCTGTGCTGTGGTCAGATGAAGTCACACTTGCAGTTTTGTAGAACAAGCTGAAGTTTGAAAAGATTAAGTAATTTATGCTTTCAGAAGTATCAAATAGCGTTCTGTAATAAAACCAACCACAAATATTTAGAGCAACATGAGTGGGCTCTGGATTGAGTTCTTCTGTGAGTTGATATTAGAAGAGAGAACCAATCCCACTGTAACTTACTGGCCAGAATACCGAGACTTGCCAGGAACAGATTACAAGGTCAAATTCCCTTGCTAAGGTTTAGGGTATTAGGAAGCCAATTTAGGCACGTGTTGGGTCTTCAAAATTAGTAGAAGACACAAGTCTAAAATGCAACAAAGCACCAGAATTTCAAAGTTATCCCCTGAACAGTGCAACGTGCTGGGTAGGAACAAACACATCTCGCTCAAAGACTGGTGATCTGTCATTTTCCTGCACTGTTTGTTATTCTTGCTTGTATCACGCTCTGCAGCACAAAAGAACACAACACTGTATGCCCTACACCTATCCATATTTCCTAGAACGTTCCTGGAAACTGACATGCAGCTCACAAGTGCATTTACTCTGAGGAGCGTGTTTGCTCTGCCGTAAGGCTGTACGCTGGTTTGCACACCGGCAGTACTCACTCGGCAATAATCCGACGTAGCCACGTACTCGTAGGATCCCAGCGACAGCTCCGGCCTCTCATAGTGGTCTATCCGTCGGCCCATGTGGTCCAGGTGTTGAAAGAAGAACGGGGGGACTACAAGCCAACACAAGGAACAGGAAAAAAACATTTATCACTGGGGAAAGAGAGGAACAACACGACAAATTCTTTCGGCAGATGTGATATACTCCAAAGCAGTAAGAAATCAAGTGGGTTTCCACTAACAATTTACACAGAGCCGGTCTTACGGTTCCTCAATGAATACATGTTCAGAATGCGTATTTTTCACATTTTTGCCTGTAAAAGCGCACATGTGTGTGAGTGAGGGGAATATCAACCTAGTTTCTTAGTCATTTTTAGTCCTTATCAATGATTTCTTTTAAAGTGCTTTCTGACTAAGACACTGTAGTAATATCAGCATGATTTAAAATGATACTGCAACTTAAATGTCTTTCTTGAAGTGTTCCCAGTGCACCTAAATTTCCCTTTATGAGAATTTAAATTGTTAACAATCGATGAAATTTATTATCTGCTATGCCTGCACAAACATTAGAGCTCCAGGCAGCAGAGTAGCTGGACCCAGTCTGACGAGGTTCACGTTTCAGAGTTGAAAAGATGACTCTATTAGGGAAAGCACCATACCCCTGTGATCCAGCTAAGGCAATCCAGCTCGATACAAATGTCTAGGAAGGCTAGCTCTGGCAAAGATTTGGGATTTCGCCAAGAGCACAAGAACAGTTATGAGTCACATGCAGCACACTTGAACAAATATGGCATGGTATCTTCTGTGAAAACCAACACTTGTCACAGTAAGATTAATAGCTTATTTAACCACTGTACCCACAGTCATGCACAGGATGAAGCTAACATGGGTCTAAATGTTCGCTTCTTGCTGTAAATTTGCACTTCTTAAAGAAATTAATGTTTTCTTTCAGCACAAAAATTGCTTTCCATTACAACACAAACAGCACTGTATTCTATGTTGTCACAAAAGTTTTAAAATAAAGTTGTAACCATATCAGACTGGACTTCATGAGTCAGCATTATTGTTCTTTTTCTTTTTTTCCTTTTTTTTTCAACTGTACTGAACAAATGTTTCCCTCCACTACTCTCAGGAATTGATTTTTTTTTTTTTTTAATTTGTGATATAAGCCTAGTTACTGCATCTCCTTAAACTATTTTTTTATTAAATCAGCAAGTCAAGAAAATAATTTTAGGGGTACGGCTTCTTTTTAGTCTTACGGAATCGCTATGAATCCCAGATGAGAGAAACATTACTTACCATCATTTATACAGTTACAAAATCCACACTGGTACCTCCTGCCACCTTCAATGAACTGCATGAAGGGACACATGTAAGCTTTGCAGCGGTTGCACCGGATAGGGCCGCTCTCCCCATGGTTCACAAGATAAAGAGGTGTCTAGAGAGGAAGAGGTACAGAGAGAGAGCCATGTAAACATGAAACCGAGGCGAGCTACAAAGAGTTAATTCAGATTTAACTCGTTAAAGACCACCTGATTAAGAGATCATTTAGTGTTCAGCACTGACACAAAAAGTGTTAAGCCCCAGAGATCCCCTCAGGGGCTGAATTTACAAGTTCATGAGCTGCATTCTGATGCTTATCAGAAAAAGAATAAGGATTCAGACCAAAACCCCACAACATTTTGCAAGCATTGGAAGTTTAAGGCTCCAGGCTGATTTTCTCCAGCAAAGGGTAGTTTTTACAGCTCACTAAGAAGAATCTGCTGGAGTCAGGTCTTTTGACTTCTCTGCCAGACAAAGCTTTTCCTGAAGAAATCTACTGCTGCTTGTCAATTGCAAAAGGGCATTTGCTGAGAAAGCCCTTCATATTATGTCCTAAATGCTGCCTCCTGCGCTGCCTTGTTACATGCTACACTCCAGTTTAAATTACCAGCTAGAGGGGGAGATTTAGGAGAAATACTAATATTTATTGAAGGAAAGTACATACAGCAAACAAGTACAGTACCTCAAGCACTTGTCTGTTTTAATTACACTGACCATGCCTGCTTACAGCCCCTGCCAAAACCCACAGCTAAGGGAAGACATTTTCCAGATGCCTCTTTCCATAAAAACCGAAAGATTCCTGTGATTATTCTTAAGAGTTAGAAAAGTCATACTTGAAATCACTACAGAAGTGGAAGTTTACACAATTATTTGTGAAACACTAATTTTTATTTTTTTTTTCCCCTTACTCCCTTCATCCCCAGCTGAAAATCTCAAAAGGTAGGAATAAGAAATGTCCAGATTTCGGGCAGAGCAGACCTCTACAAGAAGGAAAATGCTGACAATGCCTTTTTCAATGCTAACACATCACACTAGCAAATTCTATTTTTTTTTCATAATTATTCTGTCTCTTCTTAAGGAATGAGTGCATTCATCTATTATATGCTTTATCTTTTACTGCTACATAAGGATGCATTTTGCCAAGGATTTTCTACATACAAGCAGATTTTTACTACACAGCTTTTAAGTGCTCCCTCTCACTCCACTGAGATATTCTTTTACTTTGAGTTCTTTCCTCTAGGCAAATTGAGTTTAACCCAAATTAACCAGTAATGCCAGCTGGCAAATACCAGGGTCATTCTTCAGACATGAAAGCCCTGGCCATGAAACTTGCTCATCAGTCACAATGGCTTAATAAGATTTAAAAGTTCTGGGGTTTGTTCATTACTTGGCAATTTTATGATTATCATTTTGCTGTATTAGTTTAATGAGACCCGGATCTGGTTTGTAGCTAATATTAGCATAACATCTGACCTGGCAGGGGGAAAAAAACAAGACTGAACCAACTCCTGATGGATTTTTACACATTGATTCACTAACTTTCAACCTTGGTTTGATACATTTAATATTTAGTATTTAACAACCAAGAAAAATTACCCCCCAAAATGTTCACATTTTAATATACCAAAATTAAGACTTTTACATAAAAGGCACAAGCAAGAAAAATTAAAAAATAAATGCCATGAAGTTCAGAACCCAAGTATATAAATTCTTACATACATGTAATAAATTACCTTCTTGAAGACAAAAAAAAGTAAGCGAAAAAAAGAAAAGAAGCCAACTAAAAATTTACACAACAAAAACCAAAGAGTTTGTCTAACAAAGAAATTCTTTTAAAGCAGCCCTACGTATCTCCTCACCAATTTATTAACTGGAATTTTTAGAAAATAAATGGAATTTACATCTTAGTGTTTTCTTTAACACTTTAGAACATTGCATCAATAATTAAAACATTTAATTAAAAAGCTGTCTGCATGGTAACTGCAAAAGAACTCAGACCAAAATCATCCAAAATCCACTTCTTGATGAGAATAATGCAGTTGTGAAGGAAATTTCATCTCCGAATAGCTCCATGTTTCAGTGCATTGCACTGCAGAACCAGACATCCCACCACGCCATCAAGGGAGAGAAATTTCTATTTCTGTGTGTGAACTGCTATTGCACTTCCAAACATCAAAGTAATTTCTGTCAGCATAATACAACTTTAAAAAAAAAGTAGATTTATCAGTTTTAAACTCCCATAGCAGCAGGGGAATGGTGTAAAATTAAAAAAGAGGGTTTTTTTTAATGGGGGAGGGGTTTGCTGGTTTATTTTTTTTTTTTAAGTAAATGCAATACTCCTGTTTATTTTGCCTTTCCACCTACGAAGTATCAGCATTTTCTTTCTCTCTTGCCTCAGAAAGAACCAGGTTTTGCTGGGAGGCACACCATCGTAATTTTAGGCTAAAGCAAAGGAGGATTGGGCAGGAGATGGAAAATGCTGCAAGGGACCTGCACAAACTTTAACTTCTCTGGAACCCTGAAGTCTCACTGAAGTGCAAGCCCTCTGATAAACCATAACTTAACCCCAAATATACCTGCAATAAGAGGAGTTTTATTTTGGAAATATTTCAGCAAGACCATCTCTCAGGAGTCAGAAAAATATCACAAAGCAACAGACAGACATTGGTGGCACAGCTCCAAGATAAAACACATCCCTCAAAATTTCCAAAGGGACTGTAACCTGCATTTTAAAGTCTGAGAAAGCTGAATTTCTATTGCTTGCTATAAAAATGAAGTCCTGACACGCTCCTGAGGGTGATGCCTGCAAACTATCACCATATTCAGATTGCAGGATCTGGACCACAGCTGCAAATTATAAGTGTAGGAGTAAGGACTGTGCTAAAGCTCCAGATCATCATGGCACATCTCTGGGAAGGCACTGTAAAGAGAAAAATCCTAAGTGAGAGATCCTCTGGAGAACAAGAGAGGCATGCAGAGATACTGAAGAAAATGAGGCATTTCTCAGACAACAAAATAAACAGATCAGCGTCTCTATGACACCCTTCCAGTGTAAGCAGTGCTTCTAGAGTTGTTACTGATAGTTACGTTGATGCAAATCGAAATAAATCACTAAAATATTCCTGTGAGAATTTCAAGATATGCTACACAACACAACTTTCTAATGAACAAAGGAGAAGGCTTTGTCCAAGCGCGGCACTACTGCCCAAGGAAAATGTTATGTTTAGTACTGTGAAAAGATGAGGAAAAAAACCTCATCAAAGAGAATTCTGAAATACAGCACTGATGTTTCTGGAAAAAAAAAACTAGGTCATGAACCAAAGTGTCTCCGTTTCCTAGCACTGCTGAAGGGGTTTGTTTTCTTTTATCCTATCACCATAGATTGCTTTTGAGAAAGATTAACCAGTCTACAAATAATCCCTTGGTTTTGAGTTGCTTTACTGAGTCACATTAAAACGTCAAGAAAGCATTTCCCGTTGTGATGTTCCCGCTATCTTTTATCAGAAGCTGTTCCCTCTGAAGGCAGGAGTTATTTTGCCTCTTCTTGGTTTTCAGATGTTGAACATGCTCAGCCTCCTCAGCTGATGACTCAGGCCAGTTTGGACTATCTCCTCTGCAAGGTTCACGGCAGGCTCAACTATTTCCCATAGCACACTTCTTTTCCATTGATTTCCTTGCTTGCTTGCAAGGCTGAAGCATCACCCACATGATGCAGGGCCTCCTGGCTCTAGCCTGGTTTTCACAGACCACATAAAAATGCCAAAAGCACGTTCAAACCTCCTTGTTCAAAGCCCCTCCAGGCCCAGGCTGTACATTCCCCTGCAAAAGAGCACTGCAAAACGCACCATGGCATGGTAGCTGAATTTCAACACTGCACCTGGGATATGATCCAGTGTGCAGGAAAAACAACAGAAGCAACAGAAAACTATTTATCAGATTCTGTGTGTCATGCCTCAGCCTATCCCTGAAATCTTTACTCAGCATTCCCTTTTCAAGGGGAATATTGCAATTAACTGAACAGTCGGCAGTGTGAGGAGTGTAAATACAGACTACACTCTATTCAACAGGAGAGGAAGGATTCATAAAAGTTTGAGGATGGGGGAAAATACATGTAGTAACGATAAAATGCTGATGTAAAAAAACACCAACATTAGTTAGCTTACTTCTTTAAAACCTCTGTATCATACAGGGGACACAAGGAGAGGAAAAATAAGGACCGTGCCCATGCCTCAGAGAGACACCCCAAGTTCAGCTGGTGGGAGTGCCAAGGGTTAACAGGGCAGAGCTCTGCAGGGCTGACTGCTCTTCGGATGCAGGGACAGGCTGCATCTCCAGGCAAGGCCAGCAGCCAGGATTAACTGATGAGAGAAGCAGGAGCATGAAATTGGCTAATCAAGAAATGGTGCTGCACAACACACTAGCACAATGTCTGCCCTTGAAAGCCATCAGGTCTCAGCCAGACCTGCCTCAGCCCAGCAGGAGTGGGAGCTGCTGCAGGGGCACAAACCCAAGGGAAAAGCAGGGGCCAGACAAAACTGCCCCAGGACAGCACTGTGACTGCTGTCAGCACCCCTGAGGGTGATAAGCACAAGCTAAATCACAGGCCAGGGCTGAGCTTCAGAGCTGTACCAATCCACAGCTCCACTTCCCACCTCAGGAGTATCACAGGAGGTCCAGCACCGCAGTCCTTGGCTGAGACTCTTAGGCAAGATCGTTACACTAGCTGTAAAACCACTGAAAAGTAAGACAGGCTAGGTTCATAAAGCTTCTCTACAGAAATGGTAATAGTCATAACAAAGGATTAGCTTTACTGGTCATAATATTCTCACATTAAAATGAAAGTTGAATTTTCAGTGATATGATCTTTGTCCGGCTCACTTTGCAAAACCAAACAGAACTCTTAAAGACACCTCATTCAGGTATGATTTCTGTTTTTCTGAAAATCACTTCAGGAGAGTTCTAGAGGATCTTCAAAATGTCAGATTGAATTTGGGCACAAAATACTGATTTCTGGATCGGCCCAGTCTCTTACTGTATGGTGCTGTATGATTTATCAAGTTAAGTTTATCCTCTTGTAATTTTCTTTAAGATAGCTAAATAAATTATAAATCCAACATCACAGTTTAAAACACAGGCGCAGCCTGTAAAACACAGAGATAATGGGTTACTTGGCACATCTGTTTTAAAAATCCAAGACCATTTAATGCAAACAAAGCTGTGACCATTTCTACATCCCAAGGACAGGCAATAAAACAACACTCCAAACAGTGCTCATGGAACATGCAGCTCTACTTCAATTTAGACATGAATCTAAGTGTGCTATAGACTCTCTCGATATATACACTCTCCTAGATGAAATTCTGTACCAGAATATTATAAATGTTATTCACACCTTCCCAGCAACAACAAAACCAAAACCCCACATTGGATTTCAGATCCGTTTTGGCCTGCTGGGCTCTGTGGACCAATTAGATCTTGGGAATTTTTCCTTTTTGTACACACATATATAGGTGGACAGACAGACTAGTGTCACTATACATAATGTATTTTACCAGCATATGAGAGAAAAGCAATTGCTGACCTGAGATCATGCATGAAAATCTAATGAGTGGAAGGTTTCCTTCCTTCTCAAAAGCAGAGCTGTTTCTCTTTCGTTAGAAGGCATTACTTCGACTTTTTAATCTGACTACTCATGTTTGTGTTCCTGAGAACTTTCACAACAGGAACTGCCTGGCTCCTACTTTTGCACAGCCAAATATATTAAAGAAAGAAACTTTAGTTAGAGGGAAAAAAGCATAGAAATGTTTAGGAGTATTTTAGTTAGAGATAGAAAAAATAGTTCTGCTTATGTGCCGCCTTTCCTGGATAATATTTATTAGTGAACATACCTCTAAGGCCAATTAATTTATTTCCACTGAAATCAGTAAGAACTGGGCATAGTTAAAGCATCACACTGCATTCCCAAGCCAACTAGAGCTAGCCAATTGCCACAGGAGAACTTAGAAAGTACAAGGAGAATTTTTGCTACGTGAACAAAAAGCAGCACTGAACAACTTCACTTCTGTAGCAAGGACATTTGGGATTAGTTTAATGCCCTTTATAAAAAAGTCAAGTCCTTTCTAGGATGGTAGTTTTGAAGGTCAATAGTAAAACTAACTGTTACTTCACAAATAGCACACCAGGTCAGAATGTTCCCACTCTGAACCTCTCTTTAATGAATACTTCAGTACTACAACAGCCCGATGCCTCAAGCAGACCCCTGAACCTTCAAACATTAATAATATTTGTGTGTGACTTGCAACCACCCTCACCTCCCTCTCTTTTATTAGCACAGCTGAGTGTCACAACTGTGAGGAACCAAATTATGGCAGTGTGCTGCTCTGGGTTGGTGTACAGTTAGTTTTCTTCACAGTGCCTGGAACGGGGCTGTGTTTTGGGTATGTGCTGAACAAAGCATGGTAACACAGAGATGCTTCTCCTCTTGCTCAGCAGGGCTCACCAGGGCCAAGGCCTTTCCTGCACTCCACATTGCCACACTGGGGTAACAATGAGAAGACACAGCCGGGAGAGCTGACCCCAGCTGACCACAGGGACCTACAGCCTCACGGGCAGTAAATGAAATGGGGGGAACAAGGAGCAATGGGGACACTTGGAGTGACGGTGTTTGTCTTCCCAAAGTCCCATTACTGTGATGGGGCCCTGCTCTCCTGGGGATGGCTGAACACCTGGCTGCCCATGGGAAGTGTGAACTAACTCCTTGACTTGATTTGTTGGCGTGTGTGATTTTTGCTTTCCCCATTAAACTTTGTCTCAAGGCACGAGTTTCCCAGCTTTTACTCTTCCCATTCCATCCCTGATCCCACCGGTGGGGGAGTGAACTGCCTGGAGCTAAACCACGACATGAGGAAAGCAATCCTGTGAAGGACACAGACCTTCTCTACTGAGGAGATATCTGTGCCTCTGCTAAGCAAGCACACAACTTCTGTGTAATAACACGCTTTACATGGTGGCATCCAAAATACAACATTGCATAATATGCATGGATAAATAAAACATGCAAGAAGAATTCCAGTTTAAAAAGCAAAACACAAACCTTTCCTCTAGAACTTACTCAATACCAGTGTGTTCTGACTCTCTGAAGTTTTCAAAGAATAGATCAGTAGCCCAAGTGATTTTTAACTCGAGTGTCATTTTTGTCGGCAAAACAAATTACCGGTGTTATTGGCCAGTTAATTGAATGGATATAACTATTACTTTTTGCTTCTCTTTTATATGCATTGTTGCTTAATTACATTTTTCTTCTCCCATTACAATTCTGAAGCACAGTCACAGTCTCTGACTTACCAGAAACTAATTACAACATCCTTATAAAGGCTTTTTCTCCGTCTTAATTTTAAATTTGTATAAAATCAGCCAAGAACTCTGATTACAATATAAATTACATAAATGTCACATTTTCAAGTCACTAACCTCATCTCTATCAGAATTACATCCTTACAGTAACAGCAGTGGTGAAGGGACCAACATACTGCAGAAATACTTTAAAGGGTACATTTTAAGACTATTTTTCACTAAAAACACTAAAAACCAAAAGACAGAATAAAGTAAATGAGAAAACTTGCTCCAATTAGAAGAAGCTCTGCTACAAAAGCCATTGCTAAACCTGCCTCTGAATGCTTATTCTAGTTACAGAATGTAGTTACAGGCTAAAAAAAAACCCAAAAAACCCTTTCTCCTTGATGATGAAATCTTGGGAAGCAATCCAATTCCAAATGACTTACTACCAAGTTCAGACTAGCACAGGGCATACTACATTAAGAAAGCCTCATCTAATACAGGACTTATGCACCTCTAAGTTAGGCATTGTGAAACCAAGCTTACAGGCACTGACCTCCAGAGTGCTGGAACACTTTCTGGGTGAAGCACCTGCAGATGCTCAAGAGTTCTGGGCTATCCACACCACGAATGGCAGAGTCTGGCACCTCAGAGGAGCTCAGCCAAACTCCTAGACATTAACCTGCCACTAGTTAGCTGCAAAAATTAAAATACAACAGCTCTGACAGAGCAACAAAGATTGCCCTGCTCCAAGCAGATTTAAAACTGTGAGGCCAAAGTCTCAGTTCTCTCCCAAATGAGAGCACCAACAAGGATGCATTGGAAATGGTTTTGTTTTAATACCTGGAAAATGTGTGTTTAGGCTCACACCAGCACCATATACAGCAACATGTATTAAAGTACATCACATATGCAGGACTCCTACTCCTACCATATTTTAGAACAAACACAACAACCCAAAGACATTGACAAAATCATTCCCTGCTGGATCTTGGAAAATCCAGACAGCAGAACAGAACAGAATAATCCATACAGACAGCAGGACAGAAGTGTCAACAGCAGCTCTTCCAGAACCTTTTCTTCAAAAAATTTCTTTAAAACTTTTATCTTACTAGCATTACGGACAATTTTACTGTCTAACTCTGCTCTTGTGGAAGGATGTCATGACACAGAGATGTCCTGATTTCTGTCAAGTCATGCAGATAAGCATGACCTAGTTGATATAATGTAACCCTTCTGAAGGAAGAACAGTTCAACAGAATCCATCATTAAAAGCTCTTAAATTAGCCAAGCTCTCATACTCTATGCAGTAACAGCCTCCTGTGAAGAAGTAACCAAATAAAAGACAGAAATCAAAGGGTGAAACCCAAATGATGGCTTTTTACGAGGGGTAGGTGTTATCAGCAAGCACCTCTGTTCCTCAGAGCCAGCTTATTAACACAATCCTAACTGGAATCATTTCACCTGGCAGACTAACCATTCCTTACTCCCCACAAACTAAAGTTCTGCACAAGCACATAGCTGCTAATGACCGTGTGTGTGTGTGTATCCAAACACGTGCTTCAAACTACAGCCACAGCCTGCGCTACCAACAGGAAAGCACGGACAGCAGAGCCCAGAGTAGACTGGACCAGCATGAGGACTTCCCCAAAACAAAAACTGCACTGCTAACACTGGATCACACTTTCAGTCATCCACCTCACACGATTTTTAGCTGCTGCCAACCTTGCAACTCCATCCAGGAACCCGTACTATCATCCCTGTAAAAATCACGGCTTTCCAAAAGCCTCAGCCGCGCTGGGCCTCATCAAATGTCACTATTCTGAAAAGGTAAAATGGCTTATAGCTCATGGACACCAGCATTTCTGAGAAGCAATTCCATTCTCTTAACTAGTTAATTAACTGAGGAGAAAATGGAAGCCAAATATTAGATTCCCAGCAATAAATATTTCTAAAGCCAATAAATTTAAACAAATATGCAAGAACATGGTGGAGAACAATTAGACAAAACTACTATGGAACAAAGAAGGCAGCAAATTCAGATATTTAAATATCTAAAGCTAGAGATAATTATTTTGAAATGTTTACGCCGGATTTTACAACATGAATTTTAACTACCTTTTGATAGTATTAATGCTCAATCACGATCACATGGTTTATTCAGGCTCTGGAAATATTCATCCATCTCCAAAACAAATTTATGGAGGGTTTGGTCTAGGATGATAACTGTGAGAGCTAGTTTATTTTTATAGACTGTTGCTAAAGCAGTGGTGGACTAAAAATAAGTTCTGTCAAACAATGATACTGTACTCTCAATCTATAACAAACAAATACTTTCCATAGATCATCCAAATCAGGAGAGTGAAAACGAACTGTTGTTTTTGAGAAACAATAAATATGGACATGGAGAGATAAGACTGTGAAATTTGTAGTGCTTTTAAGACGCTGGCAGAGGAGGGAAGGCATGAATGTTTTAACAGCCTTTGTTTCCAATGATAAATAGTGCACAGGCAATGTTCACTAGTTTATGATTTTTTAGATTGGATGCAGATTTTTTGCGGCAACCTCTGTGTGCCCTCCACAGATTTTCCCCCACTAGCTTTCAGCTTTTCTGAATAAATCCCTTCCACTCGCCCTCCTGAGTCTCAGAGCCTGCATGCCAAGTGCTGCTACCTCACCTGCTCTTGGGGTATCAAACACAGCCATCTTCACCCAGTGGTCCCTACCTATGCCCTTCGCTCTCATGTGTCATTTAACACTTCTGAAGTAAAGCCTCACTTGTGACCTTTTCCTCAGTGTGACCAGTTACTACCTCAATTTTAATTATGGCTTCTCTACAATGCTTTCAACACCCTGCATCTTTACGAGATTACATTTTTCTTTTTTTCTTTTTCACTGCAGGGGCAAACCCTGTTTGTTTGGGGGTTCACTTGGAACACATTACACTTATTCAAAGATCCTTTCATTTACCATCCTTATCTACCAGCATTATGACTTCACTTTCTTACTTTCTCCTACAGAGATAATTAGTATCCTATTCTTCACTCAAAATGGAGATATCTGGCGTACAACTCTTCAAAAGACATTCCCTGTTCAATTTTTTGACAATTTTTCATTCCTGACAATTTTTTCTCAGATCTTAGCTAAAAACACAATTTAAAAATAAACTCACTTTGCATGTTAATATTCCCGCTTCACTTCTGGAGGCAGAACACCAGACCCTATGTGTAGACATTCCACTGGGCCAAAAAGAACCCACAGTGACTAATGAACTTAAATCTGCCTTTCAGACTTTCTGAAATTCCAGATTACCTTTTCGCCTTTGGAAAACTTTCCAACTGAAAGCGTAATAATACTGTCAAGTCACCAGATCCAAATCTTCTAGTTGAAAACTCCCAGGATCTTTTATTTCCACCTCTTCTTGTATCCTTGGTCAAAGGAAGCAAATCCCCAGAACTCAATTTCCAATTGAGTTACTGTCTCCATGAAGGCAATTGAAAGTTTATTTTCTAAAAAAATCCACTACAAGTCATCCACCCAAAGAGTGACTATATTCAATTAAGAAAAAGAGTGAGTTCTGTAAGACTGGGCTCTCCCTTTCATATCCATACCTAAAATTCTGCCCCTGCCAGAAGACTTAGGTATTTCTCTTTTCTCTTACCTAAATTTTGCTGCAGTTATTGTGTGCAACATGCTGTTTATCAAGAAATAAAGAAATTAAGACAGATTTTCACCTTGTAACCCAACAGCACGTGATGAGCTCCACCTGCAGACACTGTTTAAAGGCACTATCTCTAAAACAGGGTGCCTATTCTGAAACAAAGAACTTTCTGAGCCTTGTAGTCACCACTTTCAGGCAGAACACACCACACAAGGAAGTTCAGAAACACAAGCCCCTGAATGTATTTTACCTCTATAAAAAGCCCAGTTCTTTCAAATTAAGTGGCTTTTCAAAATTAAAGTAGTTATAAATCCCATATGGAGGACCATTTTTATTAGGATATCTTAAGAATAAGATCTTATTTTGGCAGCAGCAGCGAAGACAAAGGGCACAGGCAAGCCATGGAAAAAGTGCCTCAGCTAAGACTGCCCAACTCTTCCCACTCTAACACTATCTCCTTAGTTCTTACAGTTTTACCAAGCTGTAATTGTTCTGACTAAAATTTTCCACGCTGGGCTTTTGCCAATTTTGAGAGGCATTTTTCAAGCACCTCAAAAAGAGAGGCCAGGGAAAAACACACTGCTCCTTACAGATTAATGAGCCCCACTGACCCTTCCAACAGCTCAAGAGCACGAACACTTCACAACGGGTGGGTCACCAAGCATCTTCTTGCCAGCCCCAGGAAAACTCCCCTGAACTTGGCCAAGCACAAATGTTTGCACATACTGCAAATTTATGTATGCAGAAGAGATTTTGATTTTAGCAACTCGTTGATCACCCTGTCCAAACACAACGCAGGAGACAAGGAAGCCACGTGTGGGAAACAGAAAGGACTAGAGGCAGACTGAGTGAAAGATGCTCAAACGAAGAGCCAACATTAAAGTGGATTTCCTAAGTGCCACCTGGGCACAGAAACTGGGATCAAGGGTGGTAAAGAGCAAAGGTTGGCTGATAAAGTGAAGGGGTGGAGAACCAACAGCAGGAATTTCTTCTAGGAGAAAATGCAGAGGGGGCAACAAGCCAAGTGCACACGTTTCCCTCAAGAACTGGAATGAAACCCGAAGTTGCTGTCTAGCAGACAAATGGTGAGACTTCCTATCTGTAGAGCCATCAGTAATACCTCCTATTTCCCTGTGGACCAGAGAGAAGATAATTACAATCTACCCTGCTAAAATTATACTCTCAATTCAAACTGCAGAGGTCTGCTGGATTGGAATTTATCCATCCTGATGAAAAGCAACATCTGCTTTTTTCCAACATATATTAAAAAAAAAAAAAAAAACCTACTAAGAATTTATAAGCAATAAAACAAAGTTAAAGAAAAATCAGACTGCAAAACCAAGCATTGAATGTCTTAGCAAATTTAATTAGGCTTTACTGTGTTGCCAGTTTATGAGGAGTTTCTGAAGACACAATCACGTACTACAACTTTGATGAAATCCCTGCTTTTTCCCCATGACACAGCACTCTGGAGTAAATCAACGCAGGGCATGAAAATAAAATGCATTCTGCAGACCTCGTGGAATTTGGAAGCTGAAGAATTTAGAAGCAAAGGAGGACATAGCAGATGAAGACCAAGCAAGACCCACAGATGATGTAGCTAAATGCTAGACTTGAAAAATGGATTTATCTCTGCCACTGAAAGAATCCTCTGGGGGTGCCAGGAAGGCTGACTAGTTGTTTTTAAGACCACAAAATACTGCAGAAAAAATTTGCAGAAGAAGTAGGGATATGTTTTGAATATGGAGGGTCATTAGAGATGGTTATGTGAAAAAAGGTTAGTGCCTTCAAATGAGTGCTAAAAATGGTTGATTGTATTTGTCTTCTTTCTATGACTCAGCTCTCATCCAAGCAGAAAAGCCAATTATCTTCTTGCTCTGTTGTGAAATTAAATTATTTTGTAAAGACCTCCATGGAAAAATGTCTTTCTTCAAATCTAACTCTCCACATTTTAGATTAACCACACAGTTTGTGGTCATCGTCTTTTAATACCTTTGCCTAGAACTACGAAGTTCCAGCAGGGTAAGCAACTGACAAAACTGGCATAAACTAGAGGCAGCTGGGGAAACACCAGTAATCCGGGGGAGTCAGCGCCCCTGTGCCTTTTCCAAATGAAAACTTTTGTCTCTTGAAGTTACACCATGACCCAAGCACACCTCAGTGCTCTGCCACCTCTTTACCTTTGCCCTCCCCACCAAGCCAATCACAGAAGAACAAACGTGCAGTAATTTGGAGACAGAAGGGCAGAGGACTGCCACTCAGTAGGCCCTACCTCGTTTGGTGGAACAGCAGCAAAGGGCTGGATGACAGCTGCCAGGGGGATGCGGGCCTGCTTGGCCATGTCTGCAGTCACTGGGAAGCAGTAGGTCGTACAGCGCACGTAACGGGGGCTGGCGTGGCCTGTGAAACACAACGGAGCACAAGGAATGGCTGGCAGAAGGAACCTGCCCCTCCCAGCACAGAGCAGAAAAATCAGAACAACACAAAGCAACAAGTGCACGTGCTGCATTAAATAAATGCTTGCTTTTCATCCCATGCAGGCTTCTGCCCGTCTTTCCTCGTTATATCCCAGCCCATTGCCCCTCCCTGTGGTCAAATCTTTTCTTCCTAAATTTAAAGCGGAGATTTAAATGTAACAAGAATAAGCCAACAATTACTTGCCAAGAAGAATGTCACTAGAAGTTACTTTGAAACACCCCACCTCTAGGATCTTAGAAGAAAATATGGATGCTATCCCCGTGGACATGTCAACACAGTACATAAAGGAATGAGGCAGACTGAATCCTACTGTTAAGACTGCTCTAATGAGCTAGCTCTGATTCAGAAAACACTGCGTCTGTCATGCTCACATCACCATGCTCACCTACATTGCAAAACACAGGGCGTGGAAGCCACCACCAAGAGGACACTCAACTCAGGCCCCTCAAAGAGAAACTGCTGAGTGCCGAATACAAGAGCACGAAAGAAGTTCGGGAATCGGCTTCCTGATGCTCCCTTGGTAACCAACAAACTGCAGCTCTGCTCAGTTTCTTGAAAGGAATTTCTTGGATCATCAGAACAGCATTATCCATCTCTCAGATAATGCCAAAAAAGTCTTGGTGTTAGTACATTTTGGTTGGTACATTTTATACAGTTTATCTCAGCATTGATAAATTACTGCTGGGCTAAATAACACCATCAGTTTAACCTGTATTAAAATATTGAGCCTGCTGTCAAGAGCAGCATTTGGAAGATTGTACTTCCAGGCTCCAAGCAGGAGCACAGGCAGATAATTGTTTCCTTTGGCCAGCACACATGAGCTAGACAGCCTGCACACTTGCCCCTATCACTTGAATAGAAGTTTGTATCTTAAAAGGTAACAGTGCTAGTCTAGTCTTATTGCTTCTTCTGGTGTCCATCTTTTATACTTCCAGAATAATCCAAAATGGATGTTCAACTTGAAATGTAGTATCTTCAAAAATTTTAAGTTAAAAAGGAAAGTTGTCTCAAATATTCATATTCTTTCAAAGGCCAGGAAGGGTAGAAGAAGTGTTAAGCCAAAGCGTAAGAATTCAACTCCCACTTCCTTCCTCCTCTTTCCCCCCTTTTTTTCTGTTCAAAGGAACTTTGCAATTTCATGTCCAATTTAGAGCAAATATCATTTTCAGACGAGAAATTTGAGAATTCGGTCTTTGCTTTATTTAATTACATTAGATTTCCTCTAGAAGGACTCCCAAAGCAGTAACAAGCACAGTTACCTTGGTCCTGGATCATGCAGTTGGTGGTGACAAGGGGAGGAACCTGTCCTCTTGTGTTTGTGGCATAGACCTGCCCTCCCCTGGCAGCCTTATCATTCTCGATTACTTGAATCTGATGAATAAGAAGCAAGAACAGTATGAGGAAGGTAAGTCATGCATTCAGCTACATTCGTGAACAGGCTAAGATCTACACTAAATAAGAATCTGGTTGAAGCCTAGTTTATAACAATTTACAATATAATGTAATTAAATGTTCATGCAGCTGACTTTGCTGCCCAAATTCCTCTCCCAGACACTGCTCCCTGTTACTTCTGCATGGTCCCTCACTCAGGTTTAAGTCTGACGCTTTTCAGGATATAACCAAAGTTATTCAAAGCTGTATTGTGTTCCACACCAGAAATCACATCACTGATACCATCGGTCCTCCTCTTCCCTCAGCAATCTGGTTTAGAGTGCAGCCAAACAGCTGTGGGAGGCAAGAGGAACAAGACAGGGAATTTCTGAAACTGGCTTTGCCACTGCTGCTGATACCTCATGCAATTGTGTCTTTACACTGCACATGAACCTCTAATAATAGCTAGGGAACTTCAGAAGCCTCTGTTGGAAAGCAAACAGAGAAGAAAAACTAAATTAGTTGCATGGAGTCAACTGATTCACGTCCAAGAGGTATTTCCTAAAACACTGAAAATAGTCTGGGGCTTATAACTTTTTTTTCACCAATAAAAGTTTTGCATCATCAATAAAGTACTGCAATTTAAATATACAAGACATTCCTCAGAGAGCTTGTTAGATCTTCTGCTTGATCACTTTTCCCTGCCTCCTTGGCTTGTATACTTGTAGCTAACTCTTGCATTAGAAGGAAAAAGGTTTTGCTCTAAAAAGGTCCACTGGCTGAAGAAAAGCAAACCACTCTGAGACTTAGCTCTGCAAAGGATCAATGTGTGATGGCATTCTGCAGCTAACTGACTTAAATATATCACTGTTCTTGGAAATAATTGTTGACCAAGTCCAGATGCAAGTCTTCATAGATGTTGTCAGGATGCATATCAACCTCTAACATATGTAAAAGAAATATAAATCAACAATGGCTACAGATAAGAAGTAAATTTATCTGGCAACACTACTGTAATTACATAAAGTAAATATAACAACAGAAATACACATGGTCATACTTATTCCTCATTCTGAATTAGCTTTTTGTCCTTTACAGATGTTGACCCAGATCATGTTTCTTTTAAACATTCGTCCTAATCCTCTCTATAAGGTTTAAACAAACCTTTGAACCTATTTTAACATGGCTGATGGAGTCAAGGCTGTTTATGCTGTGTGCATAATTGAAACAAGACATCACCCCATGTTTTCATGCCAGACATCCTTCTCCTCCTGCTCTTTTTTAAAAAAAATTAGACAAGATCATTTTGTCCCTCAAATGTAAAAAGCATTTCACTGAAACACTAGGAATGATTGACTTAAGGGCATTTGTTATTCATACAGACACTTGATTCAGGGACTTTTTTACACAACACTTTTTAGTTAAAAATTGCCTTTCAAAATTCAACTGCAGTTGTTACATTAACCCCTAAGGGATTATCAACAAGTGTTTTTCCAAAGTTACTGGGGGAGGTTGCATCAAATTTGTCACTGGTAAAAATTATCTTTTCTAGAAGGACAAAAGAATACCCCAATTTAAAGAAGCAAGACAGTTTCACACTAGACAGCATGACACTTTTGCAAAAATGTTTTTCCTGTATAGCAAACTTGCCTCAGCAAGAAGTGGACGATTCCTTCACCTAGACTAGCCTGCTGTGCGGTTATGAAAACATTTTTTTAAAGTAGAAAGCTCTAGTTTGAAGCTGTTTCAAGAATTCTGACTCTCTGAGGACCTTTTGACCTGTCCAGAAGACTGCTAGAACCACTCTAAGTGTGGGCACCAGAACATTTTCTCTGTGAGTTTAGTTTTTTATTTCCAGTAAAGAAGTTAAATGCTGCCTGCGTCTAACCTTTCCTTTACATACCAATTAGACTCCTTCGTTTCAGAAAGATGGATGCAACCATAACCTCGTTTTCTCTAGCACCACTCTAAGAAAAGACACCGTCCCACCAGTGCATGTTCAACAGCTGAGCCTCTTCAGCCTGCATGAAGCTTAAGCATCAGGTACTTTCCAGGCTACTGAAACCTTTACAAGGCTGCAGCAAAAGGAAGGTTGGCAAATAACTCTAATTGCCCGAGAAACTCTTGAAATGAAAAGGCCAAGTGGCTTCTGCGCATGTGACTTCTCAGCATCACCAGGACTGCACTTCCAGAGTTCATGTACCTGTACTTCGTACAAATCCTACTTCTCCTATCTGTTACTGAGTTCAAGCCTTCAAACTTTTCAGAGTGAAAAGGAAAGGTGATAAGCTGCAGTGAACACAATAGTTCCTCAGTACTGGTCACTCTCTCATTACGAATCCTATTGAGAATTCCTAGTGAAGAATTTCCTGTAAAGCATTTGGGACATACTTACGTATGAGTGTCCCATGTTAGATAAAGTTATAAAACATCTTAAGTATGCTAATTTCAAACTAATTTCGTGCTCTAATTGATCCAAAACTGACAGCACAGAGTACAAAATTGCATTAATTAGAAACTGCAAGAACTAGAATATATGTTGAGAACCAAGCCATGTAAATGCCAATGTATGTTATGAAAAACCTCACCTAAATGAACACAGTGATAGCATTATCATCTCTTTATCTCAAATGCAGCAGAAAGCTACATTTATAAAACAGAGCCACATTACTTACTGGGCTTGGAATAGAGTCAGGATCAAGCTTTTTCTGCGGTGGGCCTGAGAGCTGTGCTGGACCACCAGGGAAAGCACCAGGATATGACAGTTGAGATGCTGCCATCTGAGGACCATAGTTTGCTGCAGAGTTACAAATGACCATTCATTTAAAGTATTTAAGTTCCATTAGCAATGCTTAGCATCAGCTTCTGCCATGCAATTAATTCTTACTCAGCAAAATGCAACTCCTCCTTCCCCTCTGTTTTCAGCAACTAAAAGAAATTGATTTCTGTGGCTCAGTCTGGCTTTAGTTTGTGATTTTAAAAAGTAAGAACAACACCAGATGTGATAACTTTGGCTCCCAAGTTTTCAGGTTTATGTCAAGTAGGACGGTTAGTAGAGATTACCACAGCTACTCCCGCCAGGCCACTACCTCAGTGAGAATCTCCTCACCAACATCAGTCAATACAAACTGATATCATTAGCTGGCTTCTTGTATTCAGTTACAATCCATTACTGCAATAGCAACACATTTTTGAAAGCTGCTTATGTCAGTTCTACAAGACAGAAAGCAGCCTATACCTTTACAGAGTGTAAGGAAAACCCCTTCCCATAGCATGTTGTGCCTTCACCAATTACTAACCATTAATTCTGTCTCTGATCCAAATTAATCTCCTTTTTCTTGTTACAGTCTCAACAGTGAGCAAAAGCAGAGCCTGTCTCAAGTGTTACTGCCTGACAATGCACATCTTTCCCCTCTACAGAAAGGGAATTCCTATTTTATCCTTTCCAGTCAGCTGAAGGTTCAGCCATGAATGGACATAGTTCCAGCAGTGACTGTGCCTGCACACTTTGTTTTCAATCACATAACAAACCTTCCCTACCTTGCTGAGGATGATATCCAGGCCCTGGAGGCTGTCCTGGAAGGTGCTGCAAGTTAGGATTTGGAGGGGCAGGTCCAGGGATTCCACCCTGCCTGGCCATAGGAGGCAATGCTGGCAGAGCACAAAGGCCATCTACACTGTTTGCTGGTGGAGGAGGCAGTTGTGCTGCAGGTGGCAAACTCATCTGCTGCTGGGCTGGGGGCAGCAGCTGCAGGCCCTGGAAAGCTGCCGGATGCCCGGGAGACACGCAAGAGCTCGGAGCAGTGCCAGGACCTGAGCGAGAAATCATGTCGGGTGAGTGAGAAATGATAACCTACCAAACCTATGGCAAAGGTGCTCTGGTTCTGCTCAGAACATTTCTGTAACACAGAGCCTGTGTTGGATCCCACACTGACAGCGCTGCCTTATGGGACCCTATGTGTCCCATCACATGCAAAGTCACGGTTTAAGCTGAGCCTTACTCAGCTGATACAGTCATTTTATTTCTTTTGACTCTATTTGCAATAAAAACCTGCAGCTGGGGTAGATGGGCAAAGAGTGAGAGAAGCCAAAGTTCGACAGCTCTTCATTAGAACACACATAGATCACTCTGCTTTCAAAATACGACTTCGTTTCAGAATGTGAAACAACATTCTTTTTGCTCAATAATCCATTTCTCTCATGTGGCATGTTTTTGTTAGTCTGCTATTTGTATGTCGCAATTACAGGTTTAATGGAAGATAAATCCACTTGATACTAAAAGATGAAACATTAGGTTTGAAGAAAAAGAAGCAATGTGTTCATATACAAACACTGAAATACATCTTCTATCACAGATTTTAACTGAAAAAAAAAGTCTATACATGCAAAATACAAGTCTCCAGCACATAATGAGAACATTGTCTTTTACACAATTGCTTTTAAATTGTTTATATAGTATATTCTGCATAATTTAAATCAGCTTTCGTGGCTAGAAGTAATTTGCATGGAAGCATCACATGATCATATTTTCATGGCCGAGGTTTGAGAAGGTATAACATCAAAATAAATGCAGATATATTTAGATTAAAACCCAAATATGCTTAGACAAAATAATAAAAAAGTCTTTTAACAGGAGAAACTGTAAAAAGATGAGAAAAATTAAACCCTGTCTGAATATTATTGCTCATGCTTTGGCTGTAACTGACACGTTCCCTACATAATCTGAGAAATGACTGACGGCATACCAGAATTTTACGCAAGGTTTGTCAAACATCAATTTAGAATTAACCCAATACTACCGATTTAAGATGAAATAAAAGAATTCTAAGAACTTAAGCCAATGATGGTGGCCAAAGGCCTTATTTTCTGTTTATACAGAAGTTCAACACGTTCCTAATTATCACAGTCCTAATGCTTTAACTGAGAAAAAGTCAGTCAGATAAACCCAATTACCATAGCTATTTATCTGCATGCTGTTGAGCTGGTCAGCAAGCTGTGCTGTAGAGGAAGCAGGTGCAGTATTTGGGAAGGCTGCTTGGGACTGATGACTGTAGGGAGGATAGGAAGGTCCTGTGTTACTTGGAGACAGAGGGCCTTGAAACCTAAAGCAAAAAATCAGTGCAGTTATGCCAAAAAAAAAAAAAAAATCACATCAAACAATCATAACTCTTGAAGATCTCACACCTCCTCAAGGTGGTGCTGAAATAATTAATTAGGACAAAACCCTAACGGAGCATGCCCACATTCTGGTCAGAAAACTAACACTTGTCTTAAAATACACAAAGGACAGGGAGATTGCACACTTGTTCAATAAAAACAGGCAGTCCATGCTTGTTTGCACACTTGTTAGAAATGAAGCAGAGTGAGCACACCATGGCAAAGTGAGAACAGTAATAACTGTAAGCTTGAAGATTAAGAAACACAAGCTTCTGAACGTATCACAGCACTCCATCCCCTTTCCAAGCTTATAAAGGAAGATTTCCTACCAGGGATGGGCAAAGAAGATTAGGAGAAAAATCTGAAGAGAAGAAAAGGAAGTGAGAAATTGTTGAGGATTTCTCTGTAGCGGAGTTAAAAAAAGAGGATGCAGGTAGAGAAAAACTTCATGATTATCAAATACGGAAAACGTGAATGCAAGAAAAATAACTAAAGAGAAGAAAGCAGTAACACACACGTGGCTTACAAAGGTATTTTATACCAGACTATTTCACTCTGGTAAAATAAGATCTCAAGCTATATCCCAATCAAACATGGATTTTCCCCGTGACCCCTTGTAAAAACTGAGGATGGGCCCAGCTATTTCAAGAGAAGTGAAACTCACTCTACTTGAAATTTTCATCTGGATACTTCCTGGCCTAGAATGGCAGCTCTGAGCAATTTTGGAAAAAAAACCAAGATGAGGTGAAGAACAGGAGATGTGCAGCTGCCAGGGCAATGACTGGAAGCTACAGAAGAGAATCAGTACTTCGCTAGGTCACATGAACCTGACTCCATTCACCTTGTTTTTTCATCCTCAGGACAGCCACCACTTCTCCCTATGCATGAGTACATCATCTTGAACAACTGATCACCAGTCTTTCTGGGTCCTCCTTCCCACAGTGATAACAAACAGGCTTCCCTATTTTGACATGAAATAACTACACTAAAACTAAGAAGCATAGAAACAGATTAAGATTTCAACCAACTACAAGAAGAACGTTGTTAAACGGTGTCAAGTTTACTAAAATTGTACACAAACTAATTCTGCCACTCCTGGGAGACGTGGAAAATAACTAATATTTGACAGAATTAAATAGAAGAGCTGCATATTGACTCACTTTACCTGCAACACAAATATCGTGTAACAAAGGTTGGCTATCCCCTCATACAACCTTTTTTCAAAGATTTCTTTCTACATAGAGCTTTCACCTGTCCCTGTTTTCTCCCCTCCCCATTCCTGTCTCCTTCACAGAGAGGTAACAGAGGTCAAACAGCTCAGATGTCAGGTATTGATCCTTTCCAGTCACCTGTGTGGCTGCTGTCCTGGAGTTCCAGACCCGTTCTGGAAACTGTTCTGGCTGAATTGCTGTGCACCAGCTGGTGGAGGCCCAACAGGAGCTGGAGATCCAAAAGGCACAGTTGATTTTGACACACCTGCAAAAGATTAAGCATTTTTATGTAAAACCCTCTAATAAGAACAAGATGGGCAAGAAATGCAGGTGTGCAGCTCTGCTCTAGCATAAAGAATAACAGCTTTGGGTCACCTTGCTTAAGCAGAGGTGTCAGACCAGAGGTCCCTTCCAATCTCAGTGATTCTGTTGGAAATGTGGTCGATTATAAAAGCAGATATGAAAAACTAAGAGAAGGTAAAAAAGGAAACAAATACCAGTTCACAACCTTCCAGCAAAGAACCGAAGAGGGACAGTAAGAAAAAGCAACGAACAAACAGACGCTGCAATTGCCAGTTTGGGACAGTGATAATTCCCCGTCACCCAGTTATATTTCAGGGTAGAAAAAAGAGGTCCCTTTGATTTCAGAGATCAAGGTAAGAATGAAAACTTAAAACAACTTTTAAAACTAAAACCAAAAAGAGCTTCCATATGTAGAACCTGCCCTCCTGTGCTGAAAACGGTTCTTAATTCAGATCTACCATAATGACCATGAAGAAACTGTGATTTATGTAAACAGCAATGTAGAATGAACTGCCCTTCAAACTGTATTTCTTCAACTACTTTCTCTTTATATTATTCTAACATAAAAAAATTATCTGGTATGGAAACCAGTATTTTCCCCAATTTCTCTAGTAAGTCAACTGCCAGAAGCACTTCAATCAGAATTCTGACTACATTCAGTATTTGATTAGAGTAACACAACTCCTTCTGTCTTCAATAAGAAGTTTTAGAGAAACTGGGTAAAACATTTTTTCTGTTTCCTATTATAGTATCAGGGTGAAACTTACACAAGGTAGAAAGAGATGGAAAACAGCACTATAGAAAAGTAGACTCTGAAAATAAATTTTAAGCCAAAATAACACCTGGTCGAGGCGGTGAGTATGAGGAGTTAGGGTCTCCATAATGTCCATAATGAATTGAAGAATTGGGTGGTCCAAAATCTCCTATTCCTGGCTGTGATTGGGAATATGGAGGAGCTGCAACATAACCTTGTTGACTCATGATGGCAATTTCCTCATTCCAAATATTGTGTCCTCTTCAGGAATCTGCAAAAAGGAAAATGACACCTGCTACTATTCATCACTCTCTGTGCATTTTAAAAGGCTGTGAATTGTGTTCCCCCTAAAAAAGATAAAAGACACATTTGAAGGCAAAAAAACCCCCTGAAGTCAGGGGCAAATATTGGTTTTACTTGACAGCTTAGTTTCCTCAGCATTACCACATGCTGCATTTAAATGGCATCCCCCTCTCCCAAGCCCATGGAGAGAACTGTAAGCAACGGATGTGCAGATAGAAAAAATTCTCAAAGGACATCTTTGTACGGGGAGAGCCTTGACTCCAACTACACGTGAAAAATACACTGTGAATCCTGCTCCCCAAATACCAGCCATTCCAAAGAACACAGAACACACTGAAAAATCAGGAAAGGCAGTGACCAGAGCAGAAAACTCCCCCAAGCACATCCTTCTTCTGTGCTAGCACACCTTATTTTAGAAGAAGTGTGGAATATCACACCGGTTTTCCACCAAACCTTTCACAAACCTTCTGCATCAACCCAACTCCAAGCAAGTGGAGATTGGAAGATTCCTTTCTTTTGATGCTGCTGAAACAGAGAATAAAGTACAGGATAGAGAGAATTCCTAATTCTGGTTGTCTTCTGCATTGCTGGCCCAGGCCTGAGCAGCCTTTTTACTCCAGAACTCCTCAGTGTGCCAAAATGGAGCACAAGATACTCCACAAGGCAGTTTGGCCTCAAGAGCACTGTATGCTGTCCTTGCTGTCATCAGGCATCTTCTCCCTCAGTCTCACACCTTGATCCCGCTGTTTTTAAAAAAATGAAACAAGCAAACACCCAGAATCTGATAGAAAGCAATTCAGAAATCTGTCTTCTAATGAGGAGAGCATTCACAAGATACATAATTTCTTTCTTGTAGTTAGATTTTGTTTAACAGAATAGAGCAACATTTTAGAAAACTTTCAGGAAAAAAGTGTCCTGATATCTGCCATCATTTTTAGAAGCAGAAAATCTGAAGAATCTAGCATTGCCAAACCACACGATTACATTTCACCAGAATAATTTTCAGATACAGTGCCCTTGGCTGCCAAAGGGTATGAAAAGTTAGTAAAGTTGTACACTGTGCAGCCTTGGTAACAAGCGTCCTCTTTTCTACCTGAGAGCTTCTATTTTGATAGCAGACTGAATTTAACAATAATAGAATTTCACTTTCTTGAGGCACAAAATAAACTGTTATGAGAAATGCAAACCCTGAACAAACATTTACTACTCCTATAGAGTCCCAAGCACATAAGCCAGGCATCCCCAAAGAACTACACAACATAAATTAGCATTTCAGGTGTTAAGGGTTCCTTTGAAATAGCTTTCCCAACCACCTGTACTTCATATTCTTACACTCAAGCTGTGGAGTCATCTTTAAACATGGAAACTGGATGAAAATAAAACACTAACTCTGCTCCAGAAGCACACACAAAGGCACCTCAAAATTACAGCTCCAAGAACATACAAATAAATTTATGCTGCACTGGCACATGTAAGTAGAGAAAAGTTATCCCTATGAGAAAGCCCATTCCTAGGCTTCCTAAGTTAAACAGATACTTCTGAAGAAGAAAACCTCAACAGTTTTACTGATCATCCACATCAGACAAATCACTCTGAGCTGGGTCCAGGGCCTGGCCCTCCCCACACTCTTCAATGCAGCACAAGATTTCTCAGTTGGAGTAGTTAACTTCTTCCGGGAGTTAATCCTATGGAGCTTTCTCCTATTTATTAGTTAACAAGTCAAACACAGGGAGAAGAAAGAAAAATGTTTAATCAGAGGCTTGGTGCTGCCAGCTGTACCTTCTTCCCCACCTCCAACAGAAAAGACGTGGCAGCGAGAGTTTTAGTTGTTCCAAAAGACACTAAATTAGCGTTAAAATACCTTCACACAGACATATATATATTTTATATCTATATAAAGGAAGAGATTTTTCACTTAGAGGCAGCTGCAACAACCAACACCTTACGCTGCAAGATCATTCAAAGGAAATTACTTCCTCCACAGCTTACTCACACACACACACACAAAAATCTTGCCACGTCAAACTTCCCACAGACAGTATAAACACACAGGGGTTGTGCTGAAGTGAGATGGGACACAAAACAACACAAGTGTTTCCAACACAGTTCCAGATTCTATTCAGCACCCAGGATATCTAATGTCTTCTCAGGATAGGTATATATACCAACTCTCACAAATGAGTGTTTTAAGGCTGCCTGAAGAATAATGAGCATTTCAGAAATTATACCATGGAGGAGGGTGTGGATGCACCACCACACCACGAAAAGATTTCCTACAGAAGGTCGTGAAAACTTTTTTCTCCCTATCTCAACACTAGTTTACCTCACACCCAATAACCTGGGGAACAACACAAGCACTTCAGAAGAGCTGCAGAATTTAATTTACCTCTATTACAGAATAGGCTGTCATCTTTTTCAGAGGATCGCTGCACCTACGCAACACTCTGGTGTCTCTGTGAAGCTGGAAAAGTTAACTATGTGCAAACAGAAGGAGGACAACAAAAATAGGCTCGAGTCCTTGGCCGCCTGAGGGAGAACTGTTAACTTTGTATTTCTTCGAAGACACTGCGCTCCCCAACACGTCATCTAGGCAGAGGTGCAGTCCCTTCCCACGGCACGCTGTCAACTCGGCAGCCAGCCTCGGGGGTGTGCACCTTGATATCTACACGGGCTCACACACACGGCTTAGAACATCGCTGCACGCACACACAGAACGCGACAAGGCTGCACACGTACTTCAGGCTCCTCTTTCGGTAACACACTGCGAACTAAGCTATGGAAGCGAAACCCAAATTTTTCCCCGTTCACCGCCAAGCCTACAAAGCCTTACTACATTTTTTAATGCGCATAAACTTTTCCATCCCCATCGCCTGCGAGTTTTAAGCCGCCGCGAACTCGCAACAGGTCCGGCCCCGCGCTCGGAGCCTCCTCCCGCCCCGCGGCGGTACCTGCGCCCGCCCGGGGCCGCGCTCCTCCACCGGGCGCTGGCGGCCGTGCGCGGCCCCCGGGCTCCGCGCCGCTGAGGGCGGCCGCAGCCCCGCGCCCGCGCCGCCGCCGCCAGCGCCGTGCCCTCAGCCGGGGGCCCGTTGGGACCGTTACCTGCGGCCGCGCGCCCGCTCCCTCGCGCGCCCGAGTGCCACGTCTGAGGCGGCCCGAGGAGCGCCGCGCCTGCGCGCTGCGGACAGCGAGGCCGCGCCCGCGGCCGGGCCGTGCCCTCCCCGGCGGGGGCTGAGGGCGGCCCGCGGTGGGCACCTTGAGGCGCTGCTGCCTTTGGCGTCGGGGGATGCGTCCCGCTTCGAGAGCGGGGCGGTCGTACAAAAGGGATGGGTTTTTTTTTTTCCCCTCGTTGTGTGCTTGAAAAACAGAATCGCGCGATCAGTTAGGTTGGAAAAGACCTCTGAGGTCATCGAGTCCAACCTGTGACCGAACACCACCACGTCAGCTAAAGCATCAGCGCCACGTCCAGGCTTTCCTGAAACGCCTCCAGGGGATGGTGGCTCCACCGCCTCCCAGGGCAGCCCATTCCAACGTCTAATTATCCATTCTGTGAGAAATTCTTCCTCATGTCCAACCTAAACCTCCCCTGGAGCAGCTTAAGACTGTCCTCTCATCCTGTCGCCAGCTACCTGGTTGAAGATGTATATATGTATAGTTACAACTACATTTTACACATATATATCTTGCATATTTGTATGTAAAATTAGGCCACCTGAATATCTACAGTGAAATACGATGCAGGTGCTTTACCTCTTTGCATAATTTGGTTTTAATTAGTGTTCAAGTGCATATAAAATGCTGCCTTGGTTACAGGATAGGTAATGTTTTTCTAATTAACGAAGCAGAAATGTGGGAGTAACATGAGAGAGAATGGAAGTAACATGAGGAAGATGTATTTGTAAAGTTACTTTTCTTCCCAATCACAAATAAACAATGATTGTGTTAAAGTAAAAAGCAAGGAAGCTGGCAGATGGAAAAAAAGCAATCACTCCAAGAATCACAGAACCATAGAATATCCTGAATTGGAAGGGACCCACAAGGATCATCAAATTCCAACTCCTGGCCCTGCACAGGACAGCCCCAAGAATCACACCACAACAGCTGTGTAGCCCACATGCATCTGGAATTCAGGCTCGAGAGGGTTTCTTATCCTGGTTCTACACCTTAGTAGAAAAAGTCTCCTGGAAGTACTAAACAGTTTTACCTAGAGCAATACCTCAGTAATGGCTGTGACCTTGAAACAAACTGTTCAAAGTATTCATTACTGTACAAAACAATTCTGAACAAAAACCCCAGGGCCTTGGAAACAGATGTTAAAATGAAGACACACAGTGGCATCCTTCACATGAAAGACTCACTAGCAACCTCAACAAGCAACACAAAGTAGGCAAGAACAAGCCTTGACCTGTCTCATTCTGGCTAACCAGAGCTGGATTCACCACTAAATAATATAAGCTGGTTTTCTACATGTTATCAGAGCCAGTACTGTTGGATATGTCAGGGAAAGTCTAAAACCTTTCAAATCTCTCCCAACTGTCTAATCAGGATGGAAAATTTCGTCCCCGAGGTGACAAGCATTAGTTAAACTGGATTTGGTTTTGGCTGCAGGGTATCAGTGACTATTCCATAAGCAGGATGCAAACCAATGCCTTTTCTCATTGCTGTGCTGCAGTTTCACCCTGCACCCCTATCTCTTTTCCTGCTTTTACAGACACATTAAAGTTATACAAAACTCCTCTGAAATCTCACACCACTGAGGAAAATAACAGGTTTAAGTTTGGACATTCCCTATTTTGCCAGGGAGACAGGCAGCCACTGTCCCAGCAGTCCTGCTGTGTCTCGCTCCAAGCTATTAACAGTAAGCAGCTGTGGATAACTCAGCACCAAGGAATCGTGTGTGCACTTACTTGGCCACTGAATACTTACTATCAGATTTCTCCTCCCTGAAATCAGCTCCGGTGAAACTGAATCAGGAGATCAGCAAAAGATAGCAAGGAGAAACCACTGCATTAGCAGTTCTTCCCTTAATTCAGGCCCTCTCTGGAAACAGATCAAGATGTCTCTTTCTTTCGAGGATGCTCCTGTTGTTCTTAAGCCTGGCACCCTGAGACAAAAGGCATGCAGCATGTCATAGTCTGGAGGTTTGGAAGCTACAAGTTGGATTTGTCTACTATTTTCACCTATAACATTAAAAGTAATTTAAGGTTTTCAATTTCAGAGACATGGAAACATCATTAAAGTTTAGAGTGTGTTGTTAGTCTGGAATGTAATTTCACAAAAATGAGAATGCAGAATTGCTAAACTATTGTAAGTAATTTTATTAAATCACTTTGATAAAACCATACCATAAAATCTGAGAATCAGACTGGTTTGTTCTCAATCATTTTCAGCAATGGTGACCTTGTAGGTTAAATTAACTTTCTTAACAGAATCAATTAGGTTGGAAAATTTATCCTGTAGTAGTACCTATGCAATGCTGTTGAAAATAAATGTGATTTCATATACTTCAGACCTAATCTAGATTGGTATACAGGCTCTATAGAAGGCTAGCTCAAATCTTTCAGAGACCATTATTAAAATTGTTTTTTAGTTATTATTATTTTTCAAATAATTTGAGATTGGACTCTTCCCAGAAATTATTACTGGAGGTCTATAAAAGCCCCTGCTGAACGAACCATGCAGGTCCTCTTGTCTCTATCTCATAGCACATCCCATTAAGAGAATGTCTGTGTGATTCCAGGAAATCTAAATCCTATCCTAGCTTTTTCAGTTACTAGATGTCCTTAAAATATAGCCTTGCTACAAGGTGCCAGGAAGAATCAGAACAAACCTTTCTTTAGGGGAATATGGGGGCAATATTTGGTATGTTCTTTAAAGGAACGGCTATTTCGTCACAAGGAATAGTTCATAAAACTCAAAGGATTGAACATTTTAGAAAGTGCTTCTTTCTGTTGAAACTGTTTTTCTTCATTTGTATGTCCTTCAGACAAAGCTACAGGTTTGCTTTGGCAGATCAGAAGGGTCCTAAGAGCTATTTACATTAAAAAAAGATTACTTTGTTTTCTTGTCTTGCTTACATATATTCACTAAAATCTTCTTTAATGCTTTGCCTACTCTATATTTAAGGTCTATGAAAAACAGCTTACAGCTCAGTGTAAAGCACTTTACAAGGAAAATGGAAATTATATTTAAAAATATGTTTTGATTAAAATGAAAGCAAGGACTTTGATATAAAAAAATTATCAGACTTCGAAGCAATTATGTTCTTCTCAAAAAAATTGTGTGTCAGATTAGAAAATGCTATATGAAGAAAAAGAAAAGATGTAATATTTCAGGAATCAGAACACTACTGTAAGAAGGAACACATCAGTGTTGTGACTCACCTACATTTCTAATATAAAAAGCTAGCACAGTAGAAACCTGAATAAGGGTACAGCAGAAGTGGATACTGATAGTTTGATTTAAGAGTCTCAAAGGCAATTAGAAAATATTATTGGAGTGCACCCTTTAAACAGTTCCCTATGGAGAATGAAAACAACCCAGGGTTTTCAGAATACCAGACTGATGTAGGTGTTGTTATTCAGGGAAAAGAATACAGGAATGTCAAAACCCTGGGCATACATTTATTGCTGTGTATTTTAAGTACCGCGTGTTAATAGATACTTCCTACTGGGACTGTGCACTATCACCCATTTCAGCTCAAGCACAGGGCCACAATAAAGGAAGAATTAACTGCTCACTGGTTTGTTGAGGTTTTTTTCACTAAGGTAACTCAGGCTGTGGATCAGCGCACCCAGAACCACAGTGGGTCCTGGCCAGTTGAGGAGGCCACTGGGAGGCCATCAGGGATTGTTGAGCACATGGATCATGCCAGTGAATCTCTCTTTTTCCTTCTGCTGAGTGCTGACCTCCCTCTCCATGGCAATGGTAAAGCTGTGCTACCATAAAGATGTCCTGGAACCTCACACTCATTGATGTTTTCAAAGTATTTTTAGATGAGAAGTATAAAGCCAATTCCAAGTCATAAACTTGGATTCTGTTTGTCTGAATTCATCTGCAAATTCATTTAGACTGATTATACATTCTATATATACATTCTTCCCTGCTGTGAAGTGGGATGTTTTGTTGGTTGCTGGTAAGCTTTAGAGCAGCTGCACTGTTTCACCCTCGAAATGGCTGAATTTTGTTATACCCTGCAGAGGATGGGAGGGCTGGGTGTGCTTCACTCCTTCCCTGCCCCAGCCCTTTTAAACATCAGTGGCAACAGGTAAGTCCACAATGACAGCTCCTGTTGTCTCCAGGCTCCCTAACTACCCCAGAGACAAAAATCAGCTTCCAAAGAGGGCATTCACTGCCTGCCTTGGAGACTTGGTAGAGTTTGCTGGCATATCTGCAAAGCAAAAAATTCTATTTAGGCATGAAAAATGGCATGCAAGTGAAAGAGTATGTAATACTATTATTTGCTTAGGAGAGACTCTGGGTCTTGAGAACAGGGCACTTGCATTAAAGCCAAGGTCCTGATCCCTTGTTAAATTGGTCCCTCTTAGCTAAAACAACTTTCTTTTCCTAAACTCAGTAAAACAGAAATTTTTATAAAACACTTTATGATCCACACATGGTAAGTTCTATGCAAGCCACACATTAAAAAAACAAATGTGCTTTAGAAAAATGACTTAGCTGCTTTCCCCCAAAAAGTACTTTCTGGCTAGTTCAAGCCTCTGGATTTCCCAGTATCTGCGAACTGTGAGACTCCTCTGCTTACTCTCACTGACTGTTGCTATTTTGGCTTTCTAATGAAATCAACATTCTGGCAACTCAATCTGGAACATTTACAGAAGATAGATGTGGTGTTCTGAGAAAACTGTTGTGATCTTTCAGTTGGGGAATTTCAATTATTTTTTAAATTCATTTACTACCGTCTAAGATGCATGAGAGTAGATGATTGCATTACCTGTTCTTAACAAAACAAAACAAAACAAACCCCAAGACTTGATTATCCTGCTGTAATTGCTACATAATGAACTGTAACATAAAAACAAAAATGAGGTCCTAGTATAATCTCATTAACAATATATCACGTATAAAGCATTGTGAATAAACATTAGGCCACCTGTCTTAAATAACAGCAGAAAGTTAAACCATCCTTTCTGTGTTTGCTTGCTGACTGTATGGAATTTATCAAACATTTATATATTTCACTTTTACATTCAAAAGCATCTGAAGCAGCTTTATTCACATGGGCTTTAATTTTACATTTCCTACTTGTGTTTAAAATTTCTGATGTATTAGTGGAGTCTTGCTGTAGAGCAGTACTCAAACTCACTATCAATAAAAAGATTAGCTGAGTGAGTTCTTCATTGTTGTGTCGTGCTCTGTGTTATTTATTTTTGTATTGTATTTTATGATATTTATTTTCGTTGTAAGGGTTTGTTCTGCACTCCCCTGTTCCCCTAAGAAATGTTATGTTCTAAGGTTTGTCCCTGCCCCTCTTCCCTGTCAATCCTCCCATGTTCCTCCCAGTCCCCTCCTGCGGGCTCTGCCTGTCATTCCATCGTTCCTCCTGGCTTCTAGAGAATTCCAGTAAGGACCTCGAATGATAGGGCAGGAGCTGAGGAGGTTCCTCCCTTTATGTTCTCGTTGGTTTCTTTGAATGTCCGTCCAGCCCTGTTCCACTCCCGCCTTGTCCCTCACTGGATGTTGGTTTGTCTCCTCCCTTAGTCCCTCCCCTGTATTTAATCCCGGAGCTCACGGCCCCGGGCGGCTCGGCTGGAGCAGCTTCCCTGGGGTTGGGATGTTCCCGGGTGGGACTGAGTAAACACCTTGGACTTTGCCCTCCAGCTGAGTCCAACTTCTCCCTCCGTCTTCGGCGAGGTCTGTCCTGTGATAAGGGGGAAACCCCCTTGGCTGCTCCTCTGGTTCCCAGGATCCAGAGGAGTGTTCCCTGACTGATGGCAGCGTCAGAGCTAGCTTGGGTGGAAGGAGCTGCTGCTCCGAGAAGGGCACTGCGACACTTCATAACAAACTGGTGATTTGATTTTGATATGTAAGATGCAAACACTTCAATGTGCGTTCTTACTTCGACTGTGCTCCTGCTTTACTTCACTATTAATGTCAAAGTACAAAATAATGTCAAAGTACAAAATCATGCCTGAGCATGGCAAATTTTGCATAACAGGAAAGAATCTCTGTTTTTTGTAAAAATATCAGTCTTGATTACAAAGTATTTTTCAAAATACTGGGTTCGTGATGTTTGGATACCTTTATAAAGAAATTGATGCCTCCCCCATGATCAACAAAAAATAAACATCAGAATTATGTGGTTTTTTTAATCTATCATGTTACTTTTACACCATAGAAGGAACAGAGGGATAGGAGATGCAGCTGACATTAAAATAAAGGGCAAGAGCAAAACTCTACATCATGCTTGGTGTCACATCATGTGTGGCAGACTTGCACTGTGGAGGCATAAGCCACTTGTTCAGCATTTGCAGACATGGGCAGTTGTCTGGAAAACAGACAGATCCATGTCAAGGCCAGCTACAGAGTACATGAGCACCAAAAGCAGAGACTGCTGTCAGAGGCAGACGCAGCTGAGAAGTCTGGAAACTGGATCCTAGCAAGAAGACGCAGCACAACCGGCAAGGCTGCAGCATCAGCAGGGGTTAGACATCAAGGTGTTTTTGGAGGGCAGATTTTCCCTATAGAATCTTCTCCAGTTGGAAAGGAGTTAGTTATCAAAAGCTGGAATTCTTGTTCCTATTGCCAGGAATGAAGATAACTGGATTGCTTTTTAATCTATTGCAGTTATTTGGGGGGGGTGGGGGGGGGCTGTAAGATTTCAAGTGGGGAGGTCCTGGTTGTGTCACCTCTGCTTCTCGGGTAAAGCCTGACCAGAATCATTCAGAGCCAGAGTGAGCAATGCTGTCTGCCATTTGCAGGCAGGACTTGATGCCAAAGGCAACTTTTTATGCCCTGTCCTTTTGCCAGGTGCTGTAGTTGGAACCACCACCATCAGAGCCACTGGTGCAGATCCTGAGCAAAATACTTCCCAGCAGTTTTGAGTGCTAGAAACTGCTTCACGAATCTCACAGCTTATTTTGTAATACAGAGGAAAGAGGGAAGGAAAGGATACTCCAGGAGGACTCAAACTATCAAACTACTTAACTTTCAGAAGTTTTCGTATTTCTCAAGGTTTCATTGCATATCTAGCAGCTATTTCTCCCATTTTCCAGGCCAAAAAAAAGAGAGTTTTCCAGTGTAAAAACAAACTTCCCAAGACACATACTGCATTATAACTCAGTTTTTGTCTGCTTCTCCTGTTCTTGTTTTCACTATGGAAAAATTCATTTCTTATGAGCCTTCCAAGAAACAAACAATACCTGCTTTAAACTGCAATGCAAAAATAGTTGATTTTTATGCTGGACTTCAGCCATGCGTGTAATTGAGCTCTTTCAAAGCAACCAGTCAAGGGGAGTTAATCACCTCTACACTTGCTAACAGGAAACAAAATTTAAAAGATGAAATCTGATGCAGGTGAGTATCATCAGACTAATTTTAAATCTTTGTGTTCAATCCTAAATTCCACATTAAACCGTAATTTCAAAATTTAGTAGATTACTTGGGCCTAATCCAGATCTCAGCTATGGTAAAAACATATTTTCTAACTGAATATGATGTGGTTACTTTTGATTCATTTCACTGTCATACATCAGAGGAGAGTTTTGCACGGTGTATTTCTTTAGCCCAACATGCTGGCAAGCATGAAATGTTCTTTCAATAGGAAGAGGGGAGATAATGAAATCTGACTGGTTTAGATGAGCAGATGGATAGAAGGTGCTGTGCTGCTTAACTGCAACCTTTAAATAACAATTCAAAGAGCAGGATGAAGCATTAGGGCAGAGGTGAGGAAAGTGGAACACCTGCTTGCATTACTTACATGCGTGTTCCATTCAAGGCTGTTCCAAGCTTTGGCAAAGATCAATTTTGATCCCCATAGGCTCTGTTAGGAAGAATGTGATCCCTGCCAAAACCAGAAAGAAAATGACAGATAAATAGTCTTTGTTTAATTTTAGAGTCTTTTATCAGAATTTTTCCAACTACTGAAGCCAAAAATATAGTCATCCCATCTCCTGGGAATCAAAATGAAAAGGAAATAGACACCTAAGAGCCTTTCCAAGTCCCGAGAGTAAATTAGTTCTTGCTTGCTAAAACACAGGGATAAGTAAAACCAGCAGTGGAATGACACCTGGAAACATGAATTCTAGCCCCAAACCCTACTTCTAGATTAACAAGAAACAGTAATCCCAGTGTCACAATGTTTTTTTCCATATTCACAAACCATGCAGTGAATGCGTTTTACTTTTTCTCACAACAAAATCTTGTAGCTATTTTGTGTATTAATTTTTGGACACAATCTGAAATCCTTGTCTTTTCATAAAGGAAAGCCTTATCAAAAGATTTTTGTCTGAGAAGTCCAGGGGGAAAAAAAATGTTTACTTTCTCTTTATCGAGTTTAAGAAAGTATTTCCTGATTATCTGAGACTGGCTGTGGTAGGAGCAGGTAGGACAAACACCAAAGAAACGTGAGAGGTCTGTTCCCCAAATTCTTGTCTCTTTGAGTCATCCATACATTTCTTACATATTTTTATGTCTTGTATTTAATGGTGCAGGTCTTTGGCTGCAGAGGCCCTATGTACATGCTGTGAGAGCTTCTCATTAATTGGATTGTAGTTACGTTTTCTACACAAATCTCTCTTTACTGTGGTATAATTCAGCAATGCTCAATGCTAACAACATCGTTTCTGTGTTTTGGAGGAAAGCAACTTCTTTTGCCAGCTTTTTTTCCCCTCACAATAGATCCAAAACTCCTAATCTAGGATGACACCCAGTAACCTAAATGCTGATAAATGCCCTCCTGTACATTCCTCTGCTTCTTCCACTACACTTAATTTGCCAGTCTTGAAGCTGGGGAAATAAAACAAAAAAGAAAGACTGGTTCTAGAATCCCAGCCCATCGTAGAGTACCTTGCCTCATAATCCGCATGATTAATTAAAATTAAAAGCTTTTACCTTTAATGGTGAGGAACTGCTCATGCCTCCTGTGAGTGTGCAGTTTTCCTGTCTAGCCTTATAAGTAGCTAAAGAATTACCTATGACCTGTATATTTGTTTTTACTAAGAACTTTGTATTACTGGTTCTGGTACCTTTGCCACTCAATACCTGTACTTGCAGTGAGCAAACGCTCTTATCTGGCAGTGCACTGCAAGGTTCCTCTTGCAATCAAAACATCTGGATTTTATTAATTTGTCTTGTAGGACAAGAGAATTTTGCTGGGAAAAGATGAAGAGAATCAGCTTTAATGGATGTTAGCTGGAGCCATGCATTTGAACCTTCCATCAATATAGTTAATTTGCATTGTCATTTTATACCTCTTTTGAAAATTAAATCCTTTCCATATGTTTCAGTTCCTTGTTGCTTTTTAAGTCAGGAGGAAAAAAAAAATAAAGGGTAGTAATTAAGCAGAAATATATTTTCTACTTCTGCAAGCTTTGCGGACAGTGATGTTTAGATCTGCCTTCATAATCTGCTTTTGCCTTATGTAACTGCTGAGCTGTAGTGCTATGAAACAAGGTATGTCATTAGGCAGTGCTGTGGGAAAAGAACATGTGCTGAGGCGCTTGACATTGCCCAGTTTGCAGAAGCCCCTTTAAAAAATATCATTTGAAGGGATATATTGAAAGAGGTCATCTTCCCTTCATTTGGAAGAGACTGTGTGTCATGGTTTCTTTAGTGGCACGACTGTGGTTTTATCATTTGTTTCATTAAACCAGATATATATATTTACGAGAGAGGGATTTTATCCACATAATTAACAAAAACAAAAAACAAAAACAACAACAACAAAACAAAACAAAAGCCCCCCCCAAACCAAACCAACCAACCAACCAAAAAACCCACCAAGAACCCACTAAACTAATAGAGCACTGACTTTCTGTTCCCCCCTCTCCCCCCCGGCTGATCCTCCCATTTGGCTAAAATCACTTTCTACAATAAATTGAGTAGTTTATTAAATTCTTTACAGGTAATACAGCTAAATCTAGAAATCTGTTAAGATAGGTACTGTTGGGAAACTAGCTTATGTTGATTTTAACGTGGAAAAAATCAGATATGAAAAGAAAATGAAATGCAGAAAAAGGAGGAAGTCAGACCATCTGGGTACTTACAGCAGTAAAATGCTGTCCATAAATTAGAGATCATGATATCCCCTTTCCCTGTCTCTTCCTCATTACTAAGGAATGGGTGGAAATGTTTGCATTTTTAAAGAATCCACAGACCCAGGATACTACTGTAGGAAACTGAAGGTGAAATGAAAGCTTTGCTTTTATTGCTGGATGAAAAGACAAACATATGTCTTATTTACTCTCACATTTGGAGAATGTCTTCTGAACTCAGCTGCAGAAATACTTGATTATTTGATTTTAGATAAATCCGCTTGTAGTAAAACTGTTCAGTACCATAAATCATTACAGTATGAAGAGAAAATATATGGACAAGTGGCAGCAGATAAGGCAGAGAAAACTAAGGAGTGGTCACCAAGACCACACAGAGCTTTAAAGGAATACAAAGCCGAATATAAGCTGAAATAGCTGACCATTACTGAGATTAGAGAGTGCCATTTTTTGACTAATGTGTTCCAAGAGAGACTCAGAAAACAAGAAGCCTGTCAGCCTGATATTTATCCAAAACAAAGAGGTGGAACCTGTAATATGCAACAGTGCACATCTGGATAAATATGACTTATCTGGGAAAAGTTAAAAAGGTTTTCACAAAAGGAAGTCCTGCCTCACAAACAAAAGGCAGTTCTTTGAGGGGATCAAAAAACACGTGGATAAGGGTGATCTGATTGATCTTGGATTTACAAAAGGCTTTCAACAAATTCCTTCACCAAAGGCTTTTAAGAAAACTAAGCAGCCATACCATAGCATGGCTTAGAAGTATAAGGTGATACACATTGGGGAAAAACATTAATTCATATATAAAACCATGTGCTTTGAACTAAGCTGTGTTGGACAAGCTTTTAAGATTTTGAAAGGTAATTCCAGGAACACATTAACTCTGCAGTGTCTGAAAAAGTAAATTAGGTGTTAGCAGTGTTTGGGTTAGCAACTAGAGAACAAAATAGATATCATCATGTTATTGCATAAATCCCAATTTTGTCTGCTCCCTGAAGGCTGTATGGTGTTGCGGACCCTCATTTCAAAAAGGACTTAGAACAATAGAGGATGTAGAGAAAGAAAATTAGGAGAATGAAAGGTGTAAGATAGTAAAGGATGACTAATTGTTCTATTCTCTGTTGGAAAATTGGTGGATATGCAAAAGGTCTGTAATATAAATGTCTGGAAAGTGTACCTGGGGATTGCTTGGTCACAGTTTCCTTTGGTCCATGAATCAGGGGACACCAAACGAATCTGTAGGACACAGATTCAAGGCAGAGAAGGTGATTCTTTATGTCACTATTTAGTTAGGGACAGCTTCCTGCACTAAGCTATAGGTACTAGAAGTTATGTGGGTTCAAGAGGAAACAACATGCAAAAGTTCATGGAAGAGAAATTCCTGTTACAAAGTACAGAGCTGCTACATCCAGCTGAGGAAGTCTTTGAGTGGAGGCTGCCTGGGGAAAGAAACCATTTTCCATGTTCTGTTTTCCATCTATTATCAATGACAACATTTCAAAATAGATGGTCTCACTTTGTCTATTCTACAAGTATGGCTATTCCTACCTTGTCACAGCTCATCCAGGCTATTGTGCCGGGTTTTTTGGCTGGCAGTTCTTGAAGGGAGGTGAGCAAGGGGAGATTTGACCTGGAAATCTTTTGATACAGTTCTCATCATACAAGACTGGATTGAAGCCAAAGCTTTTCCTGTATTTGGGCACAGATAGATTTTGAGTGAGTTCTGCCATTTGTCATTTTCCCAGTTTTAGGATTATTTGTGACGTGAAAGTTTTATTACTTGTTGCCTAAAACTGGATCTTTAGGTTTTAGTGAAACAGTGGAGGTGGTAGAAGTGGTTAAATGGCTGTAGTTGACCTTCGCTTGAAATTTTTCCGTGTATTTTGAAAATAATCTCAGAAGTGATGCAATTTATTTAACTCTACAAATTACAAAGACCAAAAAGTCATAAACTCCATGACGGACTCCACTTTTATCTTGATAGCCAGTTTCTGACCAGCATTTGGAAATCCCAAAGGATGCAAGAATGTGCAAATGGATATGAGTAGTATTAAAAAGCAAAACATACTGCAGCATAAGCATTTAAGAAATTCATACAGGGCAAATGGGAATTGTTAAACCCTATGGAATATTCTTTGTGAGATTAAGACATAGGAAGCTTTGGGTCTCCCTATCATTGGAATACTTTAGTTACAGACTTCAAATGGTTTCCTTACTGCAGAGCAAACAAGAAATTATACCTCAGAGGAAAGCAGCAATTTGTTTAGAATTGTTGTTGTAAAAGTCCCTCAACAAGCTGACAAGACAAAAGTTATTTCTCCTAACTTTTTTTTGTCCTGTCAGGATCATAGCTCTTGTCAGTTCAGACAAAGAGTCCTATATCACTTTAAATGTAGCAGGTTAAAATGTCCCCAAAGCTTTGTCATACACCAAAATCAAACAGATCCTGGTGTTCTGACTTGTCATTTTTTCAGCTGAGCAATCACTAATCAAGGTTGTTCTGTTCTAATATTTTACACAGTTGGGTTATATGGTCAAAAGTGATAGAAACATCTGTATCTAGTACAAATTCCCATCACTGAGACCATTCAAAGGCAGGCATGATTCTTTAATTTGATTTCTCCAATAAGTATATGGAGAAGTTCAGAAACAGAGATCAGATTTGATTATTCCTTTTTACCAAAATGATAAGAGACTAATACAAGCTCAAAACACCCTAACAGTCATTAAGCTGGTTTTAATAATTTATTAATAAGTAATTAATTTCATCAGAAATTTGTAAATTTGAAGGACCAATAATTATGTGATAAATTTTCCTGAAACAGATGTTTTATTTTTGTATTTAACAGAGTGTTATAGAGCATTTGTTGCAGCTATATACAGAACAATTTTGTTGCTGTAAAATCTATAAGAACTTGTATCATTAGGTAAAAGGGAGAGAATCTTCCCTAAGGCAAGATTCTGCCTAGGGAAAGACCGAAAATCTGTCTGCTACAGCAACATATCAACATGGCAGAAGATAATAAGCAGGTAGCCACCTTGAACTATTTCAAATGAGATGTCTGCACTCAAAGGCTGTCTAGCAAAGTCCCTTTAAAGGCCATCCCCTTTCCTAGGGTGGTTTCTCTGATGGTGTTTTCCTTAAGTATTTAATTATATGGCAACCTGTGCTTGTTCGGCTTCTCCAGAGCTGTTGACTTGCAGTCAATAAAGCAAGTACTCTTCCTCCTACTAAATCCTGTTATTGAGAGAGTGACATTTTTTCTCTGTTTGATTAGGGATCTTTTCTCCATCCAGGTTTTGTGTTACCTTAGTATCTTAGAGGACTAATGAAGGACTTAAGCTGCTAAAATCTGTCTACTCTTTCCAGCCAGAATATTTCAGTTTAACAGAAGATCCTGTCTCTACCTTGATATTTTGCCTTTGAAGCATCACTCCAGGGGTCACTTAATTGACACATGCACTGGATAGGTTTAAACCCTCAGTGGTCACCTGCTGCTTAGATGCAAAGTCATGTAATTTAAATGATGAGTGTTTCCTGTAGCCCAAACATCTCTGACAGCTTAGAACCGACCAAGTGTAAACACTTCAGAGAGGGACCTCAGTGAATTTACACTGTAAGCATCTGATTTCCTGGTACCCTGGGCCTCAAAGCAAAAGGTGGTTCTTTCAGAAACTTGTCCAGACATTAAAGATGGCTCACCTGCTGAACACTCTCCTTCAGAACCAGCTTAGTTCAAAATGCAATGTGATTTAAACCGGGCTACCTGACTCTACGCTGAGGTGAGTAGGAGATAATGTTGTCAGTTGTTAACACCCAGGTAGAGGAATATTCATCCCATGCTGAAGAGCAGCCACCTCTTAATCTACTCCAATGAATTATTTTTTCTTTTTGGTGCTTATAGTAAGGTTCCCCTTTAATGACATAATGCAAAACCATCCATTGACAGCATCTGTAGAGTGATCTGATACTTCATTTCACCAACCCTCTTCCCCTCTCTGGTAGGAAAGGCAGCAGGCTGCATAAGAACAGGTGTTATTAGGGTCCAAGAGTAATTCAGGTCATTGCTAAATCGCAGCACACGTTAAACCATACTGAGGTCAGAGAGAACTAGAAAAAGAAGCAGTTCCATGACAGGGAAATTATGAAATAAATTATAAAATATGTTTTTGGTGGTGGTTTTTTTTTTTTCCCCCCTTGCTTACATGCCTGCAGTGCTGCCAGAAGTGCATGCAGAGTAGAGATGAAAATCTGAAAGCCAGTTCAGTCTAAGTGAATCAGTTATTCAGAGGATGTACCTGGTGTTTCCCTTGAAATTCTGTTGGAGTAAAAGTGCAAGAAATGGGTAAATTAGAGTTTGAAACGTCTGACACCATTTACTAAAGTAAGCTTATTTCCCAAATTGTCACAGGGAAATGTACACATTTTTTTTGCCGTTGTTTTGATTTAACTGGCAGGGGAGTCATGTTCAAAGCCAGGCTTCTCTGCCTCGCGGCCGAGACTCTTTGTGCGCATTCCCTCGAGTTCCAAGTTCACTCACTTTACTTCGAAGGTGGGCTGAGCATCGCGATCTGACGACAGAGTGGGCTGTGCCCTCGGTGGGAGGCAGCTCTTCCATTCCCGTCAATGACTGCGTTTGCTCGTGCAGTGCGCGGCGGCGGCAGCAGTGTGGTGCTCTGGGTCTCCGGCTCTGCCCGGCAGAGCGAAACCTCCAGCTCGCTGAACATCTGCAAGCCAAGCTTTTCATGTTCTCCCGTGTGTGAATGCTGCCCAACTGCACCAGGAAAATGGGCACAGGGGATTATCTCTGCATTGCCATGAGCGGAGGGGCGCCGTGGGGCTTCAGGCTGCAAGGGGGCAAGGAGCAGAAGCAGCCTTTGCAAATCGCCAAGGTAGGAGCGTGACAGAAAGACGTTGTTGGAGTTTTGTGGACACGGATGACGGGACCGCTTGGTTTAAGTCCATCCTGCTTCCAGGTGTTGGTGTGGATCTTGTTATGTTTGTTTGAATTTGCCAACGTGTTTTGCAGAGATTCTACAGGTGCTGATTCTGTCTGTTTAATAAAGAGGGATTTTTACTTTTTGGTAGCTTGCAAGTGTTGCAAAAGTTTTGTTAGGTGCTGAATGTTTCATGTTTCACTTGTGACACGATGTGTGCATTTCAGCTCCTGTTTGCTTCGCTCTCTGGCTTTGAGTGCACTCGGCACAGCGCAAAACTCAGCCTCATATTAGGAAATGCTGCTTCAGTCATCTATCTATGATAGTTTTTCTACTCTAAATACAGCTTTATTATGAGAAGATGCTCTTACTATTTTGGGAATACTGGAAAGCATTACACTGACTTATCTCTGGGTTTGGAAAGTTATCAAGTCTTAGAAGCAGCTTTAATAGATGCCGAACAGTTCCCTCTTAGATTTCATGAGCGACGCTGAAAATTACTGGACACTTTATAAATTATCTGCACGTATAGAAGAGGGCAAGACAGACAGTCGAAGTTGACAATAAATTAAAAATAGGAACTAGTAGCCCCAACTTGCAGAAATAATATTTCAAAAGTAGTTTTGTTAAACATCAGTGCTCACTCCAGTGCAACAATGAAGATTTGTCACGGTTATTAAGGCTTATGTAACTATATGGAGCTGCATTCTGCTCCCTTAGACGAGAGGGACAAATTTTGTCCAGAGCTCTGAGCTCAGCAGAATACCACTGGCTGAAACGGTACCAGGACTGATCATCATCCCGTGAACTCTGCCTAGTTAAACTGAGGGAGAGAGTTTAAATGTATCTCGTCTTCTTCCAGTATCTTGGTACTCCAGCACACTGAGTGTATTGGTTTTACTGCGATAGAGTGGTTTAGGTCAGTTTTTTAGTATTTAAGCTGTAACTTTCTCAAAGTGTCAATACATTTCCTACTTAGTTAACTTTAATTTACTGGATCAGTTAACTTTTTCACTAACGGCAGAAACAATAAATCTACCTCATTTTATAGGAGAAGGTCCTTTTAGCCCCCTTTCACTATTATTCTGGCTTATTTCCAGCCTATCATATAAACCATATCCAGTAACTGAACTATGATTTATTGAGGGTCTGAATAATTTTTCTGATTCCTGCTAAGATCTTTGTTTGTTTTTCGATGTTTTGCAAAACTTGAACCCGTTCACTTTTTTTCCTGCCGATGGGCAACTGCTGCTGTGCAAGTAGAGCCTCTGATAAATGATGGCAGTGGACTCCTGCCATCTAGTGAAAACTTGTAGCTAGAACTTTAAAAATGGTGAAGAACAGTAAAAGGCAAGTGGTCTTGATTACATAAAATCAAAAGTAAAACTCACGAGATTCTGACCAAACTTCAGTTTTCCTGATAAAAATGGTCTGTTCAAGGGTGGATTGGTTTTGTTTGTTTGTTGGTTTGTGGTTTTGTTTGGGTTTTTGTTTGTTTGTTTGGTTTTTTCACGTTCACATCCTAGGCTGGTGCACTGGGTTCTGGTTTAGGACTAAAGGTTGGGGCTTGAGACAGCTGTACCTTACTTCTGCTGTATTTTCAGTAATACACAGTATTACTGTGTATTCTTGAATACACAGTAGCTGCTAGTGGGAAAATCCCCAGGAAAATATACCCACATTTAGAAAAATAATGTGTTTTTTAGGAAAAAACTCACAGGGCCAAGTTTGTTTTCCTGTAAATGAAAGGAAAGGCTCCAGAGGGGTTGCTTACCTTTGTTAGAATGGAGGGAAGGGCACTCAGGTTCTGGTCATGAGTGGAAAAGTGGTTGTGATATAGATCCAGAGGGGAGAGGAATATGAAATGGAGGGAAATGATATAATCCATTAAAATATGTCAGGACACAAAATTCCCAAATTCCCACTGACCTATTCTTTGATAAAGGAAACATTGTTTTTAAAGCTGATGGAATAAGTCACTGCAGCTCACTGCCTGAAGCAGCTTTTATCAGTTTGTTTTATGCCTTTTAAAATAGTTGTATTACATTTATAAGGACTATGTAAACATTCCCTCCCCTCTGCCTAGCTCCTAAAGCATATATTCAAGTGGAATTCCCACTGAAATCCATGAGAGTTTTGCCTGGAGTATAAATTACTGTCTTCCATTACCATGCAAAGTGTTAATGGAGAGATAAAGACAAACCTTTTACCCAAATATATCTTGATACTTTTTCACAAGTACTTTTGCAGATAAAACAGGCAATTTTCATCAGCAAATAATTTTACAACCCCTACATTAGATTCAAGATTTTCAGTAATTTGTTGGTGTGAGATTGCAAAAAATGGATTTTTCTAAAGTATGAGAAAGTATCATCCTGATTGTCCATTTTAAACCCTTATTCAAAACATACATTTGACTCATTTTCTGTAGAGGCATAAGAAGTATTTAACAATACTCCTCCTCTAAACCCTGGCTCTGTACACAACATGCTTTGTGAAGTCCAACAATGTAGCAAATACTTCATAAAACTTATTTGCAGTTAAAAAGAATTTCATATTCTATATACTGTCCCAATATAACATAAGGGCTTTAAAAGAAAGTATTTTAAATGCTATGTCCAAAGACACACTGCTAAGAAGGTTATCTAATAAATGGATGTTACTTAAAAAAACCCAAATAGTTTAATCAGGAGTCCAAAGCCAAGGCAAACAGTGGTTGTGTGTATCCTTTCCCTCATGTCTGTGCTGTGCTGTAGAATGGCTTTCCCAAAGCAGGAGATGGGAAATCTCAGTGCAGCACTGACCCTAGAAGGATAAGTATTCAAGATATATAAAAGCTAAGCAATGCATGATGTCCTTTCCATTCTACCATGAGATATATGAAACAATATTTTTTTTTTAAATTAATATCATTGTAGGTTTTTTTCTTGAAAATTTCTTTGAGGTTTTTAATTTTAAGTACACATAAAAGAATGGCTGATTTTCTGAATTAGCATTTGAAAGAATATGACTTTTTCTATTAATACTTAACAATAGTTAACAGTAAAATTATATCCTTTAAGAAGCATCTATTTTGCAACAGGTCATTTAATGGAGTTGTCCTAGAGATGATTTAGATTTATATTCATCTGCAATGCGACTATTAAATTATCTTTGCGAGAGAGGTACATTATTCTCAGCCTATTGGTTACCTGCACCAATCAGTAATTTGATTAACTCATTGTATCTGTCAAAATCTTGGTAATTGAAGTTTGGGAACTTTAACAAATGGTTCTAATATGTAAGGGAGGCAAGTTGCATGACTCAGATCTATAAGCACTTCAAAGAAAATCCAGATTAGTATCCTGAAAATAAAAATGAACAGATGCTCAGAAGGAGACTTCTGCTACTGCTTCCCAAATTGTAGCTTTACCTTTGGCTTAGTAATGACACGTGACAACTGGCTGCCTGGTCATTTTAGATTTGTGCCCTCGTCCATCAACATGCTTGGCTTTCAAGTCTCAGTTTCATCATTTTGGATTCATAGGAACCTGAAACAGAAAGTGAAAGTCAAAGACTTGGGAACAACCTGAACCAACAGTGTGAAAAGTGATGTCTGAATATGGTTACTTAATACTGGATGTAAACAGAGGTGGGCTGTGTTGTGGTAATTTGCATTTTTCTCTGTGTTTATCCAAAATACTTGACACATACAGAAAAACCCCAAGAGGTTTTTATCAAGATGACGTCTACACTGTGTCTAGCAGAAAAAAAAAGGGGTGAGACATGTTAGCACAGTTATGCTTTGGATCCTGAGGTAAAGCAAAACGCATCGCTGTCACATATATATGTGTAACCTATATATTAGCAAACACTTGGTCTGACCACAACAGACATCACAGCTGCTGGGTTGAAGGAAACCTTTTAAAGTTGTTGTCATGCTCTTACACTGTCACCCCTGGCAAATGCTCACACTTGCAGGGAGGTAAATGAGGTTAGTGGAAGCAGGATCTTCCCCTCTCTCCCCCCCTGTTTGGAGCTCCAGCGGGGTGAAGGCTCAGCACTGGGCTAACACGACCCTGCTGATACTGCCTCGTTTGTATCACTTGACATTTCAAGCAGGACTTGAACACAACTTTATGCAATAGCAATCAGCAGAACAAGCCATGTTTAAAACATGCTAGTTGAACTTTGGCAGCAAAGGAGGGGAGTTTAGAGTCAACCTACATGATTTTAAACACAATTTGCCTTACTTGGCCTGTATTTAAAACTGTTTGTTTAAATTTGCTGGCTAATACATTCCCAAACATAGTTTGTTTTTGCAGCCCAGACAGACTCTTATTCTCAAATTCACCCTTCAGACCATCTGACATAGCCTGTATTTGCTGATATTTGGAAAATCCTGTAAGGCATATTTACATATTCTTTCACACTAGGAGTTATGTGGAAGATTGTGGGTTTATCAAGCTTTTCTGGAGAGGATTTTGACTGTGTTACAAGCCTTGACCCAATTTAATAACCAATACATTTTTGCACGTGTTGAGATGACATAGTTCAGCTTTTTTTTAAGTAAATTACGAAACTTCCATTAACAGATTGGAAGAAGCTGGGCTTTATGGAGCTTAAGTTAATTTATTTTGCAAAACAGAGGAACAAAGTAGGGTTCCCCAAATCTAGCCAAAATAGACCACTGCGAAATAATTCTGTTCTGAAAAGTCTGCCAGTGCTAGTTGGAAAAATAGTGAAGAAAAAAAATCTGTACACCTTAACCACCAAAGATTTACATGCTCTTCCAAGGGTTAGGGCTCTGTGTTCCCTACTTTCAAGCCTTTGCATTCCAGACATTGTGCCAGTGGAAATGTTTAACACTGGCATCCCATCTAGTTGTTTAAAAGCTGCAGGCTGAATTAACACGAGTGTATACCCTGTTTTGGATATACTGGACTACATACCGAGCTGGTTTTGGCTTGCTTCCCACTGTATTTAGGCAAACACAAGCATGTTTTGGATACATGGTATTATTCATTTGTGCTTATTTCCAACTGATGCTTTTCCAACTCCCAGGCTAGGCGAGTTTTCAATGGAATAGAATGAACACCATAATTCACACTGATTTAAACTAAACAAACTGAAAAAACCAAAGAGTGTATTCCTACTAAATTAGATTAGCTGCTTTGTATAGAGCTTTGCTTCATTTCGTAGTTTCTTTGCTGGAAACATTTAAAATACACTGCAAGACATTATTACTTGTTACTGTTCTGCATTTTCTGCCATTGCATTCTTATTGTGAATGTGAATGTAATAGTAAGACTTCTGGCCAAGTTCACATTAAAATATCACAACAGGAAATGTAATTTACAGAGTCCTCTAGGATTGTGTCAGATTGTTTAAGAGGACAGAGCTAACGATTTATGCATATTATGGAAGGCTTTTCTTTCAAGTGCAGAACTCGGTGTTCTTCCTATTTGCAGCAGAAATATTTAGAGCAGAAATTACTTTAAGGGACCATATTTCATAAGTTACATGCTTAGCACTCTACAAAGGGAGAAGGATTAGCAGAGATAGCTTCAGATTTAAGAGGAATAATTCTGTGCATGGAATTAGCTATGACAGAAATGATAACATTTAGATTGCAACCAGTACTCATGAGCACTGTTCATTGGCTGGAACAAAACTGGCAGTAAAAAAAAAATCCCTGGATATCAGCTTGAAGGTTTTAAATTTCAAACCTTACGTACACAAGTTACACAGTGGATTTTTTTTTTTTTTCTTTTCTTTTCTTTTCTGTAATTTATCCCATCTGCACCATTTCATTAGAATCTGTAGGCCATAGTCAGTGGGAATTTTAGGATCAGACTAGCACACATTTAGACTGGAACACTTCAGTGTGCACCAAAATCAAAGAGCTGTGTTTTGGTTACCTGCCAATACAACCTGGTGTTGAGCATGAAGGCCAAAAATCTTCAAAACACCTCAGCACCTTGCTCTGAGTGGGGAGCTAAAAACAGTGAAAAGTGGCTGCCTTATTCGTGCCTTATGTGAAAGGTAAATTCTAACAAAAACCTGGCTTAAACTCTCCAGACAAAACAGGCTTAGACCCTGAGCTCTCTACAATGTGCTGCAGTCCTGGGATTTCACAGCATGGATTGTCCCTCTCTTATTTAGCAGGGAAACTGTCTGCAAGTTGTCATTCTACTTTATAGAGATGTACTTTGAATCCTTTAAGTATCTTTTTTTGTTTTACATCCCCTTCCTACATCTGGGACTGGGCATTGAATGCATGGGTAACCTTTTGCTTCAAAAGAGTTATGTCATCCTGGACTGAGTAGCTGTGGAATCATTATTTTATGAACTTGCCTTTTTGTAAGTATATTTTAGAAATATGGTCCCGTTTAGGAAACTGGATGCTTTGGGTTTTGAAGGTATGTTTTATATTACAATTCATTAGCAGATGAACTGGTGATGGGTCAAAACTTCACGCACTGTGTTGTTCTATACTGCTGGTTTAATTTGATACCGTCTCCATAGCATAAACATGCCACGTATGGCATAAATTGCTGCAATATCAAATTTCGAGAAGGTTTCTAAAATAAAAATAGTGTAAGACACCACATCCACATGGCCATTGTGGCTCTTTGGAGTAACAGAAAGAAAAGAAAACAGAATGACAGGGGAACATAATTTAATAAGACTAAATTTGCCCTTCCGAGTACTCTCTGCCTAATACAGGAATATCAGGAGCTGCTTGTTGTCCAAAGGCAAGGGCAGCAAAGCTGAAGCTCTGTTTTAAAAACCTATCAGTTGAAATTGCACTGCAGGAAGCCTTAAGAGAGGAGTTACTTTTTTTCCCATGAACTCATTGGGAGCTTTGCCATTGACTTCAAAGGGCAAAGGACTGGGCCTCAGTATGTATAATATAGTGCAGTTATTTAATTAGAAGCAGATATCATGAATAAAAATCCTCATTAGGAAGAGTGTAGCAGATTTTGTTATGGATCTGTTTAGCACAGATCTATGTGTCTAGCAGAAGTCACTCCCTACAAAGGAACTAAAAACCACCTTAGACTTTGCGGTATTGTGATTACATGGTTATATAATGTAACTGTTATTCAATTTATTTGGTAATTGCTTGGTATATTTCCCAACCTGTCTTAGAAGTCTGTGTGAGGACAAATATACACACTTGAGCTGAAGGCATTTCTATCTGCTTATTTGTAAGTGAAAGAAATGATGGCTAATAGCACAGAGTAGACTGGCATTGCTAGAAACTAGAAACCATTTATTAAAGGACTGATAAAGTATCAGTGTAAGCTAAAAAAGAAAAAAAAAAAAAAAAAAAAAAAGTGGACATATCCCTTAGTAGCAAATGTTTACTGCTTGAAGGCACTCCATGTAACTGCCCTGTCTTTCTTTAGCTCTGCCAACAGACTGACCTGTGTCGGCTGAATGGTATTTCCTAAACAATTTTGATTTCAGGCTTTGCTAACTCACCTCAGCTCCTGACAGCTCAGGCAACAGTCCTAGGAGCAGTTTATCTGTCAGATTTGAAGTGCAGAAAGCCCCAGGTTAAGAGAGGAAAGGCAGAGGAGTGCCAGGTAGCTGGGGGTGACTACATTTTCCAGCAGGCACAGGTGTGGCTGGACAAGCCTGTAAGTCCTTGACACACCCACCTTGTAGATGTGCCTCCAACCGTTTAACTGGCATCCCTTTGGAAAGGCTCCGAGGCTCCTGCTTGTCATCTGTAAGAAAAACATCTCTGTGGAGAACCGTGCAACAGCAGTTGCAATTGCTGTCTATACCTGTGCAATAGAAGATGTTTCCAAGATGTGCTATCAAGGGGAATCACGTCATGAGTTCTAACAGCTTTATTCATCCACCACCACTGAAACAGTCATCTCTCTATTCACCTCTCTAAATCCTTGTCTTCTCTGCCAGGACTTCTTCCTCTTCTTTCTCTTATCATTCTCCCTGTAGTATTTCTGTTTAAATACACAAGCACAGCTACTTACTTAAACATCAGTTTCAGTGAATTCACTGAAAATTATGGACAAAAATGCCTCAGACTTCAAACTTTGTTATTTGGTTAGAATAGTGCCCATCACTTGCACTGAACTTCCTTTGGACTGAAAGAAATACAGGAAACTTTCTACTTTCATGAACTCTCTCAGCACAGAAATCTCTGAACTACTAGAGCTTAACAGATGTGGCTGGAAGAGTGATCAGCATTTTGTTCCACAAATTACATTTTCCTATTTTGCAGAGATCACTTCAAAGGCCAGCTGCCATAAGCCACTGATTTAATTACAGAGGATGCATATGGAAGTAATCTGAAAGGGATAAATGGCTTTCTATATTATCATATATTCATAATGAGATTTCTGCATGCTGAAATAATACTTGCAGGATGGACAGTGTAAGACTCGCTTGCAAAATCCTTCAAATTAGGAAAAAGCTATCATTAAGCATGGATGTTTTAAGTAAATTCCAACATGTGATACTATTTAATACCTAAGATCCTCATGAAGGAGCAGCTGTTAGACATCCTTCAAAGAAACAGAAAAAGAGACCAAAGTTTCAGAATTGTTGGCTTAAAAAACAAACAAACAAACAAACAAACAACAACAACAAAAAAAAAAAACCCAAAAACCAGAAGAAAAGGATACCTAGTGTTTTACCCAAATTGTCAGTCATGCTGATCAATATAAAATAAGGCACTCACGAAAGTGGAGTTTCATTATAGAATACATAGTAAGATTACATAATTAGCTTTTGAAACATACTTTTAGTATTGAAGTTGTTATCTCATGATATTCATGCTGTTAGTCAAAGTCAGTCTTTGGATGCATTGTGCATTTAGAGGGGTATCTGAGGGAAGGTATCTGACATTTGAAAACCACAACTAGGATGCTGTTTCCTTTGGAGCCCCCTCAGTCCCTTTGGTAAGTGAATTTGCAGTGTGCCTTTATGTCCACTTTAAATAATCACCTTTTCATGATACTGACATTATTGATTATCACTAGATGGTGCTCTTCACAATCCCCAAAATCATAGGTAGGTGAATGTAAAGACAGTTCTACACTGGAGAAGTTTTGGTTGGAAGTTTTGACGTTTTCTTACTGAAGCTGAAAGTATTGTTCAGCTCAGTTCCTCTCAGACCACATAATTTTAAAGTGCAGAATTAATGCTCTCAGGAAAATTTTTATATAAACCAAGTCTAGAATTACAGAATATCAAATTAATCAAAATCGTAACATCAAATTAGGAAATCCAAATCTTCCTTTCACTTCTACTTATTATTCCCTGCACACAAATAAAATGTAATCCCCTTAAGGAAGGCTCCATAAATTTGTGCCAGGGTTTGACTTGTGGTTTCACAACACTACAGTTAGGACAAATTTTCATCTTAGGGAAAACCTGACTGAAAAATATTTCAGTAGTATTTCAGAAGAAAGAAGCAGTTTTAATCCTTTAAAGAGAAAACAGAAGTATTTCTGCACCTGACACCATATTATGAACTTTAAACAGTAATATTACACATAACTATTGATTACATGAAGTGAAATAATAATTAAAAAGAGTATAAAAAAATATTATCTCAAACCTCAGTTTCTCGCAGCCCAATATGATGACAGCCTGAGCAGACAGGGCTGAGAGCCCTGGAGGTGTAATAACTCTCCCTGGTCTTGTATCCAATTTAAATCAGATTTTGAGCTATATTAAAATGGTGGTTTTAATAAATTCCTCATTATCCTTTCTCTGCCATCACTTTTAGTCATGACTTCAGTCTGTAACACTAGATCTTCATTTTACTAATTTGATGAAGAATAGACTAACATGAAGCACACCAGATCCAAGTTTTCATCATCATTGAACAGCCGTGGTTTCAGAAATCTACCTGAGTTTTGCAGCTTAAGCCCATTTTTACTCAAATAGTTTAAAATTAGCCAGTCAGTAGTACAGATGTGATGTAACTAAGTTTTTCATGGCTGAATTTTCATTTCAAGGACCCTGATGCAGCTCCTAAACATGCTACTGTTTTAAGTTTCCAGATCTCCAGGATAATGTTACCAAAGCATTTCTGATTTCACGGCACAATTTGTGACTACAGAAGGCGTTTGACTTTCAAACCTCTTGTCATTCTGTTTCTTTTCTTCTTCTGTTTTCTTCCTCTATATTTACAGGAACAGTGAAAAACAATCCAATGAATCCTAATGTAGTGAGAGGCCCATGAATGTTGTTGTTTTTTTTTTTTTTCCTGCACTGGCAAGAACAGTACAAAGGCTACAGTAATTAAGCCTGAGGAGGTAGTTATGGTAGTGGCCCGTCAGTTTTGTAGAGTTACACTGTGAACAAACAGAGCACTGAAATTCACGGCCTGAGAACAATGGTGCCTAGCCCCGTACCAGCCTTCTGGGTCACTCACTGGTTGTTTGCTTCCAAGCCTGATTTGCATAAGAGGCCTGGAAAGGTTGCAGAGGCTGGGAATTAGCACAAATTGATATGTGGTGTTAATTGACTCAGACAAAAACTAAAGATGCACTGACCTGTTCAAATCAGACTTGTATTCAGGCCTCTGGATTCCTGCATCGTCCAGTGGTGAGGAATTAAACCCTGGCACAGTTCATCAGCTGCTGGGTAAAAATAGGCAGAAATGGGATCGGGTTTTAGCATAATCAGCTGAAAGTGAAGAGGGTGGGAAGGAACCCTTCCTCTTATGGAAAATGCTTTCTTTTTGGGTGTTTTAGGTGTTGCTGTAGGCAATGGCATGGCAATCGAGCTCACCTAAAAAGCGACCCAAACCAAATCTGTCCCCAAAAACCTTTTACTGCTCTGGACCCAAATACTTTCTTAAAAGCTGAGATATACTGTTTGTTGAAATGTTTGTTTTCCATCAAAAGCAAGGAACATGATTTATTTCAGTGACTGGATCAAATGTGCTGGATGCAGCCCCAGTGATTCACAGCTGCAGGAGTTATCTATTGCCTCAGCCCTATGCAGTGCCTTTCTTGTCTGATAAACAACAAAAAGCCTCTTCCATCAGATCATTATGAGAAGAAATGATATGTTATGAAATTCTCTCTGCTTTTAGAGGTCTATAGTGCTACAGAAAGCAGTATTCACCCATGGGGATTCACACAGTCACTTGTTATACCTGTACATCTCTTAAAGCAAAAATTACAATTAGGCCCATGTGAGTTTAGTTTAATTTAAAAGTTTTCATGAACTTTTGTGGATTTCTTCAGTTTTACATTTGCAAGGTGCTCTGGGGCCAGATACTTTCATGTGCTTGGGTTTCCTTTTGGCCATTTAACTTGGCTCACACAGGCCTTGAGTACCTCTTGTTTCTCCATTATTTTAACACAGTCACACCCTAAACCAGTATCTCAAATACAGATCCTGACACACAGCACTTGGATGACTTTGACTCATTTCTTCCATGCCAAAATAATGTACATTCCTCTCTGACACAGTGACATTAAAATGCTTTTGCTGTGCTTTTTCAATTAATTGTATAATTTAATAAGAAAAAAAAAAAAAAGGTATGTTTCAGGGCAAAATAATAAAGAGAAGAGGAAACTGAATGCTGATTCTAACACTGAATTTAATTTATGGAGGTGCTGGCCTGTGACATCTTTTTAAAAACGATGCAATCCTTACAAAGTGTGCTTCCCAGAAATACTTGAGGAGATACTAGCTGTTCATGTAATAGCAGCTTTCCCTCAAAATTATATTAGTAAGAGCTGTCAGGAAAGTCTTCTGAGGCAATCTGAGCCAGTTTATCATCTTTTAGGTGAAAAAGAGCACCGTACATGTTCACATTCTGATTCAGATTCTTAAAAGGTCACTCCTGATTTTCAGTCAGTTTTTAAATGACTCCTTACATCACCAACATGCTGAAAACTGTGTCTGACAATAAGAGTTTTTTAAAAAAGCTAAAATCAGTGCCACGATACGCAACCTATCAATTTTTAATGTACATAGTAGTTTGAATTGTTGGGAAGCACTTGCTCAGGGAACAAATACAAAATTATGGAACCAATTCACGTAAATGTCTTTTCAGTTTATACCTGTGCCTTCACAAGTTCCTCCTGGCCTCTACTCCTTTTGTTTGGTGCTTGGCATTTGGAAAAAGCCCCAGATCAGAGCCCACTTTGACATTACCAGGGACTTCCTTACACTCTTTGGAAAAACCACCCATGAATACCATGCTGCCATATTGCCAGATGTTCCTTCAGACGGCTTTTTCTTTCACAAATGAGCTCTGAAAGCAGCACAGTGAACATGAAAGGAGAAGGCAGTGACATCCATTTCCTCTTCTGCTTTTGTCTCCTGTTTTAAAGTTAGTATTTGACCTTTGTTGGGAGTTGATGCACTTTCCATAGGGAAATGTCACATGGAAGGTTTTTGGATTTGTAGGTGCCAGAGTCTTCATTTCAGAAGTACTTAAAAAAGGTGCCTCGTAATTTGGTACAAGATGAAGTTAGTTGTTGCTTTCCTATGCAGTCTTCAGTCTAAATATCAAGTCATGAGGATCTGGCATAGTTTAGGATTTAAACATACTAAGGTTACTTGGAGGTTCCACAACAATGCAGTCAAGTCAGATGCATCATTTAATGGTTGAAAAATATGCAGGACGTCTTGGAGCAAAGTTGGAGCAACAGTAGCCACACAAAAGGAAGAAGAACGCTGCTATCCTAGAGTAATACAACTAGGGGTATCTGAAATCTTTCTGTGAACATGTTGGGGATGAAATCTGATGGCAAGCCGGCATTTTATGGCCACATGTTAATCTTCTTGAGCAGGATGAGTTATTAGATTAAATCCTCAAAATGACCAGCTCTTTCATGTACACTTATATTTTTCAGATGTTTGATACAGTCAAGATTATCCTGTTCATTTACATGTGCTTGTTTCTTTTGCTGTTATCTTTAGAAAATTCTTTAAAATTATTATTATTCTAACACGTGAGTAAGATTTGAAAATATTGTTTAATTTAGTCTCATAGCATTTTCCCATTATCTTTCTTAATCCTTACTTCTTTTACTTAAACTTTTGGAATACACCAGGATTTAATTTAAGCAAATAGGGATTTTGTCCTAGGTTTCACCCATTTGAGGGATTCAGCAATATTAGTGCTATTTATCTGTCATATTTAGCAGTATGGTTTTATAAAAAATTACATCCATGCTAAAAAGAAAAGCTAAGCCTCATCAGCAATAATCCCACTTCAAACAGTGATGTTTTCCAAGGCTCTTCCCCCTTGACAGAACCGGTGTTGCAGAACGTCAGCGCTGTGCGTTCAGCACGTGGCCATTCCCTGCTGGGTCCGTACCTCAGTGATCCTGGCAAGAAATGTGCACCTGGAGGTTCTGACCCTCCACAGGAATCTCACTTCCAAAAAATATTTTAAACTAAACTTCCAGCTGGTGCCTATGATCTAATGGCATCAGTTCCCCTGCATCCCTTTCCTCTGTGAAAGTTTTCTTAGGAAAACGTTACTTCAGCTCCCAGAAGGAACACGTGGAGCTGCTCTTGCTGTAGGATCAATGCATTTCATCAATGTGCAGCCTTCTGTCTATGGAGCTGCATCCTTGACTTAGCAAATCTCTTAAAGCTGGCACAGATCTTGGAGAAAGATCATGAATGTACTTTGGGATCTATCTGGGATGAGTGATGCAATATTATGTTTGTGTAAATGCATAAAAATAATAATTCAGGGGAAGAAAATTAAATAAAGCATAAAAAATGTATGCCAAAGTTCTGCTTGAAACAATACTCCAGCTTCCTATATTAAGAATTGACAAAAATGGCAGCATTAAAAACAACCCCAACTGGCTCCTTCCCAAGCTCCATGCCTTTTGGATTTCCTTAAAAATTCAGTCTTTACAGTTTCTGAATAATGCAACCATTGTAATTCAAGGACACTCCCCTGCTGGTTTTGATTAATTTATTTTAACAGCACAGAAAAAGTCTGCTGTAGCTCCTCTGGTAATATAAATCCCTGTTACAAAGGATTCTGTTGTCTCCACCTCTCTAATAAACTATAGTGTCAGGAGTTCAGAGCTAAATGGATGACAATACAATTCTAACAATTCATCTCTGCTTATGTGTCTGAATTAATATCAGAGTTTTTTCCCCTTCAACCTCTATGTAATTTATAACTCTATTCTTACCTTCCTATATAAGTAACAGATCCAGTGAAATATTTTCATTTGCATGCAATCACACATTTCATGCCTTAAAATTAGTATTTTGAAGAGATTGTCAGATATCTTTAGAGATCCCTGTAAAATAACTGTGGCTATCTGCCACAGTAACAATTACTGTGAGTCTCATGACAAATGCAACTTTCCTTTCAGTACCAGCTACCAGTATCTGGTTCTTACCTGTGTTCCAGCTTTCATTAAAATTAGAATACATTTCTGGATGTCCTGGATTGCAAAGTGATCCCAACCCCAAGGGAGAAAAAAACCCAAATAATCCCAAGTTTTTAATGTTTTCCTCTTTTTTCACGTGACACTAGAGAAACTGCTATTTCCTGGTTGCAGGGCTAATGAAATAAGCTTGGCAGGCCCACAGTCTGAGAACAAAATTCCCAGTGAGGATACTTAAATACCTGTTACAGTTTCCGTGGACAGAAATTGAGTGGCACAACAAAGCTGCCACTAAAATAATAGTGGCTTTCAGAGGTTGCAGCGATTGTCACAACAAATTATGGCATGCAGATATTTTCCCGAATCCTAAGTGCATGTGAATTCTCTAGAATTCAAGCAGCCTGATTCCTTTTGGGAGTCATACAGCACTTTAAAAGAAATTGCTGTTAGCTTACTTATACGATTACATACTTTTCAACTGTTTTCATTTCACATAAATATTTAATACTCCTTTGTTTAAAGTAATTGATTTAAAAATATTAAATAAAAGGAAATCAAACTATTTTGAAGCTGTTTCTTACAGATTTCTGGTAAACTTGCTGCTCGTTTGACATGCTGCATATGTCATTTCAACAATGCCTGTATGTGTGAGTGTATATACAGATGCTTTGGGCTAACATTAAACAACATTCTATAGCTAGGACTGTTTTTGTAGTCCAAATAAAGTAGGTAGTGTTTTTATAACTATCAATTCTTGGGTTATGGAGAATGTCTTCAAATAGAAATAGAAAGAAGTTTATCTTTACAAACAGGTCTCATTCCCTTAAAAGGAAGTTGTTTCTTTTTTCTTCTGCTTCTTTGGAGAACTGACTACAAACTGGGAATGGTTATTGTATGACTCATTTGGGAAGAATAGCTACAGTGTAAAAAGTTCAGAAGGGATTTTAATAAAACCAAACCAAATTATCTTCTGGTTTGGGCATGAAAAGGATAGTTTGAAAGAGCAAAATATGAAGTTTTTCAGAATGCTATAAGTCAGCCTCATACTGTAGTGTTTTGAAGGGAAGGGGCAAAAGGTTGGGAAAGACTAAAACATTTTCCCCTAGTTTTAGTTCTATAAATAAGACAGAAATCCCCTTTCTTAAGGAAATTTTAATTTACTTTATTCTGGTCTGGTCTAGTCTAGCAGTGAGCTCCTGCATGCACCAGGCAAATCCCTGACTGCCAAAACTAGACACCGAGCTTGGGGACGATCCCCTACTCAGCTACGCACATGTAATGGGACTTTCCTACTGCAGCCCACGTACTTCAGGTATTGGGAAATTCCCCCAATTTATAACTTTATTCCAATAAAACAACATTAATGCTGTCCACGGTAGAGACTGGAAATGCTGCAAGTAAATATTATTGTATTACTCCCTGCATTGCCTTCCCTGCAATGCCGGAAAGGATGCAACAGTAAAGTTAGGGCAGAAAACCTTCTGTTAATGTTTATGATCAGCATCCTTTCCTTGCAGCCCTCATCTTAGTTTTTTGCAGTTTTATAAATGAAATCATGTGCTCAGCATGCCACTTACAGTTCTGCTGCTCTTTGTGCTGCAGCATTTGAGTATCGTGTCTTTCAGGGGAAGAGACTGGGGTTATATCTCATAAAGCAAAGTTTAACAGGTTTGTGATTTGTTCATCTCAGGAACGTGCATTGAAAAAGTGTAAGCTAGCCTCTGCAGTAGCTAGGTGAGGGATGCTTGGCAAGTGTTCCATGTTTTGCATGGAAAAATGCAATTTTTTTTCAAGTTCAGCACTAGTTGTTTGCATACTGCTAATCTAGCAAGAAAATGTTATAAAAATTATTATTTTCTCTCTCTTACTGTATATACAATGTCAAGAAATTTGCTGCATTTGTCCCTTGCAGTCAAGGCACATTCCCTTAAATTTCAGACTATTATGTGGTTTTCTGTTTGAAAGCTCATGTCCAATGTTGTCCATTTATATAAAGTTTCCCAATGTGCTAGGAGGAATTTTTTTATTATTATTTTCTCACGCTTGAAGCATTATGAAACTTTTCCCTGAGTGTTTCTCCTAAGATTGGTCCAACTGAAGCTGAGGCTAATAGAAAGTGACCAAGTGATTTCAATGGGAGTTTCAGATTTGGAAAGCAAAATCATGACTGTTTCAGCAAGACTGCTGATGTATCTGAACTCCCATTCCTAGGAATTTTACAGGAAAATGCTGAACGTTTCAAATTGCCATGAGGCTAACTGCATTTGGATCTTCTGAATATATCTAGAATGTCCTGTAGTCTTCAAGCTAAGTTTTAAAAGAAAAATGCTTCAAAAGCCTCTTCACCCCACTTCCAGCTTGCTCATGTTGGACCATTTGGGAATGTCCTGGCCAAACAAGGTTCCTGGACATGTCACAAGCACTCAGTTCTTTCTGCAAACCCAGAAAAAATGACTCTATGCTTTACAGTCCAGCCCAGGTTTTACAGTCGAGCTCAGATACGCACTGCTGATGCTTTATGAGGTACCTTTGATGATGGGAGATCTACAGGCACAGCCATAATTTACCACTGCAGTAGATTGTGGATAGCCAAATTACAGAATTTGGATATTTTAATAGATTTTAAAAATATATATATTTTGTAGATCTCAGATTTTAGAAAAGGCGTGGGTGAAATTGTTGTTGCAGCTGCTACAACGAAGTGCTGTTCATTGTGGGGACCTAAAAGGTTGCTATTTGGGAAGGGTCTTTCTGCTGGGAATTGGGAGGCCAGCTGGGACAGGAGGGTCCTCAACAACAGTGTGGATAGTGCTCTGCCTGATAATGAGGGGAGTGATATTTCAACAGACTGTAAAAGAGAGTCTGTGACTCTGTTAAAGGCCTACTCTGGATCTGGTTGCCAGGGAACTGCGGGAGGGCGAAGGCTGGCAGCAGACAGGGAAATAATTCAGCTGAATTCAATTAGAGTGCATCAGTAGAACTAAGTGAACTATTAAAATAAACAGTTTCCCTAAATCAGAAAGGGTTATGACCACAGAAATTGGAGTCTTTACAGACTTCTTTACACCATATTGAGCTATTAATGCTTTCTAGCATGAGCCGCTGCATTGCAGAGTTGCAAATGTGCTGAGGACATGAATGTGCTCAGGCTTGCACATGTGGCAGGGACCCACCTTTGCCCCTCCGACATCGGTCACTTTTCAGGATCCACAGCAGGCAGAGGTACAGCAGGGCACTGCTTTCCCCAGAGACCGAGAAGCCGCTGCCTTGGTTTGCGGATCAAAGGGAACCAGAAGTAACGGCATGAGAGAACAGGACTGTGAGCAAACTCTTCCTTCCCCCTTCTGCTGAGGATTCCTGCTGAGCACCTGCAGAGAGGGCAATGGTTCCTCTGGTAGAATGGCTCCAGATTTTCCAAATATCCTGATCAAACCACTGGCCAGGATATAACCCTAATCGAGTAGAAACAGCCCAATACTTTACTAATGCCTTCGGATATCCTGGATCAATTTTCCTCTAAGTGCTACCTAATTGACTCAATGAGAGAGATTTTCTTGATTTAAAAGGAAGCAGCCTGGGTATTTCCTGGACTGTAGATTTAATTTGTTTGGCACTGGTATAGGTATTCATCAGCAAGCAAACACCTAGTTTTAATTTATAACAGCCACTGCACTTCATACTAAAGCCAGAGATTTAGGAAGAAACTGGGCATGAGAAAGTGCTGCTTGCAATTGAGGCAAGTGTGCCATGCAGGAGTGCACTTCCCTACTGCTTAGGCTTCCTTGATGGTAGCTTTTGCAGATACTTATGTCTAAGTGAAAAATCAAAGTGAAAAAAAGTAGTAATACACAGTGATAGCTATGAGAAGAGCATATACTGCAAGAGATCGCTAGGTCATATATGCAGGGGAATAATACAATGTCCAGCAGAGACAGCAGAAATACGTACAAGTGTTTAATAAAGAAGTACCTTGGCTTTTGGGTGGTATTCTCAGATTATGATTTCCTGCCTAAAAGGAAAAAAAAAAAAAAAAAAGATAATGAAGATAAACACAAGTTAACAATGAGAAATAAAGGAAACAGTCTTATCAAAATAATAGGGCAGGAAGCAGCATGCATTTTGTATATGAAAAAAAAAGACTCCAAAGAAAGTGTAGTGATAGTCCATAAAAACGTTACCTCAAACTGCTGTGGAATTTGCAGTTGATCTCGCATTTCCTTCAAAGGTTGAAAATTACAAGTTTCTGCAAAGCAGCCTTTCCAAAGTTTGCAAAGGCCAATGGTTTAGTTTTTATTTTTCCTACTGCAAAGCAAATGACTGACAGAGGTCAAGCATACAATTTGAAAGTCTTTTCCCTGAGTCCCTTTCCTCAGTGTTCCACTCTTGTTTTCTGAGATCTCCTATGCATTAATTGGCAGCCTCAGCTTGTAGCAACACAAATTTACACTGGGCACAACCAGAATTCCAACTTGGTGTGTTTTGAATGCCTAAATTTAAATCATTCCTTATGGAAGAAAACTTTTCAGATACTTTTGCGGGAGGAAAGTCTCCATGCTCACAATATAAAATATCTTTTGCCTGCTTTTTTTGTGCTCAGAAGCAGAAACCTAAATTGTTTGAAAGATTTTTTTTTTTTTTTTCTCCAAGTAATACCTTTTTTGGTTATGGACCAGTGGTGCTGACAAATACCCAGCTCTTGCCAGGAGCTAAACTACTAAATGTCAATCTAGTCCATTTTTGACAGTACACATGCAAGATACGGCCGCAGCTGTAAAACAACATTTTTAGCATGCTCCTTAGAATACCTAAAATCAAAAGTGCAAGAGAAAACACAGCCAGATTCAAACCTTGTTGTATAGCTGCAATAATTACTTCTGAAAGAAAACAGCCTGATGCACAGAACAAGGCTGACCACAGGTTCTATTAACCAAAGCTAGAGTACAAACCAAAAAGTCAGAAATATTATTCATTCCTTGCTTGACCCACGTTGAACCCCTGCAATGTGGGTGAGAAATATGCAATATTTTGTGCTTACATATTGAAGGCATTTGGATGCCAGGACTTACTTTTTAGCTTGGGCCCGATACTGCCCCAGCAAACTCATTTGAGAAACATAAAGTTAAGTTTTCATATTGATGTGATCAGCAGAACTGATTAATGGGAATGCAACATGCTGGAGGGCTCCATTGGAAGAGCTGGTTCCAGTAATTATTGCAGCAGTTACAAAGAGCTGATGAGGGGCAGGGATGAGCTATGAATCTACACAGAATAGTCCCACATGACAGGCCAGGGCCTAAACTTATAAGTCAGGTACAACTTTTTCTGCAAATAGTTAGGACTTGGGTTTCCAACTACTGCTCTTACCTGCAAACCTGCCTTTATCACATCTGAGTTGTTACGTGGATAAGCTCTGAACACATTTTGCAGTCAGAGTCTCATCCAGTGTCTCACTGTTGCTTGCGCAGAGACATGAGCACACCACTTCCACCCTTGAATTATCCACTTCTAAATTACCTTGGTCTAAAAAGCTGTCTTCAAACACCTTGCATTGCTTAGTCTAACCTAACTCCTAAGCTGGCCTCTATTTTCTTCTGCTCTCTCCTTGGTTTTCTGGTCCTTTTCCTTTGTATCCTTCCAGATAGATCAACTACATCAATTGTAACATCAGCTGGGGTGTTAGAGTTGTCTTTTTGGCCATTTCTGTCAGGGGAAACAGCTCCACTATGCTTCCCTCTGTTTAATGGCATATACACATATTTCCTGACATTTCTCATTCCTTCACCTGTCAGGTGTTTTAAGGAAGGGAACTCAACAGGCACATTTGAAAGAAACCATTCCAGGTAAAGGTACTGGGAAGTCCTGGGACACGATGAATACAACGGTTCAGTCTGGGATTGTGAGGGTTATCAAACAGGGAAGAACAGTGACTTAAATGTATCAACTGCTTCACTACAAACACTGTGTGCACAAGAAGATGTAATGATGATGACAGTAGATTAAAATGGGTTCACAAGCCTTCAAACACGCTCAATATGACATTCTTTTTCACTTACGCAGCTGAGCAAATCTACTTCAGCCAGCGGGGTGGGGGGGTGTGTCTAAGAAAACTGCTTGGACTGTACAACAAGAAGAGGTCTGTAAAGCTGAGAGAGCTTTGAAGATATGCCAAATTAATTTGGGGGGTTCTGTCTTTCAATAAGGTTAACGCCCTTCTAGAAAAATCCTAGTATTACATCTAGTCCTCATACCTCAAAAATAAACCCCAAATGAGAACAGCATCAGGGACAGTTCATGAAAGAACTTTTATGGCCCTATAGATAAGGTGTCACAAAACAGAACAGTATACAAATGAAATACTGAATAGTTTACATGTTATGCATTCAAACAACCATGAGCCAAACACATCTTTGAAAATGTTGATATGAAATACAGAAGTTGCCAATTCTCAGCAAAAATCACCTATAGATGCTGGCAAATAGCAACATCCTATTACAGGATGCTATTACTATTACGCTTCAGTATTTTCCTAGGCTTGGCAGGCAGAAGGAAAAACAGAAATATACTCATATTCTGGCAATCTACTGCATGCTGAATTTTAGAGCCTTAGCCCATGTAGCCATTTTGTCCTATTTAGGAATTTTTTTTGTCTAGATTTCTTGGTTTGGGTTTGATAATGCAAGCTGATCCAAAATGACAATAAGCTTCATTCCAAGTGCAGTAGGAGAGCGCAGACACAGATGTTGCTTCACTGCTTGTCCATAAGGAGGATTGCAAAGGATCTGTGAGGCTCCTAAAGGAAGAAGTCTGCTGCTAGCACCTCTCAGGCAGAATTTGCAAGTATTGCTGATTTCCTACATTTGTACACAAAATAGTAAGGTATGTAAATTTCAAGACAGCATATCAACTTCTCATACAATATGAATGTTCTAAGCGTGAAGCTTGGAAAGATTGGATTGTATTCAAAGTTTGGGTGAAAAAAAAAGTAACAGTTCCCCTTGTGCAGCTAAATTTGGAAAACAAGAGTCCCAGGTGTGCTCCGCAGCGGTTTATGGGCTTTTTTTAAGAACACTGTGCTACTCAGTACAAGTCAGGCCCATGCTATCCCATTCCTTCACAGCAGGCATTAATAGCTCCCTTGTTTAATAAGTGGAAGCACTGGGAAGGTGGTTGCTATTTTCCTTCTATTTTCTCTGTCCCCCGCATTACATAAATCTAAATTTTCCATTTAAGATTACTTGAGATTCAAATTCAAATGAACCTAAATGTGCAACTAGCTTTTGGCCACGTCTAGACAATTGCTTTGCCTCCTCCTTTCATGATAGACCATCATTAAATCTTTCCTGCCAAGAGAGGTAACTGGAAATTTCAGGCTTCTAGTTGTCTGTTCAAACTTGCTTTTGAATCTCTGAAGGATGCAAGGGGTAAATCACATTGGAATTCCTTTATGAAGCCCTACTGGTAGCTGTGCTGTTAGAACTCCTGTGGTCACTGTGGGGGAGATGGCTCCAGTCCCCATGCAGACATCCAACAATCCTCTTTTCTAAGTAACTGGACACAGTAGATATTGGTGCAGCATCACACAGAGGGCTGTCATATGTTATTGCAGTCTTATCTTTGAGCTGTTTCTCCTCGGATGAGTTCATTTTCTTGATCCTAACATGAATTTGATACAATTTTTGGTCAAAAAACAAGGCTAGTTCTGTGGCAGAAAAGCCCAGGATGTGTCAGAACCTATTTTCATCTGCTTATTTAAGTCTTCCAGAACAACATTTAAGCCCTTCTCCCCATCCAGAACTATGCCTACCTTGAATGCTTTGTTTATTTGTACTCAGGATAGCTAGGCAACAAGGGAACAAGTGCCCATGACCTAGTAAAACTGCACTGTGTTAAGCCGTCTGTGTCCAACTCTTTTTTAATGTCAGGAGATTAAATCAAATGCAAAACCTCGACCAAAACCATGGAGCTGTGGATTTCTAATGTTATTATCATCTCTTTTTTTCAAAAAAATTCATACTGCTACTACCCAGCATCACTGACAGAAACAACTGTAGCTTTAACTTCTGATCCAAATCCTGCAGACTTTTGGTGCACTGAACTCACATTTGCTTTTTTATCATCAGCTGAAGATGCAGTTTTGATGAATATTTATCTCCTCCCTATTAGAGTGCATAGAAAGCAATGCATCATGACCTCTGAGATACCCAAAATGAGCTCTTGCCAGAGGAGGTGTATGGCACCTGATGAGCTGTGGCTCTGCAAAGGGCTCTAAGATATGGCAGAGGAAATCTGCCATATGGTGGAGCCAGATTTATGAGCCCGAGCTCAGGGCTGTGGCTGTAGCTACCAGAGGCAAGGAGGTTGCAGGGTGTTCTGGATATAATAGGGAACAAATCTGACCAACTTTTTCAAGTGTGGCTTGGCCTCAGAACTGCTCGGAATCCTTACTGTATAATATATTAGATGTGCCTGAAGAAGTTAAATTTCTCGTTTTCTTGGACAATGAAACAATATTCCTTCTTTTCTGTACTATAAATTGCTGTAAAATACAAATTGAGATATCCTGTTGATATGTGTGTTTTCTTTCTGGTTTTGTTTGGTTTGGTTGTTATGCCTGGTTTCTAACAAAGCATAACTTTCAGCGCACATTCATGTCAGCAATGGTCTTATTTGAAACAGCAGTTTTTCTCAAGGTGCCTCACAGGGTGATGACCCTTAATTCCAGGCATCTCAGCTTTGATTAAAACCACATGAAACAAGTTCATCTTTGTAACCCAGCACTAGTGGATTGCCTGCTTTCCTCAAACACACAAAACCCCTATATTAAGACTACCCTAACTCATCTTTACGTTGGTCACATTTTCTTAAACCTTGTCTGTCTCTCACAGCTCGAGCTCTGAACAATTACTACAAGCATTCCTCCTGAATGAGGAGCAGAGCCATTTTCATTTTGAATCCATGAACAAACCCATCTTGTCCTATACGACAAGATTTCCTGTTCTCTCCTTCTACAGAAGTAAACAGCGTATTGTCTTCCCTAGGGTTATAAGAAGATGAAATCACGTACTTCAAGTCAGTGGCTATTCCTGTCCCTACTCCCAAAAGTAGCTGGCTAGAATGGAGAGGAGAAGGAAAAGAAAGGAACATAGAATGCAAGAGCAAAACCACAAAGCTCTTTGGGGAATTGAAAATTTTTAAAAAGGGAAAGAAAGGAGGCAACACACAGCTCCCACCACCAGTAACTGCAAAATCCTTAAAGAGGAGCTGTGAGGAATTGCTATGGTTTTATTACCCATTTTAAGACAAGAAACAACAAATATGATACAGGGCTTTTCAACACAAGTCAAACTATGACCATATTCACATTATCACAGTGACACAGGGCACCTAAATTTGACAAACACCACCCTTTCTGAATTCTCTTTCCCTCTGAGCAATCACTACCTTCACTACTGCTCTTTTCTTTTTGTTTAGAGGTCAAAAATCTTGTTGGTTTGGTCCCTGTCTTTCTCTCTCAGGCTTTCACAGAGGTTTTATGAGGTATGATCTTTCATGATCATAATTTTGTGATTCCCATTCAAATACCTACACTCTTTTCTTTCCTTCTAAAGCAGCTGCTCTGATCATTCATGCCTTGTTATCAATTCAAGTTTTTAAAACTGCCCTGGAGATGCCTCAATCCAATCAGACACTTGTGGAAATTGATTATTAATGACAGCTTTACTGCTCCTATCCACATAAACATCTTTTTATCTATCTTTTTCTTCCTGGGGGAAAAAAAGGTCCCACCTAGCACTTCAACAGATAAATAAATGAAACATTTCTAAAGTGTCAGCAGATCCCCAACTCCATCATCACTATTGAACACTTTCAAGAGGAATCCAGAGTGAGTATAAAAGATATGAAATACGGTATGAGTGATCCTCTAATGTGATAGCATCTAATTTCTAAAATCTAGTTGTTGTTGTTTCTGGCTTCTGGTGAGCAAACTAATGCTGACTGCTTTTCTTTTGAGAGCATCATACAGTGTTATGTGCTTTGCTGACTTTCAAAGCGTATCCATTGCAATAACAAGCCATTTCTAAACCAGTGTAGACTAATTACAGTACACAGAGTAAAATCTCGTGCTCGGAAGCACGGCCACAGAAATTATCTTAAGCACCTGCTTGCAAAAGTTGTAAAACTTCTCCTTAAACGCAGACAGAAGATTTAATTGATAAAATACCAAAACAGTGACTTTCTGATTTACCTTCCGTCTATAGGTGTATTGATGTTTTCTCAAGGTTGTGAAGTACTAATTATCCCCAAGGCTAAAAGCAAATTCCTCATATATAATAAATCCTAAGCATAAAGCAGGCACTAAGGTTACAATACTTTGTGAAAAATCAGTTGATCCTCTAATAGTTCAAATTCTGGCTGCAGAAATAATTCTGTTCATCGAATTATGAGACAGGAACCCTTTATGAGCCCCAGAAAGCAATTCAGCCTTACTAATTTTCCATCGGAGCTTATAATCTTGCCTAAACATTAAATTCCAGATTAAAAAAATTTAAAAGAACTCTAAAAACAGAAAAGTAATTGAATACTGTTTTTTTAAATTGTGGTTTCACTTTCTGTAGGAAGCAAATGTTCCTGTGGGGATCACCTGAAAGAATGCCAAATATCCATAATAGACTTCAGCACTGCATTTCACAGAGTAGTGCAAACCTTTTCGCAAATAAGCTAGCTTGCGTGAGCTTAGCTCAGTTTCAAATAAGCATGAAATTGCTTTATTGTTTCTTCAGTTTTCATGTGGAACTAAGTGAAACAGAGCAATTTTAACAGAATTTTGCAAGGAAATTTTTATTAGTTCATTTTAATTAAATTACCAAGCATGTAAGCTGTTTACGTGGACATACCCGGTGAAAGCAAAATGTAAGTTTTCACAGCCATGCTTGTGACTTTGAAACGTGAAGCTATAAAAACCGCATACTTCAGAGTTTATAATTAAATGAAGGACAAGTGTCATCTCTACCTCTCGCTTTTAAACATCTGTAAAAAATAAAGATAATTTATCACGATATTTGATTTCCTAGACATTAGGCTCAGTTATGCTTAGAGAACAAGCATCTTTGCACAAGCTATATATATATATATATATATAGAGCAGTTGTAAAATGTAAAAAGACAACAAAATATGTGTTTTGTAATCTGCAGATATAAATAAGCAACCAACAAAACATGAAGCATTGTGCTGTGCTAATGTAATGAGGGACGAGGTTTCTTAAAAAATCTTGGAAGATACGTTTTTCAGATCTTTTGGGACTGAACCTATAACTCATGAGCACTGATTCCTATCTACTTTCTAAGCTGGAAGTGGCACACGAAGTGTGCTAACAATAGTTCTTAACCCATCAGAGTGCTCAAGCACATAATTTGTTTAAATATACATCATTAATTTGTATGAGAGATGTCTGCTTAGGGGCAGAATAATGCTGATCCAGCTGAACCACAGCACTCAGAACTGTGACACAGTTACAACCCTGCAATTAAACATAAAATAGAGCCAACAGAAGTAAAAATTTCTTTACAAGGATTCTACTGCCACAAAACTGGAAGTTTTCATAAGCTCATATGAGACTCTACGAATTAATGCTGGTGGTATTTGCTATACTGGTCCAAAGAGAAAATCCTCTCAGCATCTAAAACATACAGATTTTTTTTTTTTTTTCCCTTTTGCAAGAGAATTGTGACTTGAGTTCTATCTTTAACCTGCTAAAGTGATTTCAAGTGTCAAATCTCTGTCTGTAGTAAAGAACAGGACAGACTAGAAAGCACACAGCCTCACACAAACCATTGGGGAAATGCTGAGTCTCAGTGACAACAACAATGGTAGGTTTCTGCAGCTAAACCCGTAGCCAGAGAGGTGCAGATGCTTTGTTTCCACTGCCATGGGTTTAGATATCCATTTATAGGATTTAGAAATGGAGATGTGGAAAAATAGTGATGCCAGCTTTTTTTTTTTGGTGTGTGTAGATATAGTCCAAATTGAATAAATCAACTGCCTGGAGACTCTCTGCTCAGAGACCTGGCACTCATCTTCTCCCACCTTCTAGAACACATGTAGACATGATTGTTTTCTTTTTTTGTTTCTAGGAGACATAAGTTGAATAATTAAAAAAAAAAAAAATCACATTGAATATGCAAAGAGATGATAAGGTATCTTGGGAATGAATGTATCCACATAAAAAATAAACATAGAAAAAGAGGAGAATAGAGCTGAGTGAAGGAATTTTTAGCAGCAGGAGACCATAGCGTGTAGGCAAAAAATATACAATGATAAAATGGTAAGAGTTAATAACCTTAGTCTTGCACAGAGATAAAAAAAGAGATAAAAGGCCTGAGTCTTGTTAAACTTTAGAAGTATAATGTAGATGTAAAGCACTAAAAATTATTGCTCTCATCTTATACACGTATCACTTTCTACAGAGTTCAGGCAGTGCCTTTACATCAAAGAGAGCTAGAATGAAGCCTGGTCTGGCAGCCTGGTATCTGGCTGAGCCAGAGATCCCTGTGGATTTATACAAGTGCTACAGCCCAGAGCTGGGCTGGCATGGGCTGGTTGCCAAACATCCGTTTATCTTTTAGGGTAGCAGTGATGGAAACTCAAGGGCTGGGCTTGAGCAGAAGCTCAGCAGTCCCTTGCACACACGAGCTGTAAAGCACAGCTGAGGATATAAATCCAGACAATCTGTCCAGAGGACCTTGCACCACTGATGTTTCCAATGCTGAGCAGCAGAAGGGCAGAGTTACAGAGGAAAATCCACACAGCAAGAAATGCTAACTGCAGCTGGTTTAGCATATAGAAAATGGTCAGGATGGAAGCTAAAATAAAAGTTTGGAAAGAAGAGTTTACGTTCTCTAAACGGAATGTGAAACAAGGGGTGGGTTCTCTTCCAGCTGTAGCCATTGCAAGCTCTCCCCCATACTGTATGTCTATTCGTATCTGAGCTGTCTAGAGAGAAAAAAAATACTAAGGGGGGAAAAAAAAGTCCCCCAAAACCACTAGTGAGCTAATGAGGACTTTAAAGCAAACTTTAAACTTGCCTCACTCTTTAACACGATTTATGGATTCCCCCCTATTTAGCTTCAGTACACCACAAGGAACCAGGCTTCCAAACTAACTGGATCCCAGTTTCTGTGACATATTTAGGCAACAGTTTCCTGAGGATCTTCTTTCCTTGTTCAATTTCCCTGGTCTACATACTTCTGAGATGCATTCAGTACAATTCTCTTACTGAAAGAACACATTTCTTTTAACAGTTTTCACAACTACTTTCATCTTTTTGTGGAGAATATTAAGGGTAGTAAACAGTGATTCCCACTCTCTCACAGCAGAATATGAGAAATTTTGATTGGAATTAGTATATATTTTTCTAGCCAGCTTTGGAAGAATCAGCACTGAGTCAGGTCCAATTACAAGCAGATTTGTTGGAAGCATTTTCCTTTCAGCAACAGCATTAGTCATCTGAAAATGTGTGTGTGTGTGTCCATGCACTTATATTTTTCTATACTTCATAAAGGAAGTCTCCCTGATAGCTTTAAGCTGCAATAAGCAGGCAAAAGAGGTCAATAAATATCTTTATCATCTGGGTAAATCAGCTGTTTGAGACCAGGGAGATCCCAGTGTGTTCCCTGATAAGGGAATTACATAGAATGGGCAGCACTGCAAAGACCATCCACTGTAAATATAGATTATAGAACACATATATGTGTTCAATATTTATATCTGTTTACCTTAAGATCACATCACAAAAGAAGGTATTTGAGGGCAAGATATGGTCTGAGGAAAAAATAACTGACTTTACCATTAAATAAAAACAACAATCGAACTTGTTTAGAACAGCTGATATAGGTTCACATAAAATGTGATAGCCACAGTCTGTGGAAAATGGGATAACTGTAAAAATGATCTCTTAAATCTGCTTTATTTTGAGAGTTCAGGATATGAGGAAATTCATATTAATAACATCCTTTGTGAAAAAAAAAAAAAAAAAAAGGCGAGAGAGAGAGAGAGACCATGATGCACATGGGATTGCCATGAATCTAAGTTTATATTTTAGGATAATGCTCTCCAAAGACTCTTTGAATATTTCCTTACTTGGCTATTGTACAGTAAGTATGCTGTGAGATTTCAGCCTGACCTTTAGCTTTTGGAAATCCCTGAGTCCGTGCTTGCAGAACAAGCCTGCAATATTTCAGCTAAACAGAAGAAGGAAAAGCAATGAGGAATGTTTTGTTATGGGACAGACTAGTTATTTTTTAAACAAAGGAAACACTGCTGATTCAACAAAATACAGCTAGAGATGCGTTAAACGGAAAGTAGGAGAAATGTTTGATCTGGCAAGCAAAATTTAAGTAAGGGGACATTTTTCTAAAGCTGGTTGACGATAGTTGCCATTACATAGAGGGTAAGTGGAAAGATATTTCTTTTGCCTCGCCTTTTCTTGGGTCTACATTGCATACAGCCTGTGGAACCAATGCTTTTTCCAGATGGATGTCAAATCCAGCATATTATCCTTTACGAGGGAATGGAATAAGCCATCTCATTTACCTGTTGGGTGCAATCTACTGTGTAAGGGCACATAACGTGCAAGGAAACTATAGGATCATCGCCATCATCATGGTTGCCAAGCTCCCTGCTGGAACTGCCCTTGCAACTCGTCTCTCTCAGGCTGTAGTTTGAGATAGAAAGGGGTAACACAAAGGTAATGCCCTTTGATCGTCTCCTTATCTGCAGGGAGATGTGTACCAATGCCCTAGTCAATACTCATGTCATCTAAGCTGCTTTTTAGGGAGAAAAAAAAAATCAAACCGCATCTAAAAGTTGTTTCATTAAGAGTGAGCAACCTCAATCCTCTTTTGAATTCTCACACGTCTACTTAAAACACTACTAAAATCAGAATTTTGTCCTTTTTAATTCATTACAACCCAAATAGCTTAGGCTGAGACAATGCCAGTGGTTTCCAGACCCGCTTTTCCCAGTAGACTGCTTTAAGGGACTTTTATACTGGGAAATAAAACTAATGTCTTGTCTGTTCTCATATCCGACTGAGGACAGCAGAGTTCCAAAAGAAATACAAGAGCTATTTGTTTATGTTAAGATAAAGCCCTGGTGTAAGATGTCATCTCATTTATGATTTCTCCCATAAATTTAATACACTCGGAACCAGATGCTTCTTATTCAGAGTGATTAATTGTAAGAAAACTTCTTAATATCTGGGTTTAAGGTTTCTCACTTCATTTCATTTGAGTGTGAAAACAGACAGAAATGAAGTGCAGAGAACAAATATTGTTCCAGAAAAAAAAAGGACTAATTTTTCACTTCACAACCTGCAGTACTCTCAGCTCTTCTACATACAATACTTTAGGGTAGTCAAAACTGGTTTGAAATTCTCATAATTCCTTTTGACGTTACTGAAATAATTTATAATTGAAAATTATTAGTGCTTTGAATGGAAAAGTTGTGTCACAGAAAAATGAGAAGAGAGGTATAGAAAAGAGAAGTCTGAGGGCCTTAACAGTAAGAGGCATAGTGAGCTCCAGTGCCTTGTGTGTGTCTACGATCAAGTTAGGTGATTTCCTTATCTTCCTCAGCATGAGAATTAGAGCAGATGAACCGTATCAGGGTTGTGCAATCCATACAGCATAGCATGCTTCCACGTATTCTCTTTTTTTGTAATGTACCATAAAGCAAGGAATAATTCAGAAAGATCATCCAGCAGGATTCTCTGATAAAAACAGGTTAAGTGGGGTCTTCTGCAGGTGATCTCACTGAATGCAAAGCTATTTTAATGCCCAGAGGAAGAGAAGAAATTGCTTAAAAGGAAATAAAAAATGTAAAAATCAAACCACTGTCAGAATAGGACAGGAAACAGAATTTCCATTCCACTGTTTTTTTTAGGTGTATCTTCAAGTATAAGAAGTTTGAGTTTTTATGAATCATGTTTGGAACTGCTGCAGTCATTGTAAATGACAACTGATGTAATTAAGCCAGCTTCCTCTAAGTAAGATAGTAATCAAAAACCCTCCTTGATTTCTGCTTTATTACAAGAGATTTTGAGAAAATATGCTAATAACAAATATCCAATTGGACTACAAGTAAGCATTAAAAGACAAATGACTGGTGCCTTATAAGAATGGATCTTGCACATTGCAAGCTTTTGTTGTTACAAGCCATGCTTCTAAACACATAGATACTTTCCCTTAAGGAAAATCTGGAGAACAGATCTGGATGAAGCATAAGTCTCTACATTAGTCATAATTAACTGTAGGGAAAGATTTTACCATTTCATGGTCCACACATATCTGTGTATTCATTAGGGGCAGTGCATAACATTTCCATATTTATTGCTCAGAGCTGAGGCTACGGTTTATACATATCCAATGACTCTCTACAAGTCATTAGTCTTTGAGAAAATCTCCTGCCATTTTGGTACTTGACAGTCTGAATTGGAAGCCAGCACAGCTCTTGTGACACAGCACTCAGAGCAAGTCTAGATGCAGCAACTGATTGAGAGGACAGACAGCAGTGCTAAATCAAATAGTTAATTTCCTTACATTACTCACACCAGGAACTGTTCGGGTGTCTCACATCTCACCGCATACATACAGTAACAAGCACAGACTTCTCAGAAGTTTTCTCTGTGTGTGCCTGTTCTCAGTGTTTCAGTCTTGAGCTGCTCTCTTTCCGTGTGTAGGGACTCTTCAATACAGAGGACTCATAATGAAGTGTTCTCCAAACGCAAGGTGAACAAGCATCTGCAGGGCTTACAGTGACGTCAAAGCCATTCCAGATTCTCCATATTAGATATGAGGTTGGGTCAGGAAAGAAATGGAGCACTTGTTCATTGAGTCATCCAGACACTTAACTCATCTCAGCCATACTTTGGGAGGTAGTTACACTCCCAATAGCAAAAGTGATCTGAAATCTGTTTTGCCAGATGAAAGGCCTGCTAAAGGCACTAGGAGATAGAGGAGTCTTATTTTCCAAAAACAGACCGTGTTAGTCACCAACAAGTGGAGTAACCTTTTCAAGATGATTGCAGAATCCTCTCTAGCACAGACTGTAGCTTCCTGCACTGACCCTGGAAGAATGGGAGAGATCATATGATACCCTTTCTTCTGTGGCGGCCGCCCTCTTGTGTGAAGTCAGCCTGGGTCTTACGGAGTCTCAGTTCTGTGCTAAGTTCTTCCAGAAACGAATGCATTTCTCTTCTCTCTTCATTTCTTTTCAGACACAGAGGTAAAGTGGGCCTGTGTTTTCAAGTATTCATGTGCAGGCACTCTTTCAAAACTATGGCTGAGATGAACCAAGGCTGCTTGGGGCACCATTCAAGACCTGTTTGTGTGGGCCTTTTCAGTTACTGTGGCGACTGCACATTCAGTCAGGTCCTGTAGACTGGGTTCTTGGCTGGCTTTCCCCCTTCCCCACAAGATTATTTAGGTGGTAGCTAGCTCAATGCTAGTGACCACCTTTTGTGTTGGGCTGCTTGAGCCTTGAGAGGTTGTCATCAATAACACTGATGACCTCTGCCAATGGGGCTTTGTCAAAACCCTAGACACCATAAATCAGCACCTTGTGGCCAGAGTAAAACTTCACTCAAGAACCACTGAAACCAGCTTCTAGCCCAGAGAATTAAATTGCCTGCTGAGCACAGGCAATTCCTGACAGAAATTTGCTTAAACTCTTCTAAAATTCTTCAGTGAAGGAGTTTCCAGGACTCCTAACTTAGCAAAATCTCCGCTGTCCTCAAAAATACTGAATATATATGCTTAAATTTTCTTTACTACAAAGTTGATTTCTTGGTGTTTTAAGCCTACAAATAAGAACCACAATTTTTCCTGCCTTCTTTATAACAGTTTCCTGCTGTGAAGAGGTTAAGTCTCCCTCCCATCTCTATGCTTATTTTTGTGGGGATTTTTTCCCAAAAGAGAAAGACTGAATACAGTAAATTCCTTCCCAGCTTCCTCATAGGTCATGCTTTCTAACTCTTCGAGCATAGTTACTGATCTACTTTGGACCCTTTCCAATCTGCTCACATCTTTCTCAACTTGGCAGGGTACTCTCAGCATCAAGTAAAGATGAATAATTACCTCCCGTGTTCTGCAGATTGAGCTATCCTATTAATATACATTAATATTTTAGGATCACGTTTCCCTCATTTCCTAAGGAAAAAACCCAACAGAGAACATAAAACCCTATCACCTACCTCCTACCCCAGGCTTCCCTCTACTCAGTTTAGAGCCACACTAAGCACCCCCCAGAACCTCTGTAGCTGAACTTGTATCCACAAGACACTTCTTGACTTATAAATTCCATTTTCCAAGTGACACAGTTTGTGTTACTCTAACAAATTATAAAAATCCACTTTTTGTCTTGTCAGATCATTTTGAATGTGGCCCTTGTACAGTGCCAGCAATCACGCCTTGTGGCTGCTCATTAGTCAATTGTATGTCAAATGCCTTCAAAGGCTTGTCAGGAAATTCCTTCCCTGATGTCTCTGAGTACAACAGTAGTACTTTTCTAATCAAAGATAGAATCTTCTGGCATTAAAGTATGGTATGCTTTGTGTAAGGAAATACAGAAACTCACAGGAGATCTGTCATTAATGATAACAGCCAATTTTCAATCCCATAGGGGTACTTTCCTGCCTAGAGTGACTTGGTGAAAATCCTCATGTTCTCACATCAAATAACATGTGAGAAGACGGAGAAGCACAAGAAATGCTCTATCAAAATGGTCTTAGTGAGGACAAAAGAAAGGATAATACATCCCTATCTCAGCTAGGTCAAACTTGTGGTTCTTACTGGTAACCTGAAGAGATTGTAAAAATAGATGAAGAAATGTGAAAAAGGTACTGAAGAATTTGCAGTACTTTTAATGTGCAATATGAATGTGCTTACCTCCATCAGAAATTACGTCTTTTAATAAAGCTGCTTGAATATTACACAAATTACTCTTCTTTGTAAAACTGAGTTGTAAAGTCACTTTGGGCTTTGGGGAGCAAAGAGTTTTAATGAGGGAAAGTCCCAAGCTTTCTGGGATTTTTGACTGATTGTGTTTTGGTGCTTTGTGTTTTTTTTTAACATCCTCAACCTAACTGAACAGATCTTAGTGTTCATATTTCACTTCTACCAAAAAATATTCAGATGTGGAAAATTACAAAGAAGCCACCCACTACTGTATCTGCTGATAATATTTTTTGAGTTTGTAGTACTCCTTTCTGGGAGTCTTCATTTTGACCTTATCTCCTTTTCTTTCCCCCTTGTCCTTGTTCCTCTGCTCCCTTTTGCAGTATATCAAGATAACAAAATATGCAGCGTAGCAAACAGTAGTCTGGTTCATAAATTACAGTTGCTTACAAAATCGTCTTAATTTATTGAATTCTGTTGTAGTAAGTTAAAAAAAAAATCATGATACCTATACATGTAATTTATTGTAATTTATTTTGGGTATGTCCTACAGTGGCCATTTCTGATAGGAAATGACTAGGAAGTGGGATTGTATGGAAAAGGAATAATAAGTTTTCCATGAGCAGATAGTCTCATTTTCCTGCCACGGAGATTTACTGCCCTCTGCTGTTTGGGACAAGCAGAGAGCCGTCAGGGAGCAGACTAACTACAGCTGTAACATCTCCTGACTTGGGAAACCTGTAATCAGAAAATAGCAGTCTCACCTGGCAAACGTAATTCAACTTAGTACTGGTAGCAAAGCTTTCCACTGAAACAATACTCAATTGCAGTGAATGTCTTTGTTGTTATCTCGTTAAAGTAAAGATACATTATATTGCATTGCACGAAGGGCACAACATGTGTGAGTGCACCCAAGCAACAGGAGTAAAAAAAAAATAAAAAATCAGTAATTATCAAAACGGATGAAATTCCACTACCCTACTTTTAATAAATAATCTGGATTGTTCAAAGAGAGATTTGGGCCTTCTGGTAGTGATAGACATCCATATAAATCCAGAACTTTATAAAGCTAGAGATAGCAGTTAAATTCATCAAAGTATGGTTTTAACAGTGTTAGTCATGTTTTTGTATGCATGCTTTATGATAATTACATAAAATTTTTATCGTATTTTTCTGTATCACAAGAAAGCAATGATAGTGGGGTAAAAGGCAAAAAAACCCCATCCCACATTTGCCTGGTGTTCCTTATATGTGATGTTTAAATATTCAGTTCTAATGACAAGCACTCGTAGTCACATACAATCAGACAATACTTAAAAGTACTCAACAGAAAAATAATGATTTAGCATTTCCCCTCAATCTCATTTATTTTTCACAGTTTGTTTACTTCTCTTTTGGACACCCAGAACAAGTATCACAGCAAATATGTTTCAAAACAGCTATATGAAGGGACTCCAGGAATAGTAAGATGTTTACAAATACCTTGGAAATTGGTGGCTTTTCAGATAAATCTTTATTCTTAACTAAATTCAGGCTTGTACGAACACACACACAGTGCAGCTGGTTTTTGTAGCATAGTGTATTTTGTGCTGTGGAGTTAACCTTCAGCTAGTAAGAGGAGGCCTGAGGAAATCATTGTACAGTCATGTACAGTGGTGTTTGTTTAGAGCACAATGGTGTTCCTTAATACCATTTCTCTCCTACAGCAGCATTTCAGTAAAAAGATGCTGATTCTCTTGTTAAAGAAGTGCTTGGGCTCACTCTATCATTTAGAGACTTTTTAACACGCAGAATATATTACTGTCTGACATGACCAGAGACTGCTGACCCCAGAAAACAGAAGTATGCTTATCTAGAGGGGCATGAGAGATAGACATTGGAACAAATATTACTGGAATTAAGAAAAAATTGCAGACTGAGTTTATACTGGCGCCAAAATATTGGAGTTAATATTAAAAAAGGGTTTGCAAATGAAATATAATTATAAACCAATTTAAATGATCAAATATGTATCCTTGTACTAACCATCTCGGATGTTCAGTCGATGATGATTAGAATTTCAGGTGTGATGTTGGTTTTCAAGACTTTGAAGCTTTTTCTTCCACATACCCAGACAACGTAGTGGGAAAAGCTCGGGTGATGCAGGATTATATACCTTGCTGTAATCAAACAAAAAAGAGATCATGTCTGAGTTAATACTTCTTTTTCTCAGGTCCAAAAGTGCCTTAGAGATTATAGTCCTTTATTTTCACCTTGGAATAGGCAGTTGTATATTAACACGTTTGTATTTACATTTTACAAATGGAAACGCTATGTAATACATTTGTCATTAAAAAGGTAGTTGATCAAATGGAAGCTTTTAGTTATTTAGCATTTATCAGTTCTGATCTCCCTACGGATAGTAGCTAACAAAATAAAAACAAATTCAAGCGCAGAACAGTATCTTTCAAGTGGAGCATGAAAATATCAGTGGAAATCACACTGAAGTAGTTAATTGAGAACACATTAAATAGGACAAACGACTGACCGGATGTACAGCACTTTAAGAAATGGCTTGTCAATATCAGAAAATTGCTGCGTTTATTATTAAAAGCAAGAAGGGAAAAGTTCATTGCCATCTGAATGCACAGCAGGCAAAACTCAGAATTAACTACCGAACCTTCAGCCAGTTGCTTCTTCGGGAAGCAGTGTGGGGATTTGTTTAATCCCAGAAGGAAAATGTCCAGGAACTGTGGAAAGACAGCCCGAGGTTCCTGCCCGGAGAGCAGCTGTCGTGGGGATCGAGTGAGGCAGGCGCCTTTGCGGCAGGCGTCCGCGGCACGGCGGATGCACTCGGGAAGGACGAGGGGAGATTCCACGGGGGCTTCCTCAGCGGAGGGGACGAGGCACCTCAGAGGGAGGAGGGGAAAGATACTCCCGACTCCTGCCACGGGTGAGGGGCTGCTTTGTGCGGACCCCCTCCAGGACAGTGCATAAGGCCTTTAGCAGAACGGTACAGCAGAGCTACGGCCGCGTTTCTCAGGGTTTTTCAGGAACGGCGCCTCGCAATCCCTGCGATTCCCTGGCGGCGGGCCGTCCCTCAGCGCCGGCCGCCAGGGGGCAGTGCGAGACCGCGGAAAAGGCGGGAAGCGGCGCCGCTTCGTCCGTCCGTCCGTCCGTCCGTCCGTCCGTCCATCCATCCATCCATCCGTCCATCCATCCATCCATCCATCCATCCGTCCGCTCGTTCCCTCAGGTGCAGCCCCGCACTCCTTCAGGGCCAGCTGAGCCGGCCGGGTGATCCCTCCCTGCCCTACATTCATACCACTGCTAATTCAATCGAGCACCTAAAGCTGATTTCACCAATGACTCCGCAAAGGCGCCCGCGTGCCCCGACGTCTTTAACCTGCCTCTCATACTGTTAATAACGAGCCAGGATCAGTATATCGTGTTCTTCTAAATGCTGGTAATTTTATTCCTTTTGAATAACAGAGGGCAAAGTAGACACGTTATTTCTCCCGCTATTCCTGGCTCAGTGCTCTGAGTGGATGAAAGAATTTCCCTTGTTCAAGCTGTTCAGCCACTGCTGCTTATGCTCCAGATTTGCCACCAGCTAGTCTGCCCTGTCTTATCATCTACACAGCCCAAGGCCGCTGTCTTTCCCTATATTACTGGAATGCACACATTACTTCCAGCTGCTGTGCTTTTTTCATCCCTCATTCAGTGTAGCTGTTCCCCATTTTATTCACCTAAAGCCAAAGAGGTTATGTCACATCTAGCTCAACAGTATAGAAACAGAAGTAGAAGCCCCACGCAAGTTAAGACCAGCATCATTTCATTCCCATCCCTAACTCAGAATTCATCACAGGAACTATGCTGGACTATAGAAGAAGTGGAACTAGTGTGCTTAATTTAGTTGTTACCTCATTTAGTCCGTACTCAAGCCAAACCAAGTTGGCTCCAGCTGCTGAGCTAACATTGGCAACTGCTGCTGAAACCAGTGTCAGCTGGGCTGCCTCTGAAAGTCCAACCAGACACCCAACATCTCCTCTCCAAACTGCAGGAGAAATCACACGGAGAACATGAATTGAGAGCACAAGTTCATCCAATTCTGTACAGATCTTTTCCTGTCTATTAATACAAACCCAGAGATTAAGGGTAATGGAGTTAGGTGTTTCCTGGATGAGTCTATAGGACAAAAAAACAGGCTTCAGAAGAAGGCTCCTGAGCAAAGCCAGACCTTTGAATACTCTTCCATTTTCCTGCCATTAACTGTGACTACTGTTCTGAGTCCACATAACAGCTGTCTCTGGTGGCATTGCTGCAGCACCCATTCAGTTTAGGGGCATTTTGTACTCAGGATAACAAATAAATCTGTGCCTGTAAAGGCTGAATCTGTAACATCAAGCTTTACTTTGTTTCCCTATGAAGGAAACGATGATTATTTGTAGGGTGTTCCCTTGTGTTGTCACATGCTAGCATAGCAAGTTTTCTTTTGGCACCAAACTCTGCTTGGAACTCTCCACTCTTGCATCATCACTTCAGATCAAGAGCCTTGTCTGAAATTTTTAATGGCTAAAGCACTTGTTTCAAGTTGAGAGAAATTAGAATATTGAAAAACAAATACTGAGTCTTCAGTTTTCATCTCAGTTCCTTCTCACCCATAAAAAAACCCAAATGAGAGTATTTTTGTGGTTTTCACTTTTATACAGATTTTTTCTTCCCAACTGAATAACAAATACTCTTATCTATAATAAAAAAAAAACAATGGTCTCCCCAGCACAGCCTTATATAGTTCTTTGAGTTGAATCTCTCTCTAAAAATAGAAATCTCTTTGACATTGAAGCTCCAGGCAGCAAGGAAACTGTTGCATTTCAAGCTGAAGCTTTTGGAAAGCACAGTCTGTATTTCCTTTACGAGTGTCCCACAAATGTCCAAAATGCACGACCTGTCCTGTCGTGAACTTTGAGCAAACAAGATTTTGTTTGCAGCCAGTGCTGTTGCAGCAATACCTTCTTAGAAACAAGCAATAAAAAAAGATGCAGCACTGGCAAAAGGTGCTGGATTTACAGCTCTGCAAAAATAACACTCTTTCCTCCCCCCCACCCCCAGACACAAGTGCCAGCTTTTCCCAGACTGCCTGACTGGACACGATATCCTGAGTTAAGACCAGCGCTTGCACTGGGGACAACAGGACAGACCAAAACAAACTAACAGAAATCTCACACATCAAGGTAGCAGTTTTCTTCCGGTTCCCAGGCAGACATTCCTCTTGGGAATACACAGAAAGGGAAGGGCAGGGGGGAACGCAAATCCTCTCCATCCAGCCTTTAAAGACAGCGACAGTTTGCTTTTACTAAAGTCAGGGACTAAACAAGCCAACTCTGCCAGCATGCTGGAATTGGAGACTGTAAGAATCGGAGGTCTAGTTCCTGGGAACACTAAGCCCAGGAGCATTAAAGAGAGCTCAGCACCTCTGTGTCGGACTGGCCTAGACACAAATGTGCAAGGACAACAGCCACAGCTGAACTGTTGATGTGGGACCCAGAAGCCTGGCTCAGGTTCCGCAGTTACCACTGGAGTAAAACAGCATTTCCTCAGTGTTCTGACTACTACTATCCATTCACCATGCCAAAATAGTTCTTCTTCCAGTGCAGTAATATTCCCCTGGCAGCATATTTAACATGAATTGGAAAGTGCTGATACTTCCAAATTATGAGATGTGAGTACTGAGCTTAAATTCTGAATGAGAAGATGGGGATATGATTCTAGCCTTCTCTGGGAGAGATTCATTCTTTATTCAGACTTCAGTTCTAGGGCAAGTCTCATGCTCTAGTTGTAAGATACTTTGTTTTTAGTTTGGTTGGTCCCATACCTGACTTACACAGGATTTTATTTAAGAGCTGAAAGGCAGATCGTGAATACTAATCTCTATGTCAATTTAATGAAATCTGCACAATTGCCACGTGTGTTCAAGGGCTGCCCTCACAAGAAAGGATTAAAAGGGTGACAAAGTGATCTTTTCAGTAGAGATTCTTATTCCTGTTTATAATTATCTTTGGTTAAAGCCACTTCAGATTAAGACACTGGAAAAGAAAGAATAATTCTTGTGATAGTTTGCATCAATCTGCCTATGGCCATTTTAGAGCTTGATAAAACTGATAAAATTAAAACTAGCCAAATTCTGGATATATTCTTTAACAACCGAGACTCAAATAAGGAAATCTTCATGGCAGCTTACAGGCTTTAATTTTTTGGTTAAAAGCACAGGTTGAAAACCTTGCCTATTGTTGTTGCTCAGGCAGGTGAGAAAGCTCACAGAGGGAATACTTTTGTCTCTTAATTGCCAGGAGGTTTTGAAAACGTCCCTCAGGAGTCTCCAGCCTCCATTTTCCCCATCATTAGTGCTTCTAGCACAAGCACAGAAACCTTGTCTCCTCTTCTGAGAGGAGAAGAAGGTCACTGAACTCCCCTGGCAGGCTTGGATGTCCTTGGTGTACATCCACCCTCAGAACCATCATTGCTCCTTTCCTGGCCAGCTTTGAGTCACCAGGGAGAGATGAGGCTGATGAACATCCAAATTTCCTGATGAGTCACAAAACAGGAGCTGTCCAGGACAGCAGCCAGGCAACACTGGAAGGCCTTTGCATGAACCTATGTGTTGGTGCTCACAGAACATTCACCAGCTTTGGAAGAGCTTGTCCTCGTAAACACCAAGGTAGATTGGCCTGAGACTGCTTCAGTTTTAAAAGGTTGTTTCAAAATATTGCACCCTAAGCATTAGGCATGCTAAGGAAATTAAAAGGATGATAATTGATTCTGCATGCTTTCTTTGACTGTTTGTTTAAGTTGTGAGTCTCCCAAGGCTTCTCTGAAACTCTATTTCATGGCTAAAGCTACTAGTCAATATATGTTTGTACACTACCTAAGATATGAAGAATCGAGCAATTAGAGAAATGTCAGCAAAGACTGAAAATTCAGTGAAACAGGGAGCTTTGAAATTTGTCAATAAGAACTTTCCTGGGAAGTTGGGAATCTTGAATCTAGCTGATTTATTTTGAGAAGTAAAAGGAATAGATACGGTTCAAGAGAGAGCAACATGGTGGAGTTTCATGTGAAATCCTGGTAAATAAACTTAGCAGCTTTCACAGAAGACCATTTTCTTTAGACTAATCCTAAGTTTTATTATTGTTGAACAGTCCGGGTAAAGATGACCACAAGCCCCGGGAGCTGGACCACAGTCCCTGTATGGAGCCCTCAGCTGAGTTTGGGCCACTTTTGGCCAATCACAAGTTTGATTCATACTTCTCAAATGACTTGGAAGACTGTGCTTTCCTGTGAAGATTATTTGGCATTGGGCACTTTGCTGATGCATAACACAACAGCTGTTTAATGTATATTATCTAGATGCTGCCTTTACCAGATGCTCACGTTATTTGGTTTCCTTGAACAATGTCTCTCATTTATGCTAATAGCCACCAAAGCCCCCGTACCTCATAATCTGAGATCTGGCCCCGTTCTGCTGAGCTTTGTACACACAGAAAGCTCCCACAATAAACATAGGGCCACTGCTTTCTCCACTGGGACTGAGGCAAAGCTTCCAGTTACCTCTGCATGATCCTGATGGTGTTGACTGAATCGCTGCCTCAGCAGTGAGGCAAGTAGCAAGAAATACATCACTGGGCACACATTTCAGGATAACCTTGACATCATTGACAGTGATAGCTACAGCCCTCGCTGAAACAGAAACCTGTAAGACCGCATTTGTACCTTCTTGCTGCCTTTGCTATTACTTTCGAGAGGATGATCGTATGCCGTGCTCATGTATTTGCAAGCTCATGACATAATGTTAAGGGATTGTAATAAACAATTCCATTTCGGGGAATAGACTGGGGAGACTGAACGTTTTAGCTGTCACCAGGGTAGTTTTGCTTTAAGGATTGAATGTGTTGCCTCAAATCCAGATTTGTAATGAGAACCCTCCTGTCTTTCCTCCTGTGCCTGTTCCCCGTCCCCCCTGCATCAAGAGAATTTGGGCAGGTGACCAATGGAGTGAAAATGAGACAGGGGAGCCACACAGAACAGAGTAATTGATACAGGATATGGAGCTAGGAATGAGTGGATTTGACAAAGTGTACACCAGTAAACTGAGTGGCTCGTTTGCCTGCCAGCACGATGGATTTATAGGCTGTGTGTCACTGAGAAGCCAGTCATCCCCCCTACTCCTACCACCCCAAAAAACCCTCACACCCCTTGCATCTCCCACCTCAAATGTTGTTTAATCTGAAAGGCAGGTCACAAGTCAAAGCATCAAATTACATAAACGTGCTTTGGACTAAACTGGAGAAAGTACAAAGACCTCCAGCAAACCAATTTCTTTTTTTAAAGAAACTGAAGGGCTCAGTTACTTCTCACATACCTTTGCTGTTTTCTCCCAGCAGCCACAAGTCTAGGCTAGAAATATCCTCTTTGTAACAGTGTGCATATATTACATACCGTCATTCTCTTACCACCAGCAACAGGTAAGTACTTTTAGGTGACAGGTTTTGTCTTTTACCTTCTATTTACTTGTGCTTTGACTGCATTTTGGTGTAAGAAATGTGGCCCTTTTCCTGCTGGAAACACCCAGCATATGCTCTTGGGACCGTACAGATACTGCAAGCACATTGCTGTTCCTCTACTCATCAGTGACAAGAGCTCAGCCCCAGATTAGGGAGTGGATATACTTATCACAAGAACTGTCTATTGGAGCACTTGTTGCCTCCAACTGTTCAGTCACAGAAAGTAAAGACATTGTAGATCTCTATTTATTCTCCCTTAACCTTATCATTATAGAAATTCTAATCTCCAGAACATAAGGTATACTGCAGTTAAAGGCTTTTGATTCTACCTTTATACTAAAGCACTCAGTAAAGGTGCATTATTTTCTCAGTCCCTAAGAAGCATTGACAACTCAATTCTCTCTCTGCATGGGGAGCAGTGGGAAGGAAGAAATGAAAACATAGCTACAGTGTCCATGGAGAGATCAAAGTTGGTTAGGACTTTGAAATAAGGCAGGAAGCATACAGCCAGCCACTGCTCAAGCAGTGCAAGAAGAAAAGGGGAATGGAAATAGAGCAGACAATGCACAGCTACCCAAGTGAAAAGCAATGGCATCATTCCTCTCCTCGTCACACGTTCCCCTGTGGCAAAAAATCACGGTAAAAAGTTTTAGTTTTGACACACCAACTACAAGAATGCAACAGTACGTGCCATGAAAGGCTGTGCACTGGATCTGTTGTACAAAACGAATAGCGGACTTCAGGCGCTTGTACACCCAAGCTCATTGTTGGGAAATCTGCTGCGTCGCCAGCATACCAGCTCAATATTTCAGAGGTTATTATCTCATCCCTTCTTCAGCTGCCAGCTTTGGACTTCTGCCAGAAAAAGGCAACCACCAGGAAGATGATACACCAGTACATTAGGCAAGGCTTTTGGGAATTTGAGCAGGCTTTTCTTTTCACTGAGATCAGTCTGCTCTCTGGGTCCAAACGGCACAAGTGCTCCGTCAATATATAAATGGCCAAACAGGTTCTGTAACCCTCCCAGAACAGAATGTGGGCAGTTCTACCAAACTGCTTTTGTCAAATAGACGCTGTGGAGAACTGAACTTTTGTGTGAGTACTTCTGACACTGTGGGAAGGAGGAGACAACAGTCACCAAACTGATCCAGAATCAAGAAGTGTGATTTCACATGGGCAGTGCAGCAGAAGAACTGAAGACAGAACCTGGTACCCTCTCCCCTCTGCAACAATGTCCCATGGACTTGTACATGAGCAAACCATGATTAAAGGTCTGCTTTAGCTGTGAGTTGCTAAGTAAAGCCAGAACCTTTGCAGTGGGATCAATGGATTTTAAAGTTAAAAAGTACCTTTGTTTTATGTGGCCTGGCATCCTAGATCTCCTATTTTGCCATAAGCTGCTATAATATTACAACAATGTTCAATTTTTCCAGTGATGATCTGAGTGATAATCAATGGCAGCGCTCCTGTGCATTCAAAGAGTTATATCCTACCTCCCCTTCTGGAAAGACTTTTTGAACATTTAGTAATAAAACTATGTCTGGACATATTAACTATTTTTGCCTTTGATGTCTTTAATGTTATTTTGTCTCATAACCCATTTAGAAAGATAATTACCTTTAAAGACAGACATGAAATTGGATGTCTCCAGGAAGTTTCCCTTAAGACCAGAAGGAGATAAGGATGGCCTGAACTGTCCAATTCCCAATATCATTATCCTGCTACCAGGAAGAATTTGGTGAGAGGAAATATTCTGTGCATACCTTACAAGGCAAAAATACTTCATTATTCAAAGCTTCCTCTCAGGAAAACCATTTGTGAAATAACTTAGAAGCATCTTTGTTTAACCCAGTTAATTAACAGGCATTTGGATCATCTCACTAGTCTTACTGTGTAAATCCTGCATATGATCCCCAAAGGAGGGAACATAGAGCCTTCAAGGTAAAATATAGAAAAGTATTTTATACTCAAACTAACTCTATTCATATTTTCTATATTTATGGTAGCTAAAGTCACAGCACTTGAGTTTTAGCTCTGGGGTAAGGCTCCTTGTTGCATTTCCATACATTCAGAGGAGTTAGGGATGGATCTCACAATCCGAGTGCATTTGCCTGTCCGAAGCTTTTACATTGTGGCTCTTACCCTGACTGATTCTGAGAGAAAGCAGCGAAATTGGTAGAGGAATTCAGTCCAGAGAGAATGAGAACTGGAATCAGCTTGACTCAAAGTCACCTCCAGGCAGCACAGATGCAAATAGCTCGAGCCACACCACGCAGCAGACTCATGCTCAAGTACAGGCACAGCTGATGAAAGCAGACTAAAATTTCGTATGCCAGCTCTAAAGAGGCCCTTTATAAGAGCAAAATGCATGCAGCCATCATGGAGTCTGTATACAGACTCCAGCTCCAGTCAATGACACTGTTACCTTAATAGCATTTCATCCGTTTTGCTCAAAATGCAATCCATAAGCTTGAGCCTTGTCCTGCCAAAAATGCCTTCAGTTTAGACCAGAACCTGATATTTCCAATGAATTGATGTGGATGCAAAGCCCAGACAAGAGTTCTAGTCAAGAATATTTCCTAATTATATGGCTTTTAAAACCTCTCAAGGAACTCCTCAACTCTTCTGCCATTACTCAGTTAAATCTCCAAGTGGCTCAAATTCCCTTCCCGAAGATCTGATGACTCTTTCCTCTCTGCTCATCGCTATCTGTCTACTGACAGCTACTTTCTCTTTATATACATATTAAAAGAGAAAATTAAGAAGATAAAGGTCTTCAAGCTTTTCTCGTGTATGGGCACTTTTTCCCCTTGAGACACATTTTTTACACAGCCCGCTCTATAATTTGTGATGGCAGTGTTCAGGAATGGGGAAGAAAGTGTTAAGGTGGAAATACATTTGGATGTTTTCATTTTAAGCTTGACCTAAACCCCCCACCAGAAACCATGGAGAAAACAAGGGGAGGTGAGCTTGTCCCTTCATCACCCCTCTGATTTAGCAATAGCACTGTTTACCAGCCTGGAGTCTCTGAGCTATTTAAAGGGTCTACGGAGATCCCTAAAAAACCCAAGCACATTAGGAGCTAGGCTTAACTTACTGTACAGTCCTTCATATCTAACCCCCTAGAAGCTCACTAACTGAAGGCTACTTTTCTGTCCAAAGGACTCCTGCAGGAATAACCCTTGCCAAACAAAGCTCTAGAGCCTTATTTATAAACTGTGGCTGTATTAATTTGATTTGTAACTTCTTTTTTAATTCCCTAACTTCATACAAGTTAAACTACTAATACACTAACAATTGTACCTCTGAGTGCTTCTGCCTCCTGCTCAGAGCAAAGCACTCTACATTGTTCATTTTATTAGAGTGACAGATACTTTTTAAATATATTTAAATACATTTACCAGCCATGCCTTTGCTGTAGGGTTTATAATAGAAGAGATGAAGTGCCCTTTTTAGTGGGTTTTGGGATTTTTTTTTTTTAAATACTGTCTACAGCGCACACTGATCTTTGATCTCTGATCCTGAACTCCATGACTAACACTTAGCTAATCAATTAATGAGAAAAAATACCTTCTGGAAAGTATGAGCTAATGTCTGACAAAATCAAGCTAAGTAGTGAATACATTAATATATTTATGCTGGCCTTAAACATATTTAAGAAAAACACGTTAAATTTATTGCAGCAATTAACAGGCAGGCTTTTAATTGTTGTGACATTAATTTGTACTTAGTTAGGTGGCAAAGCTGAGCTCCACTATACTTTGTGTACTTTCACGTGTAGTACTATCTGTCACTTAGTCAGCGGGCAGAATACAACTTCCTTTAATTAGACTGTTGAACACTTCATCACTTCTCCTATCTATTCAATCACTTTGAATCACCACCTCTTTTATGGCCAGGACTAGGCCATATTCAAATCAGTTGACTTCATTGTTATTTCTGATGCATAAATGTGATGGTTTTACATGGAATAACCCCTTTTAACTTGGATTCCTAACTTAATAATACTTTCTCTCAGAGTTAAGGTATCTGACCATATATTAAAAAAATAGATTTAGAAACATTGGAAGTGTATTCAGGGTGTCAAAGGTAAAGTGTAAGTTGTTTCTTTTGGAGAAAATATTATTTGTGAAAGGAGTGCATCAAACACTTACTGCTTTAATATTAGCATGAATATCAAAATAAGCAGCAGTGCCTCCCCAGCCCCTCTTTCCTGCATAGCTGTTTTCTCTGCTTCTTTACCATTTTATATCTCTGGCAATACAACATAACAATTAAAAAAACCTCAACACAAGGCACATTTAAACAATGTCACTATTAGGTAATAGTTAGTTAGGTCTACAGAGTAAGGGTACTAATCCCAAAATTTAGGTTAATGAATACTTTAAAAAGGCTATTTAATAGAAATTTCTTAAACACTTTTCTGCATTACTGATAACAAGAAGACATCAAAGGGCACAGTTTGCTACGGTAGTAAAATTACTGCTTTAAAAGCTGGCTAGCTGTTGGGTCTGAGAAGGTAACATTAATCTGGGGAATCATTATTCAGTAAGGGCATAACAGTAGTCAAAGGACATGACCTTTGGTACTGATGTTAAATCCCCAGTTTAAAAGAAAACACAAAGTCAGTGCTGGTAAAATTTGCAGTTGACATAACAAAAGTAGTAAACGAAAATGAGGATGGACAATTGATCTATGGAAGTCCCTTGCCTGGTAAGCCTTGCTATTTTGGGCAACATATTTCACCACAGCAGAACACAAGGCCAGCCACCAAAGACCCAAACCTACCACTGAGAATACACATGTAAAATAAGGTTCACAAGAAACAACCTTCAAATCTTGAGAGCCTACAGCAGCTCAAATGAGGCTTCAGGAATCAGACAGGATATTCAACTGAATAGGCTCTTCCAGAGGCAGCCCCTCAACGAAAGAAACTACTCTGTCTGTATGAGCAAGAGGCCTGAAATCACAGAGAAGGATATTTCCCTACATCCAGTGGCAATATTTCCTGTTCTGCTGTTTAAAAGCCACTGGCAAACTGAAAAAGACTGAGTAAATAGTTCTGAAAATAACTTGGGTTCAGAAAGCTTGCTTTAAATTCAGAATTTTGCTGTGCAAATATATGCATATTTTAAAGAGACATAATTCTTATTTTATTAGATACAATTGTAGGCTAAATGGACTCTGCTCATGGTCATATTGCTCATTTCCTCAGACTGGTTGCTCAGTCAGGCTATACCTGATGCACAGCACTTAGACACATATCCCAGATAAAAGTTTGTACTCCTAGCTCCAGAATATACTGAACTCCAAGACAAGATTAAGACACACATCATCCTTACCAAAAGTCACTGGCAAAACCAAGCTGATGAAACATCCTAATAATTCTTTGTTGTGCCAATAGAAAACCTGGACTGCAGAGCGTCCTCAAGTCCATTTGCCTCACTTTAAACTACAACTCATTGACCTTGCTACGAGGTTCAACATACCTCAACTCTGATCTGCTTATTATAGGGCTCAGACATGCACCCAAAATCATCAGCTGGTCAGCTGGGCCCCAGTTGTTGTCTGTGCGTCCACTTGCAGCCACAACAAGTAACAGGTGCACCTACTCCAGCGTTATAGCTCCATCAGGATAACAGTTTTTGAAGCAAATTTCTCTGTTATTCCTGATTTACCATACATTGCTTCATAGCATGGAACAGTTCTGGGTTGCAACTGGAGTGCTTTCAGATTAAATCAAAGGAGAACTAGTAACGTGGGAAGGAGTCTCCAGTTGGCAGAGGGAGATTTGATCTAGTTTAAGTTAAAAGCATACACAGGATGAAGGCTGGGCCCTCCCATTTGCTTTCTCTAAAACTACCGCTTTTCACCGCACTTTCATGAGCACAGCCACTGTGTGTCCATCCATTTATTCTTCTTTTACTGGTTAAGAAACTGCCTGGAACGGCCATCTGCTGTGGGCACCCATGGCTTCTCCAGCCCCAGCAGTATCCCACAGCCACCACCAAAGTTCCTGTCCTGCACTTTCCCCACATGCCTGTGTCTTTGGGAGGTGATCTCTCACCAGGTGATCTCTCACCAGGCCAGCACAGCACAGCAAGTGAGACCTTACTCCCTCAAAGTTTCCACCTGAAGCCTTCACTGAGCCTCCTGAGCAGTCTCTGGACAGCCTCCAGTCCCTGCTGCCTCTTAACGGGTGCCAGGGGGTCCTGGATCCCCTGGGGAGCTCAGATAATAGTGAACATTCAGCCTAAGTTCTTCACATAGCATGGAACAGTTTTCTCCTAAGTTTAATATTTCTGTGGATATGAGGAATTGCTCAGCACTTGACATTTTAGTCAGCAAAGGGCACCCCTGATTTCAGGAAATTCTGGATACAGGAGAAATCTGGGAATAAAAAGGAAGTACACACTTCAGGTACATGGAGTAAAAAAGGGTCCTGACTGAGGGGGAGCAGGAAAGCAAGAGAGGCAGCACCAGCTGAAAATGGGGTGGAGCTCTTCAGGATGCCCAGTAGCAGCTGGTATCTTGACAGGTTCAGCACTAACAGCACTGGCCCAGTTTTGCTGTGTTATACTGGTATATTGTAGCCAAAACAAAGAAAATACTTCCAAACTTATTTTTCTTTTGGTGAGATCCCGTTCAAATAAAAAAATATTATGGGAAAATGCACTTCAACTCCAAGTGCATAGGAGAAGAAAGTACCTGAGAAAGCCAGGGCTGCACTATGAGGCAAGAGCAAACAATGGTTTTGTAAGAATCTCTCCTGCTTTACAACCAAATATGCTTTGCTTTAAATTCCTAAGAACTGGATAAAGATGTCTCACTGTCCCCTGTGTGACCAAGTTGCATTTCTACTAACAAAAGCATCTTTTGTTTCCCAGTGGGCTTCTCAAAGGCTTTCTGCCAAAGCTTTGAGAGGAAATTGTCCACTGAACACATATTTTACCAGGGAGATCTTTCTCTCCACAAATCTTCTTGGAATTTTGTTGTTCTGGGTGGGTCTTTTTCCTTTATTATTTATTTATTTATATTATTTTCCCCAGAAATATGAAAAGTTTCAGTTTACATGAGTAAACTTTTTATTAATTTTTGTGGGTTTCCAGTGAAAACAAATAAACAAAGCCAGAAACAATTACAGCTTGCCTGGCAAAGCAGTCTACATATTGTTGAGCAAGTGGGTGTTATGCCGAGGTTGAAATAACACGAATGATGATGGGATATTCTATCCTAGAAGCAACCTGCTATAATTTACCACACAATCTGTCCTTGCCCGTTTTTTTCTGGGGGCACTCTCTTCTCTTTTATTAGCTAAACAGAAACACACACACACAAAAGTTAATACTGAGGTGATTTTATATAGACATTTGGCTCAAATTTGGGAGGGTGTTTTTGCATGAGGTTTCAAATATCTCAGAATTATGATCTGTCAACAATTCACACGGCAGAAGAATGGACTGAGAGAACCTTTTAAGAACTTTGAAAGGAAGATCAATCCCTTTCTCTGTTTTTTGTTTGTTTTGTTGGGTTTTTTTTCTTCTTCTTTTTAATGCCACCAAGGAGTCCCTCAAACACTAAATAAAGAAAGAAAAAAAAGTTTTCTTCTCATAATCTAGGCATCACATTATGCTATTTCAGAGTTCACAGGTTTCTATAATGGATGTTTATAGATTTTTTGAGAAAAGGCCACTCAAAATTCTTCACGGCTTCTACATTAAATATTTACATTCAGGCCAAGGATGTCTTGTTAAATTTTAATAGCATACCCTCCTATTTCAAAAAAGACAGTAACTAAACCTCAACCCAGATGCTAACGCTTATATGAAGCAAAACCTTCTAAACAGTGTTTGAAGTGACAACTCTTCCCAAGGCACAAGGATGTTTATGCTCTAGTCCAAGGGGAGATAAACAGAGCAGCATACCACTCCATATTTGTAAATGTTAACTCTGCAAGGTAGAAACTGGCTTTTGTATGCACCCAGCTTCTGTTCCTCCGCTGCTCCCAGAGCCATAACATGACACATGGGAATGTGTAAATTGAAATAGCAGAGATAGATATCGTGGCCCTGCCACAGAAAAATGTGCACTCTTACTCTTGTGCCCCCCATCATCCTGACTCTAAGGAACTTCCTTTCTGACATGTGCCTTAGGTACCAGCCCAGTGGCTTACCAGAGAATCTGGGACAATTCCATGGGTCTGCGGGGCAGTTCCACCCTCACATCCAGAGTGTATCAGAAGTAGCTGCCCTAGGGTCAGCAGGGACTGACTCTGCTACTGTGAGTGTGGTAGAAATGCTGCTTCTCAAAAACATTTCAAGAAAACACTATGAGAACTAACAAGGGTAATGCACAGAACCAGCAACTGAATATGGTATAAGGCCAAAGTGCTCACACCAATAGGTAGAAGACTGAGATCCAAGAACTCAAGGCCAGCCCTTTTACATGTATATGCCATTCTAAAATAGACTCGTGCAAGAATCCTGGTTAATATAACACACTCTTTGCCAAATATGTACTTCAAAAATAGCCATCATCTGTAGGCATACCTTGAGTGGTGTTAGAGCTGTCTGGGTTTTGTTATGCAAAGACTGTGATAAGTTATAACACACTGCCGGTGGAAAAAGGAGTGAAACTGCAAAAACTGAGCTGCACAGGGTTCTTGAATGAGAACTTAACGGGGAAGTTTAGACCATAACAGGCGTGCTTTAATAAATGTGGACACTTACTCACATGACTAAACATGGATTTAGGCTCTCCAGGGATGCAGATGTCTCTAGTCTGGAGACTAAAACTACAGCTGGACATCTAAGGATAAAGTGACCAGCATGTAGATATTGATACTCTGCCCAGAGAGGCCTGAATTTACACACTCTTCTTTTACAATCTCAGTGCAGATTTCAGCTCTTAGTAAATCTTCATTTTCAGAGAAACTAATGAGGGGGGTTTTGCAGTTCTGCTAAATTCTGATCAGTTGATTGTTGTCTGTCCCAAACTTCCATGTCCCCCAGTTTTAAAAGAATTAATGCAGCCTGTTTGACACCTAGCTCGCAAGTTCAGTAGAGCAGAAGGTTTTGTATTATTCCTGGCCAGAACAGTATTAACCTCAGCTGAGACAAGTCATTAATTTGTGTTACCGCAAATTTATTTTTGATCAATATTATTGATCCTTTTGAACAGAGAAAGCATGCTGAGGACATGGTTGCTGCTGTTCTCAAATGAATGCTAACTGTGCGTTTGGAATTTGTCTTTGACTCCTTGTAGGTTCGCAGCAAAAGCAAAGCAGCCAAGGCTGGACTGTGCGAGGGGGATGAGGTGGTGTCTATCAACGGGAAGCCTTGTGGAGACCTGACCTATGCTGAAATCATTGTTCTGATGGAAAGCCTGACTGACGTCCTGCAGCTGCTTATCAAGAGGTACAGGAATGCTCAGGATGCTTTGGTGCAACTCAGTGAAACACCTGGGAAATGCTGGCTTTGAGCACACTCGTTTTTCAGACTTATACTGGGAGGTTCTGATAGCCCTGTTGTTAATGTCTGTAGCTGCTTGGATGGAAACGGAATACAGAGAATTTGAGCTGAAGGAATTAATGTATATAATTTGAACAGCAGCAGTCAGGCACAGAATTAATAGTACAGTCTGCAAATGTGAGTATTAATACTTGCAAGGTGTCCACTACCATATATGCATACTGCAGAGCCTGGAGCTCAGTTATTCTCTGCACCCCTTTGAAGAAGTGAAGTGTTGTTATTCCCCACAGATAGGGAAGTGAGGCTTACAAAACACAAAGGCTGGCTGGATGGAGAAACTGTGTTACCCAGATATGCCTTGATGATGACATGGCAAATGGTCTTCTTGGGTGGCAAAATGTGTTAGTGGTCAGGAGGAGGAGAAGGTCTGGAAGTCATGAATTCTATTTCTGTAGCTGTTATCACCTCACTAGATGAGGTGGGGGAAGTCACAACTCTCTGGGTCTCAGTTTCTGTCTTTGTGAAATAGTGAGAGGGAATTTCAGTTTTCTTTGAAAATGCTTCGAGTTTCTTAGAGCAGAGAAGCTTTAGGCAAACTTGCAAGCAGGCCAGCATTACTGCTCACTGAATATCAACCTATTCCAATGCCCGCTCAGAAATTGTCATCAGTGTGATAAATGCAACCTGAGTTCAGAGCCACCTACAGTGAAGCACATTCTCCCCAGGCTGTGAATTCAGACAGGATGAACTCTCAGTTTTCTTCAGTGGAAGTAAGAAAAGTCTTGAAACTCCCACACTCCTTGTAAGGACTTAAGGCTCCCCCCAGAGCTACTGCAGCTCCCTCTCACAGGCAGGACCAGGAAAGGATCAGGATTCATCATGACAGCTACCAGAGCAGTGTCCCTGAAAACAGGCGCTCGTTTCTGGCTACCAGGGATGTCTACACAGCATGTGAAATTCCTCATGGTTCCTACAACCTGCACAAAGGAGCTTTCCTCAAGCCTAGAAGTTCAAAATGACCGTCTGCCTTCAAACCTAGATGCTCTCAAGGAGTGCCCATTTTATTTATAACAGACATTTTGCGTGGCCTGTCTGTACATGTTGTCTGGGCCTGAGCAATGGATCAGTGCGACAGGAGCAGGAGGACAGTGGGAGCTGAGGATTAGAGCTTACCTTCCCCAGAGTGCACAGCTCCTGCTCCTGGTTCAGCAGGGGACCAGCTGAGTGTTCCTCATGTGATAGCTGCATTCTTCTCTTTTTAATTCATAATGTGGCTATTGGAACTGCGCTGGTAAGAATATTTGTGGCTGACCAGCTGTCTTCTCTTCAGGCGTAGAAATAGCTCCACATACTTTGACTCCTGCCTCTTGTTGTTCCATAACTGATATTTCAGTTGTCTGAAGGCCACAGGGTGCTGAAAGGGACTCTCCATTGCTCCTGCCTGAATGCATGGTGAACAGCAAATCATGTCCTGAAAATCAGAGTGTTTATACCACATAATTCAGTGTTTTATGGAATGAAACCATGTCAGAAATGTTAGGGAAATTGCAGTAGCTCAACACTCTGAAAATGACTAAAATGTTCTAAAGAAACTCACTGTTGAGAATCTTTAAATTTCTTCTCATCAGTTCATCTCCCCCAAATCCCAGCCTCTGCTGTCTGTATTTTCCCAGGTATGGGAGAATGGACTGAAGCACTTCTCTTCCCCTCCCACCTCGTTTGTGGGTACTATCCCTCTTAGCACTAAGCCCAGAAGGATTTTTCAGGAAGTGTCCTAGCATCCTTTGAGAAAAACGAGTAGCAAATCCTTCCTTTCCTGAGTAGCCAATTCTCAGCAGCCACCTCAAGAAAATGCTGGAAAGCATGAGGAAAGAATAACTAAAGTGGTATTCTACTGGTGATCTTTACATCTAAGAATCTTTTGTTAGCAGGGAAGAATATTTTCCGTTGGAAAACTCCTGGCTATCCCTGAACCTTTTGCATGAAGGATGCAATTTTCATAGGTATTAATCATTGCCCTAATTCTGCTCTTACAGATCTTACTGGGAGGAAAATTGGCCTTTAAAAGTCGTTTTTAAAATGCTACTTGGCCTTTGATGTTGACCAAAAGTTTTCCCAATGCCCTGTAAGCCACAGTGAGTTACTGACGAGCAGCAGTGCCCAGAAAATGCTCGGTTTACAGGAAGAGAGGAAAGTGACACCCTGCAGAGCGGGCACTCCCAGATGCCATGTGGGGGAGCATCTCACTGACCTTCCCGGCAAATGCCGGGCACATGGATCCAACAAAGGTGGAGAGAGGGGACAGACACCAGAACGCCAGCCTGCCCTTCTCACACCAGTGCTAGCAGCTCCTGGCCACTGCTGAGTCTGGAGAGAACATTTCTAGGGGGAAGCAGGTAGTGCTCAGCACATGCTGACATGAAATACACCATGTAGGGGGTAAAACATGAGCCTGCGACAAACCCTGCTGCACTGACTCCGGGAGTTCTGCTTCCTTCCTGGAATTACACTGCTGTTCCTGCAGTGAGCTGGAAAGGCCTGAAAGAGAAACAATAATTTGACAAAACACAATCTGAAATGACAAAAAGGAGATCATACCCGGTATTCTGCTTTTTGACAGAGGACACCCAGTTATGTCTATATAGAGTAGAAGTATATCCATATGTAGCAAGGGCCTTTTAAGGTGGAAATCTTTCTCTCCCACACATACACACAATCATTCAGCTACCAATAAAGGCTAACATTTAGCTGGCCCAGCCCCCAGTCCATATCTTACAAGGAAATGTTTACAGATTTCTGTAATTTATCTGTGCTGGAGGGCAGTACAATTGATCATCCAAACAGCATCATCCGATGGGATCCAGCAGCACTCACAAGGAGCTCCCTGAATTAAAATCTGTCTGACCTTTACCGAGTCCCATATGTGGTGAAATGGGTGTTACACATTTTGTGCTGTTTGAGGCAGACCCAGACTGCCACAAGCAGTACGCTGCATGCCTAAAAAGCAAGCGATATTGAAGTTTCTTCAGCACACTGACAGATTTATTCCTTCTGCTGCTTCTTCCAACCTTTATTTCTAGGGGGTTCCAAAGTCTCGGAATAGCCAGGGCTGCTTTTGATTTCAAAAATCTCCATAGTACTTGATATTAATACTTTACTGGGGACAGCCGCCGCTTCCCTGATTTAAAAATGTGCTTTGCTACCTTCTAGCAGGTAGGAACTCTTAATAACATGCTGCAGCCTTGCTGTACAGAGAAGGTTTCTCCTCAAATTAATAGCAGTCTATATGGTCCAGAGCATTAAAAGAAGGAGCTAAATAGCACACCAGGTGTCCTAACAGCAGTAAATCAGCTTAACTGGGCCAGAGGAATTAATAGTTTAGAAAAAGGAGCTACACTGACATCTATTGTAAATTTCACAAGCAAGAATAACATTTTCCAGTTAGAAAGAATATCTTTTTAAATAAGTAGGAAATATTGTATAGGTTCACTACCCTTTTATGCTGGATCATTGTAATGGACCCAGAATATTTCAATTAATCCATGATATATAAGGATGATGATCCTCACAGGAATTCTTTGAATGTGTATTTCAAATATTTATTTCCCTCCCTCTGATCCTTACTCAGTACTTCTCTATTCCTTAGAGAGTGAATGATTTGGGACAGGAACCACATGTAAGGATGGTGCCTAAAACAGTTGCAGTAGTGGCTACAGAGCCAAAAATTAACCACTCCTCTGGTGATTTTTCTCATGGACCTGTGAAATATGAAGAAGTATTGTCTCAAAAGTCTCAGCAGCATTTCTCTGGAAGCCCTGTAACAGAAATGTGTCTGTGAGAGCACACTGATGTTAAGAATTATACAATTCCACATTTCAGGTTAGTAGTGGGGTCATAGCTTTACCAGTGTCATGTAATTTCCCACTTACTGCCCTGCTAAGTTGAAGAACTTCAAAAGATACAAAGATGCTTCTATTTAAGATCCCTACATTCTGGGAAAATTCTTCTAAGTGAACCTGCTAAAAAGTGCAACAATTAATTAGGGTGGGGAAATACTATGCAGAAATTGCTTCTGTATCTCTATTTACAATGGCTGTGCTTACAGCAGCTTAATTTCCTGAATTGTTTATGTATGTGCAGATCCTCCAGTGGAATAAATGACACCGTGAATGCTGAAAGAGAAAACGGGAAGCACGAGAACATAAAAATTGAGGACTATGGGGAGAGCACCACACTGCAAATGAACGCAGTGCAAGAGATACCCCATGGAGATTTATGCATCACAGAGATTTACAGTGGGACTCACCACGGAGCAGCAGAAAGCAACACACACTTTTCTGAAACAAAGCAAGAGACCACACAAAGCCACAGAATTCCTCCTAAAGTGCTAGGCACCCCCACAGTGATCGTGACAGACGAGGCTGCTGTCAGAGGGACGACAGAAGAAAGGCCAGGTGCTATGGTTGAGCTGCAGCTGTCCCTCTCAGAGGACATGCACAAGGCCACCAATGCTCCTGCTGTGACTCTCTTGGGGGCAGAAAAGTGCCCCCCTTCAGGCAGAGGAGCCAGTGCCCAACAGGACGGGAGCAGCCCCCTCATTGCAGTTCCCCTGAGTGTGAAGGAGGGCAACATCCAGTGGTCAAACAAAGTAGTCCACTTTTCCAGCAGCAAGAGGATCCAAGGTGCAGCTCCATCGATCCCCAGGGTGGAGGTGATCCTAGACTGCTCAGACAGGGAAAAGGAAGCGCCCAGGTCTCAGTCTGAAAGGGGGTGTGTTGATTCTCAAGTAGAAGGAGGGCAGTCAGAAGCACCTCCTTCCCTCCTCTCTTTTGCAATCTCGCCAGAAGCCACAGTGCAGGGAGAAGACAGCAAGCACTCGGAAAAGGAGCACAGACCTCTCAAGCACAGGGCAAGGCACGCAAGTGAGTATGTCCCATCCGATCATTTGCGCTGCCTGAGGGCATCTTTTGTAGGTTTAGATATAATTTCAGGATTTAGAATGCATTAGGAAAAAAAAATGTTTAGAGATTTTTTTTCTGCAGTTTTCTAACTTTCCCTCTCCCTTTTTCTTTTAAATGATATTTCTGTTCTAGCTTTATATATTTTTGCAGGGTGATACAATGCTCCTGGTGACGAGCCAAGAGTGTACCCATGCCTTAACTGCGCTGAATAACTTTGCTTAGTAGACTTCCACTTTGAAATTAACTCCTGACTTTGTCCGACTAAAAATACTTACATCTCCAGAAAGGGCTGAACTCTGCTGGTCTTCTAACTCATATTCAGTGGCAATCTGTAAAATATTAACAAAAGCTGCTTGCACATGTCTATGTGAATCCTGTGGGTTTCTCATTTTATAGCAAAAGCTTTGCGTTGTCATTTGCATCATCTAAAACCAAAGCCATGCCACTGCTTTGAAAAGTTAGTAAAATAGTCTAGCAGCAAAGCTTGATGTTGTCTGCAGAAAAGATCTTGACAGACACCAGCATGTGTATAACTGTTACATGATCCTTTTGGTTTTGTCAGCCTTCTCTAGACTGTGAAGTGAACATGTTATTTCTCCTCACTCCCAGACCCAGAGGTCAGCTTCAAAATGTGTCCAAGACCTTTACGTGGAAGCAAACTTGTCACTGGAGCCAATATTGATTAACTGGGTGTAGACATGTATTGTTTATTAATTAATCTATTTATTTCTTTGTTATTTTATTCATCTGGGACCTTTCTATTGGTTGCTTGCTCCTTCCCAACAATGTAAAGAATCCTGTCTGGGGATTTAGTAGCAGTATGTCAAAGGTGCTTGAATGTGTGCAGTGAGATACTGTAGCAACAAACTATTTCATATGCAGCATTGGAACTCCTCTACTAACCCACTGCTAATTCCTCTGGAAGCATATTTTTAGCGTGATAACCACTTGTGTCTCATTGGCAAGTGGATTAGGCAGTTACTTATGCCTAAGTGTCTGTATTCCACCCACATATTTTGGCCATATTGAATGAAGTATAAAAGAAAAGTGCACATGCTTCACATTTTGGCTGCAAAGTCAGAACCAACTGTGGGACTGTGCCTGCATTTCTTAGGGAGTTACTTGCAATGCCGGTCTTAAAAAGCAAAAGTACGAAGAATGAACTACTTTTTACGTGATAAACTCTTCTTGCAAGAAGAACAGAAGTCCTGTCCTTTTCCCACACCACCTATGACAATCTCAGTCTCTTCTAAGCTAGCAGTGGGTCATTATCCTTAGGAACCACTGATTAATACAAAATTTTGTATTATTATTATTATTAATCTATCTACACATTAGAAAAGACAAATTGCCAGGCATAGTGAATGCTCTGTGTGCAGCAAATACTATGCATGTTCTCTGCAAAAATAGGAGTTACAATGTCTTTAAGTCTGACCTAGAGAACTTTTATTATGGGTGTTTGATCTCTTTAACAGAAATTTTCTCTGTCAATATCATTCAGATTATGTTTACCTGAATAGTTAGCACTCTAACACTAAAACCCAGAGTTTTGGAAAAATACCTTCAGTGACAATTGCAAGCAATTGGATTGTCACAGGACTGAGCCAAAGATTTTGTGATTCGGCTCTCCAACAGTAAAATATTATAGCTTGCTGGTTTGGGTGCCATGCTCTTTTCTCTTCTATAGATTCTTGTGAGGACCATTGATCCAGTTGTGCAGTCATCTGGCATAATGGCAAAACTCCAGTTGTCTTTAATAGGAGAAGTATCAGACTCCGTCTACTGACATGGCGAGAAGGATCATGACTAGAAAACACACGGCATGGCCTTCTTTAATAAGTCCGTTTTATTTATGCCAGCAGAAGATACCAAATATTTTGCTGTTCTATTTTCTTTTATCAGAGACATGTTTTTTTTTTTCCTTGTGACTATTGATTTAGTCAGGAATAGCATTAAATTCCAGGTTTTTTGAAGGGAGGAGCTGTTGAGGCTGTCATTGATAAGATTCGGTGGTAGAGTACAAGGAAGGGAAAGCAGCAGGGACACCACCTGACTATCATTGCCCCATGAGGCACATGCTCCATGTCCCGTTACGAGGAAGCAGTCACACGGATGTCCAGTGTATCCATCAACTTTGCAGCTGTGTCTGTTCCTCTTTCACATGAGCTGATGAAAACCAGTAGTTTATGTTTTCAGAAATATTGTCATTGATACTCCTATGAATACCCTTGAGAAGTTAGTTGAGTCTCCCTGGTTCCGTTCTTAAACGTGTATTCACTCTTGCCACATTTCCAAGATAAATATCCAGTATATGTTATATCTTACAGAACTTATATCTCAGGCAAGTAATGCCTGTTAAAAGACTGAAACCTGCTTTCATTGAGCACCCTGGACAAACTCCCACATCTACCAAGGGTCGGAAAGTTAATGCTAATATTTTCTGTGTATGCCCTTCTGGATGTATACTTGCTGTTAAACAGCTAATACCGAGTAGCATACTGACTTTTAGCAAGTTTACAATTTATAGGAGTAAAATGAACACCAAAATGGCAGAAGCTGCTGCCACTGTCAGAATCTGCTCAGTTTCATTTTGTCTCAGATATAAAGCAGCCATGGGCCTGCCTAGCTGGGAATAGCTGCTGTAAGCCTAGGAACTTGTGGTCAAATACTTGGAAAATACCAGACCAGAAACTGGATAAATGAGAAAATATCACCTGCCTGTTGGTGCTGGGCATAAAAATTAAGAATGCTAGAAATAAAGACACATGTAATGCTCCTGTTGAGCTAAGAGAGTTCTAAAGAAACTGATGTAGCCTTTGAACTTGCCCGGGTATGTCTCCAAGGAACGCTGGGTATGGATTTTATAACACAGCTGATACTGTGAGAAAACCTCAAGTAAAATGAACTCCCCATACAAAATAAATGTTTTCATATTTAATAGATTTCAGTACAGGAAAATGCACCTGTTAATCTCCCTGTAATTCTGTGGGCCACATGAATTTTATTTGCCCTTTGATTCTTTCCACAGGGCTCCGACGAAGCGAGAGCCTGTCGGAGAAGCAGGTCAAAGAAGCAAAATCTAAATGTAAAAGTATTGCACTGCTGCTGACGGCAGCTCCCAACCCCAATTCCAAGGGGGTGTTGATGTTCAAGAAGCGCCGCCAAAGGGCGAGGAAGTACACTTTAGTCAGCTACGGGACTGGGGAGTTAGAACGTGACGAGGACGAGGGGGAAGAGGGCGAAGGTGAAGAGGGGGACAAGGAAAACACTTTTGAGGTGAGTTTGCTTGCAACAAGTGAGTCGGAAATAGATGAAGATTTTTTCTCTGACATTGACAAGGACGGTAAGATCGTGACATTTGACTGGGACAGTGGTCTGCTCGAGGTGGAAAAGAAGACAAAAAGTGGAGAGGAGATGCAGACGCTTGCAGACAGCACAGGGAAAGGAGCCCTCATGTTTGCCAAGAGGCGGCAGAGGATGGATCAGATTACAGCGGAGCAAGAGGAGATGAAGGCAAGCACAGTACAGACAGAGGAGCACAGGGAAACCACCGTGACAGAGAACTTCCAGAAAGTGAGCTCTTCTGTCTATCAATCCAAAGAGGAGGAAATATCGAAAGAGCAGACCTGTGTGAGCAAAAGCTACACAGATGTGAGCCAGAATCACAGCAAAGTGGTACAACAAAATGGCTTTGGCTTAGCGCCTGGCACAAACCTCTCTTTTCAGTCCTCTGGAACTCAAAAGCCAGCATCTTTGAATAAAACAGCAAAACCCTTCCCTTCTGGAGTTCAAAACCGAGCAGCTGCACCATTTTCACCTGTAAGAAATGTCACCAGTCCCCTTTCAGATGCAGCAGCACCACCTCCTTACTGCTCTGTCAGCCCCCCAGCCGAGGCTTTCTACAGACCTGTCTCAGCTCCCGTGGCCAGCAAGGCTGCCCCACCCCCGTGGGCAGCCACCGAGCCCACGGAACACATCGCGTCCAGGGACGAAAGGATTGCCGTGCCAGCCAAAAGAACTGGGATACTGCAGGAGGCAAAGAGAAGGAGCACTTCCAAACCCATGTTCAATTTCAAAGACGCACCCAAAGTAAGTCCTAATCCTGCCCTGCTGTCCCTTGTACACAATGCAGAGGGCAAAAAAGGGACTGGAGCTGGTTTTGAGTCAGGACCTGAAGAAGACTACCTCAGTTTGGGAGCAGAAGCTTGTAATTTCATGCAGACTCAAGCATCTAAACAAAAGGCCCCTCCTCCTGTTGCCCCAAAGCCTTCACTCAAGCTGTCTCCTTCTGCTGGTACTCCAGTTTCACCAGTTTGGTCGCCTTCAGCTGCGGCTTCCAACAAGCCTCCTTCTTTCCCAGCACCAGCCTCACCTCAGGCAGCGTATCCTACACCACCCAAATCTCCACAGTATCCTCATTCTCCCGTCCATCCCCCAAGCACTCTTGACATTTCTGGTCCTTTCAAAGGGCCTCAGGCCAGCCTGGCGAGCCCAAACCTTGCCCCCAAGGCAACACCAGTTACCCCAAGTGCTGGAGAAACAAAGCCTCCCTTCGAGATGCCACCAGCTATGAGTGGGAAAGGAGCACAGCTGTTTGCCAGGAGGCATTCCCGAATGGAGAAGTATGTGGTGGATTCAGAGACTGTGCAGGCAAACATGGCACGAGCCTCATCTCCAACTCCATCTTTACCAGCTTCTTGGAAATATTCATCTAATGTCCGAGCTCCTCCACCCGTTGCTTATAATCCCATCCACTGCCCGTCTTACCCTCCTGCTGCTACCAAGCCCTCCTCTAAGGCCGCCGCTGCTACCAAAAACACAAAAAGAAAACCTAAGAAAGGTCTCAATGCTTTGGATATTATGAAACATCAACCTTACCAGCTTGATCCATCTTTATTTACTTTCCAACCTCCTAAGGAAAGCCTTGCCATGAAGCAGCCGTTGAAGCTGTCCACTTCAAAGCAGACGCTGCCTTTGCCTACCTACCTTCCACCTGGTGCTGGCTCTCCCACAAGGGCCCGGCCTTCTTCCGTGTACTCCGTGCCGGCCTACAGCACCCAGCCTTCGTTCCCGTCAAACGCCTCTCTCCCAGGAAATGAATCGTATTCACCCACAGCCTGCTCGGCGTTTTCTAAGCCAGAAACCACCACGTCCTCTTTGTTTACTGCTCCGAGGCCAAAATTTTCAGCCAAGAAAGCTGGCGTCACTGCACAGGTGTGGAAGCCGTCGGTTATTCACGAGTGAACGCGGCAGCAGAAACTTAGTGTCCATTTTGCTTGCAGTCGGCTGCTGGTTTGCAGTGGTCGCCTGGCGCACAGACTGTGCCAGGGGTGTTCCTTAGCTTACTTTAAGAACGTCAGATGTATCACCTCCAATCTGGGTCCAAAATGTTTGAATTTTTTAAAGGAATCAAAATAGGTCAAAAATTTTAGCACATTTATGCATTTTATCAGGTGCTTTATAGACATGACATCCTAAAACGGAGAGGTACCATTGTGTGAGGTGAGCAGGACACTAGGTTTTTGCTTTAGGACTACAACGATAGAAACAGTGAACGATATTCCTGGTATGTCAAATGAACAGAGAACCGCTTTCTTCCTGTCCCTCTCCCCAGCTGTGTTCTAATTACCTAAGGATTTGAGGACTTTGGTGATTTTTTTTTTTTTTTTAAAGAAGTGTCTTATTAACTAATAGTAATAGGTATTATTAACACAGCATAAAATAGATACAGTGTTAGACTCTGACTGATCACGAGCAGAGCACAAGTGGATAGATCTTTGGCCTGCACAGAGCCTCATGGAATTCACTCAGAATCTGTCTTGGCTCAAAAGTCCTTCCACAGGAATCTCACTGATCAGCCAGGGGCTTAGCTTTTAAGCTATGTGGATCAGCTGTGATCCAAAATCATGAATTGCCTCTGTGATTTCACAGAGAACTATAAGAGATGCTGGAGTGTTACGAAGACTAAAAAGAGGTGGAAAGACAGCTGGACAAATTGTTTAAAATTTCCCATTTTGGGGAAGTTTCACATCCCACATGTAGGCATATTTTTAGCCAGAGTTTGCCTTGAACCCAGCAAGTATGAGAGAAGCCTGTAAATCAAAATTATTGAGCAGTCAGAGAGGTGAGCTGGGTTTTGCAGCTGCAAAGTAATGCAAGAATTTCTTGTGAAAGTAGAGTAACTGAGAACTGGAGGGCTACCTATAGGGTAGAGTGCTGATTCTTGCTCCCAGAGTAGTCTGTGCCACAGAAATTACCAGGAAACCATGATTATGACCATGTCTTCCTACTGGCCTCTTCTACACATTTCATTGTTTCCTCTTGGGCCTCCACAGTGCTTTACAGTGCTTCTTCCCACTATAAATCTTTTTACTCTGCTCTTTTATCTTTTACTTGTCATACTGGGGACTAGGATTGAAATACTGCTACTGGGGAAAACTTTTAAGAGCCTGTGGTCTTGAATTGCACTAAATGATCCTGCAGTGAATATAGAGCGAATATTTGAGAAGTTTAGCATGGCTTTCATCAGCATCAGTGGTGCTAGGGCTAAAACAAGCTGCTGTTTCTCACAATTAAGGGAATCAAAATCCATCCCAGGTGTAAAGCTAAAGATTAAAGCATAACTGTGAATGAAGATGGCAGAATCTGTTGGCATATTTGTTTAAACTCTCATTCAGTTAGTTACAGACCAGAGAATGGACCTTGTATATCATAGCAGGGTTTGTAGAACTATCTGTCTTGATGAAGAAAACATTCCTAAGTATGAACAAAATCTCTGTGTTTTGGTCCCATGATGGTAACTCAAACTGCAATCAAGGATGAGAAGAATGCATTTGGTTGCCCATGCAGAAAGCAGGCTGAATTCAAACTCTAACCAAACCAATAAAAAACACTCCTCTAAATTTTGGACCTCCAAAATTCTACTTTTCCCTTTAAATTTTAGATTGGGATATTGACTGCATTAGAAGAAAACGACCAAGGGGTCCATCTCCCTCTTAAAATTCGGAAAAATGATAGGAAATTCATAGGGGAAAAAAATTGAAAACTTGAGAAGTATTTATACTGCATTTACCTGGAAATAGAAAGTAGCAATATTTTAGTCCTTTGGAGATCTCCCTTCTTCCACTGTCAATATCTGTACTTTTCTTCTATCATTAAACTTGTCTCTTTCCTCTCTGCCTGTTTGCAGCTTTTTTTCTTTGGTTTAGCTGCTATTTTTTTGTTTCACTTCCATGTACAGACTGCCAGTATAGTTTTGGGGGAAGCCTATTCCCTATGCTAGCCTGTTTGCATTAAATCTCCTCCCTCCCCTTCCTCACCCCCTTTCTCTTCCCTTTTCTCCCTCCTTTCTTCCCCTCTTTCCAAGTTCAATCTGGAGCTGCACACACTGTTTTAGGTAGGCTTTAGGACACTGGTATGTACTCGGAATAAAGATCCCCCACCAAAGGTGAGTGGTGCTGTGAGGAGACACGGAAGTCCAATCAGCCTCATATTGCCTTCCATGGTTTTGCTTAGCCTCCTCCTGTAAAGCACATCTCTAAATTGTAATCATACTTCTGTAGTTGTTCACCCTACCACCAAAAGAACATTTCCCTAACGAGGAGATTTATAACAGTTTTGTCCTTCCTCCACAAGTGTTGATATTGATGCCTGTGGCTATGAGACACAGGAGCTTAGAAAGTGCATCTATGCTGAAAAGTTGAATTTTCATTACGCTTGGATTCAAATCCAAGTATTTTATATAGCCTAGAACAATGACAGAAGGATTTTTAAAGCACCAGTAAGAGTGAAAAACAAAAGTGTCCATGATATTAGTGCTCTTAACTCGGTTTGGATCTTTTGAAAATCTCATTCAAAGCCCAACTCTGAATTCAATTTCCTACATACACATCATTCTACACACATGGGACTTGGATCCAACTTGGCTTCAAGGCACTTTTTACTAATCAGGTAAGTCTCTCATTCTTATTAATATTTCAAAAGACTTCTCTGCCTATAGTAACAGGTTTATCCAAGATGTAATCTCTCGTGAAGCTGATATTTAGAGGAAAACTGAGCTGCTCACTGTCATGGATCCAGATGAAGAGCTACAGACAATGTTAAACGTGGCTGAAATGTCAAGGAAATTAATTGTGTAGAGAAGCCATCTGAAATTTCACTTAGAAAGGGCAGTGAGCTTTTGTAAATGGTTTTCTGAAAAAGCTATTAGAATTATTTTATATAATGCCAAGGCTGCCGAGATGTAATTGTCATCTTTGCTATGGAGGTATAATTAACAGTGAATTTTAAGTCATCACCAATAACAATACTTCCAGTATGTTCACATTAAAAGAGGAATTATAGTGTTTTATGAGTATTTGAACACATTTAATTACAGACTGGGAGTATTGTAATGCACTAGTATTGATCTCACATTCTAGATAGCCTTTTCGTAAAAACAGCTACCTCAGTCAAGGGTTAATATTCAATTTATGATTAGGGTTTATTAACCCAATTTATGATTATAGTTAAGTAACCCAAGTAAGGGTTAATTTTCAATTTATGATTCAGTTATAAACATCTTGATATAAAACTGAATTGAAAAGTTTTGTGTTGGAGATGAGTGGCTTTCAGACAAAAAGTTTAAATTTCTGCTGAAAAAATTAAAAGACAAATTTTAGTTCTTCAACAAGGACCTGCTTAACTCCTCCCCCTTCACTACAGGAACCACTCTTAACCTTGTTCCTGCTTGCTAAAAAATAATATATTAGGAAACAACCAGAAAGAGATTTCAATTATTTTTTTCCTTTAGGAACATTTATGATGTAAACATTATCAACTCTTACAAGTAAGCCTCATTCTTTTGCTTTCTGCTCTCCTAAGGAAGAAACAAAAAAGAAGAGGTTGAGGTACCAGCAGGCTCAAAAAAAAAAAAAAAAGTGTGGAGGTTGTATACGCTTCAGATGGAAAAGTCATTGCTAAGTGGCAGAGCTGCAATTTTGAGGGAAAATACTACTGGGATTAGAGGGAGGCAAGCTGGGGGGGACAGAACTCCACAGAAGAAGAGGGACTACACAGGAAAAAATACCTGTCAGAGGATTTTGAATTACTGAAGGTAAAGGAACAATGAGCAAGAGGGGTTTGCCTATTCTGCATATATAGAGACAGCTGACTATTTCCAGACTTTTGCTGATTTTTTTTGTTGAACTCTGATGAGAGATTACAAGCAGTTACAAAGAGAACTTCACACCTGATGATGTGATCTGGGAGAAGCATTGCTTACCAAGTATCCAGGGTGAGAGCTGAACAAAAGCCTGACCATCACCTGCTGCTGCTCCATCCGTTCTGGAGTGGGGAATGCTCTGCACTGTGAGGCAGGGGAATAGTAGGGAAATGACAACAACTAACACTGTGCAAAATCTCTCTCCTCTCTTTTTTCCAGGATCCTTTTCCAGATTTGTTAGCTTTAAAATTCCAAACTCTTTGGTTCTAAAAGACTCCCTCTTCCACTCTTGCTTTTTACATGATGCAACTTTCTTTACCTGAAGTCAAACACCCGGGATTCCACTGATTGCTTTGGTGGTTTGGCACAGCAAGTGCAAATCTTAATTACACAGCTTGGCATAATAGTATTTTATAATGACTCTGCTCAGCTTGGAATGGAAACACTATATGAAGAAGAAACTTGACAAATCTTCAAAAACCTGTGGATTCAGAAGGTCTAAATGATTCACTGCTGGTATATCTCTTGAGAAAATACACGAGCCTTGTAATTTCATGGCAGTCTTGGTGCCACCATCACAACTTCGCAGTACCCGTGACAACAACTGGTCTCATTTTACAGTAGACATTACTTTTGCACGCCATTACATAAAGGAAAAGTTGGAATCACTCAAGAGTTATGTTTGACAAGTGGTTTTCAGGCTGGTTGCTTACTAAAGGAAGCACTTCAGGTTTTTATCAAATGATTTAGAAAGCAGAAAAAGTCCTGAAGCTCTAGGTTGAAATCATCTCTACAGATGCAGACTTGAACTCTTCCTTTACAGGCTAAGACCAACCATATGGCAGTAATCTCAGGGTTTTAATATTTGCTTCCTTAAGTAAGGCAGGCAAAGACTTTCTTTATGTGCTAATCAAGTCTCCAGTTATCTACAGCATTTAAAGGAAAAATCTAGTCCTGATTGTACTGATCTTGACAACCTTTTTAACTGCAGTGCATGCAAAACATCTGTGCAGGTTTCTCCCTTAGGCTAAGAAAACTCAGCTATGAGAAAATAACTTACTGAACTTACAGATTGACTATCTGGATGAAGGGTTCCTGTGTGGGGAATTAATGTAAAACCAGCATTTTCAAACAAGAATCCTGATTTCTTTTCTACGTTTTTAAGACAGAAATCTTAGACCAGAGACTACCCTCATCATTACAG